>NC_133335.1:61689193-62311381 GCF_042186555.1 Aquarana catesbeiana
CTGGCAACTACCAAAGGGTGTCCTGGCCCTATCTCTCTGTCCCCCAAAAGCTTGTTAAAGGAAATAAACTTTCTTTTGCATTCAAGAAGTGTCTGGTGCCTGATAACTTTAAAAACTCTGCATCTACCATGCCTCACAACCCACCACATACAGAAGGATGTCAGCTATTCCTGGTCCTGGAGGTCCTGATTAGATCAAAGGAGGCCCGGGATCCTAGATTCATATGACCAACAGGCTGCTTGGAAATTATATAATGACCTATAGCATATCAGTTCAATGTCATAAGGAGGCTTCAGCCCACAGGGTGGATCACAGTAAACAGTATACACATAACAGTCATATAATTGTATCCGACCCGGCCAGCGTGAAGCTCGGTCCCAGCACTCCGGGTACCCTGAAATAACTGCCCATATGATTGGTCTACAATGTGTAATAGTACTCACTTCCTCTTACAAAGGCTTGATGTTGGTTATAGTCCTCTGATGTTTCAAATCCTGATTGATGCTAGATGAATGCGGTCAGATCTGCGATGCTGTTTGTCAGACGGCTAATTCAGTGCAGGTGATTGTCCTATATAAGTGCCGCGAGCAGGCAATTCCCATGAAGAGCCATGTACCTATGTGCAGGGAGAGGCATGGAGAGAAAATCCAGGAAGTCCAGTCAGGCAAACACAGCGGGAACAACTGCAGACTATCCAATTGCCAGTGAATCCCGTGGTTGGGGATTCCTGTGGGTTCCTCTGGGTAGCTAGGCATGTGGTGCATCAGGGGGTGGGGGGTCTATTCCTGTGAATGGTCTGTCTACATATGTTTCGTTCCTCCCCTGTAACGAAACATATGTAGACAGACCATACACAGGAATGCCCTGGTCAATATTCAGGCTGGTTATTTGAATTCTCCCTCCCTAAGCTGTAGAAACGTCTTCTAGAGGCAGGGCAAAGCAATCAAACTCCCAGCCCGTGAAGCACCGAACAGACCAGGCCAAACAATCTCTGCTCCCCTGATTACAGAAGTAGCCAAAATGTTAATTTACTTATCAGCCTGACTAGGAGGAGGCAACACATACAGTAATAGTATAAGGCAGTGGTCATCAACCCTGTCCTCAGGGCCAACTAACAGGCCAGGTTTTCTGTATTGCCTTGGGGAGATGCAGACTAGAATACTGCAATCACTGAGCAGCAAATTATATCACCTGTGATGTATTTCAGTTATCTTGCAAACCTGGTCTGTTAGTGGGCCCTGAGGACAGGGTTGATGACCACTGGTATAAGTCAACTTTATGAGCCCCAAGGCTGGCTTTACATCTATACATACAGTATATTGAATGGCACTAAAATAACGCAACTTCAACATACTTGCATTGCATCCTACAGCAATGTTACATGCTGCCATGCGTTGTGGTGCATAAGAGAAAATATTGCATGTACATTTTCTAATCTGTTGTAAATAAATAGGCAGCCCTAACGCAATAAAAGGTTAAAACACTGCACCAATATAAATGGGGTGTTATTAAAGCTTCCAGATAGCTTAGTGATACACTTTAAGATTTCGAGAGGGTGCCCATACCTGGTCAAAAGCTTTGCAATGCATCCTTAAAACTTCCTGTACACACCAATCTTCAAACTAACGTATACAAGCCAAGACCTGTGAGTTCTTGGCAATTAAATGACCTTGTCACCACAGGGTCACCTACCAGCCTATAAAAGTGTAAGAGCTTGTTTACACTATTGGCCCAAGGTCAATAAAAATAGGCTGTTGAGCCATGGTTGTGGCAGTGGTGTAGGCGTTTAAGGGTTGCAATGTACTTGATCATGGTGCGGAACAGATTTTTTTCCTATTTACTGCAAACCAAAGCTTCATAGAGGAACAGCAGAGTCTGGGAACCAACGCAGGTGTCGCTAGGGGGGTATGGGCACACCTTCAGAGCCCCATAAAAGTGTTCTTTATAGCTACATGTCTTTATCAGAAAGCCTTTTATTGGCTCTAAAAATCAATCGCAAGCAGCTGCAGTAGACAAGGGGCTAACCCCTTCACACCTCCTCCCAGTGGCCCTTTAATGTCGTGTAGCCCCCTTTAGGTAGGTAGGTGCTAGAGTGAGGATTCTTTTGGTTAGGTTTAGGTAAATTTAGGCAGGCCTGGCTAGCAGCCATGCTTGTTTGTTTTGATCTAATCTGGGCTGGGGGTGGCTCAGGGTAGCCGCTGGTGACTCACATGCAGCATCACTGAGACCTCCCTCTTCTTTCCAGAGGATTCTGGAAAGAATGGAAGAGAGGAGAGGTGGAGCTGCCTGGGGTATTCTGAGAAGCCCTGACCAATCCCCAACCTGGATTGGCAGGGGGAAGGCCTCCATAAATACCCATGAGTCAGCCCAGCAGGGGAAAAGTTGTTGGGTGGAAGAGATGGAGTAAGAGAGCGCTGAGGCTGTCGGGCCTGGAGGGAGCTCCCTAGTCTAGGGGGGTGACCTTGGGTCTGGTCTCGGGTGCACTCGGGACCCCTTTCAAGAACACATGAAAAGGTCCTGGACCAGAGGCACAAGAGAGAGCAAGGAGAGGACAGCGGAAAGGTGCACTGCTGAGAGACTCCAGGGAGAACAACTGGTCGCAGCCAGGAAGGCTGGTGAGTAAGGCACAGTAGAGAGGACTGGGGAGGCACGCCTGGGAGGACTGGGAGTTTGCAGTCAAGGTATGGGTGCAGAACCAGTGCAGTGGACTGTGGAACGGGCAGTGGAAAAGAGCACCAGAGACTTTCTATTTCACTACACCATAGGGGCCGTGGTCGTTGCCTACAAAGGGCAATTGCTAAAGGCCTGGCTGAGCCAATGTCAGGCCTAACCACTTTGTGCTAGCTGTACCTGAAGGTCAGAGAGGAAGCGCTGTGCTGGAGAAGAGAAACTGAAGATTAGAGAGCAAGTGATGTGCTGGAGGAGAAAGGAGTACCTAGTGGAAAGGGAGAGATGTGCAGGAGGAGAGATGGTGTGTATATAGTAGTCCCATGCAAGTTTTGTCAATTCTGATGGGCATCCCATATTTCCCTTACCCCATCCAAGTTCAATCCCCTCAATAAACCAAAAAAAAACCCAAAGTCCTCTGACTGTTTCATGTTTCTGAGTTACTGAGAAGTGAGTGGTGGGCTGGGCAGGGTGTCAGGTGAACCACAATATTCAGCAAACCCTGCGGGGGCATGGCTGCACTCAGAAGGCAGCAGGGGTTCTCTATCACATGACCACCATGAAACAAGAAAAGCTGCTCCAGGTGAGTGAGTCTCTGGTTAATCCCCACACACACTAGTCAGGTGCTAGCCCAGCTCGCATGCTGTGTAATGTAAGGAAATGATTCCGGACAGCTGCACTTCCAAAGTTCTGATTAGAAGCTATAACCAAGAGCTCTCAGAGACAGCTCGGTTAATATACTGGGCGCGCATGCTCCACACAAAACCTCAGACCGCCGTGGAAACATATGTGCAGTGGCTGGGCATTAAAGTCCACTTTTTCCTGCCAAAGCATATATGCCTCACACGGTTGGCAAGAGACTGAGAAAAACCTATGCTGTGCCTATTCAGGGCAAGCAATAGGTTTATTTCAACCTGTTACCCTTAGCATATACTTACATTTTTATTCGCTCTCCTGTAGCGATGGTAGCTGAAGAAAAAAACCTGCACTGTTTTCCAAATGTAGCATGGCCCCCTTGGGGACTGCTTGGATCTACCTGCTCATTTGCATCGCCATGACCTTGTGAACATTCCAACCCACCTGACACTCTGGGTTGAGACATTATTGCAAAACCTTTGAGTAATAAGGCAACACTCAATACGTTTATATTCTGTTAAGGTTTACTGGAATACTTCAGATAAGATGTTGTTGTAAAAGAGGTAATGATTCAACTTAGCTGTGGATAACTGCACAAGCTCAGTAGAATGATTTCCCCAGTAAAACAGTTAGAACAGTTAGCAACAGGATACTATATTTATATATATTGTAACGATCCGGGGTGATTATGCTCAAATGGTGTATGCGTTTTCGGGAACACCGGTCAGTCCAGACTGCATTTTTAAACTTCACAGAAAGGCTTCCCTCGCAGGGGGTTCCACCATCATTGTATAACAGAAAACTTCAGCCTCCCGGCTCACTCACTCTTACTTAGTCGAACTCCCTCATGGAGCTTACTTGCTCAGCTTCGCACTGCTTGGTTGCAGGCCACATCTGCCTCCTGCAGACATACATGCTCAGACTCCTAGAGACCGCCTGTCTCTCTTTCGTGGAGCCACCTCCACCTGAAAGCCCTCCTGACTCCTATACCAGGCCACCTGCCTGTAGGGTGGAGCTGTTCCCAAGTGTGAGCCCTGAGCTCTCTTCCTGACTGCCGGTTCACACAGGGGCAACATGACTTGCAGGCCGACTCACAGAGGCGACCTGCACACAACTTCAGCAGCGACTTGCAAAACGACTTCTGTATAGAAGTCAATGCAAGTCGCCTGAAGTTGCCCCAAAAGTAGTACAGGAACCTTTTTCTAAGTCGGAGCGACTTAGAACGGTTCCGTAGTACAGAACGGGACGGGACTTGTCAGGCGGCTAAGTCGCCTGACAAGTCGCCCCTGTGTGAACCGGAGCTTAGGGGAATATAAACCCAGCCCACAGGTGTGCAATCATCATGCCTGTCTTTGCAAAAACCAGCCTGAAGGTGCTAATATACACCGTGACCTGGGGTCGCCTCTCTACAATATATACACAATGAAAAGTCACTTGGACATAACCTGTTCTGAAGGGATAAGCAAAGTTAAGCATCAATTCTAACAATACTTCTAGAGAGAAAACCCAGGCCGGCCTGTTCAACCTCCTATTATCCTAATGAGAGATGAAGTTAAACAAGGATGGTAATAGGGCCCTTTAACCACTTCAATACCGGACACTTTTGCCCCTTCCTGCTCTGGACAATTTTCAGCTTTCAGCGCTGTCACACTTTGAATGACAATTTCGCGGTCATGTAACATTGTACCCAAACTACATTTTTATAATTTTATTCCCACAAATAGAGCTTTCTTTTGGTGGTATTTGATCACCACTGTGGTTTTTATTTTTAGTTAAACAAACTAAAAAAAACGAAATTTTTGAAAAAAAAAAAAGTTTTTCTTCGTTTCGGTTATAAAATTTAGTTTTCTCCTTCAGTGACGGGCACTGATGAGGCGGCATTGATGAGTTGGCACTGATGAGGTGGTACTTATGAGGAGGCACTGATATGTAGAATTGATAGGCACTGATATGCAGCACTGATGGCCACCATTAGGCAGCACTGATATGCAGCACTTACGGGCACTGACAGGGCAGCTGTGATGGGCACTGACAGGCGGTATTGATAGGCACTGACAGGTGGCACTGATGGGCAGCACTGATGATGTGGTACTGACAGGTGTTACTGCTGGGCACTGTGGTGGGCACTGATTGGCATTAGTGGGCACTGACATCTGTTTCTGATGGGGCACTGACTGGCTGCTGATGGGCACTTATTGGCACATGTGGTGGCACATCTGATGGGGCTGTGCTGATAATCAATGTGCTGATTATTAGCACAGACCCCCCTCTGACAGGTAGAGCCGCCGATCGGCTCTCCCTGTCAACGCGAACCGAGGAAAGCCGTTTACTGGCACTTCCTGGTTCACTCGATGATCAGCTGATCACGTGGTAAGGAGCCTTTGTCAGAGGCTCCATATCACGATCAGAGATGCAGTGTGTCAGATCTCTCCGATCGCCAAGCTGCGCGCCCCCCCGCGGGCGCGTGCCGGCATTTTATCCTGCTGGACGTCATATGACGCCCAGTCAGGATAACAGAACCACTGTCCGGCCATCATTCTGCTATAAAAAGAAGAGAAAGAAGCGCCACTAAGTGTATTATTAGGTACAGTTTATCATAGCCCCCATATTGGGTTACTCACAGGAGGTAGATATAATGCAGACTTTTTATCAAGGTAATTGCTGGGGGGCCTGTCCGGGGTCTAAACCCCCCAGCAATTACCTTGACAAAGAGCGTGTATTATATCTACCTCTTGTGAGTAACCCAATATGGGGGCTATAATAAATTGTACCTAATACTATACTTAGTGGCGCTTATTTCTCTTCTTTTCATCTGTTTACTACAGAGTGGGCTGCGCTTTGGATCACTAGCTGACACAAGTGTATGGCCTTCCTCCATGAGACTTTCTCAAAAAACTTTTAAACAAAAACCCCTTTTTTTGATCTGTTTGTCTTTGCGCCTATTACCCAGTTTAATTGTTACATGTCATTCTGTTATAGGCCGGGCGGGAAGTGGTTGAGCAGCAATGACAGAATGTCCCCGTTGCAGATCTGATGGTCTTCACCGGCAGTCGGAGCTCATTAACTATATCCAATAAGGTGTAGTAACAGAGTGGTATTATATTGTGTAATGAATGCAGTTAAAGATGTCTATGTACAGTGTTGGAATAGAAGTGCAGTGAATTGTTCCCAAAGTAAAGCTGTCTGTACACAGTGTCCAAGTAAAACAACCAAGGAAAGGTTTGCAAAGGTGTACAATTGCCGTCTCACCAAAAACCAGGTCGATTCAGCGTAGAGTTGATGCTGGTCAGATGTCCGAAGAACAACAGGCAGCAGTGCACCCTTCTTGGTCAGGGGAGGATGATGTACCCCGTGTGGTAGGCCGCCCGCAACCTCACTCCCCTTGCATGGAGAGACCTTTTATCGCATGAGGCCTGGGAAGAAGAGAGCATGGGGTGGTTCTCTGGTTTCTTTTATAGCTCTTCCCAGCAATCTCTCCGAAGGTAGCTAAGATCCCCGGGATATGTTTTCCGGGTGTATGGTCACGTAGGGGAACAGTCACCTGATGGAACCACCAATCCCACAATCCCTTTTTGTTGGCTCACAAATATGATGTCAGTTTAGTAACGCTGGGCACTAGAGGGATGATATGATATACAGATAGTGCTGGGGATAACTGTTCGTTGCAATTGTAATCCATGTTGCTAGACAAATATTGTTCTATGGAGCAGTGTTAGGCCAAAGCTTTAACATAGGATCGGTGGCGGTACTGGCCACCGAACACGACATGAGGTACACGTCATGTGTACAAGCCATCCAGCTGCTGCACCAGTTTAAGAGTAGCAGTAGACCCATTCCTCCACCCCATATAGGGCAACCTTTCACGCCCACCAACTGAACAGAGCGCTAATTTTAATTCTTGTCCAGATTTAATTGAACTATTTCAATGGCAGCAAATAAGTGGAATGGGTGTATTTACAGAGGACTTAAAACAGTGTTGCGAACCGTCAGTATTTTTACTGGCAGCCAGTTAAAAATGGGCACTTTTCTCCTGTCAGTAAATGCCAGTAAGAGGAAAAGGCTACCAGTAAAAAATACGGCTGTGATGCTCAGCTCGGAACTGCGCATGCGCAGCTCGGTCCTGGAGCCAGGGGAGACCATCCAAGTGCCTGCTACAGTGTGTTCGGGCAGTGCCGGCGGGGTGGGGGGGGGTGTCTGGCGGAGGTGGTGTCTGAGCAGCCGGAGCCTTGTGTGTGGGTTTGCCGGATGAGATTAAGCCAAGAAAGGAACGGGACTGTCAGTGCTGTTTGGACCGGAGTGGACTGAAGGGACCACCTGGCATGGAGAGAGACTGTCACTGTGACTCAGGAGGGGATGTGTCATGTCGGTGATTTGTGCTGCAGCGCACTGCTGTCAGTATCACTGTGAGAGTCAATTTCATGTGTGCATTACCTATTCTAATGTATTACCCTCCTGAGTCCTGTCCCTGAGCTACTTACTGTATCGAAAATAAAATAAGAAATAGGCTTTTTGGCTTAATATCTACCTTAAATCACATTGTTAATTGCATATTGTACTTATTTGTAGCCTAAATACTGGAATTTGCATTTAAAACTGTAATTTTGTGCCAGTAAATTTTGGGTGTTGTGTCAGTAAATTTAAATCTCGTAGATTGGCAACACTGACTTAAAAGCACTCACCTAATTTAGTGTCTGTTTTTGTGTTCTCCACATCACAGCAAACACCTGATGGCTCTAAACTGACCTCCGAGCCAGGGCATGGTACACCGCAGGACACTAATCCCACCAGATTATAGTAAACCTTCCTAAGCAACACTGAGCTGCACCCGGTGCTCTCTACAATCAGACACTATAACAAAACGTAATAGGTGCTTCTAAAAATGACTGTCATTATCCTCTTTTTTTTTTTTTCTTAAACCTCCTGAAACAGATAATGAAGAACACTTACCTCTCCGGCTAGCGGTAATTCAGGTCTTTACTGTTTTTAAGAATCTGCTGCATCTGACATAAAAAGGTCAACAGATGCACGTGCCTACTGGAAACAGAAACGTGAGTTTGGGGCAAACACATCGTACTGAGGCCAGAGTGTCCAAATACACAGTGCAGCTGAGCCCCCTTCCCATCATTGATAGCGTAATGGCCGAGGATTTTTGTAGCGTGGTGGGCGGAGCCTGATGGGGATTCAGAGACACTAGTTCCCCATCAGGTCAGCTCCCCTTGTGATTGACAGCAGGCAGTGGGCGTATTCCATAGCTGTCAATCACAAGAGGAGAGTGGACCTGATGGGGAACTGGTGGAACAGTGAGAAACCAGTTAGAGAAAGCCAACAGCGTTCACTTGACCTCCGGAAGATTTACCCTCCTTCATGACCAGGCCATTTTTTTCTATACGGCACTTTGTTACTTTAACTGGTAATTGCATGCAACGCTGCACACTAATGAAGTTTATGGCTATTTTCCCCACAAATAGAGCTTTCTTTTGGTGGTACTTGATTACCACTGTCGTTTTTTTTTTGTGTTATAAACAAAAAAAAAGACCAAAAATTTTGGAAAAAAAACAATATTTTTTACTTTCTGCTATAAAACACATCCAATAACAAAAATTGAAAAAAATCGAATTTCTTCATGAATTTAGGCCATTAGGTATTCTGCTATGTACATATTTTTGGTAAAAAAAAAAAAAAAACTCAATAATATTGATTGGTTTGCACAAAAGTTATAGCGTCTACAAACTATGGTATATACAGTATACTGGAAATTTTATTTACTTATTTTTTTATACTAGTAATGGCGTAGATAAGCTACTTCCCAGGAATGATTGGTGCGGTGGGGATCAGCTGTGATCACCGATCTCTTTTGTATAGATTTTTAGCTGACGGACGCTTCTTCTCTCCCTCCCGCGGCTGTCAGCTAAAAAGCTATACAGGGAGATCGGTGATCACAGCTGTCCCTCCAGCCGCACCGATCATCCCCAGCTGCTCTGTGTGCTCCTCCCAGGCCCCCTCCATGTCCTTCTCCACTCCCGTTCTCCTCCGGCCCCCTCCATGTCCTTCTCCACTCCTGTTCTCCTCCGGCCCCCTCCATGTCCTTATCCACCCCCGTTCTCCTCCGGCCCCCCCATGTCCTTCTCCACCCCCGTTCTCCTCCGGCCCCCCCATGTCCTTCTCCACCCCCGTTCTCCTCCGGCCCCCTCCATGTCCTTCTCCGCCCCGTTCTCCTCCGGCCCCCTCCATGTCCTTCTTCACCCCTGTTCTCCTCCGGCCGCCTCCATGTCCTTCTCCACCCCCGTTCTCCTCCAGCCCCCTCCATGTCCTTCTCCGCACCCCCCCTTGTTCTCCTCCGGCCCCCCTCGTCCCCCGCAGCCAGCTCCCCTCCTCTCCTCTCTCGCCGGCTGCGAGGGGAACTAGTTAATGGACACAGCGAGCGAGATCGCTCCTGTGTCCTGTAATAAACTGTGTTTACTCTGCTCAGTTTATGAATGGAGAGAAGCCTCTGTCTCCTGTTCATTCATCTTTAGTGCGGAGAAAGGGACTGGGGAATGTGTGTCCTCAATCCCTTTGTCTGTCTCAAAGGGGAGATGTTAGGGGTCTGTTTAGACCCCTGACATCTCACCCAAGCCCCCCAAAAAATATGAAAAAAAAATTCACTCACAGTGCTCCCTCCAATGTATAATGTTTGGGGGTTCTAAGTAATTTTCTAGCAAAAAAAAACAGTTTTTAACTTGTAAACAACAAATCTCAGAAAGAGGCTCGGTCCTTAAGTGGTTAAGGAAGATCTCTACATGGAGCAACCACCAGGTTGACTTGTTTGGGCAGGCGGATATCAGCGGAGATGTGTCCGCTGACACCCGCCTGCCATCCGATCCGACAAGATCTGCTCAAAACAGACGGATGGCGATATGTTCGCCATCTGTCCATTGGATTCGATCCGATGAAAACGGACAGGCTGTCCATTTTCATCCGATCCCGCCAAAGAGGGCAGCGGAGCTTTGACAGGTCCGTCCCTGCACAGTGAGCAGAGACGGACCTGTCATCCGCCTTCTCAGCTTTGATCCACGGAGCAATCCCCCGCTGAGCTAGAGGAGTCTGTCTAGCGGATCCGCGCCATGTGAAAGGGGCCTTAAACAGGTTCTGTTTTTTTCATATATTGTTGAGACTTCACTAAAAACGCTCACGTACAGAGGAAGGAGGAGCAGAGAGGTATCTTCTAGCATCAGAGGCACGTCTTTTGTAGCGTGCCTCATTTTCTTTCCACCACTAAAGAGGATCACCACTTCTTCTGTCAATTACTGGTTCCTTCAAATAAAGATGAAGTTCATCGTCCAGGCTGATTATTGATGCAGATTCGGAAGAATCCTCAGCATGAGGCCCCAATAAAACGCTGAACATGGCATCAATTCGACCATGGTGAAGATTCTCTTCTGCTTGTCTTTTTTTACATTTGTCTGTTTTTGCAGCACCTTGCTCTTCTAGATTAGTAACATGCTCTTCCTGGCTTTCTGCAGGAACCTCCTGAACCTTGTTTTGAATATCTTCTGTCAGCCATTGTTTTGCCTTGGCCAATACATCATCAGAAGAGAAAGCATGACTCTTGTATCGGGGATCCAAAAGACATGCCAGCACAACGTTTTTATCCTCTTCACAGGCCTGTGCTGGCCATCAGGACTACCGGGAGTTTCCCGGTGGGCCGATTGGCAGTGGGCCACTACACTTCTCTCTCCGACTCAACATTATCATTGTTGGAATAACGCTGTCGCCGGGCGGCTCCGCTCAAGCACCCGGCGGGCGGCGTCACACAAGCACCAGCATCATCATGAGTCATGACGCTGGCTGCCACTCACTAGTCCCTCCCCCAGGCTCTCCCCCTAACATTACAGCCTTGGGCGGCCTGTTTGTCCCGGCGCCGTGACGTCACTCACGGCCGGAGGCGGCCCGGGGACATAGGAGGAGGCGGAGCCAGGAGCACAGCATAGCAAGCAAGCCTGGGCTGCAACCAAGAGGAGCCGAGGCCGAGCCAGCGCCGCTGAGGAAGAGGATTCGGAAGTTAGTGTTACCTTACTAAAACAGAACCAAGTTGCAGGCAGCCAGCAAGTACAGTCAGACAGGAACCAAAGCGACTGTGACTGTGTGTGATTCATTCAAGTAAGCACTAATACTTTACTATAAGAAAGTAACTGTGTAATAGTAGTAACTGAATATGCAGCATGGTGGGGGGAGGGGGGAGGGGTAAATCTGTACTGTAGATGTACTGCCACAGTGCCACTGGACTGGTCATGGTTAAATTATTCATCAGTTACCATGACCAGTGGCATTAAATTAATAATTGACCAGTGGCATTAAATTAATAATTGACCAGTGGCATTAAACTAATAATTGACCAGTGGCATTATATTAATATTATTATAATGCCACTGGTCAATTATTAATTTAATGCCACTGGTCAATTATTAATTTAATGCCACTGGTCAATTATTATTTAATGCCACTGACCACGGTAACTGATGAATAATTTAATGCCACTGGTCAATTATTAATTTAATGCTACTGGTCAATTATTAATTTAATGCCACTGGCCACGGTAACTGATAAATAATTTAATGCCACTGGTCAATTATTAATTTAATGCCACTGGCCACGGTAACTGATGAATAATTTAATGCCACTGATTATGGTAACTGATGAATAATTTAATGTCACTGGTCACAGTAAATGATTAATTTAATGCCACTGGTCTCAGTAACTGATGAATAATTTAATGCCACTGATTATGGTAACTGATGAATAATTTAATGCCACTGGTGAATTAATTTACTGCCACTGGTCACGGTAACTGATGAATGAATTTACTAGTGCCACTGCTGGTCATGGTCACTGATGCGCAATTGCGTATAGTATAGTTTTTTGCGCAATTGCGTATAGTTCATATACTGTTTTTGTGTGTGTTTGCAAAATTAAAGTGGGCCGGTCTGGATGAAGTCCAGGGCCAAATTTTTGTCCCAGTCCAGCCCTGCCTCTTCATGCCTCTCAAAGCGTTTGGTGAGGCTGTACCTCATGACCTGTCTGAATGTTTTAATGCCATGTGTGTTGGGTTCTTCATTCTCCTGAAGAAGCATCTTCAGCACTCTCACACATGGGATGACAGATGACACAGATGAGTCGTAATAACCTCTAGTGTCACTTCCTCTATGGGGAGGAGGGTCTCAATGACATTGTCTACAATGTCCCACTGATCAGCAGTAGGACAACAATATCCTCCATGTTCACCTGAACAGATGCTCAGAGCTCACTTCTGTTCCAGCATTCTTTGCAGCATGTGAAGTGTTGAGTTACATCATGTTAGAACAGCCTGAATTAAGTTATTTTTGGGTAGGTCAATGTCTGCCTGAATGCACCTCCGTCGCTGTTCGGCAAGGACTGAATGGTGGAAATGGCCTGCGCACCTCTTCAGCGGGCCAATTATATTAATCAAAGCTCTCTGTCTTGACAGACCATCATTTACCACAAGATGCAGGGTGTCTGCCATGCAACTGAGGTCTGACACTTCAGCAAGCCTCATTCCTTTCACCATGTTTGCTCCACTGTCACGAAGCACAAGTATCACTCGGTCTTTGTTTATTCCCGGGTAGCACTAACTCACGGTGGAGCTGCTGATTTTTAGCGGGCTGTTACCGTCACTTTACCTGTAATTTCACCAGTACCGGGTCTAGGGTCCCGTTGAGCTTATTATCAGACAATGTAGGCACCAGTCACTTGAGTACTTTTCTAATGCTTTAATGGGAGATAACTGGAAGAAGTAGCAGGAAAGAGGTAGAAGAAGAGTTGCAGGGAAGTTCAAATACCTTTTCTTGGTGTAGCATTAAGGAATTGAAATCTTTGGGATGAATGTATCCTCAGCTCAGTATTAAATCTTTGCCCGCCCGTATAGGTCTCTCTCACCAACCTAGCAGCCGGAACGCAGCACGAACAAAAAGTCTCTGCCACAGACTTGGGTGAAACAAAACTGTACGATCCTCTGCCACAGGATGTAGTAGTTTTCGATGAACAGCAAACACAGTACCAGAACCTTTAAGCCGATCCGGCAGTACTTGTGCGGTAGAGTAGTTTAGGATGCGTCCTCCAATCGAGTCACCAGGCCCTTCTTAAGACCAGCCTTGCATGGTCCCTTTCAAGATGGGTCCTCCCCTGGATCTTCCCGATTGTCCGGCTTCTTCCCGCAGGACAGATAGCACAGGACCATCCCAGCAAGAGCAGGCCCCAGACAGGCTTCTGGGTCTACCCGCTCGGCGGCCGCGAGGTAGAACTCACTAACACATACCTCTAGGCCAGGAGGGCCACGAGGTAAAGCTCTCTGAAACATGGCGTCCGTCCCATAAATACCCTCTCCCAGAATGCAACCCGGAGGACCACCTCCGCCGAGTTGTCTACGGGACAGAAGAGCACTCATATACTTCAGCTTGTTGCTTTCCAACACTGACCCATGGTGACAACGACACCCACAGGCAGAATGTGGAACTGCACGCAACACAGCCAAACTAGAACAGAGGCTAATCTAACTGTAAATTAAATCTGAACTATATACAGAACAGATGATCCACTAAATTTACCTAGACGCGGTAGATTGAAAAATCTACCAGCGCTACACCTGTCTTCAAGCATGCCTGGAAACATTTCTCTAATGTACTCCCCAGTGTGGGATCCTAGCATCATCTTTGTATTCAACACCAATTGCTTTTATGTCCATCCGCTGTCAATGAAGTGGCATGTAAGACTCATTAGTGACTCTGTTGGTGAATGAGAGTGAGTTGCCAGCATTCTCTGGTTGCAGCATAGCCTTTACTTTCTCAACGACCTTTTGGTGAATCTTTCCCAGCATTTTGGTTCGATAATAGTTTTCACTCTTCAGTGAGTACCTTGGCTCAGCTATGGACATCAACCGCTGGACACCATTGTAAATTGGCTCAGCTATGGACACCATTGTAAATGGCTGGTTATCAGTAACCATCATCTCTGTGATTGCTTTTTCCAGCAGTTGGGATGTTCCACCCGAATTTAGCCACTTAGCTTTTTCTGAAGCATATGTTTTATTGTTGTCTGGGATAGTGGTATTTCACTTTGTGACTCAGTTTGTTTTCTTTGTGATTTGTTATATAATTTAACATGATGAACTCTAAAGCCCCATACACACTATTAAGCCTCATACACACAATTTGATTTTCGGATGTCAGAACGTCCAATTTTTGTGGCATGCTAGTCTCATGTTGAAAGTGAAGAGGTTACTAACAATACGAGAATTTTTGTTTGACAGAATACAACGTCAGAAGTGACGTAACGTGTTGAATAGTTTTGTATGTATTCTTTCATTTGTGAGCATGCGTAGTCTTGCTCTTACGAGTTTTTTCATACGAAAATCATATTGATGAAACGAAAATCAGACGTTGAGTTCACATGTGACAAAAATGTTATAGTCTGCACATCCAGCTTTTGTCTGACAAAAAAGTGAAATCGGCTGTCGAAAGCACCGCGCTAACGGTAAGATTTGCGGACGATCGGTCATCATAACACGATTGACGTTCGAAAATCAAAGTGTGTACGCCCCTTTAGATTTTCTGCAGACTTTTGTCTTCAGATTTGTATGTTTGTATGTTAGTGCGTATGAGGTCTTAGATGGGCCCAAAGATTTGACGTATATTTATTTTTTGCAGTTTTTGATCCCATACTCACACTGTGCATGCGTTGCACACTGCTGCTTTTCCTGGGGATGGTTGAGACGAAATATAGTCCCAGACCACACTTGCTGGCTGGTACCCTGCTGTGGGGGATGTCTAGCTGGCTGGCACCCTGCTGTGGGTGGGTGGCTTGCTGGCTGGTACCCTGCTGTGGGTGGCTTGCTGGCTGGCACCCAGCTGTGGGTGGCTTGCACCCTGCTGTGAGTGGCTAGCACCCTGCTTTGGGTGGGTGGCTTGCTGGCTGGCACCCTGCTGTGGGTGGGTGACTTTCTGGCTGGCACTCTGCTGTGGGTGGGTGGCTTGTTGGCTGGCACCCTGCTGTGGATGGGTGGCTATCTGGCTGGCACCGTGCTGTGGGTGGGTGGCTTGCTGGCACCCTGCAGTGGGTGGGCTTGCTGGCTGGCACCCTGCTGTGGGTGGGTGGCTTGCTGGCTGGCACCCTGCCTGCTGTGGGTGGCTGGCTTCCCTGGCACCTTGCTGTGGGTGGGTGCTGCTGGCTGGCCTGGCACCTTGCTGTTTGGCTGCTGACTGGCTGGCCTGGCACCTTGCTGTGTTGGCGGCTGGCATGTCGGCAGACTCCTCTTGTAGCGTGCACTGCAGTGGCAAGGCTAGGGAGGCCAGGACTCACTGTCAGGCTCAGAACGTTTAGGCCAAGTGCAGAGAGGCGTAATCCCCTTGTGTGCGTGCGCCGTGCCCCCCTGCACACTGGGCCTGCAGTGCACCGCAAACCTTCCAGGCTTCTGGGTCCCAAAAAGATGGCCACGGCCCACGGAGACCAATGTCCGTAATATCGGTATATTTTGCTACCGATTCTTCTTAAGGCTGGGTTCACACTGCTGCGGTGCGGGAACGCAGCGAATTTACTGCGGGTTCCCGCATCGCACCAACTCGCACGGCAGTTCACACTGCCATATGCGAACTGCTGGGGAGTGTCATACAATGTTAATGACACCCCCAGTTCAGCCCGCATATCGCACTGCGAACTGACAATTCGGACATTTTTGGATCGCATAGGTGTGAACACCCATGCGATCCGATTCTGGTCCGAACAAAAAAAAGGGTCCTGTGCGAGTTTGGACCGAATGCGGTGCGATATCAGCCATACTATCTGTATGGCTGATATTGCACAGCACAGACATCGCATGTGATGTGAACAGCAGTGCGCTGCGAATCACATGCGATGTCTGCCACCGCAGCAGTGTGAACCCAGCCTAAATTGTGGCTATCGGCCTGCAATAATCGGCCGTACCAATAGTCGACCCCTACCCCCTATCCACAACTCCCCTTTTTACCCTCTGTCAACATGTCACCTCTGTACACACCTTTATCCACAGCTTACACCCCCAGTTCACAAACGCCTCTGCACCACCATCCACAGCTGATCCCCCCCCTCCGCATTTCACACCTGCAGCCCTATCTACATCTCACCTCTATCCACAGCTCTGCAACCCCCCCATCTTTCACCTCTGCACTCCCAGCTCCCCCCACAGTTCTTAAAGTGGTTGTAAACTCTTGTGTGCGATTTCTACCTATAGGTAAGCCTAGAATAAGGCTTACCTATAGGTAGTGGAAATATCTCCCAAACATGCACCGTTTAGGAGATATTTCACTTGAAGTGCGCCGATGCCGTCATCAGTGCATGCGCTTTGAAGAAACGGACCTCCGTTTCATTTTTCCCCAGCATGTGTTGTAACTGACGGCTCCTGCGCGCATGTGTGGGAGTGACGTCATGCGGCTCCAGACAGTCACAGAGCCGGAGTCCGCAGCCCCAGAAGGAAGAAGGGCGAAGATGGATGCGGCTTGCACAGGGGACAGCGCGGGCTTCGTTTGTGGGTAAGTGTCACATAATGGACTAGTATACAATGCATACTAGCCCATTATACTAGCCCTAGGGTTTGCAGGGAGCAAAAGAGGAAGTAAAACCCATCAGGGCTCCCCCAGTGATGCCTAACCCATAGCTCCCAACTGTCTCTGATTTCGAGGGATTGTCCTTGACTTGGAACAAAGTTCCTCTTTTTGGTCTGATCTACATAGTTCTGTGTAATTCTCCTTTAAGGGGACGTAGCAGGGACATGGCATGGGTCGTATCCTATGCCTACAAACCTTTGCTAATAGGTGTCCCTCATTCCCATCTCCAAAAAGTTGGGAGTCATGCAAACCTGCCCCCCCAGACAGATGCCGCAGCTTCTGGACAGCAACAGATTTGTGTGCGACTAGCCCACAGCCCAGTCTGAAGGTGTTCGGGTTCCGGGCAGACTGAAACACAGACACATGATTCAAAACCCGAACGGTCCGGGTGAATCCTGGACAGGTGGCAACCCCCGGCATGTGTGCCACAAGCAGAAAGCGAAGCCTCTTTTGCCGACATGCGACTCCCTCCACATCATCAGAGCAGCGCAGGGAAGGGAAGGGTCAGTGAGACACAGCTTCTGCCGCACTAATGCATTCCAATTTCAGAATTCCCCACGCTGCACCTGCACTGAGGGGGAGGCAATGTGTCCCCACACATTGTAAAAGATGGGAAACATTGGTTATCTAACTTTGCTGTAGCTGCGATCGTCAGCTGTTGTGATGGGGAAGAGATTGGGGGCGGTCCCTGTTTCCAGGAGGAGGACTGTGATTGGCCGCTTTTTCTCAGCTGCGGGGGCCCAATATATAAACTTGCGCACAGGCCCACTACTTTCAGAAAATGCCCCTGACCTGAGCTCATCATTGTGCATCCATTCCAGATGCTTGTGGGTTATGTGGTTTCCAATGGCATAGTTCACACCAGTGCAACCAATTCCAGGGCTTTTCAGTTCCAGAAAAAAAAGTAGAAAATGCTGCATTTTTCCTGCACTGGAACGCAGTAAAACGTGGGGCAGATGGAGGGGGGTTCAGTGTTGGGACAGAAGAACAGGACGGTACAGTGATGGGGCAGATGTGAAGGGGGGTTCAGCAATGGGACAGAAAAGCCAGGTGGGTACAGTGTTGGGCCAGATGAGAAGGGGGTTACAGTGGTGGGACAGATGAGCAGGAGGTACAGTGGAGGGAGAGATGAGAAGGGGGGTTCAGTGTTGTGGCAGATGAGATGGTCATTCGGCGGTGAGACAGAGAGCAGGGTGGGGCAGATGTTCAGGGGGGTACAGTGGTGGGGCAGAGGAAAAAGGAGGTACAGTGGTAGGACAGATGAGTAGGGGGTTACAGTGGTGGGGCAGATGTGCAGGGGGTACAGTGGTGGGGCAGAGGAGAAAGGAGATACATGCTGGCCCTGATCTCACTCTACTCCCACCCATCAAAAAAAAAAACTACCCTGCAGCTTCACAGCTTGCTCCCCACTGCGCATATGCGAGTCACGCTCTGAATGGTTATGCAGCCTCCTGGAACTCATGTCCCAGGATATTGATGAAGAGCAGAACTTCCTGCAATAAGTTCTGTGTTAAGGCTCATGTTGGGTGGGTGTTTTTCTGCCCCTTTAAAACACAGGATCAGCAAAATCCCATTTACTAATGAACAATACACACAGTAGCTGTTTGGCCTCATTTGCGTTTCCTTGGATACAGCACATCCTACTGAGGGGCGTTTAGACTGCACTGCAGCATGTAATTAGAACGCCTGCTGACATGAACCCTTACATATATATATATCCTTTCATCTATCATTACTGCAACAGGATGACAAAGACAAGACTGGTAACATTTAGCAGTAGATCAGAGCTTGACCGATCTTTATACATTCCCAATTAAATGGTGTATGGATAATCAGGTTAATGGTCTGCAACTGGTTACAAAGGTTTTTTTTTTTTCTCTAATAATAAACGTCATATACAGAGCGACCCCAAACCTTGTGTCCACAACTGGCGATCTCATCCCCTCTTCTCTGTGCACCCCCATAGAAAACTGCTTCCTATGGTGGCTCCTGAGACAGGCTGTGTGCATCCATTGACAGCCCCACCCCCTCACCTGATTTTAAGGACAGCAACAGGAGCCAATGGCTCTCATTGCTGCCTCAAAGATTGGACTCAAGTTACGTATTAAGGGATAAGTGGGGGTGATGCAACTGTTGTGACATTTCTTGCCTTAATGCAGGGAATGTATTGTCTTTACAACCACTTTAATGTGTTCCTATACAATCACAACACGGTGGGAGGGAATTACTAGAGTCAGGGCTGGCATAGTGTTAATTATCATACACAAATTTGCACAAGTACTTAGACCAGGGGTCTCCAAAGCTTCTAAACAAAGGGCCAGTTTACGGTCCTTCAGAATTTGGACAGTGGGAGTAGAAAAAGCCCAATCATTTGTTTTAATGGGAGAATTTGTGCCCCATTGATGGTATCAGTATGGGGAACGGTGCCCCATCATTGGAGTCAATTGGTGAAATAGTACCTCAAGGGCCAGACTAAAGCAAGTAAAGGGCCACAGTTTGCAGACCACTGGCTTAAGCCTCGTGCACACGAGCAGATTGTTGGTCAACAGAGCGTTAGACTTTTGTCCGAAGGGCGTGTGCCAGGAACTTGTCTTGCATACCAACGGCACACAATTGCCAACAAACACGAACATAGTGATGTACTATGTGGAATTTCAGTTCTTGAGCGCCACCCTTTGGGCATCTTCTGCTAATGTCATGTTTAGTGAGCAATTATTCCGAGCATGCGTGTTTGTACTTTGGCCTTGTGTACACACAATACAAAAATTCAAAACAGACCGTTGTCTGCCATCCAACATTTGTTGGACAATTGTCTGAAGGAGCATACTAACAATCAGATTTTAGGCAGTCTGTCATCACACAATTCCCTGCTGAAAATCCAATCGTGTGTACAGTTCCAGCTGTTCCGGAACTACAAGTCCCATCATGCCTCTGCCTTTGGGAGTCATGCTTGTAACTGTCAGCCTGGCAATGCCTCAGGGGACTTGCAGTTTTGCAACAGCTGGAGGGCCGCCAGTTTGAGATCCCTGCTTTAGACTATGGACATCAAGACTTTTCTATATTCCTGAAGTAGCATTAAACAGTTTAGGATTGTTGTAGAGGCCCCAGCAGCTTTCACAATGGCCTTCATCACAGCGACAGATCCAACTCTCATCACCAGCACATTCACCTTTACCCAGTTTTCAGCTATGTTGTGTGGCTGAGTCAGAACCATGCAACTTCCTTACACACAGAAGATAAAGCATGCTGGTTATAAACATCAAGCTGTGCAGAAATACACAGACAGCTAGGAAGCAGAATTTGACAGAGAAAACAGTATTCTGTCATAAGACTACCTGACGGCTTTTTTTTTTAACCAATGTTGTTCTGCTTTAGCTGCATATTTAAAAAAGGTAGGGAACCTAAACCATTTTGATTGGCTGAGCAGAGATCCGCACTGACAAAGTCCTGCTCAGGACAGAAAACATACAGGAGGTGGAGCCATTCAGATGACTTCACCCATGTGGCCATCTTGAGATTGCTTTGAATGTTTGCTAGCGCTTTATTACATGCCAATACATTTTAAAATGGAGAGCACTGGTAGCCTGTTTTTCTGATTTCATAAGCTCGAGTTTGATATTGAAGCACTACACATGCAGCCAAGTTCAGCAGTGGTCCCCCCCAGACAATTTTCCTCAATGGGGAAGGCTTTGTATGACTTAGGGCTCTTTCACGCGGAGGATCCGTATGTCCATTTTTCATCTCTCCGTTTTTGGATGAAAAACAGACATACATGTATCCCTATGGAGCATCGGATGTCAGCGGTGACATCCGACCCGCTCCGAAAAGTGTAACGGAGGAAAACCCTACTTTTCAAGCCATTTTCGGATCGGATGACGACGGACTCTACTGTCCGTCACCATCAGATCCCCTATAGGGGAGAGCGGCGCTCTGAAAGGGCCACCGCTGCACAGTGTGCAGCGACGGACCTGTCATCTTCCTGCTCAGCGGGGATCGGCGGAGTGATCCCTGCTGAGCAAGTGGGTGTTCACGGGGCAGATCATCACTGATCCACCCCGTGTGAGAGAGCCCTTTCCTGTTCATTCAGGGTCATTTGTAAGGTGAGGCCGATTTGTCTTTGTGGTGAGATCACATTTATGCTGAATTTTACATGGATTGGTTACATCTGACTCACATTGGAAATCTTTTGACCTCTCTTGATCTTGTTTGTGATATATGCACTGCACTTAGTTACATATTTATATTCAGAGTTACCATAGAAAATATCTAGTGTTCCAGCTTGCATACAAAATAGTGTACATTAGATCATTTGCACTGATTGTTTCGTGTGTTAAGCTGGGATGCCACAACTCCCACCACAGGCACCTGGAAGGCCACTGAACCCAGCATTATACACCAAGCTCCATGTACAATTGTCAAATACAGGTAATAATCCTTTATTACAGAAGCACATCTGCCTGGCATCCCCATGAATATATATTATAAAAAAATAAATAAAAAAAAGTACCTTGTTCTCATTACCTTGAAAGAAAAGGCTTGTGGAAGAAGAGCTTCATTAAATTTGCTTCAAGCCATAATGCTGTAGTACCAAAACCAGTTAATGTCTATTGCCAGGTTGGGAATACCACAAAACGCAGCATGAACTTTTGTTCAAGAGTTATGCATTTTTTTTAAAATCATACTTATATAGGTGAATGCAGCATCGATCCAATGCTGCATCTGTCCTATCACCTCTAACACTGGAACCTGAGCATTTCAGACAGACGACTGCCAGGTACTCAGGGCTCCCTGAGCAGAGAGCTGCTGACTGTCAGCAATTCTGTGGCCCCCTGTACTCACTGGAGCACTGAGCTGTGGATGGGAGAAGCTTTCTGAGGCAGAGCCGGGTGCCGTTCCAGGCATGTGAGCAGATCCTGACTCCATTGTCACAATCTTGCCTGAGCCTGGACCAGCTCTGTCAGACTTTAGCTTGCTGTCTGCTGAAAACAGGTCACAGTTCTGCACTCCTGTGATCCACAGCCAAACAAGCTTTGACTGTACTTCAAACAGCAACTGGCTGACAAAGGGCAGTAACATGCAGAGTGTTTCCAGAGATCTGCTTTGCCCAGAATGTTGTAACTGCCATCTCAACACTGCATAAGTGGAAGGAGTTGTACACCTTATTACAAAGGGGCTTTAGGAATAAAGTCTTCAGGCAAGATGACAGTTAATCCATAAATGCACCCCTCCCTCCCACCCAGATACCCTTCCCCCACCACTCAATCATGTGACAGCCAGTGTGTACACAATATATGCTCTTTATTACAAAGAGGCATTAGGTGCTCACCTAGCCCATGTGTCAGTAGGCCAGTAATCAGCATTAGGTGCTCACCTAGCCCATGTGTCAGTAGGCCAGTAATCAGCATTAGGTGCTCACCTAGCCCATGTGTCAGTAGGCCAGTAATCAGTTGCTTAGGATGCATCCTGGAGGGTAAAACTCCCATACACAAAAGGGGGCATTTCCAAACTGAGCAGCTTTTAAGTGATGGGGGAAGTGTGCACTGCACATTAGAATGAAGTGCAAACTTAATGAAAAAACAGTCTCAGATGTTAAATGAAAAAAAAAGGTTTATTTACACAAGTTAAATAACATAAAATAAGCTTGTTTCTTGCCATTACACAATGTTATTGCCAACAGATGACGGCCGTGGCAGACTACATTGGTTAATGTCCCTTGTCAGAAGTTTAATTCTGAAGCCTGCTCCCTCCACTTGTACAGTACTGAACATGCCTGACCAACACCAAACTCTGGATGTAACTTCCAGAAAAAAAACAAAAAAAAAAACTCAGTTATGTGAGCCCTGTCATCTCCCCACTGAGTCTAGTCATTTTAGGGAATGAATAACTTACCCCACCTTTGCAGATGTGCAATGACACCAGAGACTAACAAACTGGGTGACAAGTCATTGCTCAGAGTACACCGATCAGCCATACCATTATGACCACCTAATACTGACTAGGTCCCCTCTGCCACCAGAGCCCTGACCCATCAAGGCATGGACTCCACTAGACCTCTGAAGGTGTGATATCTGGCACCAAGCCATCAGTAGCAGATCCTTACAGTCCTGTAAGTCACACTGCCTCCTCCAGCTCATCTTTGTTCTTCCTGGTGCCATCGCTTCCCCAGGTTAAAGATGCACATGCAACTTGGACAGCTACGTGATGTAAAAAATTGAATTCAGACCAGTGTGCCCTCTTCCATTGCTCTGTGGTACATTTCTCATGCGCCCATTGTAAAATCTTTTGGTTATGGGTCAACATGGGCACCCTAACTGGTCTGCGTCTATGTAGCCCCATACGCAACAAACTGCGATGCACTGTGTGTTCTGACACCTTTCTATTGGACTCTGCATTAACCTTTTCAGCAATTTGAGCTACAGTAGCTTTACTGGATTGGACCACATGGGCCAGCTTCTGCTCCCCATCTGCATCAATGAGTCTTGGCCGCCCATGACCCTGTCGCCGGTTCACTGGTTGTCCCTCCTTGGACCACTTTTGATAGGTCAAGACCACTGCAGACCGGGAACATCCTACAAGAGCTGCAGTTTTGGAGATGCTCTCACCCAGGCATCTGGCCATTACAATTTGGCCCTTATCAAAGTCACTCAAATCTCTACACTTGCCCATTTTTCTTTCAACACATCAACTTCAGGGACAACATGTTCACTCACTGGCTATTATAGCCCACCCACTTTCAGACGACAATGTAAAGAGATAATGTTATCACTTTACCTGTCAATGGTCATAATGTTATGGCTGATCGGTTTGTCACAAAGCTATAAAATAGGACTGGCTCACAATGACTAAAAGGCTAACAGACGTTTTTAAAGTTCTTTGAAGAGGCAGTTTAATCACAAAAATAGTTAAACTTCTGACAAAAGTTCTTCATATTGCTACTCATTACAGAAAGGAATCCTTGGATAAGGTAAAAGCTGAGGTTACGTCTTGTACTTTAAAATCCATGGACTTTCAGTTGATCTTCTTTGGCCAGTCCAACCTGAAAAAGAAATTTTAAATGTTATTAACCACATCAGTCATGGAAGAATTTACCCCCTTCCTGACCAGAGCATTTTTTTGCAATTTGGCACTGCGTCATTTTAGCTGACAATTGCGCAGTTGTGCAACACTGTACCCAAACAAAATTGACGTCCCTTTTTCCTATAGAGCTTTCTTATGGTGGTATTTGATCACCTCTGCAGTTTATTTTTTGTGCTATAAACACGCAAAAAAAAAAAAAAAAAAAAAAAAAAAAAAAAAAAAACAATTGGGGGCGAATTTTGCTATAATATCACCCCCCAAATATATAAAAAAAAAACCAACATTTTCCTCAGTTTAGGTTGATATGTTAGTAGGGCTGGGAGATTTTCCACAACAAAAAAAAAAAAAAACACAACTCGATTCACGATTTGAATCTGGAGTTTAGGCCGTGGCCTCGCCTAAAAACTCCTGCCCGCAGCTCTTCAGAACTGGCGCGGTGATAAAAAAAAAAAAAATCTAAAATTAAAAAATCGATTTGACCTCAACTTTATTCAAGATTTAAATTGATTTTTTCCCCAGCCCTATATGTTAACACTTTTTTTCAAAAAATTTTTTGCAGTAAGCATATATTGATTGCGCAAAAGTTACAGCATTTACAATACTGGATATATTTATGGCATTTTATTTTACTAGTAATGGCAGCAATCTGCAATTCATCACAACTGACATTATGGTGGACAGACACTTGAGACCAGTGCTATAAATACACTGATTACTGTATAAATGGCTGGCAGAGAAGGGGTTAAACACTAGGGGCAATCAAGGGGTTAAGTGTGTCCTAGGGAGTGATGTTAACTGGGGGGGGGGGGGGGGGGGGAGATGGGCTACCACTAACATGACAGCGATCATTGCTCCCGATGACTGGGAGCAGTAGATCCCTGTCATGTCACGCAGGGGAAATGCCTCGTTTACATAAACATCTCCCTGTTCTCCATCTCACGATTGCGGGCCGCTGGTGAAAAGAGTTCACAGGACCCGGGGGCGAGCCCCTGCAAGATGGCAAATATAAAGGGACATACAGGTATGCCAATTTGCCTGTACAAGCCATTCTGCCAAAGTATGTGTGCAGCGGTCGACAAGTGGTTAAACATGACTAACCACCTCCCATAGTATATTGCTTCACTGACAGAGCTGTTTCTGCCCAAGTTAAAAGCCATTTTAGGCTCGAAGAATATGTATGTAAACCCCCACCCCCAAAACATTCTGAAAGCAGGCATTCTAAAGAGAAAAAAAAAAAAAAAAGTGATGTGGGACATACATTTGGAACTACATTAGCACAATGGTTTAGGATATGAAAATCTCAGTTATAAAGCCAATTTTAAGTGATACTAAATTCATAACCCCCCCCCCATTTTAAACAAACATGTTCTACTTACCTGCTCTGCAGTGGTTTTGCACAGAGCAGCCCAGATCTTCCTCTTCTCGGGTCCCTCTTGCCTGCTGAGTGCCCCCCCACAAGCAGCAGCTTGCTATGGGGCACCCAAACAGGTCCATTCAGAGACTGAGCTGCAGACACCCCCCCCCCCCCATTGGCTCATTAACAGCAGCCGGAGCCAATGGTGCTCCTCTGCTGTCTCAGCCAATCAGGAGGGAGAGTCCCAGTCAGCTGAGTCTCACACAGACATTGCTGGATCAAGATGGGGCTTGGGTAAGTATTAGGGGGCGGAGCTGCTGCACACAAGGTTTTTTTATCTTAATGTATAGAATGCATTAAGATAAAAACCTTTTGCCTTTAGAATCACTTTAAGGCATAAACAAAACATTACACTAACGTCTGGTAAAATTAAAGATGGTTATGCCAAGTAAAGATACCCAATGAATCGTGTCAAGTCTTAAAACTGCACCTGTGAAATGGCACCAAACCTTGGTACCCTATATTTTCCATAAGCAATACTTTAAAAAGCCCCTACAGGTCAGTGGCTGGGTCAGCCATGAATGGACTAGAATTATTGCTCTCTCCAGTGGTGCCTATTACTTTTTAATTAAGGTCTGCTAATCGTGTGATCACTGATTGGCTGTCACATGATTGGAAACCAGTCCCCAGTCAATAGTACAGCGGGCTAGATAGGCAACCAACATTTTCCAAAAGAAAAATATGAAGGCTGCCATTTTTAACATGAAATTGCAACAGCCTGAACTTGTCAATGTTGGAGGTGGGACAATATTCTGTACAAACATTAGCACTGCTCTGCGCAGATTATACCGAAGCAGCAAAAGCCAGCAGATCTTCAGAACCTTACATCTCCCTCTCATCTGCACCCCGAACTTCATTATACAAGTGGAATGGCTTCTAACTCCCACTATACTGCAGACATCCCTTAATAGCATTGAACGAGCCTTACCTCCACAAGGAACTGGCAAGCATTCTTGCGCTGGTCACCTTGAAGCTGGATCACCTCTCCGTATTCAGGGTGTTCAACAACGGTACCATTGCAAGCAAATTTCTGTGGAAAATATAACAAATAATAAGACTTCACCACTCACAGCTATGTGCTATGAATACCAAAATGACCTTTATGAGGACTTGCCTTCTTGAAAGCTTTAACTAGTTTCTTTTTGTCGTAGTCATCCGCAATGCCTTGAACGGTTGTGAGAGTCTTTCTGCCGTTTCTTTGTTGGATTCTTATATGGATAGAATCCTCTGTCCCAGCTGGGAGCCAGTCATCACCTTTACTTGCATCAGCAAAGGGGTCTGCAATTAAAAACACGAAAAAAAAATACATAAGACCAATGCATTAAATGTGAGAAACCGAGGTGCAAGTTGTGTGACCAGACAGGCTGAGCCGCACATAACCAGAGAATCAAATACCACAACATCCACCTCTTAGGAATGAGATGCTTTGGCAAAAGCCATTTGTTCTGGAAACCCCTCACGTATATGCCCCCTGCCTGTTTACAGATGAATTACAGGGCTTGGGCACCAAAGGAGCCCTGCAAGACCTCTGCACATGCTGCCCCCCCCCCCCCCAGCATCTGTACACATGTAGTGTTTGTCACGTGCACAAAGATTGCGACCAGGAAAAACTGATTTCCATGGCTTTGCACATTCGCCATAAACCACATGCATGCCGATGTGCCAACAGGCTCTGTCAGGAACCCAAGGCCCAGAAGAGACCATCCACCACTATCATGGCACCTGAGGAGGAATCACTGTTAACATACTAGGCAGCCTGAAGCTCAGCTTTAAAGGCAGATTTTTTTTATCTTAATGCATCAAGATGATAAAAAAAAAAAAAAAAAAAAAAAAAAAAAAAGTGTTTTTACCTGAACTCCATTCCTATTTAAGAATCCCAGTCATCCAGTACTCTCCCCAGATTGGCTGAGACAGCAGCAGCACCATTGGCACCCATGGCTGTCAAAGTCAGTTAGCCAATTGTGAGAGAGGAGGCGGGGCCAAACAGATCTGTCTGAATGGACACAGGGAGCTGCAGCTCCGGCCGCCTCCATAGCAGACTGCTTGTTGTGTGAGCACTCGCCAGGAAGGGCCAGGAGCAGAGAAGATGGACCCGAGAAGAGGGGAATCTGGGCTGCTCTGTGCAAAACTGTGCCGGTTCACACAGGGGCAGCTTCAAAGACATCCGACTGAAGCCACGCAGCTTACAAACTACTTAATAGAAGTCAATGCAAGCCACTCCGAAGTCACCCCCAAAGTAGTACAGGAATCCTTTTCTAAGCCAGAGCGACTTGAGTCACTCCTATTAGAACGGTTCCATAGTATTGAATGGAGTACGACTTGTCAGGTTGACAAGTCGCCCCTGTGTGAACCAGCACTTAGAGCAGATAAATATAACTTTTTAAAAACTAGACTTTACAATAACTAAAGTAGAAAAAAACGCTTCCCATTTTTAATACTATAAAGGTGGTTACAAACCATCAATTTTTCCATCGGTGTCCCATTGGGAGGATTTCTCTTCACTTCCTGTTCCAAAGCCAAAACAGGAAGTGAGGAAATCCATTCAAAGTGGAGGGACCCCTGGATGTCACAAGTAGTGTCCCCTTGCAAGATTTCCCATCCTTGGTGGGAACAGTGGAGACCTCTGGATATAACAGAGTGAACTTGTGTAAGGGCCCTTTAACACAAGCAGACCGTTAAGATACACCTGGCAGTTTTTACAGTGGATCTGAACGGCCGCTCCATACATCTCTATGGAGCGATGGATATCAGTGGTGACATGTCCGCTGACATCTGCAAAATCCAGACGGATGGATGTTCTATTTTCCATCCGTCGGATCGGAGGAAAACGGACAAAACGTCCATAATCATCCGACCCCGCCTCATAGAGGAGAGCGGTCTCAGACCGGTCTGTCCCTGCACAGTATGCAGAGATGGACTTGTCATCCGCCGGCTCAGCAGGAATCAACAGAGCAATCCCCACTGAGCAAGCAAATGAGTAAAAACGGAAAGCCCCGTGTGGAAGGGGCCTAACATGTGCCGTTCTGGGGTCAGCCCAAAACTTGGAATTCTTCTACATTCACCTTTGATGAGAATGGTAAACAGGGCAAAACTGAACAGGGGCACAGACACTCCCCTATAGGCAATTCCGAGTCTCCGCAATTTTAAATTTGGCAAGCAACGTATTGCGTGTTTTGGTGCCATTCATAATCTTGCTGCAACTGGCATACAGCAAAAAAATAACATCTGGTTTAGGGCCAAAATGTGGCCCCTCCATGCTTCTTTAGCACGACATGAGTGCAAACAGGAGCCCATTCCTGTGAATGAATGAACTGCCCGGTGTGCAACATGCATCTCGATGGGTGAGCTGTACTCTGTAAATCGCTAAGCGACATGTGACCTGGGGCAACATTGGCATTTAAGCTATCCCCACTGTCACACGATTTCCCTTTAGTTTTCTACCACATATCCACAAAGGAAGAAAAAAAATCCAGTTTAAGAACACAAATGGGAAATGGCTGGTGGGCAGGCTCGGCCAGACGAGCACAGATCAGGCCACTTCTATCAATCACCGATGACGCAGGCAGGGCCAGGCCCCTCCCAATACAGGGAGGAGACGAAGAGCGATCCGAAGCCACGCCCCGCGCGTCACCAAGCCGGGTGAAGAAAGGAAGCTCAGAGCGGTGGAGGCGGCCGCGGCCATCTTGTTGTGTCTCCTACGAGCCCGTCCAGCGATGAGAGCCCCGAGTCCTCAGTAGGAGAGGCCGGGGTCAGCCTGACCTACACAGGCCGCCGTCTCTATCACAGCCAGTGTATGGAAAATGTGAACAAAAACGAACTCTCCTCCCATCGTCATAGAACCCCAACATACACCGCCCGCCCTTCCCTACACAGAGCCATAGAAGAGCCCCGCCTGTATTCCCCTCCCAGACCCACACACAGGGCACTGCTCGGGTACTCACCGAAAGAGTTGAGGTTCTGGATAGCGGACATACGATAAGATGGAGATTCCTTGGTGGGAACAGCGGAGGACTCTGGATACTACCGAGTGAAGAGCTTGTGTAACACGTACACAGGAAAATGGCCGCGGCCGCTTTTATACCTTCTGTTGGTTTCGGTTACGTCAGCACGTGGGGGGGGAGACGCACCCCAGTCCCGCCCTTGTAAGGGCGGGGTGAAGATGCCTTTGTGATGGGGGAGGGGGGAGTGTCCGCCATCTTAGGAGTGGGCACCGACGATGGAACCTGAATAGTGGTTCTCATACACCGCCTTGTATGTGTTGTGAGGTGTGTGTGCAAATGTAAATCATTAGAATGTGGAGCCCGGGGAGTGTTCCATTTATTAGAGAGACCCTGACACATTGTTCATGGAGTCTCTCTCTGCACACCTCAACTATTGCAGCACAGCCCCTCCCCCCTTCCCCTCCACCACACACACAGACCCCTTCCTCCGCCACACAGACCCCTTCCTCCACCACACACAGACCCCTTCCTCCGCCACACACACAGACCCCTTCCTCCACCACACACACAGACCCCTTCCTCCACCACACACAGACCCCTTCCTCCGCCACACACACAGACCCCTTCCTCCGCCACACACACAGACCCCTTCCTCCGCCACACACACAGACCCCTTCCTCCACCACACACAGACCCCTTCCTCCGCCACACACACAGACCCCTTCCTCCGCCACACAGACCCCTTCCTCCGCCACACACACAGACCCCTTCCTCCGCCACACACACAGACCCCTTCCTCCGCCACACAGACCCCTTCCTCCACCACACACACAGACCCCTTCCTCCGCCACACACACAGACCCCTTCCTCCGCCACACAGACCCCTTCCTCCGCCACACAGACCCCTTCCTCCACCACACACAGACCCCTTCCTCCGCCACACACACAGACCCCTTCCTCCGCCACACAGACCCCTTCCTCCGCCACACAGACCCCTTCCTCCGCCACACAGACCCCTTCCTCCGCCACACACACAGACCCCTTCCTCCGCCACACACACAGACCCCTTCCTCCGCCACACACAGACCCCTTCCTCCGCCACACACAGACCCCTTCCTCCACCACACACAGACCCCTTCCTCCACCACACACACAGACCCCTTCCTCCACCACACACACAGACCCCTTCCTCCACCACACACAGACCCCTTCCTCCACCACACACACAGACCCCTTCCTCCACCACACACACAGACCCCTTCCTCTGCCACACAGACCCCTTCCTCCGCCACACAGACCCCTTCCTCCGCCACACAGACCCCTTCCTCCGCCACACAGACCCCTTCCTCCGCCACACACACAGACCCCTTCCTCCGCCACACAGACCCCTTCCTCCGCCACACAGACCCCTTCCTCCGCCACACAGACCCCTTCCTCCGCCACACACACAGACCCCTTCCTCCGCCACATACACAGACCCCTTCCTCCACCACACACACAGACCCCTTCCTCCACCACACAGACCCCTTCCTCCACCACACACAGACCCCTTCCTCCACCACACACAGACCCCTTCCTCCACCACACACAGACCCCTTCCTCCACCACACACAGACCCCTTCCTCCGCCACACACACAGACCCCTTCCTCCGCCACACACACAGACCCCTTCCTCCGCCACACACACAGACCCCTTCCTCCGCCACACACACAGACCCCTTCCTCCGCCACACACACAGACCCCTTCCTCCGCCACACACACAGACCCCTTCCTCTGCCACACACACCACACCGTACACAGGACCCCACAATGGAGATCACCGTACACAGGTCTCCACAATGGAGATCACCGTACACAGGTCTCCACAATGGAAACCACCGTACACAGGTCTCCACAATAGAAGACACTGTACACAGGCCCCCACAATGGAATTTGCCATGCCCAAGAGGGTTAAGGTAGTACTGGAAAATAATGGTGGCCAAACAAAATATTGACACTTTGGGCCCAATTTGGACATTTTCACTTAGGGGTGTACTCACAGCGGTTTAGACATTAATATTTTGAGAGAACAGCAAATTTACACTATTATACAAGCTGTACACTCACTACTTTTTATTGTAGCAAAGTGTAATTTCTTCAGTGTGGTCACATGAAAAGATATAATAAAATATTTTTAAAAATGTGAGGGGTGTACTAACTTTTGTGAGATACTGTATGTTTAAAACCTCTAAGTCTCTAATCATTCGACACCTTCAGAAGTCAGATGCTTGTGCTCCCTACCCCTGTATATGTTTCCTTCCTCCAACCCTTGGGTTACAGCTGTGCCCTGTGGTGACATAGGGGGTTAGAGGAAGGAACCAATGGGGGGCACAGGCTTTTGACACCCCCAAAGTGTCTGATGCTAAAAAGGCTTTCGGAGGCTTCAGCACTGTAATGATGGGAAGTAAGGAGGGACAGGTTGTCGGTGAGGGGGGTATACTCTGCCTTGTATTATGGGGGCCTAATGTTTTTTAAATCTTTGAAGACCCCGCTAGGATCTTTAAAGTAGAACTAAACTTTTCTTTTACAAACATTACTGGCTATCAGTTGCACGATCAGTTCACACAATAAAAATCATCTATAAATGGAGGATGAGCTCCATTCATTGATTGCTTTTCATTGTGGGAAACGATAGTACAGTTTCTATGACTGGAGGAGAGGGGGATGAATAAAAGTTCAGCCTCCTCCATTCATAGAACATTTTCCTTGCGGGATCTGATGGCACAGCTTCGAGGATGGGAGAGTCCACCTCGTCCATTCATAGAACGCTTTTCATTGTGGGAACTGATGGCACAGCTTCGAGGATGGGAGGGTCCACCTCGTCCATTCATAGAACGCTTTTCATTGTGGGAACTGATAATATAGCTTCAAGGATGAAATAGGGTTGCCACCATTTCTTCAAGTCAAACCCAAACACTTCAACATTGCACAGAATTCTTTTTTCATAGATTGCATAGATAAACTATGCATAGATGTTGCTATTAAATAACATTTCTAATCATATGAAGTTAATCACAAGAATCCCCCTTTACATCAGAGTCCACAGAGTTCCCCTTTTACATCTGAACTCGCAGAGTTCCCTTTCACTGTAAGGGGGGGCTCTGCAGACTCTGATGTAAGGGAGAACTCTGGGGACTCTGACATAAGGGATGCTCTGGTGTACAGAGAGGACTCTGATGTAAGGGAGAACTCTGGGGACTCTGGTGTAAAGGGGAGCTCTGATGTAATGAGTGCTATGAGAACCCTGATTTGCCTTAGTGTACTCACTTAGAGGCAGGAGAGAGAAGGGGGAGGGGGGAGACTTCAGTCACAGACAGGGATGGATGGTGAGCTCACTCACCCCTTGGCAGTGAGCACCTCTCATTCTGATGTATCTGAGGCTGCTCGGCTTCAAATTTCCCATCCCCACTTTCCTTTTCTGAGGCATAGCGCTGGGGATTGGAGTGTGGGCAGACAACAAGGGTTGGGGCGGGAGAAAGAGGTGCAGATCGAGCCCTCTCACCTTTCCCATCTGCGTGTGTTTGGAGGGGATTGTTAGTTCTGGCTTTGGACAGTGTGAAAGAGATTGTAACAGACACTCTCAGCTTAGACAACTGCAGCCAGCAACCCTGCTGGGAAGCCATAGTCCGGTCTGAATTATGTCTCCGGGTCTCAAACAGTCTGAAACCCGGACACATGATTCCAAACCCCGAACTGTCCGGGTGAATCCCAAACAGGTGGCAACCTTAGGATGGAAGGATGAATGAAAGGTCCACCTCCTCCATTCATAGAGCGCATTTTATTGTGGGAGCTGATTTGCAGTTTCTATGAATGAAGGAGGGGGGCGTAAAAAGGCAGGCATTGTCTACAGTTTTGATATGTGCCTGTGACAGGTAGAGGCGCTTGTATTAACCCCGACTGCACCGGAAGATCACAGCTGCTGGGGTATCTGGGGAGCAGAAGGATGAAGATTTCAAGGAACAGAGCAACCACCAGCACACAGGACACATCCATACAACATACATGTTGTTCATGTAAATATGCTAATTTAAGAAAAAAATAAAATAAAATTCAGCTTTAAAGCAAATCTATGTATGTATCTCCAGCTAGCAATGATTGTACCAGCTATCATACCAATGATGGTAGGGACCTTTAAAACATCATACGGGACTTCAGACCCATATCTATTCTGTAAATCTGTGACTGTTAATAACTGACTGATACAAACATTTTATAGGAGTGAGTTATTTTTCATCACACAGCTTCTTTCATATCCTTGGCTTTGTTTGTCATGTATGCCCTTATCTAAAATGGCTGCCACCCTGTCCTTGTGAAAGTGTGGGGAGTACACAAGGAGGAGTTTGCATTGTAATCCCAAAGCAGTGATGTCATCTAGATGTCTCCAGCCAAGGGACTTCCGAGAAAACTGTTTGTTTACTGTTACTTAGATTTCCCCTTCATTCTGCGTCACATGAATAGATTTCACGCGTTGGATTACATAACCCGCCCTCTAACTTTTCACATTTACTTCCGTTGTTACCAAATAAACTGCAAAGTCACAAACTATAATATGTTCATATAATTAAAGCTGGCCATACACTAGTAGAATTATGTTGTTCAAACACTTTTGTTTTAAGAACGTTCATTTAAAGTTTTTAATCATAAGTGGGGTCAGCTTGACGATCTTTTTTAGATGGACGTGATGAGAAGATTTGAAGGAGCCGGATGGAAAGTTTATGACTGAACGGTGATCATGTCTTTCATTCATCAAAGTCCATTCACCCCAACATCAAATGTTGAAAGAAGAAAGTTTTTGAATGAGGTTCATCATGTCATCGATTGTACTGATCAGAAGGTTCGTACAAAAATCTGTGGCCAGTTTAACCCTTTCCCGCCTGCCTTGGCGTCCCCTTAAAAAGTTCATAATGTCCGGGGGAGGGAAGGATCGGTGATCATGTAACCACTGTGATTTCACAGTTGTCACATGATTGGGAGCTGGTCCTGCCGGCCACTGATCGTTAGTGGGAACCGATTGCTGTCTTTGAAAGCTCGGTCTCTGTGCTGGGTGCACAGAAACATTGACACAAATGTGTGGCGTGTGGGCTTTAAAGCCTGCCTTTTTACTGCCGTATAGGGATGAGCTTGATGTTCAGGTTGAACATGAGTTCGACTCGAACATCGGGCTAAAGAACAAACATTATTGGGCGTTTGCGGGAAATTCAAGCGCCCGCGGAATGCCCCATAATGCACTGCAAGATCGCAGTGCATTGCTGTATGATGATTGGCCAAAGCATGCACCTGACCTGCATGCTTTGGCCAATCCCAGCACCCTCTGCTAAGAGAGCCATAATTGGCCAAAGCCAGGGTGCCTTTGGCCAGTCATGGCTCAGGGGGATTAAGTCCACGCTCCACACTATATAAGGCTGCCTACAAGGCGGCCCTGTGTAGTGTTGTTGGTGTGGACGGAGAGATAATGTGATTTAGATTAAGCAGGCAGGTTATTCAGTTAGTGGCAGTGTATTTGATATATATATACAGTCAGTCTAGTTAGTATATATATATATATATATACTCTGCATCTAGTCAGTGTAGCAGCCCATATCTACAGTGCATTCCGCGGTGTACTCTTTCTAATCTACTTGAGGTAGTGTATTTAATATATTATTTTTTATTATTATTATACAGGATTTATATAGCGCCAACAGTTTACGTAGCACTTTACAACTTGAGGGTAGACAGTACAAATACAATACACTTTGATACAGTAGGAATCAGAGGGCCTTGCTCCTTAGAGCTTACAATCTAAGAGGGAAGGTCAAGAGATACAAGAGGTAATAACTGTGGGTGATGTGCTGATTGAGAAGATAAATGTACAGTTGTTAGGTGGGGGCCAGATAGGCTTCTCTGAAGAGATGAGTTTTCAGGGATCGTCTGAAATTGGATAAAGTAGGAGAAAATCGGACGGATTGGGGTAGAGCATTCCAGAGGATGGGGGAGGCTCTGGAGAAGTCCTGAAGGCGAGTATGGGATGAGGTGACAAGGGAGTTTGAGAGCATCAGGTCTTGGGAGGGGCGAAGAGAATGATTAGGTTGGTGTTTTGTGACTAGGTTAGAGATGTAGCTGGGGGCCAGGTTGTGGATGGCTTTGTAAGTTATAGTTAGTATCTTGAATTTAATTTGGTGACTGAGTGGCAGCCAATGTAGGGATTGGCAGAGGGGTGTAGCAGACGCTGAGCGGTTTGTGAAGTGGATGAGCCTGGCAGCAGCGTTCATGATGGACTGAAGTGGGGATAGCCTATTTAGAGGTAAACCAATGAGATGACCAGGGAGTGGATTAGAAGCTTTGTGGTGACATTGGTTAGGAAGGGGCGTATCTTGGAGATGTTGCGGAGATTGAGGTGGCAAGTTTTGGACAGTGATAGAATGTGGGGTCGAAAGGTAAATTCAGAGTCCAGGATTACATCTAGGACCTTGGCGTGGGGAGATGGGTTGATAGCTGAGCCGTTGATATTGACAGGGAAATCAGGGGAAGTGGCACCTGAGGGAGGAAATATCATGAGCTCGGTTTTGGATAGGTTGAGTTTGAGGAAGTGATGTGACATCCAGGCTGATATGTCTGCTAGTAAGTTGGTAATGCGTGAGGAGACAGATGGAGAGAGCTGGGGGGTGGAGAGATAGATTTGGGTGTCATCAGCGTAGAGATGATATTTAAAGCTGTGGGAGGCAATCAACTGACCCAAGGAGGTGGTGTAGATTGAGAAAAGGAGAGGTCCAAGAACAGAACCTTGGGGGACCCCAACGGAGAAAGGAAGAGGAGATGAGGAAGTAGAGTTGTAAGTGACACTGAAGGAGCGGTGGGGTAGATAGGATGAGAACCAGCGAAGAGTACAGTCACAGAGACCAAAGGAGTGGAGTTTTTTGAGGAGGAGGGGGTGGTCCACTGTGTCAAAGGCAGCAGAGAGATCCAGGAGAAGTAGTACAGAATAGTGTCCATTGGCTTTAGCCATTAGTAGGTCATTTGAGAGTTTAAGGAGAGCAGTTTCCGTGGAGTGTTGAGGGCGAACACCGGACTGAAGGGGATCAAGAAGTTTATTCATGGTCAGATGGTCGCTTAGTCGGTTGTAGACCAGTCTTTCAAGAAGTTTGGAGGAGAAGGAGAGTAAGGAGATGGGACGTAAGTTGTTGAGATTGGTGGGGTCCAGTGAGGGCTTTTTAAGTTTGGGGGTGACACTGACTAGCGCATGTTTTAGAGAGTTTGGGAAGATGCCACAAGAGAGGGAGAGGTTGAAAACGTGAGTTAGAGAGTGTAGAATCGAGTCAGAGGGTGAGCGTAGCATTTGCGAGGGAACAGGATCCAGGGGGCAGGTGGTTAGATGAGTGTTGGATAAAAGTTTAGCAACCTCAGTAATAGTAGCAGGGTTGAATGAGGGAAGTAATGATTGTATCTGTGGACATGGGGTGTTGCATGGGGGAGGTTTTTGCGCATTGGTAATCTCCTCATGAATTGTATCAATCTTAGTTTTGAAGTGATTGGCAATCTCCTGGGCAGTGAGTGAGTTGGTGGGTGAAGGCAGTGGAGGACAGAGTAGAGTGTTGAAGGTAGAGAAGAGTTGACGTGGACTGGATGAGAAGGTGTTAATGAGTGTGATAAAGTAGGTCTGTTTGGCAGTGTGAAGGCAGGAGTAGTATTTTAGGAGGGCAGATTTATATTGTGTGAAGTCTTCCTGGGTCTTAGTCTTATGCCACAGGCGCTCAAGAGCGCGGCTACGTTTTCTGAGACTTCTGGTGTCATCTGTTTGCCAGGGTTGTAGCAGTCGGGGCCTAATTCTGCATGTAGTGAAGGGGGCAAGCTTGTCTAGGGAGGAAGACAGTGAGCTGTTGTAGATGAAAGTAGCTAGGTTGGGGCAGGACAGAGGTGAGATTTTGTCATAGAGTTGATCAGTAACAGAATAGAGAAGAGAAGGGTTGAGGTGGCGAAGGTTTCTACGTGTAACTGTTAGGCGGTTGGAGGGAGAAGAGGTGGAAGACAGGGAGAGAGCAAAACTAATAAGGTGGTGATCAGAGAGTGGGAGTGGATTGTTGGAAAGGTTGCACAGAGTGCACAGATAGGAAAAGACAAGGTCAAGGGTGTTGCCGTTGGAGTGGGTAGGAGCCTGTATCCATTGCTTTAGGTCAAGCGATGAGGTTAGACTGAGAAGTTTAGAAGTAATAGTAGTGTTATGCCGCGTACACACGGTCGGACTTTCCGGCATACTTGGTCCGGCGGACCAGAGTGTGCCGGACAATCCGCCCGTGTGTAGGCGCCGGCGGACTTTTCCGGCGGACTTTTTCCCAAAAGCCCGCCGGACCTAGATTTGAAACATGTTTTAAATCTTTCTGTCGGACTCAGTTTCTGGCGGACAGTCCGCTCATCTGTGTGCTAGTCCGACGGAAAGCCCGCTCGTGTGTATGCTGGTCCAACGGACTAGATATGACGCGAGGGCAGGGTATTGCATTTCGCGCTCGCTGCAATAGGAAAAACAAATTTTCCTATTGCGGCGAGCGCGGGGCATACCAGGCCCTTAGGTCTGGTATGGATTATAAAGGGGAACCCCCCTACGCCAAAAAAACGACATGGGGTCCCCCCTGGAATCCATACCAGACCCCGATCCGAGCACGCAGCCTGGCCGGTCAGAAAAGGGGGTGGGGACGAGCGAGCGCCCCACCCCTCCTGAACCGTACCAGGCCGCATGCCCTCAATATGGGGGGTGGGTGCTTTGGGGGAGGGGGGGCCCTGTGGGGCCCCCCCCCACCCCAAAGCACCTTGTCCCCATGTTGATGAGGACAAGGGCCTCTTCCCGACAACCCTGGCCGTTGGTTGTCGGGGTCTGCAGGCGGGGGGCTTATCGGAATCCGGGAGCCCCCTATAATAAGAGGGCCCCCAGATCCCGGCCCCCCACCCTATGTGAATGAGTATGGGGTACATGGTACCCCCTACCCATTCACCTAGGGAAAATTGTAAATAATAAAACACTACACAGGTTTTTAAAATATTTTATTAAACAGCTCCAGGAGGGGGGGATCTTCCTCCAACTTCGGGGGTCTTCTTCCGGCTTCGGGGGTCCCTCCGGTTCATCTTCTCCCGGCGTCCGGTTGGTTCTTCTCCGCTCTCTTCTCCCGGTGTTCCAGTTCTTTGGCCGGCTCCTCCGCTGTCTTCAGGTAGCTCTCTTGCCAGCAGAGGTCCGGACTTCTGGGCTTCTTGTCTTCTCTTCTCTTCTCCAGATGTTGACACGACGCTCTCTCCGGCTGGACTGCTCTCTGAGGGCTGCGTTGAGACCCCGCCCCTTATGATGTCACAGTCCCTGGGCATGCTGGGACTGTGACGTTTTAGGGGGCGTGGTCAACATCACCCGGTGACCACGCCCCCTAAAACGTCACAGTCCCAGCATGCCCAGGGACTGTGACATCATAAGGGGGCGGGGTCTCCGCCTATATAAGTCACAACACAGCCCTCAGAGAGCAGTCCAGCCGGAGAGAGCATCGTGTCAACATCTGGAGAAGAGAAGAGAAGACAAGAAGCCCAGAAGCCCAGAAGCCCAGAAATCCGGACCTCTGCTGGCAAGAGAGCTACCTGAAGACAGCGGAGGAGCCGGCCGAAGAACTGGAACACCGGGAGAAGAGAGCGGAGAAGAACCAACCGGATGCCGGGAGAAGATGAACCGGAGGGACCCCCGAAGCCGGAGGAAGATCCCCCCCTCCCGGAGCTGTTTAATAAAATATTTTAAAAACCTGTGTAGTGTTTTATTATTTACACTTTTTTCCCTAGGTGAATGAGTAGGGGTACCATGTACCCCATACTCATTCACATAGGGTGGGGGGCCGGGATCTGGGGGCCCTCTTATTATAGGGGGCTCCCGGATTCTGATAAGCCCCCCGCCCGCAGACCCCGACAACCAACGGCCAGGGTTGTCGGGAAGAGGCCCTTGTCCTCATCAACATTGAGGGCATGCGGCCTGGTACGGTTCAGGAGGGGGGGGGGCGCTCGCTCGTCCCCACCCCCTTTTCTGACCGGCCAGGCTGCGTGCTCGGATCGGGGTCTGGTATGGATTTTAGGGGGGGACCCCACGCCGCTTTTTCGGCGTAGGGGGGTTCTCCTTTATAATCCATACCAGACATAAGGGCCTGGTATGCTCCGCGACGGGGCTCGCAAGGTGTCAATCTCGCCGATAAAAGCGGCAAGATTGACATCCTTTTCTAGTCCCATCGCACGTGAGTCACGTTCAAAATGAACGGACTTGTCCGTGTGTGGGCAAGTCTGTTCATTCTGAAAGTCCGCCGTAACTCCGGCGAAAGTCCGTCGGAAAAACGGGCGGACTTAGCCCGCCGCAAAATCCGGTCGTGTGTGGGCAAGTCCATCCGTTTTAAAGTCCGGCACACCTGGCGGACAAAGTCCGTCAGAAAGTGTGCCGGACCAAGTAGGACAGAAAGTCCGACCGTGTGTACGCGGCATTAGTGTTAACAGGGATGTTGAAGTCCCCAAGAATAATTGTGGGGATTTCAGAAGAGAGAAAGTAGGGTAGCCAGGCAGAGAAGTCATCAAGAAAGGCTAAAACTGGTCCAGGGGGCCGGTAGATGACAGCAATTCTTAGAGAAATGGGAGAGAATAGACAAATGCAGTGTGCCTCAAAAGAGGAGAGTGTCAGAGAGGGAGGTGGGTGAAGTACCTGATAGGTGCTGCATGGGGCTAGAAGGATTCCCACTCCACCTCCCTTCGGTCCACTTGGTCTGGGGAAGTGAGTCCAGAGAATGCCCCCATGGGAGAGGGAAGCAGGAGAAATAGTATCTGATTCATGAAGCCAGGTTTCAGTAATGGCAAGTAGGTTAAAGGAATTTGTGATAAAGAGGTCTTGAAGGGCGGTGAGTTTGTTGCAGACAGAACGTGCATTCCAAAGGGCACAGGAAAAGGGGGGGCTGGTTTTGGAAAGAGGAATAGAGACCAAGTTCTGTGGGTTGTGGCTCCTGCCAGAGGGTGTAGGGGGATGGGAGCGTTGGGCAAAGACAGATGATTGTGGCCCAGGGTTCGGGGATATGTCACCAGAGATTAGGGGAAGCAGGAGGGTGAGGGAGGTAATGTGGGAATGTGATTTATGTGAAGGAGCATGTCTCAGAGTACTGGAGGTTTTAGCAGTATATGGATGTAGAATGAGCAAGGTTGGTAGGAGCAGTAGTAGGGAGAGGACAGAAGGCAGGGTGATATGTATAAGCAGGCAGTTGGAGAGGGGGGGTGAAGGTAAGAGAGTTTGAGGAGAGAGGACAGGAGTGTCAGAAGCAGTGGTAGAGAGTGCATGTTACAGAGTGGAAGGAGAGTTTATTAGAGAGACAGGGTCACCTGCAGTCTGTTAGGTGCTTTCCAGTGCAGTTTGCTATATTTGTTTGCTTCGTGCAATCGCTGAAGTGCAGAGATTGAAGTGCATATCACTTGTAGAAAGAATCACCTAGAGATAGAAGCCTTAAGGATAGAAGCCAATGCAATGTGCTCCCCCAGCAATGTGCTGACCCCTTCAGGATGCTCAAATTTATACTGTTATAAGGGTGGGGTTGAAGTTCATTAATTAATCATGAGTGACTATAAGAATGCCTAACAATCAAAGTGGACTTTTTGCTTCTAAAGTCAGAATAGCAAGAGGCCAGAGGCCAAGATAAGATCAACACATAAAACTTAGGTAAGACAGTCCAGAGCAACAAAAAACAATGTCATGGTTATGCACACAGGGCAACAGATAGAGAAGGCCACATACCAAAGACACACACACAGAGACAGCAAGCAGATCCCAATTTCATGTAACGGTGGAAGATGTGGTTGAGCTGACACATATCAAAGACACACACACAGAGACAGCAAGCAGATCCCAATATCATTTAACGGTGGAAGATGTGGTTGAGCTGACACATACCAAAAACACATGCACAGAGACAGCAAGCAGATCCCAATTTCATTTAACGGTGGAAGATGTGGTTGAGCTGACACATACCAAAGACACACGCACAGAGACAGCAAGCAGATCCCAGTTTCATTTACCGGTGGAAGATGTGGTTGAGCTGACACATACCAAAGACACACGCACAGAGACAGCAAGCAGATCCCAATTTCATTTAACGGTGGAAGATGTGGTTGAGCTGACACATACCAAAGACACATGCACAGAGACAGCAAGCAGATCAAAATTTCATTTAAAGGTGGAAGATGTGGTTGAGCTGACACATACCTGTAAAGAGACAGAGAAGGAATGATCAGGTGAGGCAGAAGCAGAGATTGAAGTGCATATCACTTGTAGAAAGAATCACTTAGAGATAGAAGCCTTAAGGATAGAAGCCATTGCAATGTGCTCCCCCAGCAATATATATATATATATATATAGTCAGTCTAATATATATATATATATATATATATATATATATATATATATATATATATACTGCAGCATCCAGTGCAGTGTAGCCTATATCTACTTTTCTGGTGGTGTACACAGTACACAATACAGTGTAGTGTGGTGTTGCAAACCAAAATCCCCATCATGTCCGGAAGGCCACCAAGGAGAGGCAGACGCTCACAGGCCACTAAAACAGGGCAAGCAGGCTCTGTGTCTACAGTCAATAGTGCTGGTCGTGGACATGGTTCATCCTCTGCAGGTAGCCATACGCTTGCCCTTTTTTTCCTGCTGCAGGGGCAGAAAAATTGGGCTTTTGGTGGTGCCACAACACTGTAACCCCTCACAGATACTCTTGTTGGGCCCAGTAACGGGCCCTGCTGTGAAATATTAGATCAAAAATTGTCATTACATGCCCCTGTTAAACAGGGAAAGAAAAATTGAGCCTTAGGCAGTGGTGGTGGTGCCCTAAACCAAAAATATTGTTGGAAGCTAGCATCATCAAGATTGAGGAGGAATAGGATAGTCACTAGGGTTGTCCCGATACCGATACTAGTATCGGTATCGTCACCGATACCGAGCATTTGCCCAAGTACTTGTACTCGGGCAAATGCTCCCGATGCTTCCCCCGATACCTAGAGGACAGCTGTGATCGGCGCGTGGGGGAGTTACAAGATTCTCCCCCCAGCGGCTTTCAGCAGCTTTAGTGACATACAGCGGTGATCGCTCACCGCTGTATGTCACTGCATCCTCCTTTCCTCTGTCCCCCTCCGCTGTCCTCCTCCGTTCCTCTCTCCTTTTCTGTGCCCCTCCGCTGTCCTCCTCCGTTCCTCTGTCATTCTCTGTGCCTCTCCGCTGTCCCCTCCTTTCCTCTGTCATTCTCTGTGCCTCTCCTGTCCCCTCCGTTCCTCTCTCCTTCTCTGTCCCCCTCTGCTGTCCCCTCCGTTCCCCCTCTCCTTCTCTGTCCCCTCCGTTCTCCCCCTCCGTTCTGCCGTCCTCCTCCTCCTTCCTTTGTGAATAGACAGAGTCAGCTGACTCTGTCCATTCACATAACTGAAACATTGTAATCTCCTGTGATTACGATGTGTCAGTTTATGAATGGAGTGGAGCCGCTGTCTTCTCTCCATTCATTCTCAGTGCAGCTGAGGCTGCAGAGAAAGGGACTGGGGAATCTCTATCCTCGGTCTCTTTCTCTGTCTCAAGGGGGAGATATCAGAGGTCTGATAAGACCCCTGATATCTCACCAAAGCCCCCCAACAGGGCTGATTAAAAAAAAAACAAAAAAAAAAACACATATTGCAATAAAGAATAAAAAAAAATATTGTAAAAAATAAAAATTGTAAATAAAAAAAAAACACGCACACACACATACAACGTTCACCCGCTCCCCCTCCCCCCCCCCCAAAAAAAAGGCACTGTTAAAAAAAAAAAAAAAAACACTGTGACATTAAAAAAAAAGTATCGGTATCGGCGAGTACTTGAAAAAAAGTATCGGTACTTGTACTCGGTCCTAAAAAAGTGGTATCGGGACAACCCTAATAGTCACTCAGCAACATCCCTGCCCATGCCTGCTAGACCATGAGTCAGCGGTAATATACACCTTACTGCTGACTGCCCTGTCCACGAGACCAAAACATTGCCTTCCACATGCCGGTAGAGAGCCGAAATGGCCTTCCGTAAAAAGAAATGTCGTTTTGGAACCTGCAACTGAGGTACAGCACATTCCACAAATTCACGAAAGGGGGCAGAGTCTACCAGCTGAAAAGGCAGCAGTTGCAGTGCTAGCAATTTAGCCAAGCTAGCATTCAGACGCTGAGCATGTGGATGGCTGGGACTGAATTTCTTTTTACAGTTTAGCAACTGTGGTAGGGAAATTTGCCTTCATTCCTCTCAGTGCAGGTTTTTGAGAGGACCGGAGGTATAGTAGGGTTGGAGATCCCAGATGAGGAGCAAGGAGAAGTCCGCCTTTGATGTGGGTCTTTCAAGTGCTGTTGCCAACGGACTTGTTGCCTTATGAGTTTATTTGAATTCTCCATTAATAGCTGTAAAATATTGTAGTTATGAATATATTTTATTTAGCTTTTATCTATGTAGGGCGGAACATATCTTCACAGAAATTTCTGGTAGACCAGACAAGTCTGTGCCTAGGCTTGTATATACAAACAATGAGATCCAAACCTCATTGTTTTAAACATACTCACTTCAAAGGATCCCATGCTGGCATATGCAATGAAGGGAGGCCAACCCATAATCAACACTTAACTTCGAGGGGAAAATTCAAGTTAATCTCCAGCTCAGAATAGTCACAAGGATTTGCATCAAAGGGGGCTGACTTTTGCAAAGTATAGGGATTGGAGATGTAGCCAGTCCTTAACCAGGAATAGGGAAGCTCACCAATCAGAGCCACGCTATGCTAATCAGTGAAGCATCAGCCTGTAATGATATACACAGACTGGATGGGAGGTAAACACACACTTTTATGGGAGAGCAGCCATCAGAATGGAACCTTCGTGCAAAGGGTAATTATGGGAAAGGTCTGCATTTTACTTGTAACTAAATATGTTTGTAGATTAATGTTTTAAGGAATATACTCTGTATTCCTTCATTTAACTCTCTTATTTTAACCTAATATTTTCTTCCTTGGTGTAGACTATAGATAGATGGTTGTGTATTAGATGAACTTTCAACTACTCACCAATAAATCCTGTTACTGTGTTAAAGCTTTCACTCATGGTCAAAAAACTCTCATTTAACCCAAATCATATCTGAGACATATTAAATCTCAAATATAGTATACTGGAAACAGACTGCATGGGAGGTCGTCCTATGTCTGGTCAAGCATGTGGTGCCCAAGCGGCTGCTGTTCTGGCCACGCTTGATCCGCTTCAGACATAGGTTGCAACCAGCAACGGTGCGATCTGCTGCACATGTGTCAAAAAAGGCCCACACCAAGGAACTTTTCAAAATCAGCAGGGAGTCAGCAGCGCCCTGCACCTGCGGAGCTCTGCAGTGTGATGCGGTAGGGTGGCTGCCCTTAAGCTGCCCCCTAGAGGACATCCTGCCTCGTTGGAGTTGTGCTTCCTCCTCTCTTCTATCAGGCACCCAAGTAGAGTCAGTGACCTCATCATCCCCTCCCTCCTCGTCACTGGAGTAAACTTGGCACTATGGTGCAGCTGGGGGAACATGACTGCCAGTTTCCTGTGCTTCTTGGGCACCCCCTCTCTCTAGGTTCATGTTACTCCCTTTCTCAACCTGGGAACCAACATGGGAGCCTTCAAATCACTGTGCATCCTCCAGCAGCATGTACCAGACACTGTGGTCAAATAGTTCGGGGCACTCCTCCGTGCAAGATGGCGGGGCTACGGAAGGAGTGACTGTGGACAAGGAGCCGGTGGAATAGGCCGCTTTGGCAGCGGCATGGGAAGGTAAACTACTCTGAGCCTGGGTGACAGAGGATGAGGAGGATGAGGTTATCCACTTTGTTATCCACTCCACCAACTCTTCTGCATGTTCTGGCTCAATAACAGGGCCAGCAGCAGAGAAATAGGACAAGCATGCCCCATGGCCACCTGCAGAGGATGCACCATGTCCATGACCAGCACTGTTGACTGTAGAAACAGAGGCTGCTTGCCCTCTTTTAGTGGCCTGTGAGCGTCTGCCTCTCCTTGGTGGCCTTCCGGACATGATGTATATTTTGTTTTGCTAGTACACTGTATTGTGTACTGTGTACACCACCAGAAAAGTAGTAGCAACTGCACTACAGCTGCACTGTATTGTAATTACAATTTTGATCTAATATTTCACAGCAGGGCCCGTTCCTGCACCCAACAAGAGTATCTGTGAGGAGTTACAGTGTTGTGGCACTACCACCCAAGGCCCAATTTTTCAGCCCCCGTTTAACAGGGGCATGCAATTACAATTTTTGATATAATATTTAACAGCAGGGCCTGTTCCTGCACTCAACAAGAGTAACTGTGAGGGGTTACAGTGTTCTGACACCACCAACACCTAAGACCCAATTTTCTGCAGAGTATATAGGGCAGGCCGTATAATATATATACTTCTGTTCAGAGTATATAGTGCCTGGGGCCCCCATGCCATTTTTTCCTTAAATTTGGGTGCAGAGCTCCTCTTAATATTCATACCAGACCCAAAGAGACTGGTAATGGACTGGGGGGGGGGGCATGATGTTTTTCGCAATGATTTTCATCTATATTGTCCGGACCCGACAATACATTACAGCCGCAAGCAGTGTTGAATGACTTTTTTTCCCTTCAGAAATGTCATTTTGCTGTGGTATTGTTCTAAACACAGGAAAACTGTGCCACCCAGGTCCCCAACCACTTTTTAGGGCAAAAACTTGCATATAAGCCTTTAAAATAAGCACTTTTGATTTTTCATGTTCGTGCCCCATAGACTTTAATGGTGTTCGCGTGTTCAAACAAACTTTTTTGCTGGTTGTTTGGATGTTCTGGTGCGAACCCAACCAGGGGGTGTTCGGCTCATCCCTACTGCCATACATAAGGCTGCCATAGACAAGTCAAATTGTGGCCAAAATTCGAGCCCTCTGTCAGCAGCACTTGTCTTGACATATTAAAATTGAGAACAAAGGAAAACAGCTAAAGGTTCAGACTTTGAGGCTGGGTTCATACTTTTGCAAATTGGATGCGGGTTTCCCCGCATCCAATTCACATAGCAGAAGATTGTGACTGGCTCTCAATGGAGCGGCTCTGGTGCAAATTGCACAGGAGTCCTGTGCGTCTTCTGGTCTGTTTCAGGTCCGAATTATGCCAAAAGTTTGGGCTGAAATCAGACCTGAATCGGTGCATGGAGATGTACTGGACATGTGCTGTGAGCAACTCTATGCTCTAGTGTGAACCCAGCCTAAAGGTAATTTGGACCACATATATTGTAAAAAAATATATTTTATTCGTACATAACAGTATAAAAAATGCAAAGAGCAAAATACAAAATCAGGAATTAAAAACATGCCATCACATATGCGTAGAATACAGGCCGCAATGGCCAGATGTTAAAAAAAGTGTTTTTTACACCATATCAAATGAGTGAGCCCCTGTGCGTCAACGCGTTTCACTGGTTCGCTTCATCAGGACACACAAAGGGGTGATGTAAGTAAAAGACAGGGATCACTGTATTGGAACAAGGACATATATCATATTTTAATATATCTTGTCATGCGTGGGGTTCAGACCATCTGGCTTATCCCTTTGCTCCGGTGCCTGCCCCCAGGGAGTTCCTATGCATGCATGTGTGTTCACATTTAGGCAAGGTGAATATAAATCTAGCTGATTATACCACCTATGATGTATAAAGCATACACCTCTCATATGTGATGACAAGATATATTAAAATATGATATATGTCTTTGTTCCAATACAGGGAGACCTGTCTTTTACTTACATCACCCATTTGTGTATCCTGATGAAGCGAACCAGCGAAACGTGTTGACGCACAGGGGCTCACTCATCTGATATGGTGTAAAAAAAAACTTTTTATAACATCTGGCCATTGCGGCCTGTATTCTACGCATATGTGATGGCATGTTTTTAATTCCTAAGTTTTTGTATTTTTCTCTTGCAGACTTTTTATACTGTTATGTACGAATAAAATGTATTTTTTACAATTTATGTCGTCCAAATTGCCTTTGAGGCCTGAACCTTTAGCTGTTTTCCTTTCTTACGGATGTGGCAAAAGAGTGATTCCAATATTTATCAATATAAAAATTGACTTTTGTTAAAAGAGCGGAGGGGAAAATCATTGGCTGAACAATGACTGCGTCCAGTCAGCTGCAAACAATTTTTGGGTATTCTGATACTTGCAATACAGTAGCCATCGGGGAGATTCCTCCATGTTATCGATAAAGAAATCTACTAGGTTTATCTAATTCAACCTGCAGGTTGAATGAGTAAAATCTTAAAGTGTATGGCTAGTTTCCTCAGACATTGAAACTTTGACATACATGTCAGCGCTTTTTTTCAGCACAGTACAAAGTTTCAGCACTATTGTGTGCCCAGACAAACTATCTCCCGTGTGCGGATGCTGGGCAGGGATAAGGGGTGGGCAGAAGGGACGGCTGCCCTGGGCGCAGCATGTATTGTAGAAGTTCCTTTGACTATAAGGCTCACAGGAGTCAGGACCGGCGCTACGTATAGGCAAGGTAGGCACCGGCCTAGAGCGCACATCAGTAGGGGCCAACTGTACAGGTTAGGGACAGCCTGAGAAGGAAAGGGGACTTCTGGCTGCGAGAAGCTCCTTGTTTCCCACTGTCCAGGCAGGCAGATGGTGGAACCCGGCATCCCAGGTAATGGCAGCTGAGTGAGCGATGTCGGAGCTGATAATCTCCTGCAGAGGATCCGCAGTGACACGTGTACAGGTACTGGCCTTCCCTCCCTCCACACACACACCTCCGAGCCCTAACTACGCACAGGCTGCAGGGTGCGCTCTATAGCTGGGAGTGTCTGCATGAGACATCCCCTGGGGAGCCGGGACTTCTCAATGCCCCAGGACTGCCACACATGGGTAGTAGGCCTCTGCCTGCACTGCACCCTGCTGCTTGGGACTGATCCCTGTCCATTTACTACCCTAGCCTGTCCATATACTACCCTAGCCTGTCCATATACTAGGCATGCAAGAAAAGAACGAAGGTAAGGCTATCTGGGTAAAAAGTGGCTACTACGGCAACAATGGGTAATAACCAAGGCTGATAAAAAATACAAACATGTATTAAATTCCAAAGAGCAATTTTGTGACATCTTCACCGGTACAAAATCAAAAAATTCCACATCACGGGGGGGTATTGTCAGCAGAAAGAACCCTTCTTGGAAGTGCAAGAGAACAATCAAATTGGATATAGACAATCTGTATGTGTATGGCCCCAGGGAATGGAGTACACTTGATGGTTATCCAATGCTGAAGTAATGCAGGTAGATGACTGCTGAGTGGGTTGTTGGGTAGGGGTCAAAGTTTCTGAGCTAATGTGATAGCATTTGTGTCCACATGCAGAGATAAGATTATCACTAAGATCGATCGATTTGATTGTTCTCTCACACTTCCAAGTGGAGTTCTTTCCACTGACAATCTCTAGGTGTATGGTGTTTGGTGCCCGGACTAACTGTTGTTTATTGTCTTTGTACATGTTCTTGTGTGTCTTTGTGTCTATTGTCCTTTTCTACACAACCTCCCCCCCCCTTGTGTTGTGGAACTTTTTGATTTTGTACAGGTGAAGGTGTCACGAAATTGCTCTTGACACTGTGCATGTTTTTAGCTTTCAATCTTGAAATTTATTACATTTTTGTATTTTTTATCAGCCTTGATTATTACCCATTGTTGCCATAGTAGCCGCTTTTTACCCAGGTAGCCTTACCTGGGTTCTTTTCTTGTATGCTCAGATTGTCTGGTTACGGTGACAACACCTTATCATGGTGAGTGGCTCAAGGATTGATATGATCAAATATTTACCTGTGGATATACTTTGATAGGACCCATGTTCTCTCTTGCTGTATTTATGTCCATATACTACCCTATATACAAAGGAAGAGACAGAGTGTACTGGCCCCTGCCTGGGACGGATCCCTGTCCATTTACTACCCTAGCCTGTCCATTTACTACCCTAGCCTGTCTATTAAGTACCCTAGCCTGTGCATATACTACCTTAGCCTGTCTATTTACTACCCTAGCCTGTCCATATACTGCCCTAGCCTGTCTATTTACTACCTGAGCCTGTCTATTTACTACACAAGCCTGTCCATATACTGCCCTAGCCTGTCTATTTACTACCCAAGCCTGTCTATTTACTACACTAGCCTGTCCATATACTACCCTAACCTGTCCATTTACTACCCTAGCCTTTCCATTTACTACCTTAGCCTGCCCATATACTACCTTAGCCTGTTCATATACTACCTTAGCATGTCTATATACTACCCTAGCCTGTCCATATACTACCCTAGCCTGTCTATATACTACCTTAGTCTGTCCAAATTCTACCTTAGCCTGTCTATTTACTACCCCAGCCTGTCTACTTACTACCCTAGCCTGTCCATTTACTACCCTATACAAAGGAAGAGAAAGAGCGCACCGTTTAATAGATAGAGATAAAAAGTAACAAAAATACACTAAACACTCACATTGTGTTCTTTACACAAAAGCATCTGTGTTAAGCTGTATTATTGCTCCGGCGCACAGGGCTCCAGGCAGGATCCAGGGCGAGCGGTGATGGATAGTCCCAGTGGGATGGCATACAGCTGCCGATAAGCAGCTCATGAGCTGCCCGCTCACAGTGGAGGTCGTCTGGTAATAGGGAAACCCAGCCTGACTCCACAGACACCTGATGCACGAGCTGGAACAGCTGATAAGTGACGCTAAGGGTTGCTATGACAATGCGTTTCAGAAGGCGTGGACTCCTTCTTGAGGTCCCGAAGAGACCTGAAAAAGAAGGCCAGGCCCTCTGAAAAGTGTTACTTTAAAACTCTTGTTTTAATGTTTTTTGCCATATACTACCCTAGCCTGTTTATATACTACCCAAGCCTGTCCATATACTACACTAGCCTGTCTATATACTACCTTAGCCTGTCCATATACTACCTTAGCCTGACTATTTACTACCCTAGCCTGTCTATATACTACCCTAGCCTGTGCATATACTAACCTAGCCTGTCTAAATACTACCCTAGCCTGTCTATATACTACCCTAGCCTGTCCATATATTACCCTAGCCTGTCTATATACTACCTTATCCTGCCCATTTACTACCCTAGCCTGTATATATACTACCCTAGCATGTCTATATACTACCCTAGCCTGTGAACTAGCCTAGCCTGTCCATATACTGCACTAGCTTGTCTATATACTACCATAGCCTATCCATATACTACTCTAGCCTGTCTACAGTATATACTACCCTAGCCTGTCCATATACTACCCTAGCCTGTCCATATACTACCCTAGCTTGTCTATATATTACCCTAGCCTGTCTATTTACTACCCTAGCCTGTCCATATACTACCCTAGCCTGTCCATATACAACCCTAGCTTGTCTATTTACTACCCTAATCTATAAATATACTACCCTAGCCTATCCATATACTACCCTAGCCTGTCTATATACTACCCTAGCCTGTCCATATACTACCCTAGCCTGTCTACATACTACCCTAGCCTGTCCATATACCACCCTAGCCTGTCCATATATTACCCTAGCCTGTCCATATACAACTCTAGCCTGTCCATATACCTGCGGACCACATGAGGAAGCGAGCCGATGCTGCCACTATTTGTCTTCAACTTTACAGGGTTTTCTGTGAGGAGGGGGTTAACAATACAGAAATATTAGATGTCCAAAGCACATAAGTCACCTCAAACATGTTTTTCTTCTTTGTTCTGTCAGGAGGGGTTATGGCCTGCTGACAGAAACAATAGAGGGAGAAAAACACAGCATAAGAAGTAGACAGTTCTCTTTGGAGTTCCTGGTGGAAAGGGCCCCTCCCCGGACTGACAGGCTCCTTAAAGAGTTAATGTAGGAAAGAGACCTCACCCAGCATCCATCAATAGGAAAGCCCATCCATCGGGCACAGCGCAGGGTGGAAGGCCGGTCTGATCCTGCAAAAGAATCAGGGAGAAAGAACACATTCTGCAACCTTCTAGCAGTTCCTGTGGTCATTTCCATGGTAGGCCGTACATCCCAACGGTCCTCCTCACGCATAGAAATGTGGGTCAGGCAGTCTCCTCCTGCTGCCCCCTTCCTCCCTGATAGAGACAGAGTGACTCCTCGCAGGCCGTCCTGCCTTTATGACCATCCTTCTGTCCCTATAAATTGCTCTCCCCAGCCTCCATTCCTTCCGAGGGTCCTCAAAACAGGCTCAGGTCTCCTCACATTCCTATACCCACAGAGCCTTAAGGATATGCAGATACTCCCAAACCAGGTCATCCTCCCACTCTCCTCGAGAGTTCTCAATGATGTCCATGGTCTCGGGAGGGACATAAGGGTAGTCCAGACCCCACTCCAGAGCAACTTTGCGCTGAACGTCTCACTGGAACCTGGAAAACCTGGGTAGTTCTCTGGGCTTCCCTTTTCCTGGCAGGACACAAACATCATGGGACCTCTTGACTAGGGATGAGCTTCGAGTTCGAGTCGAACTCATGTTGGACTCGAACATCGGTTGTTCGCAAGTTCGCCGAACAGCAAACAATTTAGGGTGTTCGCAGCAAATTCGAATGCCGCGGAACACCCTTTAAAAGTCTATGGGAGAAATCAAAAGTGCTAATTTTAAAGGCTTATATGCAAGTTATTGTCATAAAAAGTGTTTGGGGACCTGGGTCCTGCCCCAGAGGACATGGATCAATGCAAAAAAAGTTTTAAAAAGTTTTGACAGTTTTTTAGTGAAATGTTAGGGGTACTTTTGTACCCCCTTACCATTTCACACGGGGGGGGGACGGGATCTGGGGGTCCCCTTGTTAAAGGGGGCTTCCAGATTCCGATAAGCCCCCCGCCCGCAGACCCCCACAACCACCGGCCAGTGTTGTGGGGATGAGGCCCTTGTCCTCATCAACATGGGGACAAGGTGTTTTGGGGGGCTACCCCAAAGCACCCTCCCAATGTTGAGGGCATGTGGCCTGGTACGGTCCAGGAGGGGGGGCGCTCTCTCATCCCCCCTCTTTTCCTGCGGCCTGCCAGGTTGCGTGCTCGGATAAGGGTCTGGTATGGATTTTTGGGGGGACCCCACGCCGCTTTTTTAAAAAAATTGGGCGCGGGGTTCCCCTTAATATCCATACCAGACCTGAAGGGTCTGGTATGGAATTTAGGGGGACCCCCCACGTAATTTTAAAAAAAAATTTTGGCCGGGGTTCCCCTTAATATCCATACCAGACCTGAAGGGTCTGGTATGGAATTTAGGGGGACCCCCCACGTCATTTTTTCTTTAAATTTTGGCCGGGGTTCCCCTTAATATCCATACCAGACCTGAAGGGCCTGGTATGGAATTTAGGGGGACCCCCACATCATTTTTTTTTTTTTATTTTGGTTCGGGGTTCCCCTGTGGGGAATTCCCATGCCGTTTTTATCAATGAACTTGTTTTTTAAAACTTTTTTTTGCATTGATCCATGTCCCCTGGGGCAGGACCCAGGTCCCCAAACACTTTTTATGACAATAACTTGCATATAAGCCTTTAAAATTAGCACTTTTGATTATTCATGTTCGTGTCCCATAGACTTTAATGGTGTTCGCGTGTTCGAACAAACTTTTTTCCTATTCGCATGTTCTGGTGCAAACCGAACAGGGGATGTTTGGCTCATCCCTACTCTTGACCTACTGCCTGTATTCAGCTGCTCTGATTTGGGGGGTGGAGGGTCTGTTCAAGAAAAGTTGTCTGCTGCTGATGGGGGTTCCTGTAGCTTCTTCAGTTCCCATAGCCGGATCTGGCAAATCTCCTCCCTCGGACTGGACCTTCAGAACCTGGGAACCTTCTGTGTCCCATTTCTCCTCCGAGCTGCTGCTGTGAGATGACCACTCTGCTAACTTCTCCAGGGACCCAAACGTGGATAGACGAGGGGGTTGTAGTAAGACTTGCAGTGCTGCAGTGATCTGTGCTCAGTTAGTGTCCCGGGCAAAAGAAAAGAACACAGGTGAAGAGCCCCAGTCTGGCGCCTTCATGAGAAGGAGAGATCAAAAAAAGAAAAAACAAGCAGAGAAATCATCAGGTGCCGTGGAAAGAAAACATGTGCAGAAAGACATCATGGGTTTTGTTATAGCCAATCACAGGCATCTTGCAGAGTATCAAAAAATTTCACAGCACCCTTGTACTGCACCCAAAGTCAGCTAGGGTAGAGCATTCTGTATTTTAATTCTCTTTCTCTGAGCCTTCTCCTGACATCAGTAAAGGAGCAACATTTTCTTTGCGTCTCAGCAGGGAAATACGGGAATAGCATGATGCGTGCATTCTCAAACTTCAGATCCTGATGCTTCCTGGCTTCAGCTAGTAGCATGTCACGGTCTCTGTAATTATGAAACCTGACCAGGAACGGCCGTGGTGGGGAGCCTGAGGGCCTCATTCCAGTGGGGACTTTGTGCTCCCTCTCTACAACATATGTGGATGGGAGATCTCACAGAGAAAGCAGGTTTTTAAAGAATTTTTCAGCAAATGTAGTTGTGGCAAACCCCTCAGCCCCTTTAGGCAACCCCACCACCCTCACATTGTTCCTTCTTTGTCTGTCTTCAGCGTTATCCGCTCTGTGTTGGAGCAATCTTACTATAGCTCTGAGCTACGCCAGCTGTGAGCCTTGGGTATGGGAGACATCCTGCACTTCAGGTATGCGATCCTCTGCTGTATTAAGTCGGCCTCTAATCTTTTCTAAGTCATGCCTGATGAGGTTGCATTCGGAGGCCAGATAATCTATGAGTCCCACAATCTCAGACTTAGATGCCCCAATTGCCTCGAATGTCGGTCTGGTAATGGCCTCAGTGTCCACCTCAATCTTCGGTGGTGTTGGTGAGGAGATCCCCAATTTCTGGGACACATTACATGCTGACTGCTCCATCCTCGAGGTCTGCAGTCTGGCACGCTGTGTGCCGGACACAGGAGCCAAGATGGCATGGGTGGAGCTACCCGCCATGCTGTGTTGGTAGCTGAGCTGTCTCTGTTCCAACTGACGCTGTGAGATCGGCTCTTTCAGCTTTTTGGATGCTGAGGATGGCATCCTCTTGCTCACTGTAGTCTCCCCTAGCGCTGCAGGGGTACAGATTCGGGTAGAAATTGGTTAGGCCGGCTTAAATCGGTGTAATATTCAGGAGGATAGCTGGAGCTCTGGGAAGATACGTCCTGCCTCGATCACATCCGGTCACGCCCCCCACTTTGTTTATTGTTAACCAACATTTTAGCAGGTACGTCATTCAGCTGCAGCACGGGTTTATTTATTCTGACAGCAACAGCGTTTGCTCCCAAGATATCTAAAGCCGTGACTCCAGCACTGTAGGAGGTAATTTCACCACCACAGTTAAAAAAAAGAGCATATTTGCCAAAGCATGGGGGCAGGGGTGGTGGAGCGATTTGCTCCTAACATTAGGGGAGGATTGCCCCCATGCTTTGGCATATATATATATTTTTTTTAGGCACAGATTGCAATAAAAAATAAGTTGTTTTATTGAGTTAATGTTTTATTGTTACCATTGTTTGCTTTTCAGTTACGCCATTCAGCTGCAGCACTAATTTATTTATCTTGACAGCAACAGCATCACCATACGTATATCAGCGACTCCAGCGCTGTAGAAGGTGATTTTACCAACACAGTTAAAAAAAAAATGGTGCATGTATGCCCATCATTAGAAGTGGGTGGATGAAGCGCGGTATTCTAATGGTGGGCATACCCACCGATCAATCTCTTTTTTTTGTTTAGCCCACAGGCTGCATGAAAAAAAGAACATTACAATATATACCCAACAAGGATCAGCAACTTACTGGTATGTTGCTGGACTTTGAGTGGTTATACCAGAATGATGCCTGCAGTCGGCTTTCATGTAAAAGCAATCCTAGCAGCTAATTAGCCTCTAGACTGCTTTTACAATCAGTGGGAGGGAACACCCCACCCCAGCCGTCTTCCATGGTTTTCTCGGGCTCTCCTGTCCCACCAGGGAACCCAAGAATGCAGCCGATAGTTCCGCCAGTTGACCATAGAGCTGATCGGAGACCAGAATGACTCCAATCATCTCTATGGCCTAAGAAACCGGAAGCTATGGGCGTTTCATGACTTAGGTTTCGCCAGATATGAACAGCGCCATTGGGAAATTGGGAAAGCATTTTATCACACTGATCTTGGTGTGGTCAGATGCTTTGAGGGCAGAGGAGAGATTGGGGTCTAATAGACCCCATTTTTTTTCAAAAAAGAGTACCTGTCACTACCTATTGCTATCATAGGGAATATTTACATTCCCTGAGATAACAATAAAAATGATAAAAAAATAAATAAATAAATAAAAATGAATGGAAAAGTTTAAGGCCTCATGCCCACGGACATTTTTACAGCCATTTTTTGAGCATTTTTTGCAGCTTAAAAACGCCTCTCCATGTTAGCCTATGGCCTCATGCCCACCATGGAGTTTTTGAGCTGTAAGTGGCATAGGCGTTTTTAAGCTCCAAAAAAAACCCAGGACCAGTGCGTTCTGAGGCTCCAGTGCTAGAGCTGTAAAAATGTCAGACGCCGGTAAAAGGTATTAAACGCGATTTAACAGGGCTTAACGCTGTATACACAGCGTTATGCACTGTCCCGCATTTCTCTGTCTCTATTAAAAATCAATGGTTTCCTATGGGAGCCCATTGATTTGAATAGAAGTCTCACCAGAAGTCGGATCAAGATGATCCGACTTGCATTGTGACTTGTGTGCTGAGAATCTTGAAGGGGAACCCCGTCAAAATTTTGTGTGAGGTTACCCCCAAGATCCATATCAGATCCTTATCTGAGCATGCAGCCCAGCAGGTCAGGAAAGGGGGGGATGTGCAAGCAACCCCCCATGTTGAGGGCATCTGGCCTGGTATGGTCCAGGAGGGGGGGGGCCCTGCGCCCCCCACCCCAAAGCACCTTGCCCCCATGTTGATGAGGACAAGGGCCTCTTCCCAACAACCCTTTCCCGGTGGTTGTCGGGGTCTGCGAGCCGGGACGTATTGTGATTTGGAAAACCCCTTTAACAAGGATCACGGCCCCCCACCCTAGGTGAATGAGTATGGGGTACATCGTACCCCTACCCATTCACCTAAACTAAAAAAGTGTCAAAAATAAACACACTACACAGGTTCTTAAAGTATTTTATTAAAGCAGCTCCAGCTCTTCTTCTCTCTGTCCGCTATCTTTTGCTCTTTTGCTGGGTCTTCTCCCCTCTCCGGTCCTTCTCCGCTATCTTCTGCTTTTTTGCTGGGTTTTCTGCTCTTTTGCTGGGTCTTCTCCCATCGCCGGTCCTTCTCCGGGTCTTCTGCTCTTTTGCTGGGTCTTCTCTGTCTGTTCTTCTTCTGATGTTGACTCGACGCAATCTCCCGGTGTAATGCTGGGTCCGCCCCGCCGTGTGCAATAACTTATATTGGCATGGGGCAGGGCCACCCGAAGACGTAGTTAGAGGACACCCCCCTGTGATGTCATCACCCCATAATGCTCCGGGTGAAGACCCAGCAAAAAAGCAGAAGATAGTGGGGAGAGATGAGAGGAACCGGAGAGGGGAGAAGACCCAGCAAAAGAGCAGAAGACCCAGAGAAGGACCGGAGAGGGGAGAAGACCCAGTAAAAGAGCAGAAGATAGCGGAGAGAGGGGAGAAGAACTGGAGAGGGGAGAAGACCCAGCAAAAGAGCAGAAGATAGCGGAGAAGGACCGGAGAGGGGAAAAGACCCAGCAAAAGAGCAGAAGATAGCAGGGAGAGAGGAAAAGAGCCGGAGCTGCTTTAATAAAATACTTTAAAAACCTGTGTAGTGTGTTTATTTTTGACACTTTTTTTATTTAGGTGAATGGGTAGGGGTACGATGTACCCCATACTCATTAACCTAGGGTGGGGGGGCCGTGATTTGGGCGGCCCCTCGTTAAAGGGGGCTTCCAGATCATGATAAGTCCTGGCCCGCAGACCCGACAACCACCGGGCAAGGGTTGTCAGGAAGAGGCCCTTGTCTTCATCAACATGGGAATAAGGTGCTTTGGGGTGGGGTGGGGTGGAGGGGCTCCCCTTTGCCCCAAAGAACCCACCCCCCATGTTGAGGGCATGTGGCATGGTCCAGAAGGGGGGGGGGGGGCGCTCGCTCGTACCCCCCCCTTTCCTGACCTTGAATAGAGACAGATTTTGAATAGAGACAGAGAAACACGGCTGAAAGTTAACGTGGCTAAATAGGTATTGACGCCAATGCAAAACGTGGAAGAAATCACATTTTTAACGTGGAAGAAATCGTGTTTTTAACGCCGCTTTTTTCCTGGCGTCGGTACTAGCTTTACAGCTCATTTTTTAAAACGTCCGTGGGCATGTAGCCTAAAAATAAAATAAAAAAGCAAAATAAAAAATAAAAAAACAAAACAAAAAGCACCCCTGTCCCCCTGTGCTCACGTGCAAAGGCGAACCCAAGCGTCGGTCTCGTTTCGTATGTAAACAGCAATTTCACTGTGCATGTGAGGTATCACCGCCAACGTCAGGTCGAGGGCAGTAATTTTAGCAGTAGACCTCCTCTGTAAATCTAAATCCTGATCCTGTAAAGGCTTTTAAAGGCTTTTAAAAATGTATGTAGTTTGTCGCCGCTGCATGTTTGTGCACAATTTTAAAGCATGTTCTATTTGGTATCCATGTACTCGGCATAAGATTATCTTTTTTATTTCATAAAACATTTGGGCAATATAGAGTGTTTTAGTGCATTAAAATTAAAAAAGTGTTTGCAAAATCACTGCGCAAATACTGTGTGAAAAGAAAAATTGCAACACCCACCATTTTAATCTGTAGGGTTTTTAAAAAAATATAATGTTTTGGGGTTCAAAGTAATTTTCTAGCAAAAAAAAAAAGTACTCGTGCAAATGCTTGGTATCGGCACTGATACCGATACTAGTATCAGTGCAACCCTAGTATACATTAGAAGAATTTCAAACAAAAATTCCAACAAATATTCCCCGAACATTCAAACATCATTCGAAAGTAGTTCAAGATCTTGTTTGCTTTTAACATTCGATTTTGGAATGAATGGACTTGAATGAATGAAAATCACATACACTGTTATAACTTTGTACATTAGAGGAAAAAATTTCCACCCTGCTCCTTTGAATTTTCTCATCACAGTGGCCAAATGTCCATTTGAGCCCTAATGATTAGAAAAATAAACGATTGTTCCTACAACACTATTACAGCGAGAAATGTAGAAAGAAATTCTGCTAGCGTATACTCAGCTTAGGTCTCCCATCATGTGCTAATATGCTTAAGCATACAATAACATCCTCCTTGAACAACAACAACCTCCTGGGAGCCCAAAGAAATTAAATTAAAGTTGTTTTTCAGTCTTAACAAATCTGTAGCTGCTGAATTTTTAAAAAAGGACACTTACCTGTCCAGGGTCCTGCTCCATCCTTACCCGAGCCAGTTCTTCGGATCACCAGCACTGGCATGTTTACTAAGCTTCACAGCTGGCTCCCTACTGTGCATGCGCAAGTCTCTCTGAGCTTTGTGAGTGGACCCACAGCGTTCTGGGACCTGTGACATGTCCTAGAATGTTCTGGACAGGGAGAGAAGGGGGGCAATCGCCTAGGCCAGTGGTCTCCACACCGCAGCCTGGGGGCCAGACGCAGCTCTTTGCTTGCCTTTATCTGGCCCTTGGGGCATTGTTTACTCACTGATACCAATGAAAGGCACAATTCCTCCAAACGACACCAACAATGGGGCACAGCTCCTCCCAATGATACCAACAATGGGGCCCAATTACACCAATAGTGGGGCACAATTCCTTTCAATGACACCAATGATGGGGCACAATTCCTCTCAATGATACCAATGTTTTTTGTTTTTTTCAATCTGTGGGGGTGCGCAAAAAAAAAAACCCTGTAAGTGAACAAAAAAGTGCATGTGGAACACACACAAAAAAAGTGCACTGAAGGGGGTGCTTCTTGTCCACCCTCTGAAGGAGTAGGGCCTCACCCGGATTTCTTGGGATGCAAGGCTCCTGACAGGGACAAAGTTCGACTTGGTCCACTTAGTCAAAAGGCCTGGTGGACCCCTCAAATCGTGGTCAGCTGAAGCTGACCACCAAGTACTAGGCGAGGGACCAGTGGCGGCTGGTGCTCAAAATTTTTGGGGGGGCGCAAACAAACTGAAAAATTCTGAGAAAAAACCCATCAATTGCAGCCACTGTGCCATCAAATTCAGCCACTGTGCCATCAAACGCAGCCACTGTGCCATCAAATGTAGCCACTGTGCCCATCAAATGCTGCCACTGTGCCATCAAATTCAGCCACTGTGCCATCAAACGCAGCCACTGTGCCATCAAATGTAGCCACTGTGCCCATCAAATGCTGCCAGTGTGCCATCAATTGCAGCCACTGTGCCATCAAACGGAGCCACTGTGCCACCAATTGCAGCCACTGTGCCATCAAACGCAGCCACTGTGCCATCAAACGCAGCCACTGTGCCCATCAAATTCTGCCAGTGTGCCATCAATTGCAGCCACTGTGCTACCAAACGCAGCCACTGTGCCATCAAATGCAGCCACTGTGCCATCAATTGCAGCCACTGTGCCCTTCAAATGCTGCCAGTGTGCTCATTAAATGCTGCCAGTGTGCCCATTAAATGCTGCCACTGTGCCATCAAATTCCGCCAGTGTGACCCCCCCCCTGGCGGCTCGCTGTCTGCCCGGCACTTACACTGTCTTGGTGGGCAGCGGGTGACGGCGACAAGCGGGGTCCTGCCGTCCTCATCTCCCGACTCCCGTCCTCTTCTTCTGATAGGCGTCCAATAGCAGCGCCTGTCGTTTCAGCCAATCAGGTGACAGGTAACAGACCCGAGCACCCGATTAGCGGAGAGGCGGTTCAGTATTAGGAAAGTGAAGATTCATTCGCTTTCCTAACACAGCTGGGTGCTTGACGCTTGCAGGTCACTGATTTTTACGCCTATTAGGGTTCTTCAAAAACACCTCCCGCCGCTGTAATTCAGGCGCTCGGTGCCCAAAAAGGCATAGGGCATAGAGGGGGTGGTGGGAGAGGGGGGGTGGCGCCCGTGCGCCCTTAATGCACGGGCCACCACTGTGAGGGACTCTCCCAAAGAGAGCCCCCCTGGCAGGGGAGGAAGGAAACTGATAGTCACACATCCTCCTCCTAGACTTCAGATCATGATGGGGCACAATTCCTCCCAAAGATACCAATTATGGGGCACAATTCCTCCCAATGATACAAAAGATGGGGCACTATTCCTCCCAATTACACCAATGACGAGGCACAATTTCTCCCACTGACACCAATGATGGGATTTGGTTACTCTCACTGGTGCTGGGACATTTTGTACTCTAGGTGGCCACAGTCCGACCCCCCTAAAGTCTGAAGGACAGTAAGTTGGCACTTTGTTTAGAATGTTTGGAGACCCCTGGCCTGGGCAGTCAGAGCAGAAGTGGGAAAGGGTACCTGCTAAAACTAGGTACCGGATCTCCAAAAAAGAAAGAAACAAACAAACCTAAAGTGGGAGAGGAGGGGGGAAGGAGGTGTTAAAGCTGAAATTCCTTTTCAGGGTGAAGTTCTGCTTTAAAGCAGAACTTCACTTTCTCAGTCAACATGGACTATTTGTAATCCTTATGCTGCTAGCATTAGTAAATAGATAGGAAAGTATATTATATTTACTTGTTTTAAAAAATTGTTTTCACATTTCTTCAGTTACTTCCTGGTTTTTGGCCTAGGCAAAGGATGTCATAGATCCCAGGAGTCTTCAGTAGGGGAGGAGAGTGTTTCTTAGGAAAGCATCCAAATCCTCCTGCATGCCTGAGATAAGGGCAGATGGATTCCAGAAAGTAAATGCTACATGAATCATCTGCCTTTACTCAAGATTAGAGATGAGCCGAACACCCCCCGGTTCGGTTCGCACCAGAACCTGCGAACGGACCGAAAGTTCGCACGAACGTTAGAACCCCATTGACGTCTATGGGACTCGAACGTTCGAAATCAAAAGTGCTCATTTTAAAGGCTAATTTGCATGGTATTGTCCTAAAAAGGGTTTGGGGACCCGGGTCCTACCCCAGGGGACATGTATCAATGCAAAAAAAACTTTTAAAAACAGCCGTTTTTTCGGGAGCAGTGATTTTAATGATGCTTAAAGTAAAAAAAAAAAGTGAAATATTCCTTTAAATATCGTACCTGGGGGGTGTCTATAGTATGCCTGTAAAGTGGCGCGTGTTTCCCGTGTTTAGAACAGTCCCTGCACCAAATGTCATTTTTAAAGGAAAAAATCTCATTTAAAACTGCTTGCGGGTTTAATGTAATGTCGGGTCCTGGCAATATGGATGAAAATCAGTGAGACAAACGGCATGGATACCCCCAGTCCATTACCAGGCCCTTTGGGTCTTGTATGGATATTAAGGGGAACCCCGCACCCAAATTAAAATAAGGAAAGGTGTGGGGCCACCAGGCCCTATATACTCTGAACAGCAGTATACAGGCGGTGCAAACAAGACAGGAACTGTAGGTTTGTTGTTAAGTAGAATCTGTTTGTCATTTAGAACGAGTACATTGTTAACGTGTTTAGCTCCAGCCAAAAAATCTTTTTTAAGCTTTTTGGAAAACATAGGGAAGGGTTATCACCCCTGTGACATTTGTTTTGCTGTCTTTCCTCCTCTTTAGAAGATTTCACCTCACTTTTTGTCCCAATGACAAATGTTTTTTGAGAATTTGGGGTTTTTTGTGGAACAAGGATTGGAAAGCATCAGTGGAAAGGAGAAATGTTTTTCCCATATTAACTCTTACAGGAGAGAATTTCCCTTCCTAGGGGTAGATTTCATCTCACTTCCTGTTGTCTCCTTCCGTTTGCAAGTAGGAGTCGTTTGTAAGTTAGATGTTTGATAGTAGGGGCCTGCCCTATATACTCAGCAGAAATTTGGGCCTTAGGTGTTGTTGTGGCCACAACAACATAAGCCCTCACAGGGCCCTGCTGTGAAATATTAGATCAAGAATTGTAATTACATGCCCCTGTTGAACAGGGGCAGAAAAATTGGGCCTTTGGTGGTAGTGGTGGTGGCGCTGGTGCCACAACACTGCAACCCCTCACAGACAATCTAGTTGGAACGCAGGAACGAGCCCTGCTGCAAAGTATTGCATCAAAAATTGTAATTACACGCCCCTGTTAAACAGGGGCAGAAAAATTGGGCCTTATGCACTGGTGCTGGTGCCACAACACTGCAACCCCTCACAGACACTCTAGTTGGAACGCAGGAACGAGCCCTGCTGCAAAGTATTGCATAAAAAATTGTAATTACACGCCCCTGTTAAACAGGGGCAGAAAAATTGTGCCTTAGGCACTGGTGCTGGTGCCACAACACTGCAACCCCTCACAGACACTCTAGTTGGAACGCAGGAACGAGCCCTGCTGCAAAGTATTGCATCAAAAATTGTAATTACACGCCCCTGTTAAACAGGGGCTGAAAAATTGTGCCTTAGGCACTGGTGGTGGCGCCCAGAACCAAAAATGTTCTTACAAGCTATCAGCGTGATGATTGAGGAGGAAGAGGATAATTACTCAGGGATAGTCACTCAGCATCAGCATAGGCAGTCTTTGAAGGGATCTGAGATTTCCAAAAAAATTATTCGGTTACATCAGCTTCAGGTGCTTGGTAGCTGGTGGTGATCCAAGACTGATTCATTTTTATGAAGGTCAGTCGATCGACTGAGTCGGTGGACAGACGCACCCTGTGATCGGTTACCACGCCTCCAGCAGCACTGAATGTGCGTTCCGAAAGAACGCTGGATGCAGGACAGGCCAGTAGCTCAATTGCATACTGTGCAAGCTCTGGCCAGTGATCCATCCTCAAGACCCAGTAACTCAGATGATTTTCGGTGGGAAAGGTGTCCAAGTCTGATTTTGCCCCTAGGTATTCCTGCACCATGTAAAACAGACGCTGGCGATGGTTGCTGGAACCGATCATACCTTGGGGCTGCGGACCAAAAAATTGTCTGAACGCATCGGTCAGACGGCCACCTTCTCCACCGCTCCTTCTTTGACTGACCGAAGCCTCAGCAACACGTTGTCCAGAAACAGGAGTTTGTAACCTCCCAGTCTCTGGGAACGCGTTGCACAGACCTTTCTGCAAGGCCTCCCGAAGATGTTTCATCCTCTGCTCCCTCTGCGATGGCAAGATAAGGTCCGCAACCTTACCCTTGTAATGTGGATCAAGGAGGGTTGCCAGCCAGTATTGGTCCTTCTCCTTGATACCAAGAATACGAGGATCCTTACGCAGGCTTTGCAGGATCAGGGAGGCCATGCAGCGTAGGTTTGCTGAGGCATTCGGTCCGGAGTCCTCTGGGTCACTAAGGACGACATGGTCCGCAGCCACCTCCTCCCAGCCACGTACAAGTCCATGTGTTTCTTGGGACTGATCCCTTAAAGACTGCTGCTGATGCTGAGTGCCAGGCTCCACCTCCATACTGACACAATCTTCCTCCTCCTCGTCCTCTTCCTGTGTGATCGGCGGGCACGCAGGAACACTGTCTGGATAAAGGGGGCCTTGAGAGCTAAGGAAGTCCTCCTCTTCCTGCCTCTGTTCTGCCTCAAGTGCCCTGTCCATTATTCCACACAGCGTGTGCTCCAACAGGTGGACAAGGTGGTACCTGGTGCCATAGTCACACAGGTACTCATTGATGGCCCTCTGCTGCGTGTGCAGCCGCTGCAGCATGGCCAACGTTGAGTTCCACCTGGTGGGCATGTCACAGATTAGGCGGTTCTTGGGCAGGTTAAACTCCTTTTGGAGGTCCGTCAGCCGAGCACTGGCATTATATGACCGGCGGAAATGCACACAGACTTTCCTGGCCTGCCTCAGGACATCCTGTAAGCCCGGGTACCTGCCCAAGAACCGCTGCACCACCAAGTTAAGGATGTGAGCCAAACAGGGCACATGGGTCATTTGTCCCTGTCGGAGGGCAGAGAGGAGGTTGGTGCCATTGTCGCAAACCACCATTCCTGCCTTAAGTTGGCGTGGCGTCAACCACCTCTGAACCTGCCCCTGCAGAGCTGACAGAACCTCTGCCCCAGTGTGGCTCCTGTCCCCCAAGCACACCAGCTCAAGCACCGCATGGCATCTTTTGGCCTACGTACTTGCGTAGCCCCTTGAACGGCTACGGAGCACCGCTGGTTCCGAGGACAAAGCACAGGAAGAGGCCATGGAGGAAGAAGAAGAGGAGGGGGTGGAGGAGAGAGGTGTGTCACAATCATTAGCATTTTGGAGGCGTGGTGGCGGAACAACCTCCAACACTACTGCACCTTGTCCTGCATCCTTCCCAGCTGCCAGCAGAGTCACCCAATGCGCCGTGAAACTTAGGTAACGTCCCTGTCCATGCCTGCTGGACCATGAGTCAGCGGTAATATGCACCTTACCGCTGACTGCCCTGTCCAGCGAGGCATGGACATTGCCTTCCACATGCCGGTAGAGAGCCGGAATCGCCTTACGTGAGAAAAAGTGGCGTTTGGGTACCTGCCACTGAGGAACCGCAAATTCCACAAACTCACGGAAGGGGGCAGAGTCTACCAACTGAAAAGGCAGCAGTTGAACTGCTACCAATTTTGCCAAGCTAGCATTCAACCGCTGGGCATGTGGATGGCTGGGAGCAAACTTCTTTCGGCGGTGCAGCAGCTGGGGCAGGGAAATTTGCCTGGTACAATCTGACGTCGGTGTACCAAAAGCAGATTGCCCACAAGTACTTGGCTGTGACACACCTAATTCTACACCTTCATTCCTCTCAGTGCAGGTCTCAGAGAGGACTGAAGGTATAGTGGGGTTGGAAATCTCAGCTGATGAGGAGCAAGGAGAGGTCCTCTTTGTTCTTTGGTGTGGGTCTTTTAGATACGCTTGCCAACGAACTGCATGGCAGGTCAACATATGTCTGGTCAAGCATGTGGTACCCAAGCGGGAGATGTTTTGGCCACGCGAGATACGCTTGAGACATATGTTGCAAATAGCAGCGGTGCAATCTGATGCACTCGTCTCAAAAAAGGCCCACACCAAAGAATTTTTTGAATAACGTGCAGAGACTGCAGCGCCCTGCACATGTGGAGCTTTGGGGTGTGATGCAGTCAATGTGCTGCCCTTAGGCTGGCCCTTGGAGGGCATCCTGCCTCGTTGGTGATGTGCCCCCTCCTCCTCCTCCTCCTCTCTCCTATCAGGCACCCACGTTGAGTCAGTGACCTCATCATCCCCTCCCTCCACATCACTGGAGCAAACCTGGCAGTATGCTGCAGCAGGGGGAGCATGACTGCCAGATTGCTGTCCTTCTTGGGCACCCCCTCTGTCCGTGCTCATGTTACTGCCTTCATCGAGCTCAGTATCATCATCAGAGCCTTCCAAACGCTGGGCATCCTCCTGGAGCATGTACCCAACACTGTGGTCAAACAGTTCGAGGGACTCCTCAGGAGGACATGGTGGGGCTAGGGAAGGAGTCACTGATGACATTGAGCCGAGGGAAGAGGCCGCTGCTTTGCCAGACAAAGTACCCTGGGCATGGGTGAGAGAGGATGAGGAGGATGAGGACGGCTTGGTCATCCACTCGACCAAGTCTTCCGCATGTTGCGGCTCAACACGGCCAGCTGCCGAAAAAAAGGCGTGTCCCACGGCCACGTGCTGATGAGGATGCACCGTCTCCACGACCAGCACTAGACACAGAGCCTGCTTGCCCTCTCTTATTGGCTTGTGACTGTCTGCCTCTCCTTCTTGGCCTTCCAGACATACTAATGGCCTGTAGCTGTACTAAGCTGGGATATATATATATATATATATATATATATATATGTACTCATACTGCAGCTAGCAAAATCAACTGCCTGCCTGTAGTATGAGAACACCACCAACCTTCTACAGGTAGCTTTAGCTGAACACTGTGAGGTGGACCCACCCCACTAACTTGTAGGTTTAGCTGAACACTGTGAACAGGACGCACCCCACTAACTTGTAGGTTTAGCTGAACACTGTGAGCAGGATGCACCCCACTAACTTGTAGGTTTAGCTGAACACTGTGAGCAGGACGCACTGCACTAACTGTAAATAGTCTAGCTGCCTGCCTGTGGTACTAATAGGATCAAAAGAACACCAGTAATTTTCTTCAGGTAGCTGTATATACTGTAACAAGACAAGCCTGCCTCTCAGTAAGAAGATAACAGGAACGGATCTAGCTGAACACTGTGAGCAGGACGCACTGCACTAACTTGTAGGTTTAGCTGAACACTGTGAGGTGGACGCACCCCACTAACTTGTAGGTTTAACTGAACACTGTGAACAGGACGCACCCCACTAACTTGTAGGTTTAGCTGAACACTGTGAGCAGGACGCACCCCACTAACTTGTAGAGTTAGCTTGTAGAGTTAGCTGAACACTGTGAGCAGGACGCACTGCACTAACTGTAAATAGTCTAGCTGCCTGACTGTGGTACTAAAAGGATCAAAAGAACACCAGTAATTTTCTTCAGGTAGCTGTATATACTATAACAAGACAAGCCTGCCTGTCAGTAAGAAGATAACGGGAACGGATCTAGCTGAACACTGTGAGCAGGACGCACTGCACTAAACTTGTAGGTTTAGCTGAACACTGTGAGCAGGACGCACCCCACTAACTTGTAGGTTTAGCTGAACACTATGAGCAGGACGCACTGCACTAACTGTAAATAGTCTAGCTGCCTGACTGTGGTACTAATAGGATCAAAAGAACACCAGCAATTTTCTTCAGGTAGGTGTCTATACTGTAACAAGACAAGCCTGCCTGTCAGTAAGAAGATAACAGGAATGGATCTAGCTGAACACTGTGAGCAGGACGCACTGCACTAACTGTAAATAGTCTAGCTGCCTGACTGTGGTACTAATAGGATCAAAAGAACACCAGTAATTTTCTTCAGGTAGCTGTATATACTATAACAAGACAAGCCTGCCTGTCAGTAAGAAGATAACGGGAATGGATCTAGCTGAATACTGTGAGCAGGACGCACTGCACTAAACTTGTAGGTTTAGCTGAACACTGTGAGCAGGACGCACCCCACTAACTTGTAGATTTAGCTGAACACTGTGAGCAGGACGCACCGCACTAACTTGTAGGTTTAGCTGAACACTGTGAGCAGGACGCACCCCACTAACTTGTAGGTTTAGCTGAACACTGTGAGCAGGACGCACCCCACTAACTTGTAGTTTTAGCTGAACACTGTGAGCAGGACGCACTGCACTAACTGTAAATAGTCTAGCTGCCTGACTGTGGTACTAATAGGATCAAAAGAACACCAGCAATTTTCTTCAGGTAGCTGTATATACTGTAACAAGACAAGCCTGCCTGTCAGTAAGAAGATAACAGGAATGGATCTAGCTGAACACTGTGAGCAGGACGCACTGCACTAACTGTAAATAGTCTAGCTACCTGACTGTGGTACTAATAGGATCAAAAGAACACCAGTCATTTTCTTCAGGTAGCTGTAAATACTGTAACAAGACAAGCCTGCCTGTCAGTAGGAAGATAACAAGAACGGATCTAGCTAAACTGAATACAGTGTATATATATATGCAACACCTGGGATGCATATATATACACAATACACTGTAAGTGCAGCTAACTGACTGACTGTTCTGCCTAATCTATCTAACTCAAATCAAATGTCACTGTCTGTCTCTCTCTCTCTCTCAATGAACGCCGGAACACACACTACACAGGGCCGCTGTGCAGGCGGCCTTATATAGTGTGGGGCGTGTACTAAATCCCCTGAGCCATAATTGGCCAAAGCCTTCTTGGCTTTGGCCAATTACGGCTCTCTGTTCAGGCGGCGCTGTGATTGGCCAAGCATGCGTGGTCATAGTGCATGCTTGGCCAATCATCAGCCAGCAATGCACTGCGATGCCGCAGTGAATTATGGGCCGTGACGCGCCACACGAATTTGGCGCGAACGGCCCATATCGTTCGCAATTCGGCGAACGACCGAACAGCCGATGTTCGAGTCGAACATGGGTTCGACTCGAACACGAAGCTCATCCCTACTCAAGATGGCCACTGCCAGAAATACTGAAGGTAGGGGGGTGTTTTTCAAAGGGATTTCTCAACAAAATAAAGCATAGAGACATAATAAATAATAATAATCATGAATAATAAAAATGAATTAAATAGCGTTTTTGGATACAGTGTAGTTTCGCTTTAAATCTGCCAAATTTGCTGGTAATTCTGGATGCTTTCTATAAGCCTTTAACAAAACCAGTCGATGACATGGAAATAAACAGTCCAAAGGAATTTTCTACCTGGGTTTCCAATTAAATCAGGACTAAACTAGAACTAAAATTGAGGGCTAATTTGATTGAAACAATTGTGGTGCTAGCAGAACAATGCTGGGGACAGGTGCTGCCCAATGTGACCAGTTATCCTTCTAAAGCCTCGTACACACGATCAGATTTTTCGACGACCAAATGTCCATTTTTTTGTGGCATGCTAGTCCCATGTTGAAAGTGAAGAGGTTACTAACAATACGAAAATTTTCGTACGAAAGAATACAACGTCAGAAGTGACGTAACGCGTTGAATAGTTTTGTGTGTGTTCTTTCGTTTCTGAGCATGTGTAGTCTTGCTCTTACGATTTTTTTTTTTGTACGAAAACATACTAATGAAACGAAAATCGGACGTTGAGTTCACATCCGACACAAATTTTATAGTCTGGACATCCAGCTTTTGTCTGACAAAAAAGAGAAATCAGCTATTGAAAGCACCATACGAACGATCCAAAAATCGCCAGACAGCTTGTCGTAAGAACTTTTCCATCCGATTTTCTTATCGTGTGTACGGACGGCCTTTAGTCTGTTCTATTCAAATTTGGCATGTCTCTACAAGTCTGTGTGACAGGCGCAGTGCCCAGGTAGGGAGCGAAGAATCGATGAGTCTGCAGTTTTATCAAGCTTAACGTCATTGAGCTTCACTGAGAACAGAGTGCCAACCCCACCGTGCCTCCATGAGTGCCACCTGAGGTGGCCATCCAATTGGCTTAATTGGCAGAGAAGATTGCTGTGTCCTGCAGTTTAGACACCGGCTACTGGTAAGTTTTGGGGTCATTATAACACTTCTACCCTTACCCTCTTTCAAGTTGTAGAAATGACCAAACAGATCCATGCACCCTGCTATGGTGAAACATCTGAAACCATTGGCTGCTTTGTTTTTCCTGGTTCAAAGTAGTTCAAATCATCAAGTACATGGCCAAAGTTAGGCTTCATGTACACGGGACATTTTTTCCAACCTCTCCTAAACGATTCAACTTGACAGATAGCAACCCACATTTAAATTGTCCATTTTGCCTCGTTTAGATGCTGCATTTAGCAGCGTTTTGCAGCGTTTGAATTTAGAAGCATTTCACCACTTCAGCCCCGGAAGATTTTAGCCCCTTCCTGACCAGAGCACTTTTTGTGATTCGGCACTGCGTCGCTTTAACTGACAATTGCGCAGTCGTGCGACGTTGCACCCAGACAAAATTGACGTCTTTTTTTTCCCCACAAATAGAGCTTTCTTTTGGTGGTATTTGATCACCTCTGCGGTTTTTATTTTTTTGCGCTATAAACAAAAAAATAGCAACAATTTTGAAAAAAAGCTATTTTTTTTACTTTTTGCTGTAATAATTATCCCCCCAAAAATATATAAAAAAAACAAATTTTTTCCTCAGTTTAGGCCGATATGTATTCTTCTACATATTTTTTGTAAAAAAATCACAATAAGCGTATATTGATTGGTTTGCGCAAAAGTTATAGCGTCTACAAAATAGGGTATAGTTTTATGGCATTTTTATTATTAATTTTTTTTTTTATTAGTAATGGCGGCGATCTGCGATTTTTATCATGACTGCGACATTATGGCGAACTCATCGGACACTTTTGACACTATTTTGGGACCATTGTCATTTATACAGCGATCAGTGCTATAAAAATGCACTTATTACTTTGTAAATGACACTGGCAGGGAAGGGGTTAAACACTAGGGGGCGATGAAGGAGTTAAGTGTGTCCTAGGGAGCAGGGGCGTTGCTAGGTCTGCAAAAGATCTGGGGCTAGAGCCCATAGCAGCAGTCACCAACCTTTTTTTGCATGCCCGTGGGGGGGGGGGGATGACCGGTGGTAAGCAATTTTTCACTGGCGATGGCGCTTCAATCATCATGGCACCATGGTTGATATGGTGTCAGGGTGATTAAAGTGCATTATTTCTATTGTTACATTCTAATATATAATGAAGTGGTTCAACTCGCCATACTGCAGAATCAGTGGGAGCCCTGGGCGTGTCACTTGCCACATCTCCTGTCACCAGATGCAGCGTGTTACTTGCCACCGTCACCTGCCACTAGATGTGGAGTGTCACTTGCCATGTCGCCTGCCACCAGATGTGGATTGTCACTTGCCACTTTCACCTGCCACCATTTGCAGATTGTCACTTGCCACGTCACCTTATAACATAGAAAAGGGAGGAGAAAGGAGACGAATCTCCTTCTCCAAAACAAAAATGGGATTTTAACGGGAAACACTCTGTCCATTAATAGTAGGTAGAGACCAATCAAGTTAATAAAAATATACAAATTTTATTACAATATCAAAAGGAAAATATATGACAAAGTACATTTAAAAGAAAATATGACCATACAGTAGTACGTTTCAGAATTCATACGTGACTATCAGCCAACATGTTTCGCAAAGAACTATTCGCTTCATCAGGGCTAGACACGATATTATTGATTCATATAAACTGTAGAAAAACAGACAATCTATAATTATATAATGGTCATACATACAATTACATCATAATATATCAGTTGCAAGGTAAAATATTTATTGCAAGACTTCTCACCTACTGATACAAGTCAAGAAAATAGAGCAATCACCACCATTCGCCAGGCGTCATCTGTTGGACCAACTGGTGCAGATTGTCCCTGGGTGCCACGTCACCTGCCACCATTTGCATATTGTCACTTGCCACGTCTCCTACCACCATTTGCAGATTGTCACTTGCCACATCTCTTGCCACCATTTTGCAGATTGTCACTTGCCACATCTCCTGCCACCATTTTCAGATTGTCACTTGCCACGTCACTTGCCAACTGATGTGGATTGTCACTTGCCATGGCAGCCAGTGCCACCAAATGTGCATTCACACTGCATTGGTGGCAGGCTGACAGCACTGGTCCATTTAGTGAGAGCAGGAGAGGGGTAATGCGGGGTGGGCAGTGAGAGATAGTGTCATCTCGCTGCTCCCCGCCGCACCTCCGACTTTAAAGAAAGGGGGTCTGGCTGCAAAGTGTAGCTCCACAATGACAGGAAGCATGTGACCTCCACTCCACTGTGCTGCGAGGGCGGAAGAGTGCTGATGTGTGGCGGGCAGTGAGAGATGATGTCATCTCTCTGCTGCTCGCTGCACCTCGCTCCCAAATTGAAGAGGCCCGGCTGTGAAGAGCGCTGATATGGAGCGGGCAGAGAGAGAAATGTCATCTCTGCTCATCCGCCCGCTCACTTCTCTCCTCTCCTCTCCTCCGCCTCTCTCATACAGCCAGCCTGCCTCAGCAGCCGCAACCCGCTGGTTAGGCAGGGACCCTGCAGCAAGAAACTGGGGCTATGGGCGCCAGATTCGGGGCTATAGCCCCAATAGCCACCCCCTAGCAACGCCCCTGCTAGGGAGTGATTCTAACTGCGGGGGGGATGGGCTTCCACTCACATGACAGTGATGACTGCTCTTGATGACAGGAAGCTGTGATCTCTGTCATGTCACAAGGAAGAACGGGGATCGCCGGGACACCGGCGGACATTGAGTCCGCGGGTCCCGCGGGAACGGTCATGCTGTATGCGGCGGCCGCGCGCCCACTAGCCACACACAGCATATGTCTGACAATTTTAACACCTTCCGGCAACACGAAAAGTGATCGAACAGATAAAAGTAACCTAAAACTAACACTTTGGGTTCTATTTAAAAAAAATATGCCTATGCAAATGTTTCAAGTTTTGCTCAGATGTCACAAGTTATCCCTGTATTTTGCCTAATATAGTGCTCAGGAGCCTGGGGAACAGACAGGTTGTGTTGTAGGGGTCCTCATCTGATACTATGGTTTAAGACGAGAAGAATTTCGGTTTACCCACTGGCTGCTTAGAGTGATCTCCTTCGTCTTCCGTATGCTGGGTACAGAACGTTGATGGAGTATATAAGATACATGAGCCTCTCTTGACCCGTAATAGGTTGTCCACACTCTCTGGTAAGAGCACATTCATTTATTGGTGGTGGTGTGCTCACAAGGTGGAGGAACTTGTTGGTGATCGTGGCATTCAAGACACTTGTACACGTTTATATTGTTTATGGAACTATTATAATAGTGTCTCAATAGTGACACCTGGACTCACTGAACTATATTTGATTCAAGCGCAACACATTTTTCTATATATTTTGCCTAATATGTTTAGTTCCTATGATCATCAGCTCCATCTAGAGGCCATAATATAGTATTTTCCTGCCATAACCAGGAAAATACCACTTATTGCCACTAGATGGAGCTAACAATCATCGCAAACAAACACATTGGCCATAACACAGGGATTATTCCTGATTTGATTTAAAAATAGACCTCCATATGTATTTTTATGTACCCTAGATCTGTGAGATCATTTTTAAGATCGAAAGTGAGTGAATAAAAATGGCGTGTGTATGTATTAGTTAATAGGGATTTCTTAGGGACTACCTATGAGTGAAGGATAGGGATATTTACATACTTGCTAGCATAATTATCCCAATCCCCTACACACCCATGCCGCCCACCTTTCAGCTGGTCACACCAAGATCAAACCCACTTTCCGAGTGGTCCCACCCACATCAAACCCACTTTCTGAGTGGTCCCACCCAGGACTTACCCACCTTTCAGCTGATCCCACCCAGATCAAACCCACTTTCTGAGTGGTCCCACCCAGGTCTTAACCACCTTTCAGCTGATCCTACCCAGATCAAACCCACTTTCTGAGTGGTCTCACCCAGGTCTCACCCACCTTTCAACTGATCACACCCAGATCAAACCTACTTTCTAAGTGATCCTACCCAGGTCTCACCCACCTTTCAACTGATCACACCCAGATCAAACCTACTTTCTAATTGATCCTACCCAGGTCTTACCCACCTTTCAGCTGATCCCACCCAGATTAAACCTACTTTCTGAATGGTCTCACCCAGGTCTCACCCACCTTTCAACTGATCACACCCAGATCAAACCTACTTTCTGAATTGTCTCACCCATCTTTCAACTGATCACACCCAGATCAAATCTACTTTCTGAATTGTCTCACCCATCTTTCAACTGATCACACCCAGATCAAACCCACTTTCTGAGTGGTCCCACCCAGGTCTCACCCACCTTTCAGCTGATCTCACCCAGATCAAACCCACTTTCTGAGTGCCCCCACCCAGGTCTCCCCTACCTTTCTGGTGGTCCCACACGGATCACTCCCACTTTCCATGTGGTCCCACTCCTAATTATGTGCGTACCATCAATTTATGGCAACCATCCCCTCAGATAATACCATTTTTTTTAATTACAGCGCATGCTGTATAGGTGATTCTGTGATATGGGGACATATCCAAGGACTTGGTATTATTGGGACAGAGGACAGAGATGAGAATCAGACAAATCTGGGACAGTTAACATCTCTGTATTTATGAGATGTTTAGAACTGGCAATCAGTGGCGGCTGGTGGTACATTTATTTTTTTTTTGGGTCGAGGACAGAACACAATGCACCCACAGCCACACCCCGGTTGGTCGGGTCACCCGCAACCCCCCCCCCCGTGGGTCAGTTGGGTCCGCTACACACGTCACCCCTCCCGTGGTCCCGTGGGTCATTCGGGTTGGGTCACCAGCACAACCCCGGTCGGTCGATAGATGAGCCCCGCACTTACCCACGGGCAGCGCTTCCTGATGGGCGGCGACCTCATCCCCTGCATCTCCTCCAGCGACCTCCACGTCTCCTCCCTCCTCATCACGGCCCAATGCAATCGCTTCTCCTTTTGGCCGATCAGGAAATGGGTCTCAGGACCAGCTTCCTGATTGGCCGGGAGGAGAATCAGTGTGACAATAGCAAATATTCATTAGCTGTAGTCACACAACTGAGTGGGCTTTGGGCGCAGTGCTCTGTGCGTTGAGCTCATCCTTTTTTGAAGCCTATTAGAGCCTCTGGCTCTAGTCACTTGCTTAAACCCTCCCCCACCCCCATTGGAATCCATGTGTCCGGTGCCCTGCATGTAGATTAGGGGGTCGGACGCATGGATAGGGGGCGCCTGCTGTACTTTCTTTCTACATTATACCTGTTGATTTTGCCAAAAATGTAGTTTCCTTGTCACTTCTGGTGAGATGATCTAGAAGCCCAAACAATGTTATCTTCTTTATTTAAATGACTAATCTTACCACCCCCCATGTAATAGAGATGAACAAAAGCAGACACGAGGGCTCCCTCCATAGGTGCAGTGCAGTGAGTGAGTGCTGTCACCCAAGGATAGGACATGTGTTACTGTCAGGATCACCAGGTAACTATAAAGAAAAACAGTCTGAAAAAAATAAACTAATGCATCTATCACATCAACAGATGGCAAGCTGCAATGTGTTAAATTTTCGTGATTCAATTAAACCACTAAATAGCTGTTAGATTGCTTAGACATGTGGTGGGAAGTGGGTCCACCCCACCCCTCCATCTGCTGCCTTTCCGAGCTCTACCGTCCCTCCAGGGAGCCCAGAACTGAAGCCGGTGCTTCCACTGGCATACCATGAAGCTGCCCAAGGACCTGAAGTTTGATCAGATGCCCGAGGACCTGAAGTTTGATCAGATGCTTTTAAAGTGGAGGGCCACCCTGAAAAAAAAAAATCACCAAAAATCCTAAAAAAAAAAAAAAAAAAAGTTTGAAAAAAAAAAAAATTTAAACTTACCTAAACCCTTGTTGCTAGGCAGTCTTCCTAATCTGCCTCTTCCTCTTCTGCGGTGTGTTCTGCTCCTTGAGGAGCAGCCCTGTTGTCTTCTGGGAACTGCGTGTGTTCCCAGAACACCACGGGGCCATTCACAGAACGGAGCGCCGCTCGCGTGTGAGCAGTAGGAAACTGGCAGTGAAGCCGCAAGGCTCCACTGCCTGTTTCCCTTACTTAGGATGGCGGTGCCGGGACCCGAGAGCCGAGCGACAGGTCAGCCAAGGGCTGCCGACATTGCGGGCACCCAGGACAGGTAAGTACTTATTTAAAGTCAGCAGCTACAGTGTTAGTAGCTGCTGACTTTTAAATTATTTTTGTTTTAGCACGGAATCCCGCTTTAAGGGCAGATGAGAGATCTGGTGTCTAATAGACCCCAGATGTCTCAGTAAAGTGAACCTATCACTGCCCATGCTATTACAAGGGATGTTGTTCATGCCTTGTGATAACAATAAAGTTAATTAAAAAAAAGAACAGTGTAAGAAAAAATTTGAAGCACCTCTGTCCCCCAGTGCTCGCTCGCAAAGGCGAACGCATACGTAAATGGCGTGCGCACTGCACATGTGAGGTATCACCGTAAACCTCAGAGTGAGAGCGATAATTCTAGTACCAGACCTCCTGTGTAACTCTAAACTGGTAAACTGTAAAGGCTTATAAAGCGTAGTCTATGGAGCTTTTTAGGTACCATAGTTTGGCACTGTTTACGGGCTTACGCCATTTTAAAATGCGACATGTTAGGTGTCTATGTACTTGGCATAACCTCATCTTTTATACATTACAAATAATGTGTTTGTGTGAACTAATATTCTTTAACCACTTCAATACCGGGCACTTTCACCCCCTTCCTGCCCAGGCCAATTTTCAGCTTTTAATGACACTTTGAATGACAATTGCGTGGTCATGCTACACTTTACCCAAATGAAATGCTTATCTTTTTTTTTGAGACAGATGAGCTTTCTTTTTGTGTTATTTAATCGCCACTTGGTTTTTTATTTTTTGCTAAAAAAACGAAAAAAGACAGAAAATTTTGAAAAAAAAAGTTTTTCTTTGTTTCTGTTATACAGTTTTGTAAATAAGTATTTTTTCCCCTTAACTTATGTGCACTGATAAGGGCTCCGCTGACAGGCACTGATATGCTGCACTGATGGGCACTGATAGGCTGCACTGATGAGGCGGCACTGATGAGGCGGCATTGATAGGCAGCACTGATGGGCACTGAAAGGTGGCATTGATGGGCACTGATAGGCAGTAGTGATAGACAGCAATGATAGGCGGCACTGATAGGCATCACTGATAGGCACTGACAGGCAGCACCGATGGGCACTGACAGGCAGCACTGATTGGCAGCACTGATGGGCAACGATAGGCGGCACTGATGGGCGATGACAGGCAGCACTGATGGGCACTGACTGGCAGCACTGATGGGCACTGACTGGAAGCACTGACTGGCAGCACTGATTGGAAGCAGTGATGGGCACTTTTGGGGCTGTACTAATCATCAGGACACTGATGATCAGTGCCCTGATTAGCAGTATGATGTCCCCTGTGTGGATTGCCGCTTATCAGCTCTCCTCTCCACATGCGATGTCAGCGTGAGGAGAGGATTGACAATAACCGGCAAATCCTGTCTACACTGTGATCAGCTGTGATTGGACACAGCTGGTCACATGGTAAAGACCGCTGTGATTGGATCTATTAACCCCAATCACAGATCACTGCCAATGTGTGCCGTAGTGGGCGCACGAAAAGCGCGATCACAGGAGGACAACAATAGATGCCCATCTGGCAATGTGCGACCACACTGTAGCCATCATTTGGCTATAGCACAATCGTGAAGAGGTTAAAGTGTATTTTTCCCCCAAAATTTAAATTTAAAAAACAGCTGTCACATAAAAGATTGCAAAACCCACCATTTTATTCTCTGGGGCCTCTGCTTAAAAATATATATAATGTTTGCTGGTTCTAAGTAATTTTTCTAGTAAAAAAAAAAAAAAATGTTTTTTACATGTACAGTAGGAGAGAAATGTCAGACTTGGCCTGGGTGGGAAGTAATTATATACATAAATTTTTCCTTGCCGTCTAAATCAATGTGTATTAAAAAAAAAACAAAAAAAGTAAGGGCAGACGTTATACAATGGAAAAGCATAGCCAATATAAGCCAATGTTTCAGCATTGTTCTCCCCAGAGTCACACCATACATACTATCAACATTGTGCAATTCATCATCTGGTGTCTTCTCCTAGTACTTCTTATTAGGAATTTGGCTACACTTTTAGGAGTTTAGTTGAATGAAGATGACTTTTATGACATTTTTTCTAAGTTTATCATGGTTCTGTTTACATTCAACAGTTTATAGTCTGCTGCGTAAGATTGTAAAATTTTTAGAATAAGTTCTAACTGACATAATATACCTAGTAAACTACCACTTCCACCACTGGGAGCCATTCACATCAGCTATGCTGTCTCAAGATCCCTAAAACCTGGGGGGGTCTATCAGATATATTGTGATGTTTCATGGCTCTGGTTTCTGGCCCATCCATACATTTTTGTTGCATCTCAGTGCTGCTAATCTCCTGCAGCCTCTTTGCAGCCACTTCCTATTTTCATGCACTCCAGCGATTGCTGCATGGCATTTGTCAGGGACAGATTTTATATAGTGCCAGTAGTGGATGCATGCATAATGTATGTTCAACCGGGCACACAGAAAAAAAAAGGATCTTAGATTTGACATAGAAGCATCACATCACAAATAGAAAAGCCCATATGCAATTTTATTCCATCTATGTTAAAATAGAAGATGAAATGAGGAAACCAACATGCTTTGGTGGCCTAACATTACCCCCCCCCCATATAAATAAAGAATTTACTGCTTTAGCTATGAAACAGTCATAGGTGTGTGTGCAGGGGGTGTGCCAGATGTGCCTGGGCACACCCTAATCACTATGTGCAGTGCCAATTCCCCCTCCTGTCTAGGCCCCCCCTCCTGTGTTGCGCCCCCCCCCCCCCCCTGCAGTGCTGCTGGCTTCTCTCCTCTCCTCTTCCTCCGGCTTCTGCAGGGAATGTTTCAGAATAGAGAACGGTGGAAGGGGCTAGTAAATATGTCATTTACTGGCCCCTTTCTTTTCTAAATGAACACAGAAAAAACACACTAAGTCACTGTGTTCATTCATAACTAAAGCATAGTACACTGTGTTTACTATGCTTCCGTTTGTAAATTAAAGTGGTTGTAAACGCAAAAAAAAAAAAACAAAAACAAAAAAACCTGCAAGACAGGCATAATGAGCTAATATGCATTGCATACTAGCTCATTATGAAATACCTACCTTAAATCGAAGCTGTTGCAGTGGTCCCCATACACTGATGTAACCGGTGACCTGTCTCCCAGAGTTATTTCTGGGTTCGCGGGCTCCGGCGCTGTGTTTGGTCGGAGCCACAAAGATGTCACTCCCGCGCGTGCGCGTGGGAGCCGCCGGTCACGGCACGGCTAGTGAAGAAACGGCGCGAGCGGGCCGTTTCTTCGGTGCGCATGTGCCGATGACGTTGGCACATGTGGATACAGTGAATATATACTAAGCTGTGCAAGTTTAGGAGATCTACAGTTAAGCCTTATTATAAGCTTACCTGTAGGTAAAAGTGATAGTACAAGGTTTATAACCACTTTAACAGGAAGCCGCTCAGCAAGGAGCATTTCCCATTCATTCACTGTCCAGTGCAGCTGAGGCTGCAGAGAATGGTATGTGTGTTTGAGCTTTGGGGTGCACACCCTAATGTAATAGGCTGCACACACCTATGGAAACAGTGAATATGACATTCAGCAAACAGTCACTGCAAGTACAGTGTCTTGACAAAGTATTCATACCCCTTGACATTTTCCACATTTTGTCTTTTTACAAGCAAAAACGTAAATGTATTTATTGGGATTTTATGTGATGGACCAACACAAAGTGACACATAATTGTGAAGTGGAAGGAAAATGATAAATTGTTTTCAACATTTTTTACAAATAAATATGTGAAAAGTGTGGCGTGCATTTGTATTCAGCCCCCCTGAGTCAATACTTTGTAGAACCACCTTTCACTGCAATTACAGCTACAAGTCTTTTTGGGGATGTCTCTACCAGCTTTGCACATCTAGAGAGTGAAATTTTTGCACATTCTTCTTTGCAAAATAGCTCAAGATCTGTCAGATTGGAAGCAGAAGGTCTGTGAACAGCAATTTTCAAGTCTTGTCACAGATTCTCAATTGGATTTAGGTCTGGACTTTGACTGGGCCATTCTAACACATGAATATGCTTTTAACTAAACCATTCCATTGTAGCTCTGGCTGTATGTTTAGGGTTGTTGTCCTGCTGGAAGATGAACCTCCACCCCAGTCTCAAGTCTTTTGCAGACTCTAATGCCGCGTACACACAATCAGTTTTCTCGTCGGAAAAAGATATGATGGCTTTTCCGACGGGATTCCGCTCAAGCTTGCCTTGCATACACACGGTCACGCAAAAGTTCGCTGAACTTACGACCATCAAGAACGCGGTGACGTACAACACTACGACGAGCCGAGAAAATGAAGTTCAATGCTTCCGAGCATGGGTAGGAATTTTGCCACAGACGGTCGCATTTTCGGTTAGGAACTTTTTCCGACAGAAAAATAGAGAACATGCTCCCAATCTTTTGCAGGCCGAAATTCCAATCGTGTGTACGCGGCAGGTTTTCTTCTAAGATTGCCCTGTATTTGGCTCCATCCATCTTCCCATCAACTCTGACCAGCTTCCCTGTCCCTGCTGAAGAAAAGCATCCCCACATCATGATGCTGCCACCACCATGTTTCACGGTGGGGATGGTGTGTTCAGGGTGATGTGCAGTGTTAGTTTTCCACCACACATAGCGTTTTGCTTTCAGGCCAAAAAGTTCAATATTGGTCTCATCTGACCAGAGCACCTTCTTCTACATGTTTGCTGTGTCCTCCACATGGCTTCTCACAAACTGCAAACTGGACTTCTTATGGCTTTCTTTCAACAATGACTTTCTTCTTGCCACTCTTCCATAAAGGCCAGATTTGTGGAGAGCACGACTAATAGTTGTCCTGTGGAAAGATTCTCCCACCTGAGCTGTGGATCTCTGCAGCTCCTCCAGAGTTACCATGGGCCTCTTGGCTGCTTCTCCGATACTCTTTCCATTTTCGGATGATGGATTGAATAGTGCTCCATGAGATGTTTAAACCTTGGGATTTTTTTATAACCTAACCCTGCTTTAAACTTCTCCTCAACTTTATCCCTGACCTGTCTGGTGTGTTCCTTGGCCTTTATGATGCTGTTTGTTCACGGAGGTTCTCTAACAAACCTCTGAGGGCTTCACAGAACAGCTGTATTTATACGGAGATTAAATTACACACAGGTGGAGACTCTATTTACTAATTAGGTGACTTCTGAAGGAAATTGGTTTCATTAGATTTTAGTTAGGGGTATCAGAGTAAAGGGGGCTGAATACAAATGCTTGCCACACTTTTCAGATATTTATTTGTAAAAAATGTTGAAAACCATTTATCATTTTCCTTCCACTTCACAATTATGTGCCACTTTGTTTTGGTTTATCAAATAAAATCCCAATAAAATACATTTACGGTTTTGGTTGTAACTTAACAAAATGTGGAAAATTTCAAAGGGTATGAATACTTTTACAAGGCACTGTAAATGTCTTTAAATCAAAGTGAAAGATTCACCTGCAGTACGTCACATTCACTGTTTATAAATAGGAAACCTAGTGTCATATCATGCTGTGAGCACAAGGTGGCACCACAGAGTAGTTGGTGTAGGGTATTCACATAACAACTGTTATTAGCAGACAGCTTCCTTGTATTGCCTTCTTAGTAACTTGGTGAAGCTTCCAGGACACATGACTCATGACATGTGCATGGTTTATGTATGACTCAGAAACAACGCTTCCAGAACACGTGACATATCCAGTTTATGTATGACTCAGGGTCTAATGAATTAATTTGACAGATGGGTTTTTTTTACAATGTAGTTTACAACCGTGACATCATTATATAATTGCAAATTATATTTTATGTTTACAACCTTTTTAAAGGGAAGCTCCATGCCCCCCACCAAAAAATTCAAAGTCTGTCTTAAAAGTCTTGGGAAGACTGTCCACAAGGTTTAGGAGTGTGTCTATGGTAATGTTTGATCATTCTTCCAGAAGTGCATTTGTGAGGTCAGGCACTGATGTTGGACGAGAAGGCCTGGCTCACCGTCTTCACTCTAATTCATCCTAAAGGTGTTCTATCGGGTTGAGGTCAGGACTCTGTGCAGGCCAATCAAGTTGCTCCACCCCAAACTCCCTCATCCATGTCTTTATGGACCTTGTTTGTGCACTGGTGAGCAGTCATGTTGCAACAGGAAGGGGCCATCCCCAAACTGTTCCCGCAAAGTTGGGAGCATGAAATTGGCCAAAATATCTTGGTATGCTGACACCTTAAGAGTTCCCTTCACTGGAACTAAGGGGCCAAGCCCAACACCTGAAAAACAACTCCACCAAATGATTTGGGGGGGGGGGGCTCGCTCTCGTTGTGTAGAATCACAGACCCGATGTCCGCCGATACCCGCTGATCGTTCTGTACACAGGCAGATCGCTGTTCTGCCTATGTAAACAAGGCAGATCAGTTCTGTCAGTAAGGAAGGCATGGATCCTGTGTTCCTGCAAAGCAGGGACATGGATCTAAGTCTTCCCCTAGTAAAAGCACCTCCCACACAACAGTAAAACACAGGTCAATGGTCCCCAAAAAAGAGTCAAAAGTGTCAGTTAGTGTCCAATTTTTTCCACCACAATATCGTAGTCCTGTTATAATCCACTGATTGTTGCCATTTCATAGACAAATTCCATAGTTTGTAGATGCTATAACTTTTGCGCAAACCAATCAATATACAGTGTCTGCCATAAAGCCCTGACTGGTGGAGGGCTGCAGTGATGGTTGACTTTCTACAACTTTCTCCCATCTCCCAACTACATCTCTGGTGCTCAGCCACAGTGATCTTTGGGTTCTTCTTTACCTCTCTCACCAAGGCTTTTCTCCCCCGATAGCTCAGTTTGGTCGGACGGCCAGATCTAGGAAGGGTTCTGGTCATCCCAAACGTCTTCCATTTAAGGATTATGGAGGCCACTGTGCTCTTAGGAACTTTAAGTGCAGCAGACATTTTTTGTAACCTTGGCCAAATCTGTGCCTTGCCACAATTCTGTCTCTGAGCTCTTCAGGCAGTTCCTTTGACCTCATGATTCTCATTTGCTCTGACACGCACTGTGAGCTGTAAGGTCTTATATAGACAGGTGTGTGGTTTTCGTAATCAAGTCCAATCAGTATAATCAAACTCAGCTGGACTCAAATGAATGCGTAGAACCATCTCAAGGATGATCAGAAGAAAAGGACAGCACCTGAGTTAAATATATGAGTGTCACAGCAAAGGGTCTGAATACTTAGGACCATGTGATATTTCAGTTTTTCTTTTTTAATAAATCTGAAAAAATGTCAACAATTTCTGTCAATATGGGGTGCTGTGTGTGTACATTAACCACTTCCCGACCGGCGCATGCCGATGTACGTCTGGGCAAATGGACTTACAGGTACGTCCATTTGAATTCCCCGCCGTGCCATTGCGTGCGCGCCGCCGCCGGGGCACGCGCGCGCCGGCCGGTATCTCCGTGAGTTGGGTCGCGGGTCCCGCGGACTCGATCACAGCGGGGATACCCGCGATCGCCTCACGGAGAGGATGAACGGGGAGATGCTGATGTAAACAGCATCTCCCCATTCTGCCTAGTGACAAGTGTCACTGATCACAGCTCCCTGTCATCGGGAGCAGTGATCAGCGTAGTGACACACACAGCCCATCCCCTCTACACTGAGGGTCGGTTCACACATGGGCAACACGACTTTAACGTGACTTTGTACCGCGACTTCAACGCGGCTTCAGCGCGACTTTGGCACGACTTTGGCAAATTACGAGGCGACTTCAAGTCGCCTCCATGACGGGCGACTTCGCTGGCGGCCCCCCCCCACCGTACCAGGCCGCATGCCCTCAACATGGGGGGTGCTTTGGGACATGGGGGGCGCAGTGTGCGCCCCCCCCCCAAAGCACCTTGTCCCCATGTTGATGAGGACAAGGGCCTCTTCCCGACAACCCTGGCCGTTGGTTGTCGGGGTCTGCGGGCGGGGGGCTTATCGGAATCTGGGAGCCCCCTTTAATAAGGGGGCCCCCAGATCCCGGCCCCCCACCCTATGTGAATGAGTATGGGGTACATGGTACCCCTACCCATTCACCTAGGGAAAAAAAGCGTCAATAAAACAAACAGTACACAGGTTTTTAAAATAATTTATTAGGCAGCTCCGGGATCTTCTTCCGACTTCGGGGGTCCTCTTCCGACTTCGGGGGTCTCTCCGCCGTCTCCTCCCGGGGTCCGCATCTTCTGCCGGCTCCTCCGCTATCTTCTGCAGCTCAATTGCTAGCGGTGGTCCGGACTTCTGCCTTCTTCTTTTCTTCCAGAGATGTTGACACGACGCTCTCTCCAGCTGGAATGGTCTCTGAACGCTCCGCAACGGACTTATATAGGCGGTGACCCCGCCCCCTTATGAGGTCACTGTCCCAGGGCATGCTGGGGCTGTGCCGTCATAAGGGGGCGTGGTCATCACCCGGTGACCATGCCTCCTAAAACGTCACAGACCCAGCATGCCCAGGGACTGTGACGGCATAAGGGGGCGGGGTCACCGCCTATATAAGTCCCTTGCAGAGCGCACAGAAACCATTCTGGCTGGGGAGAGCGTCGTGTCAACATCTCTGGAAGAGCAGAGGGAAGAAGATGATCCAGAGGTCCGGACCACCGCTGGCAAAAGAGCGCCAGAAGATAGCGGTGGAGCCGGCAGAAGATGCGGACACCGGGAGAAGACGCCGGAGAGACCCCCCGAAGTCGGAAGAAGATCCCGGAGCTGCCTAATAAATTATTTTAAATACCTGTGTACTGTGTTTTTTATTGACACTTTTTTCCCTAGGTGAATGGGTAGGGGTACCATGTACCCCATACCTATTCACATAGGGTGGGGGGCCGGGATCTGGGGGCCCCCTTATTAAAGGGGGTTCCCAGATTCCGATAAGCCTCCCGCACGCAGACCCCGACAACCAACGGCCAGGGTTGTCGGGAAGAGGCCCTTGTCCTCATCAACATGGGGACAAGGTGCTTTGGGGTGGGGGGGCCGCAGCGCGCCCCCCTCCCCCAAGGCACCAAACCCCCCATGTTGAGGGCATGCGGCCTGGTACGGTTCAGGAGGGAGGGGGGGCGCTCGCTCGTCCCCACCCCCATTCCTGTCCGGCCGGGCTGCGTGCTCGGATAAGGGTCTGGTATGGATTGGGGGGGACCCCCCACGCCGTTTTTTCGGCGTAGGGGGTTCTCCTCAAGGTCCATACCAGACCCAAGGGCTTGGTATGCCCCTGGAGGGGGAACCCATGCCGGATTTTTATTTAAAATTTGGCACGGAGTTCCCCTCAAGATCATCTGAGCACAAGTCGCATGCCGAAGTCGGATCATGCGAGACGGCGATCCGACTTTGATCCGACTTCAATGATAGTCAATAGGCTGAAGTCGGATCAAAGTCGGATCAAAGTAGTACAGGGAGTACGCTCTGAAGTCGGAGCGACCTCAGTAGTGTCTATTAAGACGCTAGCGTTAACTCCCATTGAAACTATTTCTGGAGCGACTTGGGGCGACTTGAGGGCGTACAAGTCGGATCCCAAGTCGCCCCAGTGTGAACCGAGCCTTAGAATCACTCCTCTAGGACATACTTAACCCCTCCCCGCCCCCTAGTGGTTAACCCCTTCATTGCCAGTGTCATTTATACAGGAATCAATGCATTTTTAATCGCACTGATCGCTGTATAAATGACAATGGTCCCAAAAATGTGTCAAAAATGTCCGACATGTCCGCCATAACGTCGCAGTCACAATAAAAATCGCTGATCGCCGCCATTACTAGTTAAAAAAAAAATTATTAATAAAAATGCCATAAAACTATCCCCTATTTTATAAACGCTATAACTTTTGCGCAAACCAATCAATAAACGCTTATTGTGATTTTTTTTTTACCAAAAATATGTAGAAGAATACGTATTGGCCTAAACTAAGGAAAAAAAATGTTTTTTTATATATTTTTGGGGGATATTTATTATAGCAAAATGTAAAAAATAATGCGTTTTTTTCAAAGATGTCGCTCTTATTTTGTTTATAGCGCAAAAAATAAAAATCGCAGAGGTGATCAAATACCACCAAAAGAAAGCTTTATTTGTGGGAAAAAAAGGACGTCAATTTTGTTTGAGAGCCACGTCGCACTACCGCGCAATTGTCAGTTAAAGCGACACAGTGCCGAATCGCAAAAAGTGCTCTGGTCAGGAAGGGGGTAAAATCTTCCGGAGCTGAAGCGGTTAATGAGGAAAAAATGAACTTAAATGATTTTAGCAAATGGCTGCAATATAACAAAGAGTGAAAAATTTAAGGGGGTCTGAATACTTTCCGTCCCCACTGTACGCTTATGGGATTTTTTTTTTACCAAAAATATGTAGCAGAATACATATTGGCCCAAATTGATGAAAAAATTATATTTTTAATTTTTTTTATATGTTTTATAGAATAAAGTAAAAAAATGTTGTTTTTTTTTCAAAATTGTCAGTAAATTTTTTGTTTATAGCGCAAAATAAAACCCCCCCAAAAAACACAGAGATGATCAAATACCACCAAATGAAAGCTCAATTTATGAAAAAAAAAGGACAAAAATATTATTTGGGTACAGTGTCACACGACGGTGAGAAAGTTGGGGCAGAACCAGTGGTGTGTTCCTAATGTGGTCAGTACATGCAGGGTACATGAGCCCCAAGAGGGATGGGACCCATAGCAATGGTGAATTACCAATCAACAGTCTCTCATATCTGCAGTTCTGGCAATGTCAGAGTAAATTCATGGATGTTGGGCAGGGCAGATGCTTAGACAGCATACAAAAGTCAGGTAGAGTTCAGATAAGTCAGGCCCACATAGTTCAGACAAGTCAAACTGCTCATAGAGTGTATTGACCAAAAGGCACTAGTGCTTGGCTGTGCGTTGAGGTGTCGAAATTGGCCATGTAGCGCCTTGGGGTTTAGTCAGGGAGCTCCTCACCAAACTCCTTGTCAGGTGTAGCTACTGTAGTTAATTATTTGACTTCTCCCTAAGTTTGGCCTGGTTGTACTTTCCTCTTCTACCACCAGGTAGCCGGGCACTTGGAGGTATTAGATTGAGAAGGACAACTCGAGGTCAGGTTATGGGTATATGGGGTATCTCAGCCAATGGGCAGGGATTTTGTTGAATCCCTTGGCCTGCTGGAAAAGCCTATATATTCGGGTGAGGTCAGGGTATCCAGGTTCTTGTGTGCCACCCAGACCACCGTCTGGGTGAATGGTTGTCATTTGCCCCGGGCTGCTAGGCCAGAGATTGAGCCTATCCCGAGGGCATCAGGCTGCCAGGCTGTGTAAGGGCCTATCCAGAAGTAAGAGGGCAGCGCAGGGTTGGGACTGCGGGTTGCAGTCCAACCAAAAGTGAAGGTTCTGCCAGCTGGAGAACCTGTCGTGGTCGGAGGTAGAAGGGAAGCTGTTGCCACATAGTGAGTAACTAAAGCAAGTACTGGAGCAGCATTCTCATCGAACGGGCACGGTGGAGAATCTGGAAACTTCAGGTGGTGATCAAGTCAGGGACCCAACTAGCGGAGGTGACGCTTGCAGAGCAGCCTTGTGTGCCAAGCTAGGGACCGCGCCGGTCAGCAGGGGTGAAGCTTGAAGGTATCCGAAGTGCTAAGCTAGGGACCCAGCAGAGAAGCGTGGGTGACGCTTGAGGGAGATACCACTGCAAACGCCTTGAGGAGCTCACAGGAGTCAGTGAATCAGAGGTTCTAGTGAGAGACAGGGAGCTCAAGGGGCTGAAGAACTACAACGAGAAGTTGTAGTACAGCTGAGAAAACTGTTACTTTGAGTTAGAACTGTTTAAGTACTGTTACCATAGGAGACAGCAATCCTGCACGTGCAGAAGTGGCACCTTGCTGGGGCCTTTCCCTGTACGGCTGTCCTCCTATTGAAGTCTCGGAGTCTGCCATTTGAAATTGCAACTACTTTAGGGTGTCCTGGCCCTAACCCTCTTTCCCTCGCAAAATTATAAAAAGGACCGTCAAAGAAATAAAACCTCTTTTACACCCAAGAAGTGTCTGGCACCCAATAACTTTTACCACTTTTGCACCCACTATGCCTCACAACCCACCACATATTGAAGGATGTCAGCTATCTTTGGCCTTGAAGGTTCTCATTAGGCTGGAAGAGGTCAGAGATTCTGCTACAGCTGCAAAGTTGAACATTATCTGACACTGGAGGCCCATATTTTTTGTTGCCCCCCACCACTGGCATGAACAGCATGTGTGAGACCAGAAGGAGTGGGTCCTGCTTAACCACTTGCCGCCCGCCCTATTACCAAATGACAGCGGCAAAGTGGTTTGATATTCCTGACCGGACGCATCGCATCTCCGATGGTGACTCTTTACCATGTGATCAGCCGTGTCCAATCACGGCTGATCACGATGTAAATAGGAAGAGCCGGTGATCGGCTTTTCCTCACTCGCGTCTGACAGACACGAGTAGAGGAGAGCCGATCGGCTGCTCTCCTTACAGGGGGGGTCTGTGCACAGCCCCCCTCGGATCCTGCCCAGGACCACCAGGGAAGCCGCCCAGGACCACCAGGGAAGCCATCCACACTGGACCAGCAGGTATGCCCCTAGACCCCCAGGGAAATACCACTATGTGCCCAGGCAGCTGCCAATTAGTGCCCACTTCTATGCCTACCACTGCCAGTGCCAGCAGGGATGCCTATCAGTGCCTCATATCAGTGCCGCGTATCAGTGCCCATCAGTGCCACGTATCAGTGCCCATCAGTGCCACGTATCAGTGCCCATCAGTGCCCATCAGTGCCAACTATCAGTGCCCATCAGTGCCCAGCAGTGCCGCCTATCAGTGCCGCCTATCAGTACCCATCAGTGTCGCCTATTAGTGCCCATCAGTGCCAACCAGTGCCACCCATGAGTGCCCATCAGTGCCGCCTATCAATGCCCATCAGTGCTGCATATCAGTGCCACCCATCAGTGCCGCCTACCAGTTCCCATCAGTGCCGCATATCAGTGCCCATCGTCAGTGCCCGCTCATTGGTGCCACCTCATCGTTGCCGCCGTATCAGTGCCTGTCAATGCCGCCTTATCAGTGCCCATCAGTGAAAGAGAAAACTTACTTATTTACAAATTTTTTTAACAGAAACAAAAGCAAAACTTTTATTTTTTTCAAAATTTTCGGTCTTTTTTATTTGTTTAGCAAAAAAATAAAAACCGCAGAGGTGATCAAATACCACCAAAAGAAAGCTCTATTTGTGGGAACAAAATGATAAAAATTTAGTTTGGATACAGTGTAGCATGACCGCTGAATTGTCATTCAAACTGCAACAGCGCTAAAAGCTGAAAATTGGTCTGGGCAGGAAGGTGTCTAAGTGCCCTGTATTGAAGTGGTTAAAGATTCACAAAGATTTTTAGTGGCTGGAATTTTTGGCCAGTTCCTGTGAATTGGCTGAACATCGAAGCCTTGTATTTACTGGGGTACAAGGCTTTTCCCCGATGGTGGAAGTGTTGAAGCAAGTGACATGCTATATTTTGTGCACAGAGGGAAGCCACGGAAGCATCAGCCAGAAGAGGGCACTGCTTCCTATGTGTAGCATAGACTACAACACTAAATTAGGATGACTTATCATGCATATGGTGGTGGTATCAGGATCTAGGGGGGTGCTGGGGTGGGCTGCTCCCCCCCCCCCGGCAAAACCCCAACCCCCCTGCTGGATGCTCTGCATGGCCGCTGAGCTCCTTTCCCGTCCCAGCACTGTACAGCTGTGTGCAGTTCTGGGATGGGAGAGGAGCTCTGTAAAATGGCGTACCAGGGGTGATCCCTGTCCTCTGACTCTCCAGCTGTGATCCCTGTCCTCTGCCTTTTAGTGGTGATCCCTGTCCTCTGCCTTTTTAGTGGTGATCCCTGTCCTCTCCCTTTTTAGTGGTGATCCCTGTCCTCTCTCTCTTTAGTGGTGATCCCTGTCCTCTCCATTTTTAGTGGTGATCCCTGTCCTCTCTCTCTTTAGTGGTGATCCCTGCCCTCTCTCTCTTTAATGGTGATCCCTGTTCTCTCTCTCTTTAGTGGTGATCCCTGTCCTCTCTCTCTTTAGTGGTGATCCCTGTCCTCTCCATTTTTAGTGGTGATCCCTGTCCTCTCCATTTTTAGTGGTGATCCCTGTTCTCTCTCTCTTTAGTGGTGATCCCTGTCCTCTCTCTCTTTAATGGTGATCCCTGTTCTCTCTCTCTTTAGTGGTGATCCCTGCCCTCTCTCTCTTTAGTGGTGATCCCTGTCCTCTCCCTTTTTAGTGGTGATCCCTGTTCTCTCTCTCTTTAGTGGTGATCCCTGCCCTCTCTCTCTTTAGTGGTGATCCCTGTCCTCTCCCTTTTTAGTGGTGATCCCTGTTCTCTCTCTCTTTAGTGGTGATCCCTGCCCTCTCTCTCTTTAGTGGTGATCTCTGTCCTCTCCCTTTTTAGTGGTGATCCCTGTTCTCTCTCTCTTTAGTGGTGATCCATGTCCTCTCCATTTTTAGTGTTGATCCCTGTCCTCTCTCTCTTTAGTGGTGATCCCTGTCCTCTCCCTTTTTAGTGGTGATCCCTGTTCTCTCTCTCTTTAGTGGTGATCCCTGTCCTCTCCCTTTTTAGTGGTGATCCCTGTCCTCTCCCTTTTTAGTGGTGATCCCTGTCCTCTCTCTCTTTAGTGGTGATCCCTGTCCTCTCTCTCTTTAGTGGTGATCCCTGTCCTCTCCCTTTTTAGTGGTGATCCCTGTCCTCTCTCTCTTTAGGGGTGATCACTGTCCTCTCCATTTTTAGTGGTGATCCCTGTTCTCTCTCTCTTTAGTGGTGATCCCTGTCCTCTCCCTTTTTAGTGGTGATCCCTGTCCTCTCTCTCTTTAGTGGTGATCCCTGTCCTCTCCCTTTTTAGTGTTGATCCCTGTCCTCTCTCTCTTTAGTGGTGATCCCTGTCCTCTCCATTTTTAGTGGTGATCCCTGTCCTCTCTCTCTTTAGTGGTGATCCCTGTCCTCTCCATTTTTAGTGGTGATCCCTGTTCTCTCTCTCTTTAGTGGTGATCCCTGTCCTCTCTCTCTTTAGTGGTGATCCCTGTCCTCTCCATTTTTAGTGGTGATCCCTGTCCTCTCTCTCTTTAGTGGTGATCCCTGTCCTCTCCCTTTTTAGTGGTGATCCCTGTCCTCTCCCTTTTTAGTGGTGATCCCTGTTCTCTCTCTCTTTAGTGGTGATCCCTGCCCTCTCTCTCTTTAGTGGTGATCCCTGTCCTCTCCCTTTTTAGTGGTGATCCCTGTTCTCTCTCTCTTTAGTGGTGATCCCTGCCCTCTCTCTCTTTAGTGGTGATCCCTGTCCTCTCCCTTTTTAGTGGTGATCCCTGTTCTCTCTCTCTTTAGTGGTGATCCCTGTTCTCTCTCTCTTTAGTGGTGATCCCTGTCCTCTCTCTCTTTAGTGGTGATCTCTGTCCCCTCCCTTTTTAGTGGTGATCCCTGTTCTCTCTCTCTTTAGTGGTGATCCATGTCCTCTCCATTTTTAGTGTTGATCCATGTCCTCTCCATTTTTAGTGTTGATCCCTGTCCTCTCCCTTTTTAGTGGTGATCCCTGTTCTCTCTCTCTTTAGTGGTGATCCCTGCCCTCTCTCTCTTTAGTGGTGATCCCTGTCCTCTCCCTTTTTAGTGGTGATCCCTGTTCTCTCTCTCTTTAGTGGTGATCCCTGTCCTCTCCCTTTTTAGTGGTGATCCCTGTCCTCTCCCTTTTTAGTGGTGATCCCTGTCCTCTCTCTCTTTAGTGGTGATCCCTGTCCTCTCTCTCTTTAGTGGTGATCCCTGTCCTCTCCCTTTTTAGTGGTGATCCCTGTTCTCTCTCTCTTTAGTGGTGATCCCTGCCCTCTCTCTCTTTAGTGGTGATCCCTGTCCTCTCCCTTTTTAGTGGTGATCCCTGTTCTCTCCCTTTTTAGTGGTGATCCCTGTTCTCTCTCTCTTTAGTGGTGATCCCTGCCCTCTCTCTCTTTAGTGGTGATCCCTGTCCTCTCCCTTTTTAGTGGTGATCCCTGTTCTCTCTCTCTTTAGTGGTGATCCCTGTCCTTTGCCTTTCCAGCGGTGATCCATTTTCTCCCTCTTCATTGGTAATCCCTGTTCTCTGACTCTCCAGCCAGGGTCCCTGTCCTCTCTCTGTTTAGTGGTGATCCCTGTCCTCGCTCTCTTTAGTGGTGATCCCTGTCCTCGCTCTCTTTAGTGGTGATCCCTGTCCTCGCTCTCTTTAGTGGTGATCCCTGTTCTCTCTCTCTTTAGTGGTGATCCCTGTTCTCTCTCTCTTTAGTGGTGATCCCTGCCCTCTCTCTCTTTAGTGGTGATCCCTGTCCTCTCCCTTTTTAGTGGTGATCCCTGTTCTCTCTCTCTTTAGTGGTGATCCCTGCCCTCTCTCTCTTTAGTGGTGATCCCTGTCCTCTCCCTTTTTAGTGGTGATCCCTGTTCTCTCTCTCTTTAGTGGTGATCCCTGTCCTTTGCCTTTCCAGCGGTGATCCATTTTCTCCCTCTTCATTGGTAATCCCTGTTCTCTGACTCTCCAGCCAGGGTCCCTGTCCTCTCTCTGTTTAGTGGTGATCCCTGTCCTCGCTCTCTTTAGTGGTGATCCCTGTCCTCGCTCTCTTTAGTGGTGATCCCTGTCCTCGCTCTCTTTAGTGGTGATCCCTGTCCTCGCTCTCTTTAGTGGTGATCCCTGTTCTCTCGCTCTCTAGTGGTGACCCCTGTTCTTTGCCTCTCCAGCAGTGATCCCTTTCCTCTGTTTTGCCAGCGGTGACCCCTGTTCTCTGTCCTGACAGTGGTGATCCCGGTCTTCTCCCTCTCCAGCGGTGATCCCGGTCTTCTCCCTCTCCAGCGGTGATCCCTGTCCTCTCCCTCTCCAGCGGTGATCCCTGTCCTCTCCCTCTCTAGCAGTGATCCCCCTCCTCTCCTTTTCCAGCAGTGATTCATGCCTCTGCCTCTCCATTGGTGATCCATTTCTTCTCCCTCTCTAGTGGTGATTCCTGTCCTCTCTCTCTTTAGTGGTGATCCCTGTCCTCTGCCTCTCCAGTGGTGATCCATGTCTTCTCCCTCTCCAGTGGTAATCCCTGTTCTCTCCTTTTCCAGTGGTGATCCCTGTCCTCTCCTTTTCCAGTGGTGATCCCTGTCCTCTCCTTTTCCAGTGGCGATTCATGTCCTCTGCCTCTCTAGTGGTGATCCCTGTCCTCTCTCTCTTCAGTGGTGATCCCTGTCCTCTCTATCTTTAGTGGTGGTCCCTGTCCTCTGCCCTGCCAGCGATGATCCCCTTCCTCTGCCTCTCCAGTGGTGACCCCTGCCCTGCGAACACTGACCCTGCTTACCCCATGTCCTCAGCTCTTCCCCTGCTGATTTTCCATCCTTTGCTCTGCTGAATCCCTGTACACTGCCCTGCTCCCTCCTGTCCTCTGCCCTGCTGACCCCTGTACACTGTCCTAAAAACCAAAAGCCTATGTACACCTAGGGTTGCCACCTGTCTGGGATTCACCCGGACAGTTCAGGTTTGGAATCATGCTTCCGGGTTTCAGACTGCCTGAAACCTGGACACATGATTCAGACCGACTATGGCTTCCCAGCGGGGTTGCTGACTGCAGTTGTCTAAGCTGAGAGTGTCTGTTACACTCTCTTTCATGCTGCCCAAAGCCAGAACTATCAATCCCCTCCAAACACACACACAGGAGAGGAGAGGAGAGAAGAGGAGAGGAGAGAGGGCTCGATCTGCACCTCTTCCCCCCACCCCTACTCCTCTGTGTCTGCCCACACTCCAATCCCTGGCACTGTGCCTCAGAAAAGGAAAGTGGGGCCGGAAATTTGAAGTCCATCAGCATCAGATACATCTGGATGAGAGGTGCTGACTGCCAAGGGGTGAGTGAGCTCACCATCCATACCTATCTGTGACTGAAGTCTCCCCCCTTCTCTCTCCTGCCTCTGAGTGAGTACACTAAAGTAAATCAGGGTTCTCATAGCACTCATTACATCAGAGCTCCCCTTTACACCAGAAGCCACAGTGTTTCCCCTTACATCAGAGTCCTTTCCATACATCAGAGTTCACAGTGTTCCCCCTTAAATCAGGGTTCCCAGAACATCCCTTATGTTAGAGACCCCAGAGTTCTCCCTTGCATTAGAGTCTGCAGAGTTTCCCCTTACAGTGTAAGGGAACTCTGAGTGTTCAGATGTAAAAGGGGAACTCTGTGGACTCTGATGTAAAGGGTGATTCTTGTTATTAACTTCATATGATTAGAAATGTTATTTAATAGCAAAATATATGTATAGTTTATAGTTATACTATTAAAAAAAATAGCTGTGCGCTGCTAAAGTGTTCGGGTTTGACTTGGTGAAAAGGTGGCACCCTATGTACACCGCCCTACGAACTGCTGATCCTATCCTCTGGCCTGCTGATGCCCAGTACACTGCCTTGCTGACCTCCCATCCTCTGCCCCCTGACATTTTTTACTGCACCCCCACATCAGACAGGCTAGATCTGGCCCTGGGTATCAGGATCATTTGCTAGAGCCATGTTGGCCCAAATTAGGTGTATAATGTATTACCATTCTTGGAGTTCTTTTCTAAGTTCTGAGTCCTTAAAAAAAGTAGCATTTAACATCTCTTATGAATGTCAGGTAATGCTTGGCCAGTTTAAAGCGGTTGCATTCTATGCATGAAGGTAAAAACCCTCCTTTGTGCAGCAGCCCCCCTAAATCTTACCTGATCCCCATCTCAATCCAGCGATGAGCGTGAGAGCCCTGTTTCTCCCGGGTGTCTCTCTCCCTCCTAAGCTGACACAGCAGCAGCAGCCATTGGTTCCCGCTACTGTAAATCACAGCCAGTGAGCCAATAAGGAGACAGTGGGGATGGGGCTAAGCTGTGCTTGTTGCGTGAATGGACACAGAGCAGCAGCTTAGGAGCCCCCCATAGCAAACTGCTTGCTATGGGGCACTAGGCAGGAGGGAGGGGTCAGGAGGGACCAGACATGCTGGTGGGCTATTTGGTTCCTATGTAAGGTCGCCCTAGCATGTGTGTGCAAATTGGATATGCACGTGTGTTTTCACATTCTGCCAGTCCCAAGCCGAGCGGTTGGGGAGGGTTGAGGAAAGACAGCCAACATCACACATTACTACATTGTATAGGATGCCTATATCCAGTAAATTTGGATGTGTGCGTGTTCGGTAGACATGTGCGGTTCGTTTCGTACAAATCGAAAATTCATACAAATTTCCGAAAATTCGTACAAATTTCAGAAAATTCGTACATTTGGAATCATCCAAAATACGAATTTCTATGCTTCCGAATTGTATACGAAATTTCGTTGACGAATTTCGGATCCAAATTCCATTACAACGGAAACGTGACTGGTGTTTTGTTGACCAATCAGAGGTTTTCTTCTTCTGCTGAGTCAGGGTTGGGAAAATTACCTTTTTTAATATGGGAGTTGGAGACTGGTACTGGTAGTCAATGGGAGATTCAGAATCGGACAAAATAAGAATGTTTGTTAATATAATTTTATTATTGTCATAATAATTACGATTCTTCGTTATGATGAAGTTAAAAACCCAGGAAGTCAGCACAGCACAGGGATGGTGGGAGCCCCTCATAATGAGCACAGCACAGGGATGGTGGGAGCCCCTCATAATAAGCACAGCACAGGGATGGTGGGAGCCCCTCATAATGAGCACAGCACAGGGATGGTGGGAGCCCCTCATAATAAGCACAGCACAGGGATGGTGGGAGCCCCTCATAATGAGCATAATGATCCTGACGACTGCCATATTGAGAAAGGTATTTTTTGCTTTTTAAATTAATGATAACGAACGTTCGTAATTGTTACGAAAAGTTAACGAACCTAACGAAAATTCGTATTTTGTACAAATCCAAATTGAATTTCGGACACGAATTACGAAATATGAATTAACGGCTGATACTAAATGGAACGGAACAAAACAAAACAAATTTATTGATGGCGCACATGTCTAGTGTCCGGTGAATATGAAGCTTTCTGCTACTGAAAATGGGTTGTTTTTGAAGCTAAGATTACAGGAGAAGGAATTTCAGCTTGAAATATGTTATCTTGTGTTATACTTGTCTCCTCTGAAAAATGATCAAGCATTTCCTGACACTTTAAGAGGCACTGTCACTTTGCCCAACAAGGGTAGAGTGGCAATGTCTGCTGATGGCTCACCGCTAAAAAGTTATACTCGCCTAACTGAATTCCAGTGCTGGATGTCATTAGAGCTTGCCCAGTTGAATGCCATTGCTGCCTCCCCTCCATGCTCCTGGAAAACGTGAAGAGACACAAATAGCAGGGGCTCGGCTCGGGAGCCCCCATAGCAAGCTGCTTGCTATGGGGCACTAGGCCGGAGGGAGGGGCCAGGAGCACCAGCGGTTGACCCGAAAAGAGGAGGATCCTGGCTGTTCTTTGCAAAACCACTACACAGAGCAGGTAAGTATAACATGTTTGTTATTTTTTTTTAAATCTGTCTTTAATATCACTTTAATTTTTGCACATTTTAATGGTATTGCCCAATGTCTATGTGAAGTTTGCATGTTGGCACTGTGTTTTCGTGGCTTTCCGCTGAGCGATTTGGTTTCCTCTTACAAGTCGAAGACATGCTGGTAGGTTCTAGGGCTTCTGTGCAGTGGTGGCCCGTCCATACGGGGCACAGGGGCGCTACCCCCTAATCCATGCACCTGGTCCCTATTCCACATGCAGGGCGTTGGACGCATGGATTCCAATGGGGTTTTTTTTTTTTTTAGAAGCACATGATTAAAGCCTGAGGCTCTAATTGGCTTCAAAAAAGGGTGCCACTTGTGTGACAATAGTAAATTAATATTCGCTATTGTCTTCCTGATTCTCCTCCCAGTCAATCAGGAAGCGGGTCCTGAGACCCAAATGGCCGAGAGAAGTAGCGCTTGTATTGGAGGAGGAGACTCAGGGAAAGCCGCCATGAAGCCGAGGAGGAAGAGACGCCTGGTGAAGCCGCCACCCAGAGAAAGAGCTACCTAGATGGTGTAAGTGGGGGGCTGGTGACCGACCAACCGAGGGGGAAGGGTTCGGGTGATCCATCCGACCGACCAGGGGTGGATGGCTGGTTGGATTGTTTGTCCCGCCCCCCACCCCCTTAATAATATAGTACCAGCTGCCAGTGCTCCTGTGTAAGGTTGCCCTAGCATGTGTGTACAAATTGGCTATGCACGTGTGTTTTCACATTTTGCCAGTCCCAAGCCGAGCAAGTGGGGAGGATTGAGGAAAGACTTGACAACCTACCTCTTAGGATAGCGATAGTAAACTGCTGTGTTTTTTTTTTCCACCGGCAAGGTAAAGTCATAATGTGCTAGTATGCATTGCATCGATTGAGGCCAGGGCGGCAGATCCTTCTGAGCGTATGCGTTGCTGATGTCACCAGCTGCATTGACAGTTACCTATAGGTAAGCCTTATTATAGGCTTATCTACTGTATAGGTAAAAGTCAGAGATGGGAGTTTACCCCCATTTTATAAAATCGCCACGAAAATTCTAAGCAGAAAGGCTCTCAAGCATATCAGACATGTTGCCCAGAGAGCTGACCCATACAACTGCAGAGAGTCGCATATGACTGAACGGATATGGTTAAATGCATTGGGGTTGATTTACTAAAACTGGAGGGTGCAAAATCTGGTGCAGCTGTGCATAGAAACCAATCAGCTTCCAGTTTTTTTTTTTTAATCAAAACCTAATTGAACAAGCTGAAGGTGAGCTGATTGGCTACCATTCACAGCTACAGTAGATTTTGCACTCTTCAGTTTTGTTAAATCAACCCCATTGTCTAATGTGCTAGGATAGGACTATATGAATATGTAATATAAAATGTCTTAGTGATTGCAGTCAACATCTTAAAAATAAATAACTCTAAATAACTAAACTGCACATTTATAGGCGAGTCCATTAGATAATTATAGAGATGAATAGGAATGGAGAAATGGTCATACTGGTCCGGCTGGATCTCTGTAAATTGCCAACACTTGCATGTTCCTGAAATTATAAGGTTGGGACATTCCTAAATGGCCCTTAGCTTTTTCATGCTCTCACCATCACAGAACTAGGCTGCGGGCTGTTTGTGGATTCCATCCTTTGTTCTGTTGTTTGGATAATTTGACCTGTATCATTCCTGAGCTACAAGTTGGCGACTGACCCTTCCTTTGTCTCAGCATTTTAGGAGACCATTGTGGGGGATGGTAAAAGCTGAGCTACAGTTTCCGTTTGTTATAATACAAGATGATGGATGGGTAGAACAATCAGGGATAGATAAAGGTAGCCCAACAGCACACATTACTACATTGTGTAGATTGTCTATAGCTAGTAAATTTGGTTGTGTGACACAGATGGTAAAGTCAAGCTGTAAGCCAAAACCTTCATGCCAAGGGGACATCTGTTTTTACTGTAGAGTAGATTTAGATGTGTTACTGACAGGCAGTGGGGAAGCGATGTGCTTTGCGCAGTGGCAGTATCATAGCCAATGAGGTTCAACTGAGGCGTGATTATTGCTAATTGCTTCTCGGCCTTTTGGCGAAGATCAAGCGTAGTATCTATTCTTATCAGTTTCCAGGAGGTGGCGCTTGCTTCCGTCCCTGATCTATGGCGAAATAGAGATGGGATTGCGGTTGCTATGCAAAACCTGCTGGAGTGAAGGTGACCTGGAGCGGTTTGTAGCCGAAAGGGAAGCCTTCTGATGGGGATGGAGAACCACGGGGTCTGAACCAGAGGGTCGGGACCCTGGCCTTCTGGCCTGGATTGGGGCGGATCTAGCTCCAGACAGTTATTTGGGAGAGAACGCTTACTCCTGCCTTGCAAGGGGGGGAGGGAGTGGCAAGTACTTCCCGAATGTAATTAGGAGGAGTGATGGGAGCGACGGCAGAGCCTGATGGTAAAGGGCTCTTTCCGGCTTCCTGATCTCCATATCCTTCCTGTCTGTGGTGGGGTCTGCTGTGGTCTGGGCTGGGTGGTCAGGGCTTTTTCGAAAAGCCAGTGGTGAATGTGCCCCTGAAGTGGCAGTTCAGGGGTGCCGTATAGTCACGGTGTGAAAGCACTTGATTTTATGGCACCATGGTCACTTCACCACAACACACGTTTTTCGCACCTGCCTCTTGGGCCGGGCCTTTTGGCCAGGACCAGGGGAAATTTTTATGCCTGGCCGGAGGGCCGGCCATTGTATAGCACAATGGCCACTTTCACTCTCCCATCTCACTATCTTCCCCACTCTTTCTTTTACCCCTGTTTGTCACCTTTTTGTCCTTTTTTTGGTTGTTTTGTATACACGTTTGTCACTGTGTGGCGAGTAGGGTGTGGGTCCTCGGGCCTACTCTGAAAGTCTTGGGAGGGGGTGGACATAGGCCTTTTGGCTTGGTTCGCCCTCTCCTTTGAGGGGTCTCTCTTCGGGAGAGCCCCACTGTACTTGGGTTGGTCTGCTTCGGCAGTCCTTCCAGTTGTGGGGGTCCGTCTGGTTTCGGCCAGATGGACCCTTTGTCTGAGTACCTCAGTCCCTGTCTGGAGCCTAACGCCCCGGGGGATCAGGGTAAGGTCCTTCCCTAGTGGAGGACTCTGTACACCCGTTGCACGTTTTTGTGTTTCACTCTCTATGTGTGGGCACTTTTTTTTGGCACCGGGTGGAAGTTTTTGAGGTGTGTTTTGCACGCCACTGGCTTTTCGATAGAACCTCCTCACTGCCTGTTTTAACCACGTTTTTGACAAAAAATGCGCCAAACCTCATGCATTGGATGCAGTAGCAAAGCGTTTTCTGCACTCAAGCCTATGACTGCTGAGGCGCAATGGGCCTAGGTATGAATCAACTGTAACATAATGGGATAAACCCCCCACCCTTGCCCCCTCACCCCATTTAAGAAACACGCTTACAACCACCTCCAAGGTAGTATTCTCAGGAATACTACCGGTACCTCGAGCCACACCAGAAAGGCAGAGGGAGATTAGGGAAGTAAACAAGTGGCTGAAGAGCTGGTGTAGTAAGGAGGGGTTTGGGTTCCTGGAGGACTGGGCCAACTTCTCATTCGATCACCAGTACTATAGAAGGGACGGATTGCACCTAAATGAGTAGGGTGCAGATCAGCTGGGAGTAAAGATAGCCAAAAAGTTAGAGGGGTTTTTAAACTAGGCGAAGGAGGGGGAGGTGGGGTCCAGAGGTAGAGATAGTCAGCGCAGAACATATTCCAGAGGGTAGTATTGGGGGCATTCGTGGTAGGTTGACTAAAGCACATAAACCCAAGGTAAGTATAGTAACAAGTCCTAGTTGCAATCTTGGAACACCCAATAAGGGAATAGTATGCGACCGGTCTAAACTACATGGCATGTTCACCAATGCCAGGAGCCTGGCAGACAAGATGGGTGAACTAGAGATACTGTTGTACAAGGAGGATTTGGATTTTTTGGGAATTTCAGAGACTTGGTTCAACAGCTCTCATGATTGGCTGGCAACCATTCAAGGGTATACACTTTATTGCAAGGATAGAGAGGGTAAAAAATAGGGGTATGCCTATATATCAAGAATAATGTACAATTGAATGTGAGAGATGACATCACTAAGGGAGCTAGGGAGGAGGTGGAATTCTTATGGGTAGAGCTCCAAAGGGATGAAGCTAAGGGGAAAATATTACTGGAAGTATGCTATAGGCCCCCTAACCTGAGGGAGGAGGGGGAGAAGGATCTCCTATCACAAGTTGGATTAGCAGCAAGGATGGGACGTGTTATCATAATGGGGGATTTTAATTATCCAGACATAGACTGGGCGGAAGGAACCACGCATTCGTCTTATGCCGTGTACACACGGCCGGACTTGCGAACGGGATAAACTCAGTCGGCATTTCCGATGGAAAGATTTAGAACATGTTCTATATCTGAGTCTGTTGGAAATGCCCACAGAAAAAGTCTGATGCGGCATACACACGATCGGAATGTCCGACCGAAAGCTCCCATCGGACTTTTTCTGTCGGGAAGTCCGGCCGTGTGTACGCGGCATAAGGCTCGCCAGTTCCTAAATGTCTTGCAGGACAATTTCATGGTTCAGATGGTAGACGCACCAACTAGAAATAAAGCGTTACTGGATCTACTGATTACCAACAATATAGACCGGATCACGGATGTGGAAATACGGGGCGATTTAGGAAACAGCGATCACAGGTCAATTGGCTTCAGAATAAATCACACAAGTAGGAAACATAAGAGGAATACAAAGACACTGAATTTCAAAAGAGCCAACTTCCCTAAACTACGAACCTTGTTAGAAGGCATGAATTGGGATAACATTTTAGGAACAAAGAACACGGAGGAGAGATGGGTTCGTTTTAAGAGCATATTAAATAAGGGCATTAGCCAATGCACCCCATTGGGTAATAAATTTGAAAGAGCGAACAAAAGTCCTGGATGGCTTAACTCCAATGTAAAAATGCATATAAAAGCAAAGGAGAAGGCCTTAAAAAAATACAAGGTTGAGGAGGTGCAATTAGGGCGGCTAAGATAGAACACGAAAGACACATAGCGGAGGAGAGCAAAAAAAATCCCAAGAAATTCTTTAAGTATGTAAACAGTAAAAAAGGGAGGACAGACCATATTGGTCCCATAAAGAATGAGGAAGGACATCTGGTTACAAAGGATGGGGAGATGGCAAAGGTATTGAATTTATTCTTCTCCTCAGTCTTCACGAGGGAATCGGGGGGCTCTTTCTTCCCCCCTGCTACCTTCTGGGACCTGTGTGCATCCCAGAAGATGGCGGGCCCATTCAGAAAGCGCATCGTGACTCACGCATGCACGGTAGGAAACACGCTGTAAAGCCTGAAGGCTTTACTATCCGTTTGCCTTACTTGCAATGCCGGCCCCTGCCCCCGAAGCCGATGGACGAATTAGCTTGGGGTGCCGACATCGCAGGGATCCTGGACAGGGAAGTGTCCCTATATTAAAAGTCAGCAGCTACAGTATTTGTAGGTGCTGACTTTTAATTTTTTTTCCCCTGACTGGAACTCCGCTTTAATCTTAATGTAACTCCCCAAGTAAAAGAGTTTGGTGAGTAGTTGTCTTTCTTTGTATGCCACATAGATCTCACTAGGTAATAATGATGGGATGAATGCAAACGCTTGTTGGTTTAGGCCCCTTTCACACGATAGACCTGCTCGGATCTGCCTGTCCGTTTTTCAGGCGGATCCGAGTGGGCCACCCATTGACTTGTATGGGCAGGCGGATATCAGCAGGGATGTGTCCGCTGACATCCTCCTGCCGACGAGATCCGCTCAAAACAGACGGATGGCGATGCGTTCGCCATCCGTCCAGCGGATCGGATGAAAATGGACATACTGGCCGTTTTCATCCGATCTTCCCAAAGAGATCAACGGGGCTCTGACAGGTCTGTCCCTGCACAGTGAGCAGAGACAGACCTGTCATCCGCCAGCTCAGCGGGGATCAATGGAGTGATCTCCCGCTGAGCTAGTGGAGTCCGCTGAACGGATCCTCCCCGTGTGAAAGGGGCCTTAGTGTTCTTGGTTGAACTGACCATGATCAGAATTATATTGAATGTGAAAACTATACATAACCTCAGACATCCCAACCTCCAAAAACTCATTTCAAGGAGGTGGGCGTGGCTTAAACCGTGCTACATATTGCACGTGGCTTAAATGGGGTGTGGTTTTATAGAGTCTGAGATGACTTACATGCAGAATGTAGTAATGTTAAATAGGGAATGTACAGTGTGGAGTGTACAGTGGTGAGTAGTATGTGCAGGATGATGTCAGTAGGGCAGTGGACGTGTCAGTAGTTCTTTATTTTTATTATTTATTTTTTACAATTTATTTTTTTATTTTTTGTTTTTCACAAAGATTGGGGGTGGGGGTAGTGGACAGTGTCAGTAGAGCAGTGTGTCTACTGACAGATCCCCACAGCCGGCGGGAGAGCAGAGGAGGGAAGCCGACTGTGGGGGGCAAGGGAGGGCGGAGGAGGAGGACAGGGAGCCGGAGAAGAACAGAGGGAGGTGGGGGGGTGAAGGACACGAATGGGAGCCGTAGAAGAACGGGGGGAGAAGAACAGAGGGGGGGGTGAAGGACACGGAGGGGAGTCGTTGAAGAACCGGAGGAGAAGAATACGGGGGTAGAAGGACACGGAGGGGGCTGGAGGAGGATACAAAGAACAGTTGGGGATGATTGGTGCAGTAGGAGGGACAGCTGTGATCACCGATCTCCCTGTATAGCTTTTTAGCTGACAGCCACTGGAGGGAGAGAAGGCGAAGAGGATGTCAGCTATACAGGGAGATCAGTGATCACAGCTGTCCCTCCTGCTGCACCCCGGCTGTGAACCAGGGAACCATCCAGGATCAGCCTCGCAGCCGGGATATCGGGCAGCACTTGCGGGTGTCCGGGAGCCGTCCCCCAAATGCAGGAGGTTCCTGCACCTCGTGGGAGACTTGGGATGTCTGCATAACCCAAATATCAATAATAATTATGTGAACTTTTCTTTACACTCTTTTTTTAATAAAAATTATGAGCCATTTGCCAGTCTCCCATGCTTCTCTGGTTTCTGGACAGTTAACAGTCATTGCACACAAAGTAGTTCCATTTAGGTGTTAAAGGTGGCCATACACGGCTCAAACTTTGGTGGATACAGCAAGTTGTCTGCGCCACCGGGCCTGACAAATTTCAATTGAAGTTGAAGCCCTCGAAGGGCTGGGTGGAAGATTATCAACTGAACAGTGACTGCATCCAAACAAAAGCAGTCACTGTTTAGGTATTTTTTTTGTTGAAAAATATACTTTATTTTATATACAATATATAAAAAACAAAATACTGTGCTGCGACACCACATGTTTGGAGCAAAATTCCCCGAAAACACCACATCATGCATAATGCTGCTTGCCCCCGAAATCATTGCCAAAACACATTACCGAACTAGAGGCACAATTTCTGACGTGCAGTGCCTGAGTTAGACCCCTGTCCCGCACGTCCTATATGGCACCGTGGCTGAAAACAGAGCATGCAACGTTTCAAACATAATTCAATGCAATTTAATAACCAACTGGTGTGGTGGGGGGTAGGGGAGAGGTATAGGGTAGGGGAAAAGAGTTCACAGGCCCGAAGCTTTATTGAAAGGACAAAGACACCAAGGGATAGTGGGGGAAGGGTAAATCTTCAGACATCTTTTTCCTCCTTGAAGTTCATCAGGTTGTAGTCTCTGAACAGACTTTGAACCAGTCTGTGACAGTCCTCAATGGACATCCTCTTCCGCTGGTGGATGAGGCGCTTTCTGGAGCACCTTAAAGCGTCCTTAAAGCAACATATCACCCACCATGGAACCATCAATGTCCTCCTGAGTAAAGGTCCCACAGAATAGTCAGTTCAGCACACCAAAGTGTGTAATGGCTGCCCGTGGCACAAAGTCCTTGAGATCTGGTTCCAAGGCCCTCAACAGGTCCTGTGCAAAGGGGCACTCCCTGAAAACATGCAGCCGCAGTTGCAGCTGTCTGAGAACAACAGTCAACAGATACAAAAGCCTTCAGCAAAGATTCCTCCACTCACACAGTTTAGCTTGGATGGAGAAGTCTACGTTTGTATGGCTACCTTTAGTTTTCTTCCCCATCTGGAAAATGCTATGATTATGATTTTGTTCTCATCCGCTGAGAACTGATTAGGTACTGTTTATAAGATGATACAATGCAATGCTAATGATTTATATTCTTCATCCATCCTGTACTTGTCAAACCGCAACTTGTTACATTGGCTTACATGGTAGATGAGTGACATTTCTACAAAGTGTTCCTAACCACTGCCTGCAGTCTTTAAATTGTCAGATCGTAACACCTATAATTATAGTAACAATCTAACAGTATAATAGCTCCAGTGTAGGAATGTGAGAAATTAGTCTAAGTCACGAGTGTTATGAAATGTGTCATCATGTAATGAGTCACTGCAAAGAAGTGATGTGTGACATCACATAACAAAACAGCCTTGGATGAACCTTACAAACCAGAGAGTAGCTACCGGGTTTCCCCGAAAATAAGACCGGGTCTTATATTAATTTTGGCAACAAAAGACACAGTAGGGTTTATTTTCGGGATAGGTCTTTCCATGTAATGTGCTGTCTTCTCTCCCCCTCTCCCTCCCTGCCTGTCAGGAATCCCCAGTGTGACCCGAGTTAAAATGTTTGTAAAATCCTATAATCCACTCTATTACAGTAATATATAATGTACAATGTGTGTGTTTCTGTAATATAATTGAAATAATAATATATAATAATAATATAAAAGAGCTTCCATGACCCGCTGGAGCTGTCTTCCCTGCTCCGAGCACCGCGGGGGGGGGGCAAGATCCCCCACTGACAGCTGGGAGAAGAGGAGGAGAGCAGCAGAAGGTCAGCTGAACCAAAGGTATTTGGCGCAATTATATTTCAGAAACACACAGATTGTACATTATATACTACTGTAATAGAGTGGATTGTAGGATTTTACAAACATTTTAAATTAGGGCTTATTTTCGGGGTAGGGCTTATATTGCAGCCCTCCTGGAAAATAACAGTAGGTCTTATTTTCAGGGTAGGTCTTATTTTCGGGGAAACATGGTAGTTGGAACTAACATTCTATCAGTTACAGGCAAATGTAAATTTTATCCTAGTTTTCCAAAATCTTCTTTTTGAATTTAATTGTAAAATGAACAAAATGTGCGAAAATTGTTTTAAATGTCATGGTGCTCCTACCATTTGAGAAGGGTTTAGATCTGAGGTTAAAAAGACATTAAATTGAAGTTTAAGTATGGCAATTAATACTGTTACATTGGTCCAGCTTGGACCAATGTAAGTATATACTTTATGTGCTATACCTAGATGATTCCTGCTCAAACTAGAAATCATGGTGGTAGGCACCACTACTACAATGATTGTTGCAAGAATCCAGTTCCTGTGTTGAGTGGCTGCTGGGTGCTGCTTACTGAACACAGGAGGTGCCATTCAGAGAACACATCATCACCCTGCCTCTCCACCCCATCCAATCAGAGAATGCTTTACATTCATTGAGACAAAGCAAAGTGGTTCCTGAATGGTGCCCAGGTTTTATTGTCAAATAAAGTTGAAGATAGAGGCTGATTGGTTGCCATGCACAGCTGCACCAGATTGTGAGTGCTCCAGTTTTAGTAAATCTTCCCCATTGCGGGTTGGACACCTGTTCCTAAACACAGGTTTCTGAATGTACAGATGCATGCAGGGGTGTACCTACAGGGGTCACAATTTGCGACCTGGCCCCATGCTGCAGGGGGCCCGTGCGGCCCTCCTGTAAGCCTCAATAGGAGGAGTGGCATGGATGGCTGCATATACAAGAACCGATCTCTCCATTTTCCTCCTGCAGCCGCTGAATGCCTGTGGGAGGGAGAGGTGAAGAAGCAGGAGGGAAATGGAGAGCTCGGTACCTGTATATGCAGCCTCCCTCGCTGCTCATATCCAGCTTCTTTCTGCTGTTCCCTGTGTGCTCTCCAGCCCCCCTTCTGCTCTCTCCTGGCCTCACGCAGCTTTGACAGGTTCCCCCATCCCCTCTCCTGCAGGGATGTGTCAGGATGGAAAGTGGGGAAGGGGCTGGTAAATATGTAATTTACTGTCTCCTTCCTTTTCTGAATGAAGAGTCAGTGATCCATAACAATGTCCATTCATAACTGAAACATACTAAAATGTGTTTAGTATGCTTCAGTTTGTGAATGAACAGGAAGCCCGTACAAAGCTATTCCCGTCCATTCATTCAGTGTAACTGAGGCTGCAGAGAATGAGATTTAGGGCTGTGTCCTCAATCTCTTTTCCCTGTCTCAAAGGTGAAACATCAGAAATCTGTTTAGACCCTGACATCCCACCCCCAACGGGGCTCCTTAAAGCATTGTAAAAAATAATTAAAAAAGAATATTGTAAAAAAAAAAAAATAAATAAAAAAAGGTAAAAAATACTAATAATAAAAAAAGAATAAAAAATGACTGACACCAGTGGCGGAACTACCAGGGTCACAAAGGTCACACCGGACCCTGGTGTTCATAGGTACATAGTTGGTAAGGTTGAATAAAGACAACAGTCCATGCGGTTCAACCCGTGTGGATGTGTGTGTGTGTGTGTAGAAAATCATGTCCCATATCCCCGTATATTGTTTTAGCTGAGATGCACATCCAAGAGTCTTTTAAAACTATCCATACTTCCTGCCAACACCACCAATTGTGGAAGAGAGTTCCACATCTTTACCGCCCTAACAGTAAAAAAAAACCCTACACAGCTTAAGGTTAAACCGCTTCTCTTCCAGTCTCATCTTGTGACCCTGTGTCTTCTTACACTCCCTGGGACTGAATAGTTTCATACTTACACTGGGATCCCCATTAAGAGATATGTTAGCAATATACAAATATATCATCAAGCGTCTCTTCTCCTCATAATTGAGGTCCTCCAGGCCCCATATTAATTTAATTGCCCTTTCTGGACTCTATCCAGCTCCAGCACATTCTTTCTGAGGATTGGTGACCAGAACTGGACGGAATCCTCAAGATGCGGCCGCCATGGGGCATGGAGGGAAGAGCCCTGGCCGGGAGTCAGGGTGGCCCTTCATGGTTTCTTGCACCAGGACCCTGAAGGTTCTAGTTACACCACTGGATACATACCTACAGGTTGAGCGGCAGCTGATGATTGGAACACCTGGGATCCCAGCCGCAGGTATACTTAGTATACTTACAGCTCCATGGCTGATTTAGGATGGGTGAAAGAGACAATGTACCAAAAACAGAAAAAGTACGGTTGCGTGGTTTACAGACCATAAAAATTATCATGGGAAGCTGGTCTGTGGCTTACCAAAAAGACTCAAGCAAAGGGGAGAAAGTTGTGAAACTGTAAAAGAACCGAGGAAGAAAAACTATTATACTGTCATTTGTTTATCGTGTATATACACTATCACTGACAATGTAGTCAATGTTACACTTGTCCTTTATTGAGCAGGTAGTTAATTATTTGTGTTTTTGTTATAGGAAGAATCTGTAGATTCCTGCAGCCCCATCACTCTAAAATACAAGGCATGTATATAGGGCTGCTGCGGGTTAGGGTCAATGGGTCAAAGTCTCCTTTCTACAAGGAATTTGTACTTTCTCAGGAACATGCTGGGTTGGTAATCACATACCTGTGACACTACTCACATCTTTATCTAAGATCTACATTCTTTAATGCTACATTCACACCTGAGCATTGGCATCCTTGGTTGTTTTTTTGCACATTTGTATCAGTGTTTTTTTTTTGTTTTGATCAATGGAAAGTTAGTCACTAGGAGGAGGAGATAGGTGCGAAATTGTGTTTTTTTCAGGTGCTCCTATTGAAATCTTTTGGAGCCAAAAATGTGCAATTGTGTCACAAAGATCCTGTTTTTTTTTTTTTTTTCTTCTGAGCTTCGAGTGACAGGTGTGAACAAACACAATAGTATAACATGGAAATCTGAGTGTCGTGCATTTAAGTGCTTCTGCAAATGCGCTTTACATTGCTCAAGTGTGAATGGGGGCTTAGACAGAGTATGTACAGAATGTGTGTACAATATAAATGCAACAAAGTAATGCAAGCCGCCTGCACTCCACAGCCTTGGGTTCTTGGGGCTTATTCACGTCACATCAGGTGAGCCGGCTCAACCCTAGAGAAAGTAGAAAACAATTGTGTCATTTATGATGCATTGTCACCACTCTCTTCATGGGACACTCCAGTGCCTGCAGTATATCGAGGCCACTGGTGTAAATACATTTTTTGCCTTAAGAACCCAAGGCTTTGGGGCTCAGGTGGTTTTCATTACTTGTTGCATTTATATTCTGCATATTTTGTCTTAATATTACTGATGCCTCAGCAACCATACATCCCAACTTTAAAATAAGAGAAAGAGAGATGCCTAAGGCCCCTTTCACACGGATGCCTCCACCGGACGGACTCCACTTGCTCAGAGGAAAATCACTCCACTGATCCCCACTGAGCAGACGTATGACAGGTCCATCTCCACTTACTATGCAGAGCGGAGACGGACCCAGTTCCGGTCTCCCCTATGGGGAAATCATATCCAATCCTATCTGCCAGACGGATGGAAAATGGGACCACCATCCGTCTGGATTTTGCAGACAGGATCAGATCAGATAGCGACGGTCAGAGGACATGTCACCACTGACACCAGCCACTCCATAGGGGAAACTGGAGGGTCCGATCAGGTCGCCCTGGAAAAAAGACGGACCTGATCGGACAGCCCATGTAAAAGGGGTCTTAAAGTGTTATTAAAGCCACATCAGTAAAATCTGTCTGTGTATGCAGTAAAGCATGCTTGTTATGCTCACTGTGGAACCTAATGGCTAATCCTCTGCATTGTGTAAAAATGCTGTTTGATACTGTATGCACAGATCCTCCCCTTCTTGCATTGTCTCCAAAACATGTCCAGATAAGACAGAGTTACTGGAGTCAGGCTGCACATGCTCAGTTTGGTGTGTATTGCTAGAGATTTTTTTTTTTCTTGGGAGAGTGCATGTGATCAGCACAGGGCCAATCAGCACTGTCCAGACAGAGGGTCAGGGGGCCTGCATCCTAATAGGACAGCCAGTGCAGTATGAAAACTCCTCCCACAAGCTTTAACCAGGCACTGATAGAATTCACAAGACTGCTATATACTGCTGATGAGAAAAGGTATTTAGCAGTTTATATTTACTAAAATATTTGCATTTCCATGTTCCGTGTACTGTGGGAGACCAGATATAGTGAATGCAGGGTCCTGGGTTTAGTAACACTTTAAGAAGAATAACAGTGTCAAGTGTGGCTTGCTGTTGCCAGGTAAGCAAGGCAAGTAAAATGCCTTGATCATTACCACCTAGGCAGTTAACCCTTGCAGTGCATCGTACTCTAGAGGCAGGAATCAGTTCCATTCACAAGGAGATTTACCTGCAGGATGGAAAACACCTCCTTTCTTTTCTGTACAATGTGAGAAAAGGACTGGAGTCTCTTCTGTTAATTAAGATAGGAGTAATTTAGAAAATTTTATCTTAAAGCGGAGTTCCGCCGAAAAAATAAAAAAATTAAAAGTTAGCAGCTACAAAAAGTGTAGCTGCTGACTTTTAATAATCAGACACTCACCTGTCCCACGGTCCAGCGATGCGGGCTTACGAAGCCCTGCTCCTCTCCACCGCGCCGGCATTCGTACTGTGGGCGCCCGGCTGTGGCTTCACAGCCGGGCACGCACTGCGCATGCGCGAGCCGTGCTGTGTGCTGTGAATGGCCGGGCAATCTTCTGGGACCTGTGATGTGTCCCAGAAGATTGCAGGGAGGGAGGGGGGAGAGGTGAACTTCCTTCCGGTTCCGCGGAGCCCCGGGAGGAAGTGGGAGCTGGATACCTCTAAAAAGAGGGTATCCGCTCCCCCCCCCAAAAATGACATGCCAAATGTGGCATGTCAGGGGGTCACCGTCACTTAAAGCGGAAGTTCCATTTTTGGGTGGAGCTCCGCTTTAAGTACAGTAAATTTTTTCCAGAAATGTGACTGTAAGCTCAACCCCAATGGAACACCTTTGGGATAATTAGAGCGGAGACTGCAAGCCAGGCCTTCTCATCCAACATCAGTGCCTGACCACACAAAAGCGCTTTGGGAAGAATTGTCAAACATTCCCATAGACACACTCCTAAACCTTGTGGACAGCCTTCCCAGAAGAGTTGAAGCTGTTATAGCTGCAAAGGGGGGGGGGGGGACAATTCAATACTAAACCCTACGGACTGAGACTGGGATACCATTAAAGTTCATGTGCGTGTAAAGGCAGGCGCCCCAATACTTTTGACAATATAGTCTATATTCTCCCTTGCTTTGTCCATGGAAGTTATGTTGTGCTATGCTGTACCTATTTCTGACTGCATATGCTGTACTGTTCTTTCAATCAGTGGCGGCCCTTCCATAAGGGGCGCCGTCCCCCTAATTCATGTGCCCAGCCCCTAATCTACATGCAGGGTGTTGGACGCATGGATTCCAATTTTTTTTGTTTTTTTTCCGAAGCACATGATTAGAGCCGGAGGCTCTAATTGGGTTTAAAAAGGGTGGACTCGGGGCGTAGAGCAATCTGCCCTGAACCCACCCAGTTTGTGACAATAGCGAATTAATATATCGACCAACCGGGGGGGGGGGGTGGTTTGTTTGAGGAGCACAAGCCGCTACTCCTTTCACAAAATTGTAAAATTGTGAAACTAAAACAAGCTCGGGCACACTTTGACCCTCTGAATGGAGGTCATTCCATAGCTCCTGGAATTCTATAGCTCTACACTATCCAGTCCTTTTGCATACCCTCAATGCATTAAGGTGGCCATATATATAATTTTTATGCATGTGACTTTTTGTTTGTTATCTACGAACTTTGCTGGCCGCTTGCTTTTTTCAGTTCAGCGCAAATTTTTACTTGTTTTAGGCCATATACCAGTAGCATTCTATTCCAACGTTCATACAGAAATTCAGAAAGGTCGTTTTGTCAGAGCATTCAATAGTACCATTTTGGACTTGACAAGTTTCATATGAAACCTAGGGAAATGTTCGGTTTTAGGATGCACATGCTCATTAAACTATGTATAATTTTTTTCCAAAAGAAAACCGCATTCACAGTAATGCCGAGTAGACACGGTCGGAGTTTCCGACGGGAAATGTTATCGGCTTGTTGTCGGAAAGTCCGACCGTGTGTATGCTCCATTGAACATTTGCTGTCGGAATTTTCGCACACAGATTCTCAAATTTTCAGCCAACAAAACTTGTTGTCGGAAAGTCCAATTGTGTGTACACAAAAGCTCACGCATGCTCTGAATCAAGCAGAAGGAGCCGCACTGGCTATTGAACTTCCTTTTTCTCGGCTCGTCATACGTCATCACGTTCCCACGTTCGGAATTTTGGGCCAACATTTGTGTGATCGTGTGTATGCAAGACAAGTTGGAGCCAACATCCTTCGGAAAAAAATTCACGGTTTTGTTGGCGGAAAGTCCGATCGTGTGTACGCAGCATTAGAATTTAATTTGATCAATTTCTTCAATCTTTGATTTTCCTTATTACTACAGTCAAAAAACAATTGTCGCATTGACCCCATTATTTATTACAAACACTTACACACAGGACTAAGTATAGACTACTTCTCCTAAAATCTGATAATTCCATGGAAGTTCCTCCAGGTGTCAAAGGTGTGAAGAATTTTAGCCTGTCTGTCAACAGTACTGCAGGAAATTCTGGTATTTCATGATGTTCTGGCCTTTCCTGGTGATCAAAGGTCACCTTCTTGCCTATTTCTAATCTGACCGTGGGAAATTGTATGATTCAACCTGTAGACCTGATGGCTTGCTAAAGTGTTGCTATCCAGTGAAAAAGACCACAAAGTAATTTATAATATAAGGTTGGGCTTCTCCCTGTGCAAACTATTTTTTGTTCATTTAAGGAACAGCGGTATGGCTGCAATGTGATGATCTTTACAAATGTGCTCTGAACGCAACAGACCTGAATTAAGTTTTGTTAAAAAAAATGAGGAGAGCCTTGTTACGTGACCTACCATAAATGGCTCTTTTCCAATCACAGAGTGAACAAACTCCGCGGGGCTCTGCCAATTATTTTTGAATACGATGGGCTTCAATGTGCGTAGCAACATGCAATGCGATATCCGCTCTCTGTTATAAATGAAACCCAAAGTTTTGCACCTTTGTATCTAAATTGGACAAAGGGCTGTTTGTTAATTTGCTCCTAATTTTTTTAATCCCACTGGCTCTTAAAGAGGCTCTTTCTGTCGGAGGTCAGTAGGCAAGTTCCCGAATATGTGATGACTATGGCTGTCTGTCACAGTGGTCTCATGATTCGAAGCCCGTCTTACTGACTCCTGTTCGTAAACAGTGTATACAAAAGATACGCTGCACTAAGGTGAAAATATCAATCTGGTGATTATTAATGCATATGAGGTATACTGAAAACACAGCATAAGCGGCTTATCCAGCCACAGCAAGGCACAAAGGATATATATATAAAAAACAAGTGATTTTAAAGTGCAATGTGTAAATAATATACTAGATGTCTACCATTAGAATAAGAGTAGCGAATACTGAACTACTACCTGTATATATAATGCATGAAAAAATCATTTATATAGTCTGAAATTTACCGTGTAAAAAAAAAAAAAAATATATCACAGTGATAAGTGCAAAATACAACAAAGTGCCATACAATGAGTGTGAATATCAAATCCAAGATGTGGTACGTGATTATTAAAGCGGGGGTCCACCTATCTATCGTTTTTTTTTTTTTTGAGTTCATTCACAAACTTTTCTTCTCAGCATTACATACTCACATATTGTGTGTAATATGTCCGCCTGTGTCAGATTTAGTCGAAAAGAATAACTTATATTATTCACTGCAGGCGGTTTCCATCTTCATTGTGGGCATTTGAAGCCCACAAGCATTTATTTCCTGGATGTGGTGAATGCTGTGCTCCCAGCATTCACCGCTCGTTCCCGCACATGCTCAGTGGCATCCTGGGAAGCCTGAGACTAGCTCCCAGGAGTCTGGGAGAGGCTAGAAACACGCCTACTCCCACGGGAGGAGAACCAGGAAGTGCAAAGAAGAATAGAAAAATAAAAGGTAATTACGGCGATTTAATTTTTTTTAAACGGCATGTCAGCATCTAGGCAAGGAAGAGAATACATACAGATATTGTTCAAAATTTGGGTGGAACAGTGATAAGTGCAAAATACAACAAAGTGCCACACAATGAGTGTGAATATCAAATCCAAGATGTGGTACTCGATTATTAAAGTCCAATATATGAAAGAAATGCACATAAAGTCCTTAAAAACAGTTCATAAAAAATCCAACGTGCGTGCATTAATCTTAGTGCTTAGTTCTCAGAATTCCATGCTCAAGTGCCATCCAGTAACCCCCCGGGGACAGCCGCTCACCTCAGAGCGTACAACTCAGCTGTGACACTGAGTCTAAACACGCTTATGAGCCATGAGCTTATGAGCCATCCCAGGGCTCAGTGATGGAATCCAGATACACAGTTTTCAGCAGCAACTCCACAGTTAGGAATAACGGAAAAGAAAAACTAGATAGTGTGATATCGTTTATAAAATATTTATTAGCATAAAAACTCCCCACATTAGGGTACTCACATTTGCAAGGTACATGAGTGCACCAATCTGATAACAGTCTCCAAAGTTTGCCTCAAAGTTTGCCTGTCAGGAGGGATAAGATGTGCATCGCATCTCAGTGGAGTGAAAGGCTCCGTGCTCCGTCCTGGCCCCTCCCCTACGCGGGTTCGACACAGGGTCACGTGTCTTCATCAGGGGGATTGGTGCACTCATTCACCTTGCAAATGTGAGTACCCTAATGTGGGGAGTTTTTATACTAATAAATATTTTATAAACGATATCACACTATCCAGTTTTTCTTTTCCTTTATTCCTAACTGTGGAGTTGTTGCTGAAAACTGTGTATCTGGATTCCATCACTGAGCCGTGGGATGGCTCATAAGCGTGTTTAGACTCAGTCTCACAGCTGAGTTGCACGCTCTGAGGTGAGCGGTTGTCCCCGGGGGCTCACTGGATGGCACTTGAGCATGGAATTCTGAGCACTAAGCACTAAGATTAATGCACGCACGTTGGATTTTTTATGAACTGTTTTTATGGACTTTATGTGAATTTCTTTCATATATTGGACTTTAATAATCACGTACCACATCTTGGATTTGATATTCACACTCATTGTGTGGCACTTTGTTGTATTTTGCACTTATCACTGTGATATATTTATTTATATATATATATATTTTTTTTTTTTTTTTTACACAGTAGATTTCAGACTATATAAATGATTTTTTCATCCATTATATATACAGGTAGTAGTTCAGTAATCGCTACTCTTATTCTAATGGTATACATCTAGTATATTATTTACACATTGCACTTTAAAATCACTTGTTTTTTATATATATATATCCTTTGTGCCTTGCTGTGGCTGGATAAGCCGCTTATGCGGTGTTTTCAGTATACCTCATATGCATTAATAATCTCCAGATTGATATTTTCACCTTAGTGCAGCGTATCTTTTGTATACATTGTATTGCACGGCATATGAAACGTGATCTGCGCGGGCAGCTAGGTGATTTCCACATTTGAGGCAATATACCATTGTGGCTCGCAAAATCCCCCTTTTATCTATCTTGTTCGTAAACAGTGACCGGGATCTGAGAGGGAGAATAGTGGCATCGTCTGTAAGCATATATGTGGAAGCACAGTGTTAAAGCCTACCGTCATTCTGCCATATACACTATATTTCCAAAAGTATTGGGACACCTGCCTTTACACGCACATGAACTTTAATGACATCCCAGTCTTAGTCCATAGGGTTCAATATTAAGTTGGCCCACCCTTTGCAGCTATAAGAGCTTCAAGTCAAGGTTGTCCACAAGGTTTAGGAGTGTGTCTATGAGAATATTTGACCATTCTTCCAGAAGTGCAATTGTGAGGTCAGACACTGATGTTGGACGAGAAGGCCTGGCTCGCATTCTCCGCTCTAATTCATCCATGTCTTTATGGACCTTGCTTTGTGCACTGGTCCAAATCATTTTGTGGAGGGGGGATTATGGTGTGGGGTTGTTTTTCAGGGGTTGGGCTTGGCCTCTTAGTTCCAATGAAGGGAAATCTCAAGGTGTCAGCATACCAAGACATTTTGGACAATTTCATGCTCCCAACTTTGTGGGAACAGTTTGGGGATGGCCCCTTCCTGTTCCAACATGAATGCACACCAGTGCACAAAGCAAGGTCCATAAAGACATGGATGAGCGAGTTTGGGGTGGAGGAACTTGACTGGCCTGCACAGAGTCTTGACCTCAACTTTATAGAACACCTTTGGGATGAATTAGAGTTGAGACTGAGAGTCAGGCCTTCTCATCCAACATCAGTGCCTGACCTCACAAATGAGTTTCTGGAAAAAAGGTTAAACATTCCCATAGACACACTCCTAAAACTTGTGGACAGCCTTCCCAGAAGAGTTAAAGCTTTTAAGGGTGGGCCAACTCAATATTGAACCCTATGAACTAAGACTGGGATGCCATTAATGGTCATGTGTGTGTGTAAAGGCAGGTGTCCCAATACTTTTGGTAATATAGTGTATATTCGTATATCCGGTGGAGACAGGTTAAGGTTTGTGCATACAGATATTCATGGAATGTAAAAGTCCTGTTTGCATCACACTTCATTTCACACACCTCAAGCAGAAATGCGTCCCAATGAACCCAATGGACAAAAACATAGTGCATTTGTTCTCCACACCAGAACACCAAGGAAGCACTCAATACACGGCTTTTAGCTCCAAAAAATGATGTCAATTAAACAGTGCCCATAACCTCCATGGCAGTATTCCCGAGTGTGACTCTGGATTAATTTTCATTACCATTAGGGGTAACCCCGAGCCATGCAGGATTGCATTGCAGAATTCTGGTCCAGGTAACTCTCCTTGTCCCCAGGATCCTGCGATGTCCCCACACTGTGTCCTCCGCCAGGCTCCATTCCCTGCGAGAGACAGGACGCATGGGGGCGGAGCCCAGCGGCAAATTCAAAAAGTACAAAATACATAACACATACAGTTCACTGTAATATGTAAGATTAAATTACTGTATCAACAGTGGTGGCTGGTGCTCAAAATTATTGGGGGGGGGGGGGCGCAAACAAACTGAAAAATTCTGAAAAAAAAATGCAGCCTCACTGTACCATCAATCGCAGCCACTGTGCCCATCAATTGCTGCCACTGTGCCATCAAACACAGCCACTGTGCCATCAAATGCAGCCACTGTGCCATCAAATGCTGCCACAGTGCCCCATCAAATACAACTACTGTGCCCATCTTATGCAGCCACTGTGCCCATCTTATGCAGCCACTGTGCCCATCTTATACAGCCACTGTGCCCCATCAAATGCAGCCACTGTGCAGCATCGAATGCAGCCACTGTGCCCATCATATGCAGCCTTACTGTGCCCCATCAAATGCAGCCTCACTGTGCCCCATCAAATGCAGCCTCACTGTGCCCCATCAAATGCAGCCTCACTGTGCCCCATCAAATGCAGCCTCGCTGAGTCTCATACTTACTTATCTTACAGGCAGCTCCGCTCGGGCCGTGCTTTCCACGGAGCTGCCTGTGTCACTTCCGGTTCACCACTAGCATATGGAAACCGGAAGTGACCAGTTAACTAGAAAAACAAAGCTCCCGCCCGTAGTAATACTACGAGCGGAAGCTGTTCGGTGCTTTGGAATGCTCCACAAAGCAGGTCAAAAGCCTACAAATGAAGCGCCTCGTCTGCAATCTCTTGATTGCATTGACATGGCGCTTCCTATAGTGCACTGTGTCCTGCATCCAAACACAGTGCACTTAAAGAACATTTTTTTCTATTTTTTTTTAAGGGGCCTTTTTAAAAAAAAAATAAATTGTGACTTCTGGGTAGGGGGCGCCCGTGCACCCCTTATGGAACGGGCCGCCACTGTGTATCAAATCATTTCACCTCCCTTTAGTGTCCAATGCCCTGCCTACACTTCTATATATAAATACTGTTCTTTCTGCCTGGAAACTTGAGATTGTCCATGGGAACCAAAAAGTGTCCCTTTACGTCAAAAGCAGTTAGACCAGCTAGAAAACAGTGATAGTAAATTAGAACACTTGCAGAATTGAGCGATAGTGATTCATGGAGAAATTAATTTTATTAAGTGTTCTTGCATAGCAAGGCCACTTACTGTTATCTCACATATATATTATTATTATAGCCAAATTTACCACCCTAACTCCTCCCACAGCTTTTACACTACATAGACAGTAATATACCAAAACATGTGGATTGTTCCTGAATGGTGTGCTATTACTTTTTGGAACGTTTCGCCGAATGGTTCACGAAATATCGTTGTTTTTGCGGCAAAATTAGTCCCATAGGAATGAATGGAGAAATGTTTAATGTCATTTAATTGGTGTGCTATTACCTTGTGGAACGTTTCACCGAATGGTTCACGAAATATCGTCGTTTTTGCGGCGAAATTGGTCCCATAGGAATGAATGGCGAAATGTTCAAAACTAGAGTGGGAGGTGTCAAAAGCTGACAACCCCATTATCATACCACCCTAACTCCTCCCACAGCTTTTAAACTACATAGACAGTAATATACAGAAACGTGCGGATTGTTCCCGATTGGTGTGCTATTACTTTGTGGAATGTTTTGCCGAATTTCTCACGAAATATCTTCGTTTTTGTGGAAAATTGGTCCCATAGGAATGAATGGCGAAATGTTCCATGTCATTTAATTGGTGTGCTATTACTTTGTGGAACGTTTCGCCAAATGGTTCACGAAATATCGTCGTTTTTGTGGCAAAATTGGTCCCATAGGAATGAATGGTGAAATGTTCAAAACTAGAGTGGGAGGTGACAAAAGCTGACAACCCCATGATCAGCCAAAACATTATGACCACCTCATGATCAGCCAAAACATTATGACCACCCCATGATCAGCCAAAACATTATGACCGCCCCATGTAAAAAAAAAAATCATTTTTGAAAAAAAAAATCATTTTTGAAAAAAAAATAATAATTTTTGAAAAAAAAAATAATAATTTTTGAGAAAAAAAAATTCATTTTTGAAAAAAAAATAAAAAAAAATAATTTTTGAAAAAAAAAAATCATTTTTTGAAAAAAAAAATTATTTTTGAAAAAAAAAAAAAAATCATTTTTGAAAAAAAAAATCATTTTTGAAAAAAAAAAATCATTTTTGAAAAAAAAAATCATTTTTTGAAAAAAAAATTATTTTTGAAAAAAAAAAAATCATTTTTGAAAAAAAAAATCATTTTTGAAAAAAAAAATCATAATTTTTGAAAAAAAAAAATACTTTTGAAACAAATGTTCAGCTGTTTCAGCTAATGATGGGACTTCTACTTTTTTACTACTATTTATACTTTTTAAAATATTAAGCTTTTTAACACTTTTTACAGTTATTTCAGCCACTCCAACCACACAACAGTTACTCCGCCCACTCCAGTTGTAGAGGCAAGAACACTTTTCACAATTTCCCCAGAAATTGTAGGTTTTCTACTTATTATTAATATATTATTATTTTTGATAAATAATTTATGATTTTGTGTTTCAAACTTTATCACACCCGGGATGTCTACTAGACTCTTGTTTGGACAGATTTAAGTGAGTTATTCCATTACAGGCCTACAATATAAAACGACAAATGTCTTTGCAAAACAATGTACCGTTTTGAGATTCAAAAATCTAACATACAGTAACCATACCACCAGGGAGGTCACATGTCCTTGACCTCTGACCTACCTAAGGTCTTGTTCCTGCAGGCTTCAGCTTGTATATGTAGGAGCAGTGTGTACAAAAGCTTTGAGCATCTTTGATAAAGTCTTTAAAAGACCATTCTTCTCCAGTTTGGAGAGGCTGCTGGTAGGCTTCAGTGGGCTTCAACACAACTTGAAACCTGTTAAAAGCCTGCTAAACCTTGCTAGCTGCTTGCTTAAAGTGGACCTTGTAGTAAAAATGCAATTTTGCAAAATGCAATTATTTTGCCACACCCCCATGCCAAAACATTGTAAAATAATAAAAAAAATGGTGGGGTAAACCAAATTATTAAATATACTTACCTTCAGCTCAAGGCCTAGGCAAAGGTGCTGAGTAGCCCATATCTTACAGGGAGAAGCTGCTGAACTGTGCAGGAATATCATCTCAAGAATTTCGAGCTGCTCAGCTTTCTCTAAGATCTCATCAGAAGGAGCATGACATAAATCCTGCACTATAAAAACTGGGGCTAAGGTATTTTATTTTAATAAGTGGACCTTGCCTGTGGTGCAAGGTCTGCTTTAAGGCCTGGTTCACACCTATGCAGGTTGCAGATTTTGCATATTCCATGTGCATTTTGCTTTTTTCAAAAGACATTTTTGATCCATCGAAGTCTATGGAACCAAAAACCAAAAAAAAAGTCCCTGGCCCTTTCCATAAAATACATAGATGTGAACATGACCCATAGGAAACCATGCTCTATGTACTGTAGTGTGTTTCTGCAAAACTGAAAACGCACTAAAAAATGCATAGGTGGTGTGAACCAGGCCTAATGCCGCATACACACGATCGGACTTCTCGTCGGAAAAAGATATGATGGCTTTTCCGATGGGATTCCGCTCACGCTTGCCTTGCATACACACGGTCACGCAAAAGCTCGCTGAACTTACGACTGTCAAGAACGCGGTGACGTACAACACTACGACAAGCCGAGAAAATGAAGTTCAATGCTTCCGAGCATGCATAGGAATTTTGCGTGTCGGAACTGCCACAGATGATCGCATTTTCTGATAGGAACTTTTCCCGACTGAAAAATTGAGAGCATGCTCTCAATCTTTGGCTGGCTGGAATTCGGCCAGCAAAAGTCCGATGGAGCATACACACGGTCACATTTTCCGACGAAAAACTCTCATCGGTCTTTTGCGGTCCAAAATTCCGATCGTGTGCATGCGGCATTAGAAGCAGCACTGCGCTACAATGTGCTGTATATGAATTGATTCACCATGTAATGTATTTTACACATATATGTGAACCTGTAACATTCAATACTATTTATACACCTAATATAGTGTCTTATATGTACACTCGCTGGCTACTTTATTAGGTACACCTTGCTAGAACCGGGTTGGAACCCCTTCACCACATCCCAAAGGTGCTATATTGGATTGAGATCTGGTGACTGTGGAGGCCATTGGAGTACAGGGACCTCATTGTCATGTTCAAGAAAATAGAGGTGAGATGATTTGAGCTTTGTGACATGGTGCATTATCCTGCTGGAAGGAGCCATCAGAAGATGGGTACACTGTAGACATAAAGGGATGGACATGGTCAGCAACAATACTCAGGTAGGCCGTGGTGTTTAAACGATGCTGATTTGGTATTAAAGGGCCCAAAGTGTGCCAAGAAAATATCCCCCACACCATTATACCATCAGCAGCCTGAACCATTGATACAAGGCAGGATGGATCCATGCTTTCATGTTGTTTACACCAAATTCTGACCCTCCCATCTGAATGTCGCAGCTGATATCGAGACTCATCAGACCAGGCAACGTTTTTCCAATCTGAGCCTGTGCGCACTGTAGCCTCAGCTTCCTGTTCTTAGCTGACAGGAGTGGCACCCGGTGTGGTTTTATGCTGCTGTAGCCCATCTGTTGCAAGGTTCAATGTTTTGTGCATTCAGAGATGGTATTCTGCATACCTTGGTTGTAACCAAGTTGGTTATTTTAGTTACTGTAATAAAGAGAAAAACACATGTGGGAGAGACGCATGCGCTGCACACCCCGAAACAATAATAGTAAAAAATGGACAGTTTCCCCGGTGGGGCTTTAGACAGCAAAATCTTGATATTCAGAAATAATAAAAAAAAATGTATAACCAGTAAGTGCTTTTATTGAACCATGAACAATTGTAATGCTATAATTCAATTGGCATTACAACATAGAGCACTGGCCAAGTAGTACAATACATATTCCACAATATAAAGTCGACACATCTTTACACAAAATTATATACAGTCATACATTTCCGGGCTGTTGACGGTATAAATCCCCGACGCGTTTCGACCTGTGTACGGTCATCATCAGGGGGATAGTTGGTTCTATAAAATACATTGAATATCTTCAAAATTTAAGAACATGTCATCATAAATCTCATTGTAAGGTTAAAAGTGGTAGTATATTTACCGCTGAAAAGTAGAGGGAATAATCCTTTGGCCAGTAAAAGCCGTAAATGGATCCGGGGGGCCCCCATATTCGCCCCTGTCTCCCCAGAGCACATGATGACTCATGCGCTCTGGGGAGACAGGGGCGAATATGGGGGCCCCCCGGATCCATTTACGGCTTTTACTGGCCAAAGGATTATTCCCTCTACTTTTCAGCGGTAAATATACTACCACTTTTAACCTTACAATGAGATTTATGATGACATGTTCTTAAATTTTGAAGATATTCAATGTATTTTATAGAACCAACTATCCCCCTGATGATGACCGTACACAGGTCGAAACGCGTCGGGGATTTATACCGTCAACAGCCCGGAAATGTATGACTGTATATAATTTTGTGTAAAGATGTGTCGACTTTATATTGTGGAATATGTATTGTACTACTTGGCCAGTGCTCTATGTTGTAATGCCAATTGAATTATAGCATTACAATTGTTCATGGTTCAATAAAAGCACTTACTGGTTATACATTTTTTTTATTATTTCTGAATATCAAGATTTTGCTGTCTAAAGCCCCACCGGGGAAACTGTCCATTTTTTACTATTTTAGTTACTGTTGCCTTTCCATCATCTCGAACCAGTGTGCCCATTCTCCTCTGACCTCTGACATCAACAAGGCATATTCGTCCAAACAACTGCCGCTCACTGGATATTTTCTCTTTTTCCCACAATTCTCTGTAAACCCCAGAGATGGTTGTGCGTGAAAATCCCAGTAGATCAGTAGTTTTGAAATACTCAGACCAGCCTGTCTGGCACCAATGACTATGCCACATTCAAAGTTACTTAAATCCCCTTTCTTCCCCATTCTGATCCTCAGTTTGAACTTCAGCAAGTCGTCTTCACCATGTCTAGATGCCTAAATGCATTGAGTTGCTGCCATGTAATTGGCTGCTTAGCAATTTACGTTATCAAGCAACTGAACAGGTGTACCTAATAAAGTGGCCGGTGATATTACTGTAAATCTATCTGTGCAAGTTAAAAAAACTAAAATTTCAAATAATTCCTATTTTATCTGGACAATTAATATAAACAATAACGTAATAAAAGAAAAAAAAAGTTAATGCGATATATATATTGAAAAAGTCCCAAATGTTAGAAAATCCAGCAATCCCTTTTCTTTTATCTGTATATCAAAATCTTCTTTCTTTCACCACACCGCAGTGACAAATCCACCACCAAAAGTATTAAATGTCTCACCAGATGTAGATGCTGGTGATGTTATAAACCAGCTGGCAGCGCATTCCGCTCTGGGAGTGATAATCTGCGACCTCAGTGAATTTCTCCTGTAACTCTCACAGCCCCCAATTCAGGAAGAAGAGAAAAGCTTGCATGGCATAAAATCCCTAAAACCACTTTCTTTTAAAAGCAATATAGAACACTCGCATATTACTGTGTCTCCACTGACACAAGTGAAAATCGCATAGTCATAAAACCGGGCTGACTCTGACCACGAGCTCAAAACCAGCGCGCATGGTGATGTCACGTCCAAACCCCTCCTTATGTGTTTCGTCATCCGACGTCCTCCAGGGGCAGTAGCTGCCCCTGGAGGATGACGGATGATGAAACATGTCTGCGTTTTATTACAAATGAGTTGGTAGCTGTGCTCTATTTACAAATGCGTTTTTTGCAAGTAATAATCTATAGATTTTTATAGTTTTTTTACTGAGCAATACTGTGGCGCAGTTCTGTAAAACTCTCTAATTGTGTGCGTGATGCCTAAAAAATGAATAGTCACAATATGTTTTCAGTCAATAAAACTGGCATCTATCGAGCAATTTTGTTTTTCATAAAGACCTAACACTGTTGTACACGAGGCCTCATTGGATATATTTATAGATGCTGTAGAAGGGAGAACGAAATGGGGATGATGGGAATATGGCAGCCAAAGCTGTGTCTATGTATTGTGTGAAGTGTTCTTTTTCCACCCTTCCCTCTTGATTTTTCTTTGCTTACCTACAGTTACTGGTTGTGTGCTCCTCATAGATCATCTGTTGTCCTCCCTGTTACAAACAGTCAGGCTCATAGCTCCGGGGTACCTATAAAAAGAAGCAGAAGATGTTAAAATGACAGTTGGTGGAAGTAATCTAAAGCCTCTTCCTCCCTACCTGTCATGTCCTTTAAATTATGTGCTTTAGAGTCTTCCTGTTTCTAAATTGTTGATGGTTTGAAGCTTCAGTTATGCTGAGTAAACTTTGGTTTAGTATTTGAGGAATGAAATTTGGTTATTTAATTGGTTTATAGTTTAAGTTGATTGTACATAATTTTTAGGTGTAAAAAAGAAAAACAATAGTAAAGGCCAGGGCCAATTTAATTGATCAGATTGTGTAAGGCTGGCCATAGAGGGATCATAATTGCTGAACTGGCTGAATTTCGATCAGTGTGTGGCCATCCCTATTAGACAGACGTTGATTATCAGACAGAAGTTGATTGTTAGATTGACTTCTGTAGAACGGACAAGTTGGACAACTTTTGTCGATCAGCGGCTGCAGCCACTGATCATTGGATTTCTTTATCCACCTTGTTTGTGTGGATAGAATCTGTTAGTTCTTTTTTTCAGCCCAGCTTTCATCAGTGGGATACTGTCTCTTTCTGTCCAGCTTCCTCCGACGTGACGTTTCGTCATACTGACGTCTTCAGTGAGCATTTTTTAGGGTTTTAAAATACAGTTTTAAATAAATTGAGGATTTTATGATTTATTCATTTATTTTTTGGCTGTTCCTGGACTTAAGTGGAGACTGTAGGAGGTAAAGATTGAGCAGCTGATCCGGGATCACCGTCCCTTAAAGGGGAAAAATGCTATATGACCTATATTGTGAATTGGGGCATGGTTATCTAGTAAATCTGTGTCAAAGGTGGCAGCAGTCAGGTGTTTGTTTGCACGAAAGAATACAAGCAGGAGTTTATAAAGCATGAAATATCCCAGGATGTGATGAACACTTTATGGACATTTTTTCACGTTTATTCTTACACTCATCTTTGACCAGCTTTCATCTCATATGCCTGATGAAGGCGTCCTGCAGGGCTCCGAAATGTTGCACTTTGTCTACTGTGATGCGATCATTCTTCAATAACATTTTTGAATAATACTTAATGATCTACAGTGTGCTGGCAAATATGTACATTGGCCTATTCAGACAACAAAGACCACATCTCTTCTTGGCCACACAGTGTCCTGCCCCTTCCAGCTCTTCTTTACCTGTTATTGGCAACAAAGCACGTTGGCTGGCATTACTGGAAGCCAAAGAAAATGGAAAGTATAAGCTAAAGAGCAACCAAAACAATATCTGGTCCATGTTTGCTAAACTATCCTCTAATTCTCCAGATTCTTCTCCCCTTACTCCTTTGTCCAGTCATCTTCGTATTTCAAAGTATCTGAAAGAGAACCCTTTGTGTTGATAATATCAACCAATCAACACTATTTATTTAACTTATCTACATTACAAAATTAGGAGGGAAACCTGCTTGGGTTCTAGTGGTAAGAGAGAAAATCAGTCCTACTTCTGCTTTGGCAATTGTGGTCCAGTATATTGTGCATTAAAAGCAGCTCATATTGAAGTCCTACTGTCCATCTAGCTATGTTTAGAAACCAAACTTCCTAGATAATGGTTAATAAAAGATATATAGTACACTTAGGCACCATGGAGACAGTGTTCACAACACTAGCTGTGGGTAGACTGCAAAGGCCCCCCAGGATGAACAGATCAATTCCTAATCTTCCTCTGTACATTCCTTCTCTTTTCTTCCTTTCCCACCTCAACCCTCCTGGCCATTGAGCCTTTGGACTTGCTAAACAAGTTTTACTGACCTGGGTGGTGCCGACAGGGACAGATTTTCAGTTTATATAACATGAACCAGCCTAAATTCCATCCATGGACGACCAGCGTCAACATTATTATTATTATATGGTATTTATATAGCGCCAACAGTTTATGCAGCGCTTTACAACTTGAGGGTAGACAGTACAAATACAATACACTTTAATACAGGAGGAATCAGAGGGCCCTGCTCCTTAGAGCTTACAATCTAAGAGGGAAGGTCAAGAAATACAAGAGGTAATAACTGTGGGGGATGAGCTGATGGAGAAAACAAATGTACAGTTGTTAGGTGGGGGACAGATAGGCTTCTCTGAAGAGATGAGTTTTTAGGGTTCCTCCTGAAAGTGGACAAAGTAGGAGATAGTTGTACAGGTTGGGGTAGAGCGTTCAACATGGCCCTTTTATAGAAAATCAATAAAAATAAATGTAAAGGAAGAACAGCTCACAGGTAAAAGTTGAGAATGACCATTGGTAAGTGAATTAAAAAATTCAAATAATTGATACACTTACATTTAAATATTAAATACATTAAAATCTATTGAAATAATACAAATTTATTTTTTTATAACCCCTTTAAAATATAATATAATATGCAGCTGACCAGTTTTTAGATGTGGTGGCTAAATTAGTTCTCTTATATTTAGGCTTTTTTTCCTTTATTTTAACCACTTGCCGACCGCCGCATGGCGAAATACATCGGCACAATGGCAGCGGTGGGCAAATGGGCGTACCTGTACGTCCCCTTTAATTTGCGGGGGCTAGTGGGCGCGCCTGCCGCGTACTCCGTGGCCATGCCCGCTGGTCCCGCGGACTCGATGTCCGCCGGTGTGCCCGCGGGTCCCGCGGACTTGATATCCGCCGGTGTCCCGCGATCGTGTCATGGAGCGGCAGAACGGGGAGATGCCTATGTAAACAAGGCATTTCCCTGTTCTGCCTAGCAACATGACAGAGATCTACTGCTCCCTGTCATTGGGAGCAGTGATCGCTGTCATGTCAGTGGTAGCCCATCCCCCCCACAGTTAGAATCACTCCCTAGGACACACTTAACCCCTTCATCGCCCCCTAGTGTTTAACCCCTTCCCTGCCAGTGTCATTTACACCGTAATCAGTGCATTTTTATAGCACTGATCGCTATATAAATGACAATGGTCCCAAAATAGTGTCAAAAGTGTCCGATGTGTCCGCCATAATGTCACAGTCACGATACAAATCACTGCCATTACTAATAAAAAAAAAAAAAAAATAATAAAAATGCCATAAATCTATCCCCTATTTTGTAGACGCTCTAACTTTTGCGCAAACCAATCAATATACGCTTATTGCGATTTTTTTTTTTTTTTACCAAAAATATGTAGAAGAAAACATATTGGCCTAAACTGAGGAAAAATTTTTTTATAGCGCAAAAAATAAAAAACCGCAGAGGCGATCAAATGCCACCAAAAGAAAGCTCTATTTGTGGGAAAAAAGGACGTCAATTTTGTTTTGGTGTAATGTCGCACGGCCGCGCAATTGTCAGTTAAAGCGACACAGTGCCGAATCGCAAAAAGTGCTCTGGTCAGGAAGGCTGAAGTGGTTAATCCGCTGATTCTGCCAGTAAAACACTTTGGGGTTGATTTACTAAAACTGGAGAGTGCAAAAATCTGATGCAGCTGTGCATAGAAACAAATCAGCGTTCAGGTTTTTGTTTGTGAAAGCTTAAATGGGTTGTAAACCCTCGTGGTTTTTCACCCTATGCATTAAGGTGAAAAAACTTCTGACACTGACCGGCCCCCCAGCCCCCCGTTTTACTCACCTGAGCCCTTTTTTCCCTCGGCAGGGATGCGCTCTTCCTCTCTGCTAGGGGGTTCTCGGCTTTTGATTGGATAGATTGATAGCAGCACAGCCATTGGCTCCCGCTGCTGTCAATCAAATCCAATGACGCAGGTGCTGGGGGGCGGGGTCGAGTCCGGCATTCTGTGTCTCTGCACGCAAATGCTGGACTCGGGAGCTTGCAAGGTAACCCCCAGGAGAGCGCTTCTCCCAGGGGGTTTACCGATGCGAGGAGGAGCCGCAAGAGCCACCGGGGGCCCCCAGAAGACGAGGCTTGGGGCCACTCTGTGCAAAACGAACTGCACAGTGATGTAAGTATGATATGTTTGTTATTTAAAAAAAAAAGGTTTACAATCACTTTAATTAAACAAGCTGAAGTTAGAAGCTGATTGGCTACCATGCACAGCTGCACCAGATTTAGCACTCTCCGGTTTTATTAAATCCACCCCTGTTGGTCCTAGGATGACAACATTCACTCACCAAACTGGGGTTGATTTACTAAAACTGGAGAGTGCAAAATCTGGGCAGCTGTGCATGGTAGCCAATCAGTTTCTAACTTCAGTTTGTTCAATTAAGCTTTCACAAAAAGAAAATCCCTGACTGGTTTCTGTGCAGAGCTGCACCAGATTTTGCAATCTCTAGTTTTAGTAAATCAACCCACTGCATCTATGGAGGAGCAGAGTTATAACCCTAGGTTGAACTCCAGATTAGGAGTACAAAAACCTCCCCTTCTCCTCATCTCCATCTCTTAAAGTCATAGAAGAGAATTGGGAAAGCTGATTACTTCATTTGCAGTTTCAGTTCCCTGCACAGAAAGTTACATTTTCTGGCAGGATCAACAGATATTTTTTTGTGCTTGCATAAAATGTAGTGCAGCACAATGGTTTAGTACAGTGGTCTCCAAACTGCGGCCCTTTGCTTACCTTTATCTTGCCCTTGGGCCACTATTCCATCCACTGACACCAACAACGGGGCACTATTCCTCTCTACTGACACCATCAAAAGGGCACAATTCCTTCCATTGACACAAATGATGCGACAGAATTCTTCCCACTGACACAAACAGGGGGGGGGGAGAATTCCTTCCACTGACACCAACAAGGGGGGGAGAATTCCTTCCACTGACACCAACGAGGGGGGGAAAGAATTCCTTCCACTGACACCAACGAGGGGGGGAACAATTCCTTCCACTGACACCAACGAGGGAGGGAAGAATTCCTCCCACTGACACCAACAAGGGGAGGAAGAATTCCTCCCACTGACACCAACAAGGGGAGGGGGAGAATTCCTTCCACTGACACCAACAAGGGGAGGGGGAGAATTCCTCCCACTGACACCAACAAGGGGAGGGGGAGAATTCCTTCCACTGACACCAACAAGGGGAGGGGGAGAATTCCTTCCACTGACACCAACAAGGGGAGGAAGAATTCCTTCCACTGACACCAAACAAGGGGGGGAAGGATTCGTCCCACTGACACCAAAAAGGGGGGGAATTCCTTCCACTGACACCGACAAGGGGGGGAAGGATTCGTCCCACTGACACCAAAAAGGGGGGGGGGAGAATTCCTTCCACTGGCACCAACAAGGGGGGGGAAGAACTCCTCTCACTGACACCAACGAGGGGGGGGGAGAATTCCTTCCACTGACACCAACGAGGGGGGGAAGAATTCCTCCCACTGACACCAATGATGGGCATTGTTTATGCCCTCTGGACTCCGGGATATTTTCTACACCCAATGGCCCTAGTCTAGCCCCCCTAAAGTCTGAAGTGGTCCTTTGTTCAGGAAGTTCAGAGACCCCTGGTTTAGTAGTTAGCACTCCTGCATTGCAGCACTAGGGTTCTCAGTCTGAATCCCAGCCAGGACACTACCTGCATGTAGTCTGCATGTTCACCCTGTACTTGTGTGGGTTTCCTCCCATGCTGTTAGTTTAATTGGCCCTGTATGTATGCATGGGAGGTAGGATCTTAGATTGTACCCTCCTCCAGTGCGTTTTTTCTGGGTGCCTGACTCCCAGCATGCACCTTTGAAATATGGACATGTAGGTGCGTTTTTGCCGCATTTTCTATTCATTTCAAGGGGGACCTGCAATTTTTGTTGAGGTTTTGAAAAACGCACCAAAGATGCAGCATGAAGGACTTTTCAAAACACATCGCACCCGTAACCAGGGCCGCTGATAAGGCAGTACAGCTGATCCTATTGTACTGGGCCCAGGCCTCATCAGCTAAACAGGGGGGCCCAGCGCAGCTTTATTGTTCATTTCTGCGTAAATTAATAAATTTATTTTTTACTAGACCACACCCACCGCTCCTACTTTCTTACCAGGGCTTAAGTTACATTTTCCTGGGCCCAGGAGGTGGGCATCACATCAACAGAGGGGCCCAGGAAGTGGGAGTAGAGGAGGGACTTTTTTTTTCAATTTTGGGGTGTAGGTGGATAAAGTCAGTGCCACTGTTCTGCTGCACCAGGGGGTGGAGGCAGGGCTGCTGTTAGAAATCATGGGGCCACGTACAGCCTTCCTGATGGGATCCCTACAACCCAGCCTCCGCCCCCTGGTGCAGCAGAACAGTGGCACTAACTTTACCCACCTACACCCCAAAATTAAAAAAAAGTCCCTCCTCTGCTCCTACCTCCTGGGCCCCTCTATCGATGTGATGGGGTCCCAGGGAAATGTAATTTAAGCCCTGGTAAGCAAGTAGGGGATTGGGGTGTGGTCTAGTAAAAATGTATTTACTGTATTTATTGGCGTATAACACGCACTTTTTCACCCTGAAAATCGGGTGCAAATAGTGTGTACGTGTTATACGGCGATACTGCAATTTGGGCTGCCTCGGAGGGAACGGGGAGGGGGGCGGGACGAACGCCATCAGATTACATACAGCGAGAATCTCCTGTTTACTCAGCACCCTCTGTAATACGAAGTCCCGTGTCCTGGGCCGGCATTGGACCAGTGTTCTGTCTATCATAGAAGCCGGTCCAGGAGGCGGGACTTTGTATTAAAGAGGCCGCCGAGTAAACAGGAGATTCTCGCTGTATGTAATCTGACGGCGCTCGTCCCGCCCCCCTCCCTGTCCCCTCCGAGGCAGCAGTAATCTGAGGTGAAGCTGCAGATGGGCATTGATCAGACTGCATTCATGGCAATGGTGAGGCTGCATATGGGCATTGATCAGGCTGCAGATGGGCAATTGTGAGACTGCAGATGGGCAATGGTGAGGCTGCAGATGGGCAATGGTGAGGCTGCATTGAGGGGCACTGACCCTTATTTTGCGTCAAAGTTCTTTATTTAAAATTTAAGTTTTTTACCTGAAACTTCCCTCCTAGAGTATTTACACTGGAAATGAATGGAAATTACGCCTCTCCTCCAATCACTACACTGGCTCCCAATCACCTAGCAAATTAAATTCAAAATACTAACCACAACATACAAAGCCATTCACAACTCTGCCCCGAGCTACATCACCAACCTTGTCTCCAAATATCACCCAAATCGACCTCTCCGCTCTTCTCAAGACCTCCTACTCTTAAGCTCTCTCATCTCCTCCTCCCATGCTCGTCTCCGCGATTTCCCTAGAGCCTCTCCCATCCTCTGGCACTCGCTACCTCCATCTATCCGGTTATCCCCTACTCTTGCTACTTTCGGGCGATCCCTGAAAACTCATCTCTTCAGGAAAGCCTATCATGATTCCAACTAGTCTCCTACCACTTCCATCAGCTCATTCCCCACAGTTACAACCTTTTGTACCACCTGCCCCACCCTATTAGATTGTAAGCTCTTCTGAGCAGGGCCCTCTTAATCCTCTTGTATTATATTATTATAAATTGTATTTTATATTGTAAAGCGCTGCGTAAACTGTTGGCGCTATATAAATCCTGTATAATAATAATAACAATAAAGCTGGCCTGGGCCCAGTACAATAGGACCAGCTGTACTGCCTGATCAGCAGTTTTGAGTGGTGGCTGGGTTGGGGGGATCCCGTAGGAAGGCTGTACCATGATTTCTAACAGCAGCCCTGCCCGTAACGCAGTGCTGTGAAGAGTCCCATAGGATTTAAAGGGGTTGTGTTTTTAGCACAGTAAAAACACAGCAAAACGCGTCAGTATGAAAGCAGCCTAAAAGCATAAATACGCATCTGTTGCATTGCAGTGCATTGTAGTGTGACGGGGCTCTAACTGGGTGTTACAAACATGTTAGTTAAAGTGCAATCCCGTCCTAAGCTTCTCCAGCAGTCAGTTATATGATATGACCGGTTAAGGGTTATATATAGTGCTCCATGGTATACGGTATACGCTGGGGCTGTGTAAACTTGCAAAAGAAATAAATGCAGCAATTCAGTTTTGGAAAGCCCTTATATCCTGATTATTTATTTTTTTAAACTGCGTTTTTTATTAATCTTTATCACAGAAAGAATACATTATAAGCATAGTACATAGTAAATGTAGTGTACATTTAACAATATGTCAGTGTCATATGTATTTTTTCATACATATATTCAATACGGGAGATTCTGTATTCAATTCCCAGGCGATTAGAAAAATTTGACATTTATTCACTAAACAACCCTAATCAGCTAAACACTTGCACATATAGCAATGAATAGTAAAAATTTTAAGACGCCATAGTTCTTATTTCTTAGATATTTCAGGTAAATAGAATTTTTAGTCCCCATCTCATTCAAGTAGATTCAGTTCTTATGACCAGACAACAGAATTTCAGCCCATCATTCAAAGATGTCACATGTATCCGTAAGTTCTGTCCATTCTCCCCATATTTTCATAAATTTACCAGCACACCCCCTGGCTTCGTATGAGAGTTTATATGTCGGTAATACCCGATTAATCAGGTTTTTCCATTGATTGAGGGAGATTGGTGTGGAATGTATCCACTGCAAAACTACTGTTTTTCTGGCATAATATAATAGGAAGCGCAGGAATTGTTTTTGATATGAGCCCAACTCCACATCCTCAAAAATTGCCAATATACACCACTTTGGGCTGCAAATATTAGGCAAATTAAAGTTATTCGCAATAAAGTGGGTTACTTGTGACCAGAACAGTCTTATTTTTTCACAGCTCCAGAGCATGTGGAGTAGGTCTCCTGTGTTCCTATGACACTTATGGCAGATGGGACTGGTTAGTTTCCACATACGGAAAAGCCATAGAGGAGTGTAATACATTCTATGAAAGATACGTAATTGTATCATTCTGTCCCTAGCAGAAATTGCAGTGACAAAATACGTATTAAGGAGTTCTTCCCAATTGTCATCCGATAGATCTGGTATATCTGCTATCCAATGGTTTTTAAGAGCCTGTAATCGAGTGGATTTATGTTGCCCCAACGTCTTATAATAGGTGGAGATCAGCCCTGTGTGTGCTGGTTGTATTAATGCTCCCTCTAAGGCAGAGTTTTCAAAGAAAACATTTCTAAGACCTAGTTGGGCCATGGCTGCATGTTTTAATTGAAGATACTTAAAACTCCATGTGTTAGGTATCCCAAGTTCCTGCCGTAGTGTTGGAAAAGATTTAAATTGACCTTGATCATATAACTGATGTATATACTTTAGGTCCATTGTCGCCCAGAGACAGGCAACAGGTAGATCATAAAAATGAGGAAATGTAGGGTTAAACCATATAGGATGATTTGGACATATAGAAGCTGAGTCATCTGGAACCAAGGAGAGACATTGTTTGTATATCCTAAGAGAGACCTTTATTATATCTGTGCCTTCATCAACTCTAGCTGTCTTCCTAAATATTACGTTATTTAGAGCTTCGTAGGAGGAAAGCAGAGCAGTGGCAGCATTATGCAGCTGTGGAAAAAGTCACCAGTGTATGTAAACCAATTGTGAAGCATAATAGTAAAGTCTCAAATTTGGTAGAGCTAATCCACCCTGAGTTGTAGGTAATTATAACATAGTCAAAGCTATTCTAGGGTTCTTTGGAAACCATAAAAATGTTGATAGTAGAGAATCGATTTCTTGAAAAAATTTCTTGGGCACATACACAGGGCTGTTTGCCAAAATATATAAGAATTTGGGCAAAAATACAATTTTAAATAGATTTACTCTACCCATTAGTGTCAATGGTAGATTTGCCCAACTGGTTATTTTGTTTTTAAAGGATTCTATGCACGGTAAGAGATTATTTATAATGTAGTTGGAAATCAGTATTTGTATGGTAACTCCCAGATATTTAAACTTTAGAGTGACTTGTAACGGGCAGTCTAAGAGGAGATCAAATGGGAGGGTGGGATCCACAGGGAAAACACTAGATTTAGTCCAATTCACCCTGAGACCGGAAAAGGTTCCAAATTTACTAATTAGACGGAACATTATAGGGATTGTGATTCGTGGGTTAGACAGATAAAGTAACATATCATCCGCATAAAGTGATATGTGTTCTTCTAGTGAACCGATCCACATACCTTGCAGATCCAATGAGGACCTTAGAAGTCTGGAAGAAGAGCGCGAATAATAGTGGTGAGAGTGGGCACCCCTGCCTGGTGCCTCTGTGAATTGTGAAAAGTTTGGATTCTATTCCATTAATCCTAATGCGGGCTATAGGTTGGTCATATAGTATTTTGATCCAGGTAAAAAAGTTATTTCCAAACCCAAATTTTTCCATTATATATAGTAGATAAGGCCATTCAATTGAATCGAATGCCTTGTGGGCATCAAGGGATACGACAGCTCTAGGGACCTTCGACGTATTAGGGGACTGGAGGTTTGCAAACAATCTACGTATGTCTACGTATATTACTATATGTAGATCTCCCCGGGATAAAACTGGTTTGATTGTGGTTTATCAGTGTAGTAATTACTGAATTTATACATGAGGCTAAAATTTTAGATATAATTTTCAGATCTGTATTAATTAGGGAAATTGGCCTATACAATTCACAGTTTATATCCTGATTATTTGTTGCATGTCCCGGCTGAACATTGAAGACGTTTTTAGCATGTGGTGATATTACATAGGACACTACAAGGACATAAATAATATTTTCGGCACTCATGAAATATAACTAGCAGCTGCTGCTTGCCTCTAAATTCCAGAATTAGAATCTGTGCCTTTAAAGAGGTTCAATGACAGCTGCGTCTTATTCATTCTTGCACATTTTTATCTCTATAAAGGTAAAGCTCCCTTTCCATGGAAATACAGTAAAACTTCAGGAATTCATGTCACTCCTCAGACAAGTCAAGCCTGTTTACTTGCAGGAATGTTCTATTGTTTAGACAAGCAGCTATGTGGGTCCCTGGTACAGATAAGAATGCAAGCCCTCCCCCTCTGTTGGGTATATAAGACAGGGCAGAGGGGCCACAGACTAGCTCGCCCTCCTGCACGCTTCACTCTTGTCACTACATCCCTGCCGGAAAAACGATGAGCTTCTCCACCCGCAGTATCAACCAGTCTGCCCGCTTTAGTGGGTCTAGTGCTGGAGCTGGCTCCCCCAGGGCGCGCAGCGTGGCAGGAGGTGCTGCCAGCGTCAGGGTGTCCTCTGCCAGCTATAGCATGGCAGCTCCCGCATTTGGTGCTGGATTCGCAGTCCAAGAGGGCAACGCTTTTGGGGTCAACGGCAAAGAGACCATGCAGAACCTGAACGACCGCCTGGCTACCTATTTGGAACGGGTAAGGGCAACTGGTGTGGAATTTTTAATACCATAGCCAACCTTCAAAATATATTTTACATGCATTGCTATCGGGGAACTGGAGAAAGTGCAGAGAAGGGCAACTAAACTGATGAGAGGCATGGAGGAGATCAGCTATGAGGAAAGATTAGAGGAACTGAATTTATTCTCTCTTGAGAAGAGGAGATTAAGGGGGGATATGATCACCATGTACAAATATATAAGGGGTCCATATAGTGAACTTGGTGTTGAGTTATTCACTTTACGGTCAACACAGAGGACAAGGGGGCACTCTTTACGTCTGGAGGAAAAGAGATTTCAACCCCAAATACGGAAAGTTTTCTTTACATTAAGAGCTGTGAAAATGTGGAATAGAATCCCACCAGAGGTGTTTCTGGCCAGCTCAGTAGATTGCTTTAAAAAAGGCCTGGATTATTTCCTAAATGTACATAATATAACTGGGTACTAACATTTATAGGTAAAGTTGATCCAGGGAAAATCCGATTGCCTCTCGGGGATCAGGAAGGAATTTTTTCCCATGCTGTAGCAAACTGGATCATGCTTTTCTGGGGTTTTTTTCGCCTTTCTCTGGATCAACTGTGGGTATAGGATTGTGTATATTTGATTGTACGATATTTTTTATTTTGTTTATTTATTTATTTTTTATGGTTGAACTGAATGGACTTGTGTCTTTTTTCAACCTGACTATGTAACTATGCTTTCCAAATTTAGGCATCATGCACATAGGGCGTTTTTTATTTTTTATTTTTCCTCCCCTGGACGCCTTTCGTCTTGGCAGGGAAAAAGCAGATAGTAGCGCACCTAAAGCTGCGTTTTGCACACACGTTTAGGTGGATCAAGCGGTTGGACGTTCATGCCTTCCATTAGCTAGAAAATTAATTTATTCAGGCCATTGGAATGAATGAATGCCCAAGAGCTAAATGCACATCAGGCATTTTTTTCTGCACAAATGCTCCTCTCCTGAAGGTCATTTGTTTTTTTTTTTATAGCTCTAAATACTCCTCTTCTAATATGCCTGTAAACGCCTATGTGTACACGAACATATAGGGGGTTATTTACTAAAACAGGTGAGTCTAAAATCTGGTGCAGCACAGAAACCAATCAGCTTCCAGGTTTTATTGTCAAAGTTTAATTGAATAAGCTGAAGGTAGAAGCTGATTGGCTACCATTCACAGCTGCACCAGATTCTGCGTACACCAGTTTTAGTAAATCTCCCTCTCCATAGGCAAAGGCTTTTTTATTTTTATTTAATTCTTTATTTTTTTTACATCTTGTGTGCATGAGGCCGCAAGGTATAGCTTTTCGGGCGTGACAATAAGCCTAGGGCCCCTCATGGAATGAATACATAGCTATACTGAGAGGGAGAGGTATTTTTAGTGCAAATTAGGATCTTAGCCTAGGGTGACCACTCTGCTCCTTCACAGATACAGTACAGTAGAATGACATTGTCATTAACCACTTCAGCCCTGGAAGATTTTACCCCCTTCCAGACCAGAGCACTTTTTTGCCATTCGGCACTGCATCGCTTTAACTGACAATTGCGCGGTCGTGCGATGTTACACTAAAACAGAATTGATGTCTTTTTTTTCCAACAAATAGAGCTTTCTTTTGGTGGTATTTTATCACCTCTGTGGTTTTTATTTTTTTTGCTATAAACAAAAAAAGAGCGACAATTTTGAAAAAAAAAAGCAATATTTTTTACTTTTTACTATAATAAATATCCCCCAAAAATATATAAAAAAACTATTTCTTTTCCTCAGTTTAGGCCGATATGTATTCTTCTACATATTTTTGGTAAAAGAAAATCACAATAAGCATATATTGATTGGTTTATATAGCTATAGTTATAGCGTCTACAAAATAGGGCATAGTTTTATGGCATTTTTATTATTATTTTTTTACTAGTAATGGTGGCGATCTGCAATTTTTATCGGGACTGCGACATTATGGCGGACACGTTGGACAATTTTGACACGTTTTTGGGACCATTGGCATTTTTACAGCGATCAGTGCTATGAAAATGCTTTGATTACTGTAAAAATGTCACTGGCAGTAAAGGGGTTAACCACTAGGGGGCGATCAAGGGGTTAATGTGTTCCCTAGTGTGTGCTCTAACTGAAGGGAGGAGGGGACTGTGCAGTGGAGATGACAGATCGCTGTTCATACTCTGTATGAACAGACAATCTGTCTGTTCTCCCCTCAGAAAACCGCAAACTGGGTGTTTACACACACAGATCCCGGTTCTCCGTGTGCCCCAAACGAAGGCAGGAGGTGATCGCGACCGTCGGGCACTCGCATCGGCTCCGTGGGCGAGCAGGGGGCACGCACGCGCCCCCTAGTGGCCACAGGGTGAAGCGACGTTATATAGTGTCGTTTCGCCCAGCCGTGCCATTCTGCCACAGTAAAACTGTGGCGGATGGTCGGCAAGTGGTTAACATAAGGTCCAAGGTACATCAAAGTATTTAAAGAAAATGCATGAGAGGTCCCAAGAGCCATAGACTACCATATGTACGTCATGTAAATATGGTAGTCTTTGGCTCTTTGGACCTCTCATGTGTGTTCTTTAATGACTTTGATGTACCTTTAGTGGTGTATTGGTTAGCACACCTGCCTTGTAGCACTAGGGTCCTTGGTTCAAATCCCAAGCATGATGCTACCTGCACCCTGTGCGTGGGTGGGTTTTGAAGCTGTTATAGCTGCAAAGGGTGGGCTAACTCAATATTGAACCCTACAGATTAAGACTGGGATGCCATTAATGCTCATGTGCGTGTAAAGGCAATCGTCACAATACTTTTGGTAATATAGTGTATGTATATGACCCTATTATATATATGCATGTGACCTTGGATGATAAAGCAGGCCATACACTTTGCAAATTTTGTCCAGTCTCTGAAGAATAAGCTGAATATGTGATAGTCCCCCTCCTGTTTAACATCCTTTGACCGGAAAATCAAAGGAGCTGAATGCAACATTTTTTGCCAAATAGTGGCAGCACCTGATTGGATGCAGCCACTGCTTGGGTATAATAGGCACCATGGAAGATTTGATTTTTTTTTTGTTCATCCTAAATATAAATATAACGGTGTTTGGCCAGTTCTTTGAGGGCAGTGACTGATGTGAATGTATAATATGTAAAGTGCTGAGTAAATTTCCAGCGCTATATAAATAAATGCAATAAATAATGTGGCAATTAAATCTCTTTGCAATACAGTAGCTTAAGCCTAATACTCCACCCAAAATAATAATAATCAAAGATCATAATAATATAATTCATTTAATAAACATATAAAATTATAAAATAAAAATAAATAAATTCAATTTTATCATTTATATACATTATATTATATTATAATATAATTGTATATGTTATAATGTATATATAAATATATATATTTATAACATTATAAAATAAAAATGATAAAATTGCATTTTATAATTTATATAATTATTATATTATTATATAATATAATTATTTATATAATATTATTCTATATTCTATAAATATAATATTATTATATTTATATAATATATAATTTCTATACATTATACATTATATACATTACATGTATTATATTATTATATAATTGTATATTTTTATAATTTATATATAATAATATTAAATGATAAAATTTATATTATTTATAAAATTTAATTGCAGTTTAATTACAGTAGCTTAATAATAATAATAATATTATATTGCAAATTTTATAATTTAAGTATAAATGATAAGATTTATATATATATTTATATATACATAATATTTATAATTTATAATATTTACTTATATATAAAAAATGTATATACATTATACATTATATACATGATATGTTTTATATTATTATATAATTGTATATTTTATAATTTATATATAAATTATAAAATGTATATTATTTATAAAATTATAATTAAAATTATATTTAATTGCAGTTCAATTACAGTAGCTTAATGATAATGTTACTATATATATAAAATATACATATTACATTATATATATGTGCGTGTGTGTGTGTGTATGTGTATATATATATATATATATATATATATATATATATATATATATATATATATATATATATATATATATATATATATATATATATATATACTGTACTGAATGTACTAATCTAGAAAGAAACACATACATACCACAATTAGAGGAGTACACAGAGAGTGATGAAGGTTTTCTTGTGAATTACTTACAGTTTAATATTGTGTTTCCTCAGGTCCGATCCCTGGAGACAGCTAACAGTGAATTGGAAGTGAAAATCCGTGAGTTCTATGAAAGAAAATCTTCTGTCAGCTCTTTCGACCCAAGTGGATACTATGACATCATCAACAAGCTGCGCTCCCAGGTAACCGGCCTGTCCTTTCATTTTTTTTAATTAAAGGATACAAAACCAAAATTGCAGCAAAAATGTGGATGAGAAAAATTTATTCTGAGTATATTTAGATTCCTATGTAAAAAGTAGAGGTCCTCCCTAAAAGTAATATTTTAGCTATATAGGTAAAGCCTAGTGAGTCAGCCTTTGTTTTTTTTTTTTTTTATATGACTGGGATACTCCAACAGTAAGATCTCCATCCATGCCATAACTAATTCCCAGTTCTGCTTCTGTCAGCTGGGGTGTTCCAGTTGTTTCTGCCATCTTTGTATGTTCCAGTTACTCCAGTTACATTCTTCATAACATAAAATAAATGAAGTCAACAGTGATGGTGGAAACTCCCCATGATGGGGACAGCAAGGGTGTAGACCCACAAACTCAACACAAATATCCCACCAGAGTGTCTCAGAGAGATAGAAGAAACGGTCAGGTTCTACCAAAAACTGAAATATTACATTTCGGCGGACCAACTCTTTAAACTAAAAAATATAATTCCCTAACCTTCCTAAATATCATTCTTTCACAATTTGCATAGTGATTATTTTTGCCCACTGTATAGCTTACCTAAAGCATACAACTGTATGGCTGAATTCGCATTGCACAGAAATCGCATGTGATGGGCACAGCAATGTAAACCCAGGCTTAGACTTTATGCACATTGTATTCTATTGACACTTTTTTTTTCTCCTATAGGAGTTTAGCAGGAGCAAAAATACTGTAAAAAGCAGCGTTTCTGGGTGCGCATTTATGCATGTTCCTGCATCTGGCATTAAAATATGCTATTGGCCAGAATTCTGCCCATTGGAAGGCATTAACGTGGGAACGAGCCTAAACGAGCCTAATAATAATGCATGTTTAGGTGCTTCTTTAAAGCATTTTTTTATGCTCAAAAGCTCCTATCCTAAACGCACAAGTGATGTTTTTTTTTAATTCTGTCTCTAAACTCCTTTGTGTGCATGGACACATTGGTTAACATGGAGGGGTGTTTAGAGGCAGAAAAAAAAGCTCAAACACCTGTAAAAGCATGGTTTTTGACCTCAAGTGTGCCATAATCACCCCATATGTTTGCTCCGGGGCTGACTCCCAGTGAATTCATAGCCCACTGCAGTCACATCTTACACAGGGCTTTCCTTCATTACCAGTGGATGAACAGAGTGCTGGGGCAATCATACCTCCCAACTTTTTGAGATGGGAATGAGGGACACCTATTAGCAAAAGTATGTAGACATTAGGACACACCCCCTGCCCCCCCCCCCTTTAAAGGAGAATTATATTTATACAAAAAAAAAAATAAAATTAGTTGAACCCATAAGTGCTTGTTTTTTTACCACTACTATCCCTTTATGTTGGCTTTTGAAATTTAGAATTTGGATTAAAGGTTTAGCACTAGAAAACACTTTTTGAAAGATAAACAGTGCATTTTATGTACAACTATATAGATCAAAATGAGGGACAAATGGGGAGGAAAATGGGACAGAGGGACATTGTTCCAAATCAAGGACAGTCCTTCAAAATCATTTGGGAGGTATGGGCAATGTACAGATTAAGATGACAGCCCTAGACCCTGCATCTATTAAAACAAGTCAGCAATGTCAGCTCCCATATTTCTATCCAGAAAAGCTAACTTTAAAAACCACAAGGCCATGCTTTCTATATAGCAGGGATCTTAGCAAACGTTCTTGCAGATCCCTATCTGAATTGTCTCTGTAGATGGTGTGTATACATGCTGAAACTAAAGCTGGCCATAGATGGATCAAAATTCCCTGCTGAAACGGCCAAATTTCAATCCATCTATGGCCATTGGAAGTTGATCTAACGATCAACCTCTCTCCAACTGGACTGTTGGAATACTTTCATTCCATCAATGGCTGCAGCACTGATCAGTGTCTCTTGACAGTGGGGAACTCCCCGCTGTCACAATGCAATAGCACAGTGGGGAGAGTCCCTCCTTCCACTTTTCTAGTGTGGATGAGGGGAATCAATTTTTTTTTCCGATCAGCCTTCTGGCCTCAATGGCCGGTCTTATAGGGCGTACACACGGTCAGACTTTGTTCGGACATTCTGACAACAAAATCCTAGGATTTTTTCCGACGGATGTTGGCTCAAACTTGTCTTGCATACACACGGTCACACAAAGTTGTCGGAAAATCCGATCGTTCTAAACGCGGTGACGTAAAACACGTACGTTGGGACTATAAACGGGGCAGTGGCCAATAGCTTTCATCTCTTTATTTATTCTGAGCATGCGTGGCACTTTGTCCGTCGGATTTGTGTACACACGATCGGAAAATGTCCGATGGAGCCCACACACGGTCGGAATTTCCGACAACACGCTCCGATCAGACATTTTCCATCGGAAAATCCGACCGTGTGTACGGGGCATTAGAGTTGTAATACAGGCTCAGCATACCTTAAGATGTGTGCAATTATCTAATCAGACTTGCAGTAATCGCTGCATCTGATGTATACAGAAAAAGGTTTATCGCTAAAATTACTGTACAGGAATTCAGTGCACGCCCGGGAATGCCAAACCTCATATAACAGTCTCCATGTAACTTGACCTAAGATTCTGTAAGAGAGACAGGAGGCCCATTACACTTGGGGGGATGAGGATTCATTCTGGACATTCTGACCTTAAACTGGATGTAAGCGTTATGGAAGATGAGGGTGGCTACAAGTTAAAGTAAAAGTAAAAAATAACTTTCAGTTGAAAACAGCTTAAATGTCAATTTTATTAATCACCTTTTTAACAAATGTAGTTGTACTGTCAGTCAACTTCTGTTTTATATTCAGTAGTCATTGACAAATATAACTAGCTGTAAAACCACATAAAACCACAAGGTGGCGAAAGCAGCTTTATTTAAAATGTTTTGTTTTTTTTGTCACAATATACGTTTAGGAATAGCGCTCTTAAAAATAAAAAAGTACGTATTTACCATAAAGAAACATACAATAATTGTGTATTTATTTAGGCTCATTCACAATATATCTCCCCTGCAGATCCAGGATTCCACCATTCAAAATGCCCGGCTCGTGCTGCAGATTGACAACGCCAAGCTGGCTGCTGATGACTTTAAGATTAAGTAAGTGATTACAGACCATACTGGACTCTGTATATATAGTATGCCTATATGCAAGGATTGTGTCTCTGTGGAGAAGTTATAACATAACACATGATATATTATATTTTTAGAATAGCTCTCTAGAGGACACTATGTCTCTAGAGGACAATGCGTAACGAGAAACCTCCCAGTGGAAGCAGAAATGCCCTGGCATGGATGGGAGTAAGCAATGCCATAAGCTTGGTTATCAGTGGGAATAAAAAAAATTACACCATTGGTGTCAGTGGAACAGTGTCCCATCATTGGTGTCAATGGGAGGAATAGTGCCCCATCATTGGTGTCAGTGGGAGGACAAGTGCCCCATCATTGGTGTCAGTGGGAGGAATAGTGCCCCATCATTGGTGTCAGTGGGAGTAAAAGTACCCTATCATTGGTGTCAGTGAGAGGAATAGTGCCTCGTATTAGTGGAAGGAAAAGTGCCCCAAGGGCCGGATAAAGGCAAGCAAAGGGCCACATCCACAGTTTGGAGACCCCTCCACTAAGAGAAGTAGATTCTTGAAACTGATGTGCTCTGTCGCCACCTGCAGGTTTGAATCAGAACTGGCCATCAGACAAGGAGTGGATACTGACATTGTTGGACTGCGCAGAGCCCTGGACGAGCTGACCGTCAACAGATCAGACCTGGAGCTTGAGATTGAAGGCCTAAAGGAGGAGTTGATCTACCTGAAGAAGAATCACGAGGAGGTAAGATTACCAAGTGTGCTTGGAATATTTTGATTATTAATGCAAAAAGGTAGAGAGACCACGTAGGTGTGCATCTTGCCTTCTATCAGCCTAAGCAATTTTTTGAGTTCAAGTGTTTTTTTTTTTTTAATTTAAACACTAAGGCTGGCTTTAGATTACTTACATTTCAGCTGATTCAGGAGAAATATAAGCACCATCCAGCTTGACAACCGTTGATTTAAAAATTGACTGAGACGGGAGGCAAATTAGCGGCCGAACTGTGAGGGTCATGTTGAGGAACGTTAATCTACAGGATTGTGGTCATGAACTGGTTAAAGTGGAATGTTGCTCTGCCCATTCAGGACAAAGCAACAGATAAACTAAAAGAGACCCTGTTATTAAAATAGAACAAAAAACTGCTGTGGGGTAAAGTGCAATCACTTGGAGGTTACTGAACCTTGGATAAAGATCAAAGTCAATCCTGATGAGATGCAATTCAAGCACTGACAGCCCACCTTTTGTACGTTTGTCCATCTGCATACACAAAAAAAAGCCTAAATCACAACCATAGCACTGTCACATATAAAAAAGGCAAGGGGTTGCCAGTTTTCAAAGTTGATTTACAAGAAGTTATATTTTTTCATCATTTGCAGTTTTGATAACCTCCCCTTCCATAAAAACAATAAGGGCACTTTGACATCAGAATGAAGTGCGGGAAAACCACATTTCATGCACATTTCCAGCCCTGCATTCAAAACGCACTGGGTATGCGATCTGCTGTGGGTGTCAATGTAATCCTAATGACACCCCAATCACAGATCTCAAATACAGTGCCTTTGCATGCAACGGATCACATGGTACTACAGAACATGCAAGCTTTTTGGGTGCGATCCAGTGCAATTTCAACCCATTCAAATTAATGGGCTGAAAATCACATCACATAGGATTCTGGCATAAATTCACACTGTTTCCTTTATGGAAGTTCCTGTACTTCCAAAATTCTGACACTGACCCATCAATTAAGTGCCTTATGATACTTGATCCTTGTGAGTTGCACCATACAGCTCCATTATGGTGGCCTCTGACTGTTGATGATTGAGACACCAAAGCACACATTAAACGTTTCATAAATGTGCCATGGACCTGATCATGTTTAACCATGACCTCAGATACACAGAGGAGAATGGGAAGTCATTCATGACTCAGAGTAAGCCCATCACTAAAAGTGGGGTTAATATCTACATGCGTTAAGGCTATATTGATGAACATTAAAGAAAATACAGTGTTCCCGTATATCATTATGGCTGTGTCCTTACCATCTTCCTTTATGTTTCAGGATCTTGCTGCTTCTCAGCGACGATCTGGAGGAGAAGTTAGTGTGGAAATGGATACCGCTCCAGCCGTTGACTTGTCCAAGGTGCTTGCAGATGTCAGGGATCAATATGAGAAAATGGTGGAGAAGAATCGGCAAGAGGTGGAGATCTGGTATAGAGGACAGGTATGTGGCAAGGGCACTTTGTGCTTGAAAAAACTCTTATGCCGCGTACACACGATCGGATTTTCCGTCGGGAAATGTTGGATGTGAGCTTAATGGTGGTAAGTACGACCGTGTGTATGCTCCATTGGAGATTTGTTGTCGGACTTTACGCCAACAAATGTTGGCTAGCATGCTCTCAAATTTTTCGCCAACAAATGTTTGTTGTCGGACTTTCCGATCGTGTGTACACAAGTCCGTTGCACAAAAGTCCAAAGTACAAATACGCATGCCCGGAAGCAGAAGCGGTCGGTCTTGTAAACTAGCGTTCGTAATGGAGAATTAACATTCGTGACGTGGCAAATTATGAAATCTCCAAATGCAGCGCACAATTCTCTTCTTCTTTAATGGGATAATAATGAAGCTGCTTTGCTGGTGATACCGATGGAGTTATTTCAAACAAATTTTAAAAGGCTTTTTTTTTCTAGTGATATCAAGAAAAATATTATTGTTTTTTTTAATTTTTTTTTTTATTTGTGTTACCACAACACCATTATCCCATAGTTTTTAAGATCAAAGATACAACTATGTTGGTGTCCCTTTTACATTGTATTTTTTTAAATGTAACTGCCTACTCCCAAACTGTCATTTGAAGTAAAACACATAACCAAGTATTATTCTACACAATTTTTTTTATTGTGCATTAAAAAAATAAAACAAATAAAATTAGACATGCTATCTGCCAATAGAGCTAAACCAAAAAGTGCATTCTATGCATCCAAAAATATAGAAAATATACCAAATCAAATCATTATTCAACCAAAAAAATAATGTCAAAGCAATAACTCCAAGGCCAATAATAAATAACATGTTACCGTATATACTCGAGTATAATGGGAAAAACTTATTGACCCGAGTATAAGACGAGGGTGAGAAATGCACAGCTACTGTAAGTGGAAAAGAGGGTCAACAATGCTCATTTGCAGCCTCACTGTGCCCATTTGCAGCCATAGGTCCCCTGAACTTAAAACTCCGTAGTTAAGGGTTTCTAGATGCCCCCTAGCTGCAGCCAAAATTTGGGGTCTCTGAACCCAAAGGGTCCCGAAATGACATTGCTGCAGATGGACACAGTTGACCGACTTTGGGGCCCCGTATCTCGGGGCCACTTAGTGCTAAGAACCCCAAATTTGGTGTGCAAACCCAGTGGAACTAGCACCATAAAATATTCAAAGCTGGGGTTTCTAGCACCAAGTGGCCCTGAGATACGGGGCGCCAAATTTGGTTCAGAAAATGTCAAGCACTTTTCTGCAGCAGAGAATGACATTTTCCAAACCGAATTTGGGGCCCCGTATCTCGGGGCCACTTAGTGCTAGGAACTCCAGCTTTGGATATGTTGTGGTACCAGTTCCACCGGGTTTGCACACCAAATATGGGGTTCCTATCACCAAGTGGTCCTGAGATACGGGGCCCCAATTCGGTTCAGAAAATGAAATTTTTTGCTGCAGAAAAGTGCTTGACTCGAGTATAAGTCGAGGGGGGGCACTTTCAGCACAAAAAAATGTGCTGAAAAACTCGACTTATATTTGAGTATATACGGTATCTCCTCCGATTCCGCAACATGTCTGGTTGACGAACGGCCATTTAGAAACTAAATGAAAAGCACAAATTAACACTAAACAAACTTCTACTAATACGAAATTAGCAGAAGGAGCCCAAAGTGTGGCGCTAAAGAGCTGAAAAGCCACGTAGTACGTCTAGTACATCACTACGTTCGTAATTGTGGCCCAACATTTGTGTGACCGTGTGTATGCAAGACAAGTTTGAGCCAACACCCTTTGAACAAAATTCCACAGTTTTCTTGTTGGAAAGTCCGATCGTGTGTACGAGGCATTAGAGTCTCAAAGTTGAGCTATAGCCAAAACATTTTTGGATGGGGTAAAGAGTTAGTATCTCTGTCTGAATTTGTTATTATCTGTGTTCAGGCTGGAAATTCCAGGAGTTAGAAAGTGAAGGGAAATACAACATTTGCATTGTCACTGAAACAGGAGGTGGAGAGGAACCTTCCAATGGGGACAATTTTTCCAATGACCACCATCTGAGAAGGCGTTTTACCCTCACTTTGGAGAGCTTGCTCACTTTCTGTTGTGTCTCTGGGGCAAGAAATGAAAGGATATTTCCCCTATGGGACACAGAGAAAAAACAAAAAGTTTTACCAATTCCAAACACAACCTTATAGCTATAGGAACAGTTTAGGTTGCCTATACCTGGGGGTGTATATGTCACAAAAGGTCTTTTTTTGGACTAATTTTTGGATAATTAGACCAAATGTGTGGCTAGCCAACTTACTACTTGAAAAATCTGCTTGGATTTCAAATAGGGAAGATGGAAAATTTAGCTGTACAATTTTTGCATCTGCCTGTGTTTTAGCATGATCACTTTTATGTTTTCCAAAGATTACTAATTCAATCACTGTTCCCTGTTTTTTCTGCGTCTTAAGAAATCCTTATTCTCTTTCACAGAGTGAAAGCCTCAGCAAGGAAGTTGCAATAAACCAACAAAGCTTCCAGGCTTCCAAATCTGAGGTCACAGAACTTAGACGCACAGTACAGAGTCTGGAGCTGGAGCTTCAGTCCCTCCTCAACGCGGTAAGTGTACCAGTCTCTTCACCTTCTATCACAGACATGTAGTCCTAGTCATTACTTCATTTTCAGCATTAGTACATGCAGGATGAACTTGTGTCTGCTATAAGCTACTTGTATAACTTACACCAAGGCTGAACAACTCCCATAAGCCAAGTAACTATTGCGCCTTAAAAATTACAGCTGGAGACTAACTTTTGAGGTTTCATTTTTGTTATTGAAGCTGGCTCCTAAACAAAATCCCGCTGGCTACTGGCCTGGATAGACTGGCTCCTGAACTCCATATTCATTTTTCCACCCCTGGCTTACACCATAGAGAGCTTTTTGTTCTGTTTAGTGATTGACCACTACCCTTGGTGATAAATCACCATCAGTAGTATGACTGGGTTACAAAAAATTGCCCTTGTAGCTCCGGATTTAAAGGATAATTGTACTTTACGTAAGAATTTCACTAAGGGCCAATGGCGATGGGCTTTGATGAGTGTTGCCTTGTATTTGACCTGCTTCAGCTGCCTTTGCATTCTTATAGATATGTATGGGGAGAAAAGCAGTTATGAAGAAAACAAAAGCTCATACACACAGACCCTTAGACTCTCCTCCTGGTCTCTGAAACGTGAATTTATATGAGATTCCCATACTTTAGTGTTTGTATATGCTTCTCCTCCATCCTAGTCAAACTCTGATCACATTGCCTACAGTGTGCTGGCGGAACTAAACCAACATTTCTTAACCTTTTCACCCCAGAGGAGCCAACTAAGTAAATTTTAGGTCTATGGAAACCCCTTGCTAAAATAATTTATCAGAGGTGTGAAAACTAAAAATATCGTTGGTGCACTGCCAAGTGGCGTTGGATTCAGAGGTCAATCTGACACAGGTCAAGAAACCCCTAGTAGCCTTTGGAGAAACCCTAGGGTTCCATGGAACCCTGGTTGAGATTGGCTGCACTGAACTTTGTGAGTGAAATTAGATGCACATGAAGCATGGTCTGTGGCCACATTGGTCAAGATTGGGTACAAAAATCATGGCATTTAAACAATCCTGAGGTATGAGGGGCCTATAAAGGTTATTTTTGCAGATGTTGTGAAGGAGGGTGTTTGTGAAATACTTACTTAAAGCCAATCTCCAAGCAAATACAACTAACATTAATTAAAACATGCTTATTGAGACTTTCTATGGTCCTCATTAGACCACTGTCGGCTATATTGGTTCTCTTTTTCCTTAATAAAACTTTCTATGGTCATCATTAGACCACCGTTGACTATATTGGTTATATTTTTCTTCATTTTCAGAAACAAGTGTTAGAAGGCTCCTTATCAGAAACAGAAGGTCGATATGGAGCAGAAATAGCAAAAATCCAGAGCATTATTTCCCAAATAGAAATCGAGCTTCATCAAGTCAGGTCAGATTCAGAGCAGCATGGTCTGGAGTACAGAAGGCTGCTGGACATCAAGACCAGGCTCGAGCAGGAGATCGCCACCTACAGAAGACTGCTGGAAGGAGAAGATGTCAGGTGAGGGTCTTATAAATTCTCTTAAAATATCTTTTATTATAAACTTAATAAAATATATTTTTTAGTTTAGTACACATAAAATACTTCACTTACTGAAGATATATTGAGCACAGATGTCTGTGTATGTAGAACATTAAGTGACACCATATCTTTGGTTAAAAAAAAGACGTGGCATGTGCAGAACAATTCTTTTTTTCCTATGGGAACCAATCCCATTACTGGTATAATTTTTTAAAGTACAGGTAACAGAGCTGTGACTGGAGTGGAGGCCATTCAAATGTTTTAAACATATCATTTTTTTTTTTCTCTCACCAGCTTGTCGTCAGTTAAGCGATTGGAATCATCAGACAAAAGTAAGTCATTGAGCATTTCAAACAAATGATCAATTGTACAGAATTGGCAAGACACAGCTCTTGTATGCAGATGTGTGTCTAATAAAAATAGAAGTCCTTGAGACATGGGTTGAGCATGGCAGTCAGGGAACCAGCAGCTTCAAACAAAAAAAAAAGGTTGACAGCAGCCCAATATATCTGTAATGACAGGTTCATTTACGGAGTCTCTTCTATTAGACAGCTATTAGCTAAAATCGGGACAGAACAATATAATTAAATCCTCATCACAAATTAGTGTATGCGTGTTAATTAGTATAAACACAATAAAGGTAATATTTTAGTTTTTACTGTAATGTTACCCTGCCCACATATGTGCCAGACATATTGATTGACAATCTTTGCACATTTACTTTTAATTGTTAAAATACAATTAATTATATGTACAAAGGGTGGCTTAAAAATCCATTCAAATTATTAGGTCAAGTAGGACCTTTTTTGATAAATATTATGGAAATTACAGAATCTGATTGTAGCGTGGGTTTGCAGTAAGGCCATTATAGAAAATAAAGGGAGGCCAAACCTGCAGGTACATCTAGTTTCCCCTTGGTCATCTATGCCAGCCATTGTGTCCTTTGACAATGTGACTGTTTGTGTTTATCCCAAAGAGTCAGGTGGCTGGTCTATCAGGGATGAAACTCTTGCGATCATACAAGGTTTTCATACATGTCCAGTCACTATATTCCCCAACAAGCTTTGGCTGACTAAGGTGCTCTCTGCCTTGGTTGCTCCTCTTTGTACAAAGCAGCTGCTTCGTACATGATGACAATAAGGGACAACCCAAAGTTATCATTAAAGCTCAGAGCTTTGGGCAGCAGAGAACAACACTTGAACCTGCCAGACTGGGGGATAGGGTAAGCAATACAACTTAATGTTGAACCCCTAGACCAAATGAGCATTTTCCCCTTGCGTTGCAGAGGCGCCCACTGCAGGGGTAGATTTGGTCTAATTCCTGGAGTTCAGCTTTAAATCCACCATCTTCTGGCAACATATAAGTAATCTTGTGAATATGCCATAAGAATGCTCCCTGTGTTCCTGAGATGTTTTCTATGACACTAATCCCATATGTCTCATAGATAGTACATTGTCTCTGCATGCTCCTGTATTAATGAGGGAAAATTGTGTTACTTAATTCTGTCATTTGTCAACTAGGTGTGAAAATTGTCAGCAAAGAAGAAGCACACAGTTCCACCACACAGATCAAGGTGAAGACACTGGTGGAGGAAGTGGTAAATGGGAAGGTGGTGTCTTCCTCCGTGAAAGAGGTGACTCAGGACTCCAAAACCTCTTCATAAAGGCATCAGGGACACGCCAGAGAACGTTATCTACAATAATGTTAACTATACATAGAACTGAACTGAAAAATAAAACACTTGGTGTATTTGCTCTACAACCTGTTTATGTGTTTTTATTCTATTTACAATATATTGATTATGTCTTTATGCAGAGTTTTAAGCTGGCCATAGATGGATGGGAGGAATCTTCCTGGCTGTGTCATTGTATTCTGACAGTGGGACTCCTCCGCTGCCAGAATACAATGATCAGCGCTGCAGCTGATTGGCTGCGTGTGCTAAATGAACACAAATTTTCCAACAGTCTTGGCTGGTCCCTCCCTCTATGGCTAGAAAACTCCCAGAACGTTGCTAAGGATGTTGCTAAGAGACGCACAGCTATTACTGTTCTCATTCACCATTACAGAAGTAAGCTCTCAAATGCTGAGCTCAGGCCTACTGTATCAGGGGAGAGAAAGTGGATGGGAGGAGGCCTAAATCAGAGAAAGAGCTTCCTCCTGTGATGGTGGAGGTGAGCAGTAACACTAGCCTTCTCTTAGCAACAGATTTCCAGTCAGGCTTCATGAGGGATGTAATTGGCCTACACCTATAACAAGGGCGCTATTCAACTTTGGTCAAAGTTGCACAGTTTGTTTTTATCTACAGACATCCCTTATTTGCATAGGCAGATAAGGTGAACTAATCTTTTAAGCAAGGCTGCATTGCACATGCAAGTTTTTATGCATAAGGTATCTTATTCACTATAATTGGGCTGCCAACATAGTGCAGTAGATTGGAAACATACATGACCCTTTCATGGCATCACCCCACCTTATGGCACCACACTAGAACATATGCATTGGTGTGCATTGGGTAATGCCAGCTATACTGTGTATTACCGCAACTCATGAGTTTCAATGGGCCCAAGGGCCCCAATGGGACCAATTGTGCAGACAGCCAGATTCAACTTGATTTCAGGTACATTTAAAGGCTAAGTTCACCTTTTATACCCCTTTTTTTCTAAATTCCAGCTCCCCTATGTACCAATATAGCATTAATGTACTTCTTTTGCAGAAATAACAAAGCTTTCCATTTATTCTACACACACTTACCACACTGTCCTCATGGCTGTTTAAAAAAAACTTCTCCATTACTTTTGCCTTACTTCCTTGACAGACTTTAGGTCATAACACAGGAAGGAGTTGACCAGCTGACCTCATTAGCACACATCCTGCATCATTCAGGGACATCCCCCCTTCCCAAAAAGCTTGTGATGTAACAAATCACAGGACAGCCAGGGCAGAGGGTGCGCGCTCTACCCAGAAGCATTGGTGACGCCCCCACAAAAGGCTACCACATTGAAACTTTACTCACTGGCAGTACTTGTCCTGGCCGGTCGAGACCGTTTTACCTTGTTCCAATGCTGGCTCTACACTGCCCTGCAGTGATTAGACACAATAATTGGGATTTATGATTTCTCCAATCACAAGCAGGGGGCAGGGATTGTGCCTCTCCAAACATTCCCGGCCAGGACAAGTACTGTCTGTGAGTAAAGCGGCAATGTGGCGGCCATTTTTGGGGGCATCAGACCGGCCTGGGGGGAGGGGGGTCCGTGTCAGTTTCATTTCAGGACACTGTATTGTCCTGGAATGAAGGAGCCCGGGACCCGTGACAGACCTGTAAAATGGGGGACACATGGTCATCCTACCTATTACCCACTTCCAGGTGCATGTTTTTTATGTGAAATGCAATCAACCAGTGATCACTAGTCTCACTAAATACACCAGCATCAATTTTTTTTTCCTACCTTAATTTTCATCTTGCATAGATCGTTCATTTGGCAGAGTGTACTGAGTGATCAGATAACAGCCTATGTGGATAGAGCTGCGGTATTGAAAATAAAAGTATGTTCTGGGTTTTGTAAAGCTTATTATACAGCAGGGCTCCAAATTTCAAGTCCTGAGCTACTAGCCAGTCCTCAAGGGTTACTCGCCACCAGTTGCCCCGCCCCTAATTCCGCCCCTAAACACGTCTTCATAAATTATCTCATGAAATGACACTTAAATGTTTTATGCAGAATTAAGTTAAAAAAATAAATATTAACAACAACTTTATCAGTGCCCATCAGTGCAGCCTACCTGTATCCATCAATGCCGCTTCACCTGTGCCCAATAACGCAGCCTACCTGTGTCCATCAATGCCGCTTCACCTCTGCCCAATAACGCAGCCTACCTGTGTCCATCAATGCCACTTCACCTGTGCCCAACAATGCAGCCTACCTGTGTCCATCAATGCTGCTTCACCTGTGCCCAACAATGCAGCCTACCTGTGTCTATCAATGCGGCTTCACCTGTGTCCATCAATGCAGCCTCATCTGTGTCCATCAATGCAGCCTACCTGTGTCTATCAATGCTGCTTCACCTGTGTCCATCAATGCAGCCTCATCTGTACCCAACAATGCAGCCTACCTGTGTCCATCAATGCAGCCTCATCTGTGTCCATCAATGCAGCCTACCTGTGCCCAACAATACAGCCTACCTGTGTCCATCAATGCTGTTTCACCTGTGCCCAACAATGCAGCCTCACCTGTGCCCATCAATGCAGCCTCACCTGTGCCCATCAATGCAGCCTCACCTGTGCCCATCAATGCAGCCTCACCTGTGCCCATCAATGCAGCCTACCTGTGCCCATCAATGCAGCCTACCTGTGTCCATCAATGCTGTCTCATCTGTGTCCATCAATGCAGCCTCACCTGTGCCCAACAATGCAGCCTACCTGTGTCCATCAATGCAGCCTCACCTGTGCCCATCAATGCTGCTTCAGTTGTGTCCATCAATGCAGCCTACCTGTGTCCATCAATGCAGCCTACCTGTGTCCATCAATGTCACTTTACCTGTGCCCAACAATGCAACCTACCTGTGTCCATCAATGCCACTTCACCTGTGCCCAACAATGCAGCCTACCTGTGTCCATCAATGCTGCTTCACCTGTGCCCAACAATTCAGCCTGTGTCGATCAATGCTGCTTCACCTGTGTCTATCAATTTAGCCTCACCTGTGCCCAACAATGCAGCCTACCTGTGTCCATCAATGTCGCTTTACCTGTGCCCAACAATGCAACCTACCTGTGTATATCAATGCTGCCTCACCTGTGTCCATCAATGCAGCCTACCTGTGTCCATCAATGCAGCCTACCTGTGTCCATCAATGCAGCCTACCTGTGTCCATCAATGCAGCCTACCTGTGTCCATCAATGCAGCCTACCTGTGCAGGGGAAGAGAAGAGAGGAAGAGGATTGCCAGCTGGATCATTAGAGCGCCGAGGAACATTGCTGTAACAGCTTTCATTTCAATTGCCGTGTGTTCCCTGCACTCGCTGTCACATACAGCCCTTTCTCCTGGCCCGGGGTCTTTGATATACGTCACACATCCTGGGATTGGACGGGTGTTCTGTCCTTCAAACTAGGTGGGGCTGTATGTGACAGCGAGTGCGGGGAACACACGACAATTGAAATGAAAGCTGCTACAGCGATCTGCATAATAAATATAGGACTGGGACTTTAACCACTTGCCGACCGGGCCATTGCCGAAAGACGGCAACAGCGCAGTCGGCTAGTTCTGGGTGGATGTCCATGGGATGTCATTCCAGAATGTTGCTCCCGCGCGCCCCCTGGGGCGCGCACCCGGGAACATCCAGGACCGCCGGGTCCGGAGGACTCGGCGCATCACGGATCACGGTAAATAGGCACTGATCGCGGCCGTTTACTACGTGATCGTGATCAAATGACGGAGCGGTCACTTGTAAACAAACCGGCGTCACGTCCTCCCTCCCCTCTCTGTACCGATCCGTACAGTGCGAGGGGAGAGGGGGAGAGGGGGAGAGATGGCAGCAGCGCTGTGGGCTGGATGTTTAGTGCCCACAGCACTGCTCAATGTAAATAATGGCAATACTCTGCAACACTGTGCAATACTCTGCAACACTCTGCAACACTTTGCAATACTCTGCAACACTGTGCAATACTCTGCAACACTGCAATACTCTGCAACACTCTGTAACACTGTGCAATACTCTGCAATACTCTGCAACACTGTGCAATACTCTGCAACACTGCAATACTCTGCAACACTTTGCAACACTGTGCAATACTCTGCAACACTGTACAATACTCTGCAACACTCTGCAATACTCTGCAACACTGCAATACTCTGCAACACTTTGCAACACTGTGCAATACTCTGCAACACTGTACAATACTCTGCAACACTCTGCAATACTCTGCAACACTGCAATACTCTGCAATACTGCAAAACTCTGCAACACTCTGCAACACTGCGCAATACTCTGCAATACTCTGCAACACTCTGCAATACTCTGCAACATTGTGCAATACTCTGCCAATACTCTGCAACACTGCAAAACTCTGCCAATACTCGCCAATACTCTACCAATACTTGCCAATACTCTACCAATACTCGCCAATACTCTGCCAATACTCGCCAATACTCTGCCAATACTCGCCAATAAATTTTAACAGAAACAAAGAATTTTTTAATCGAATTTTCAGTCTTTTTTGATTTATAGCGCAAAAAATAAAAAAACCCAGGGGTGATTAAATACCATCAAAAGAAAGCTCTATTTGTGTGAAAAAAGGGACAAAAATTTCATATGGGTACAGTGTTGCATGACTGAGTAATTGTCATTCAAAGTGTGAGAGCACCGAAAGCTGAAAATTGGTCTGGTTAGGAAGGGGGTTTAAGTGCCCAGTTGTCAAGTGGTTAAAGGTGCAGTAGATAACACACAAATTATGTAAAAAATATTACCATCAATCTAATGGTAATTGTACAGAGATTGTACAATCAGCCTTTATGCTTGCTTTAAACTGCTTTTGGAGCTGATTCTAACCTTTTTCCGAGCTGCTTTTACATCTACATTGACTTGTAGGGGAGGAAACCAGTTCTGATACAAAAAGCCCTTGTACACAAGGCTATCCCACTCCTTAGCCTTGTACATAAGCCTCCTAGCCTAAAATCGTACCTATAAAAACGCCTCGAACATCACTCCCAGCCTGGGTATAACAGTGTTCACAATCATAAACACACAAGATTGCTACTAAAAGCAATCTTTAAAAAAAAGTTTCTATAAAACTTCGTCCTACAGAAAATACAGTATGTCTCCAGCCCCAGCCTCTGTCAAGAAGATGAAGGAGCCTTGCGGGTATTCGTTTTCTTTCTGCTGTTGATGGGATTCCTCTTGTACAGATAATTATGTTGCTCATCATGAATTACTCTTGACAGTGCTTTATGATGTGCTATAGCTGCTGGTTATATATCCTGTTTTACCAAAATTAGTCATTTGAGAATGCTTTTAAATTATGACCCGCAGTCAGATTTTTCTTTTTCTTTATGTAGCACCCTGATATTTAGGCAGGGTTGCTCTTAAATTTATTTGCCAAGTGATAGTTGCCTTGACCAATTGCTACGGAGTCAACTGACTTCGCCCTTATTCTGGAATTGCTGCACTTCTCTCTTGTGTCGCTAGGTGGCCGGGTACCTGGCGACATTAGATAAGACAAGGGCATTGCAAGGACAGATTAGGAGTACATGGGGTATCTCTGCCAATGGGCAGGGATTTTCTAGAATCCCTTGGCCTGCTGGGAGAGCCTATTAATTTGGGTGGAGTCAGCTGATTGGGGTTCTGTGCCACCTGGACGGCTGTCTGGGTGGACGTGTGTTGTACAGCCCTGGACTGCTAGGCTAGAGCCTGGGGTCTATCCTGGGGACATCTGGCTGCTGGGCTGTCCGAGGGCCTATCTAGAAGCAAGAGAGCAGTGCAGGGTTGGGACTGCGGCTTGCAGTTCAACCAACAGTGCAGACATCTCAAGTCTCCCTGAGGTGTGAGAGATTCTCGCATTTCTGCGGCAGCTCCCGCACACCCGCAAGCGCCTCCCGATCTCCCGAAAATGCATCCCCATAGCATCCCCATAAACATCCCCATAAACACTAAACAATCTGTACTTGTAATTAGGGCTCCGGTTGGCGGCCATTTTGTTGTGGACCATATTGCATTGTTTTTAACCACTTAAGGACCAGCCTCGTTTTGGATTTTAGGTGTTTACATGTTTAAAACAGGTTTTTTTGCTAGAAAATTACTTAGAACCCCCAAACATTATATAGGTTTTTTTTCTAACAGCCTAGAGAATAAAATGGCAGTCGTTGCAATACTTTTTTTTGCACCGTATTTGCGCAACGGTCATATAAGCGCACTTTTTTTGGAAAAAATTAACTTTTTTGAATAAAAAAATAAGACGACAGTAAAGTTAACCCAATTTTTTTTTATACTGTGAAATATAATGTTATGCCAAGTAAATTGATACCCAACATGTCACGCTTCAAAATTGCGCCCGCTCGTGGAATGGTGTCAAACTTTTACCCTCAAAAATCTCCATAGGCGACGTTTAAAAAATTCTACAGGTTGCATGTTTTACGTTACAGAGGAGGTCTAGGGCTAGAATTATTGCTCTTGCTCTACCGGTCGCGGCGATACCTCACATGTGTGGTTTGACCACCGTTTTCATATGCGGGCGCTACTCGCATATGCGTTCGCTTCTGCGCGCGAGCTCGTCGGGACGGGGGGTTTTTAAAAAAAATTTTTTTATTTTTATTATTTATTTTACATTATTTTATTTATTTTTACACTGTTTAAAAAAAAAATTGTGTCACTTTTATTCCTATTACAAGGAATGCAAACATCTCTTGTAATAGAAAAAAGCATGACAGGACCTCTTAAATATGAGATCTGGGGTCAAAAAGACCTCAGATCTCATATTTGCACTAAAATGCAATAAAAATAAATAAATAAATAAAGTCATTTAAAAAAATGACATGGAAAAAAATGTGCCTTTAAAGCGGGGTTCCACCCAAATTTTGAACAATATCTGTATGTATTCTCTTCCTTGCCTAGATGCTGACATGCCGTTTAAAAAAATTTTAATCGCCGTAATTACCTTTTTATTTTTCTATTCTTCTTTGCACTTCCTGGTTCTCCTCCCGTGGGAGTAGGCGTGTTTCTAGCCTCTCCCAGACTCCTGGGAGCTAGTCTCAGGCTTCCCAGGATGCCACTGAGCATGTGCGGGAACGAGCGGTGAATGCTGGGAGCACAGCATTCACCACATCCAGGAAATAAATGCTTGTGGGCTTCAAATGCCCACAATGAAGATGGAAACCGCCTGCAGTGATTAATATAAGTTATTCTTTCCGACGAAATCTGACACAGGCGGACATATTACACACAATATGTGAGTATGTAATGCTGAGAAGAAAAGTTTGTGAATGAACTCAAAAAAAAAAAAAAACGATAGATAGGTGGACCCCCGCTTTAAGAGGCGTGGGCAGAAGTGACGTTTTGACGTTGCTTCCACCTAGCAGTGTCATGGAGACGAGTGGGCGCCATCTTAGCCTCACTCGTCTCCAGGCACAGGATGGAGACGGACGCAATTGCCTCCGCCGCTACAGACGGCTCAGGTAAGCGGCGGAGGGCACCGGATCGCGGCGGGAGGTGGGGGCCCCTCTCCCGCCACCGATAAAAGTGACCTTGCGGCGATTCCGTCGCAGGGACCACTTTTAACAGAAAGCGGACCACCGCACGAAAACGGGGATACTGGGGGTTATGGCAGCTAGCTGCTGCCATAACAACGATATCCCCCTTCAAAGTTTGGACGTACATCGGCGTGCGGTGGTCCGGAAGTGGTTAATGGGAGAATTCTCAAACGCTAGAGAACAAACGTTCTTCTTGTGTTGAGTCTCCGCCATTTTCCTAAGAAAAACACCTCCTTACAACATAGGACAAAAATAAATAAATAAATAATATAGTATATACCGTATATATATATATATATATATATATATACACACATACAGACTGTTTGTTTATTTGTTAGGTTTTTTACTTTATTTCAGAGTAGATATATATAAAATCTGCTTTGAAGTTAAAAAAAATTATGCTGACATCTTACCATAGCCCCCCAAGAAATATAAAAAAAATTGTAAAAAAATTCTAAGAAATTAAAAAGTGTAAAAAAATAAAATAAAAACTACTGACACCACTCTCCCCTGCCCTACTATCACTCTTCACTGCCCCAACCCCCTCCCCCAAAAAAGCATAGTGAAATGAAATAAAGAAACATATTAAATTGTAAAAAAATCAATTATTAAAAATAAAAAAACTACTGACAACGTCCACTTCCACATACCACCCACCCTCTTCCCTAGAAGCACTGTGGAAAAATATTAAAACGAAGCGCCACCTCCCTAAAATGAGTTTACCACCTCCCTAAAATGAGTTTACCACCTCCCTGAAATGAGATTTTGCAGGTTGGGATGTCTGAAAGTGATGATTCTTCCGGCTGGAGAACCTGTCGTGGTCGGAGGCAGAGGGGAAGCTGTCACCACTAAGGGACCATCCACATTATTACCAGGGACCACAGTGAGTAGCCGGAGCAAGTACCGGAGCAGAATTCTCACCACCCGGGGACGGTGAAGAATTGGGAAACTTCAACAGGTGTTAAGCCAGGACCCAGCCAGCAGAGGTGACGCTTGCAGAGCAGTCTTGTGTGCTAAGCCAGGGACCGAGCAGATCAGTGGGGTGAAGCCTGAAGAGTATCTGCGAGTGCCAAGCTAGGGACCCAGCAGGGATGCAGGAGTGACGTGTGAGGAATATACTGCGTGTGAATATTGAAAGAGCTCAGTGGATCCAATAGCAGTGGATCTACAAGTCTAGTGAGGGAGACTGGGAGCTCGGTTGAGTGAAGTTCTACAAGATGAGATTGTAGAGGAAGCAAAGGAGTTTGTTACAACTTGTGTTAGAAACTGTTATAAGACCATTGCCATAGGAGACAGCGATCCTTCTCATGCAGATGTGGTGTCTTGCTTGATGCCTTCCCCTGCATGGCTGTCTGCCTATAGAAGTCTTGGAGTCTGCCAAATAACATTGCAACTACTTAAGGGTGTCCTGGCCCTAACCCTCTCTCCCGCAGTTCTGTTCAAGAGAAAATAAATCTCTTTGCATTCAAGAAGTGTCTAGCGCCCATTAATCTACCTTGCACTACACTCACCATGCCTTGTAACCCATTCTACATAGAAGGATGTCAGTTGTCCCTAACTCTGGAGGTCACCATTAGGCCTAGAGAGCCCCAGGACCTTGCTACATTTATGTTCGTATTAAGAGGACAATGCAGAAATTCCTCAGCACTCGATCCATTTAGCCAACACAAAAGACCTCATTAAACAGTTCTTAACAGTTAGTGTCTCTGCACACCAGATGTGGGGGGACTGCGTTGGGTGGCTATTCTAGTATAATCCTGGTCTTCTTATCTGCCCAGCTGCAGTGGTGTGAGGCCGGTATGTGGGGGAGTACTGACACGCAGTACTTTTTTTCAGCGCAGTGTGAGGCACGATCAGTGTGAGGCATCTACTACCTCGCACCACGAGGCAGCCAAAAAAATGAAAGTTGCTAAAGTTTTTGCCTTTTCTGGCTCCTGGAATAGAAAAAAACCCCGCTTTAGACTTTCTTATCCACTTTGCCGACCGCCCTATAGCAGGTTTACTGCTACAGGGCTGCTGCGCTGCGCAGGATCATGTGTATATACTCGATCTTGCACTTTTGGGTATTGGGCACAGCGGGAGCCAGGGGCGGACTGACAACACCCAGGGCCACCGGAACAAACAAAGCAAGGGCCCCCTGTCCGGCTCTGCTCATGACCCACCCTTGGCCCTGCCCATGACCCACCCCAGGCCCCACCCTTCATTTTACACAAAGTACAACTTCTTCCTTTTTAAAAAAAAAAACACTGTTTAAAGTGGAGTTCCACCCACTTTTACAACTCTTCAGCATCCCTCACTTTTTTCTCAGCACTTACTGTATATCTGCTGTATTAATTTTTCACTTCCTCCTCCCTGGCCGCGGCCCATCGCATCATTTCCTGTTTGCAATGCCTTCTGGGAAGGGACGGCAACTTCCTCTGACACTGCTGTTGCTATGGAAACCTGACCTGAAAACTATTACACTGCTTGTGCTGCACAGAGCATGTGCGAGATCTGCAAGATGAGATCCAGGAAGAAATACAGTCTGGCTTCAGATGCCCAGACTTAAGATGGCCACGGCCTGCTGTAAGTTTATAAAATAACAAACTACTGCTATAAACTAACAAAACAGACCTTAGTTTACAGACTAACTTTATTAGAATACATTAAGCTTGTGTATTATAAGGGTATTTTTATTTAAAAAGTATAATTTCGGCCGGAACACCACTTTAACAACAGATATAATGGGACCTAGAGGGAGGTCTTTCTCTAAGTGTCCATTGCACAGTCTTTTAGAAAGTGTCCCCTCCAGGCCCCGTTAGAGACTACAACAGAGTCTAATGGGACCTGGAGGGGGGTCTCTCTCTAACAGTGTCCATTAGAAATTCCCTATTAGAGAGAGACCCCCATCCACGAACCATTGGAGATTTCAAAGGAGTCTAATGGGACCTGGAGGGGGGTCTCTCTAACAGAGGCCCATTCAGTGTCCATTATAGAATCTTTTAGAAAGAGTCCCCTCCAGGTCCCATTAGAGACTGAAAAGGAGTATAATGGGACCTGGAGGGGGCTTCTTTCTAACAGAGTGTACAGTGAACACCTTCTTTCACTCTGGTCCTCATGGGACCCCCTCCTTTTGCCATGACTTTCACTCCTGCCCCAACCTCTCACAAAGCAGAAATAAAATTGTCACTGTGAAGCGCTCCTCTTACCTTAACTATGAGTACTGTAGCTGTGGCTGGCTCCCACGTCGTCTGTGGCTGGCTTGGGCGTCCTCTGTGGCTCGCTGGCTCCTGCATCCTCTGTGGCTGGCTCCCGTATCCTCTGTGGCTGGCTCCTGTATCCTCTGTGGCTGGCTGGCTCCTGCATCCTCTGTGGCTGGCTCCCGTATCCTCTGTGGCTGGCTCCCGTATCCTCTGTGGCTGGCTGGCTCCTGCATCCTCTGTGGCTGGCTCCCGTATCCTCTGTGGCTGGCTCCCGCATCCTCTGTGGCTGGCTGGCTCCCGCATCCTCTGTGCCTGGCTCTGGCATCCTCTGTGGCTAGCTGGCTCACATGTCCTCTGTGGCTGGTTGGCTCCTGCATCCTCTGTGGCTGGCTCCTGTTGGTGGCTGGCTGGCTCCTCCTGCATCCTCTGTGGCCTGCTCCTGTGGGTGGCTGGCTGGCTCCTGTTGGTCTCTGTGCTGAGAGAGAAGGGGGGCACTGACAGAGAGGGCGGGCACTGACAGAGAGGGGCGGGCTGACAGATAGAGGGTGCTGACAGAGAGGGTTGCTGACAGAAAGGGGCAGGCTGACAGATAGGGGATGCTGACAGAGAGGGGCGGGCTGACAAATAGGGGGTGCTGACAGAGAGGGTTGCTGACAGAGAGGGGTGGGCTGACAGAGAGGGGCGGGCACTGACAGAGAAGGAGTGAGGGGGTAGATGAGAGAGACCTCAGAAGACACACATCGCACCAGGCAGAGAGGCGGGACTTCGGCAGAAAGTGGCCGTGATCACCCACAGACCAGCCCCACCTCCAGACGTGGCCAAACGCAGGCGCCCATGTCCCCATTCAGCCAATCACAGGGCGCTCGCCGTGCATCACTGAGCTGGGCTTGGAGCAATCACGGCACTGTGAAACCTTTAAAACAGGACAGGTGGTGGCCCTACCCCAGCGGGCCCCTGGACCACGGCCGAATGGACCTACTAACCAGTCCACCCCTGGTGGGAGCTGATCAGCGAGTCCCAAGGACCCGATGTCCGCTGACACCTGCTGATCATTCGGTACACAGGCAGAATGGTGATCTGTCAGTAGGGAAGGCATTGATCCTGTGTTCTTGCAAAGCGGGGACATGGATCAATGCCTTCCCCTAGTAAAAGCACCTCCCACACTGTTAGAAAACACTGGCTAGGAACACAGTTAACCCTTTGATCGCCCCTGATGTTAACCCATTCCCAGCCAGTGTCATTAGTATAGTGACAGTGCATATTTTTTAGCACTGATCACTGTATTAGTGTCACTGGTCCCCAAAAAGTGTCAAAAGTGTCAGTTAGTGTCCCGATTGTCCGCCACAATATCACAGTCATACTATAAGTTGCTGATTGCCGCCACTACTAGTAAAATAAATAAATAAATCAGTATACGCTTATTGTGATTTTTTTTTACCAAAAATATGTAGCAGAATACATATTGTCCTAAACTGATGAAGAAATTAGATTTTTTCTTTTTTTTTTGGACATGTTTTATAGCAGAAAGTAAAAAATATATATATATTTTTTTTAAATGGTCTGTCTTTTTTTAAATATAGCGTAAAAAATAAAAACCGCAGTGGTGATCAAATACCACCAAAAGAAAGATCTATTTGTGGGAAAAAAAGGACATCAATTTTATTTAGGTACAGTGTCACACAATTGCGCAATTGTCAGTTAAAGTAACGTAGTGCTCTATAATAAAAAATGGCCTGGTCACGAAGGGGGGGGGGGGGTAAATATTTCCATGGGGCAAGTGGTTATTAAATAAAGGGGTCTCAGGATATGGTGAGCGCTCGTCATTTCGGGTGAACCGTTCACAGCACATATGCATTAAGGCAGCATATGGTTGGAGATAGAGGTACATTGCACCTGACATGAAAAGTGTGGAACCCTGAGCACTGTTTGGACACTTGAATTAGAATTAAGGAATTGTTTGAAGCAAGATTCTATGTCCAGTCATCATGCTGGAATGGACTGATTTGTTATATTGATGGACACTGCACCGGTCACTTAATGTTTGTACTAATAAGGGATAGTTCCATATATTTGTGTATTTAAGGTGCACATGCTAGCACTTTATTTATCACTTTATTAATAGTGCTGTATATTGTAATATTCATATACGATGTCAGGGTGATATCATACACAGCTGCTGTGGATTTTGCTTGGAACAGGCATGGGGTAGCAAGATCCATTATAATAGACCAGAGAAAAAAAAAATTAAACATAAAAATGGATGCCCAACACAGAAAAACCTAAGACAGTGTGAACAAAATAAACCAAACCCTTTAACATTCAGACTAATGAAGACTTTTCCTTCACTGGTTTTCGTAAGAAAAGGCCTGAGGGCTGCACAATAGGTGTTAAAGGGATTGGGTAACGGGCTCCATAGTCTCTAAAGCAGTGTACATACGGGCGGACTTTTCGACCGGACTGGTCCGACTGACCGATTCCGGCGGACAATCCGACCATGTGTGGGCTGCATCGGACTTCCGACGGACCATTTCGGTCGGAAATCGAACGGACTTTAGATTTGAAACTTGCTTCAAATCTTCCCGCCGGAACTCCGCTGGACTCAGTTCCTATCGGAAAGCCCGTTTGTCTGTATGCTGGTCCGACGAACCAAATACGACGCAAGTGCAGCTACAGCACCTGCCCGCGAGAATGTTTCCGGCGCGATCTCGGCAACAGGGTGCTACATCTCGTGCTCGCTGCAATAGGAAAAACACATTTTCCTATTGCAGCGAGCGCGGGGGGGGGGGGAGGCGACCATGTCCCTTAGGTCTGGTATGGATTTTAAGGGGAACCCCTACGCCGAAAAAACAGCGTGGGGTCCCCCCAAAATCCATACCGGACCCTTATCTGAGCACGCAGCACGACCGGTCAAGAAAGGGGGTGGGGACGAGCGAGCGACCCCCCTCCTGAACCGTACCAGGTCACATGCCCTCAACATGGGGGGTGGGTACTTTGGGGGAGGGGAGCGCCCTGCGGCCCCCCCCAAGCACCTTGTCCCCATGTTGATGAGGACAAGGGCCTCTTCCCGACAACCTTGGCCACTGGTTGTCGGGGTCTGCGGGCGGGGGGCTTATCGGAATCCGGGAGCCCCCTTTAAAAAGGGGGCCCCCAGATCCCAGCCCCCCACCCTATGTAAATGAGTATGGAGTACATCGTACCCCTATCCATTCACCTAGGGAAAAAAGTGTCAATAAAAAAACTCTAGATGGGTTTTTAAAGTAATTTATTAGGCAGCTCCGGGGGTCTTCTTCTGACTTCGGGGATCTTCGGGGATCTTCTTCTGACTTCTCCGCTCTCTCCGGCCTCTTCTCCCGGTGTCCGGTTCTTCTGCCGGGCTCCTCTGCTATCTTCTGCCGCTCTTTTGCTAGCGGTGGCCTGGTCTTCTGCGTTGTCTTCTTCCCTCTTCTCTTCTTCCGATGCTGACACGATGCTCTCTCCTGCTGTAATGCTGTGTGGATGGTGCGTAATGACTTATATAGGCATGGGGCGGGGTCACCGGGTGATGTCATCCTATGACCCCGCCCCTTATGACGTCACAGTCCCAGCATGCCCCCGGAAGAGGGAGCATGAGGGAGGAAGACGACAGAAGATAGCGGAGGAGCCCGGCAGAAGAACTGGACACCGGGAGAAGAGGCCGAACACCAGGAGAAGAGGCCGGAGAGAGCGGGGAAGTCAGAAGAAGACCCCCGAAGTCAGAAGAAGACCCCCGAAGTCGGAAGAAGACCCCCGGAGCTGCCTAATAAATTACTTTAAAAACCTGTCTAGAGTTTTTTTATTGACGCTTTTTTGCCTAGGTGAATGGGTAGGGGTACGATGTACCCCATACTCATTCACATAGGGTGGGGGGCCGGGATCTGGGGGACCCCTTATTAAAGGGGGCTCCCGGATTCCGATAACCCCCCGCCCACAGACCCCGACAACCAACGGCCAGGGTTGTCGGGAAGAGGCCCTTGTCCTCATCAACATGGGGACAAGGTGCTTTGGGGTGGGGGGGCCGCACCGGTTCCCTGAGACTGGAAAGTTATTTCTAGGGTTCCTCTGTGTTGAAAAGGATGAGAAAGGCTACTCCAAGGGCTCATTCAAATGGACAGACAGGTGGTAGTAAAAGCAGGCGGTTAAGCCGAGGTTTTACCACCCTCAACCTCCTACCTAAAAAAGGACATGCAGCCACTCAGGGCTGTACACATGCTGCTGCTAGATTGTCCCTGTCACAACCCATTCAAGGTGCAACTACCCTACAACCATGTGCAATACATGGGGTTGTGTGTTGTGGTTCAGCCTTTTGAGGCTTAAAACAGACTGCCTGTCAACCTCCCACTCGCTTTTCAGAAGGGCGGCAAGGGCTGCCTTATGTCTGAACGAGCCCTGAATCTGTCTGAATGATGAAAAGCCAGGGGGTAATTCTATTTTCCAGCATTGACCCAACTATAAGTTTTGGTTGCACTAAGCTTTAACCACCACTAGATGGCAGTCAGAGTATAGCAAATCGAAGCAGAAGCTTAGTATAATGTAAAAAGTTGTTGATTGTGACTTAACACTTTTATGACATCTTGTCGGAAATGTGGCATATTGATATTTAATTCAATATTGAGGTATTGAATTAAAATTAATGGCAGTCCGTCACTAAAATTTTCTTCCAGATGAGGTCCGAAACTCAAGATTTTTTTGAACAAAAAATAAGAAGTGTAAAATTTCCATAGCATATCAACAGGATTTATCCCCCAGTGTCCCTTTACATCAGGTGTCCCAATCAAATTACCCTCATATAGCAGGTATCCCCATCAGAATATCCCCACCACAGAGCAGGTGTCCCCACTCCCCATCAGAGTGCCCCCATAGAGCAGGTGTCCCCATCAGAATGCCCCCATAGAGCAGGTGTCCCCATCAAAGTTCCCCCATAGAGCAGGTGTCCCCACTCCCCATCAGAGTGCCCCCATAGAGCAGGTGTCCCCATCAGAATGCCCCCATAGAGCAGGTGTCCCCATCAAAGTTCCCCCATAGAGCAGGTGTCCCCATCAGAATGCCCCTATAGAGCAGGTGTCCCCATCAGAGTGCCCCCATAGAGCAGGAGTCCCCATCGGAGTGCTCCTATAGAGCAGGTGTCTCCATCAGAGTGTCCCTATAGAGCAGGTGTCCCCATCAGATTGCCCCTATAGAGCAGGTGTCCCCATCAGAGTGCCCCCATAGAGCTGGTGTTACCATCAGAGTGCCCCTATAGAGCAGGTGTCCCCATCAGAGTGCCCCTATAGAGCAGGTGTCACCATCAGAGTGCCCCCATAGAGCAGGTGTCACCATCAGAGTGCCCCCATAGAGCAGGTGTCCCCATCAGAGTGCCCCCATAGAGCAGGTGTCCCCATCAGAGTTCCCCCATACAGCAGGTGTCACCATCAGAGTGCCCCCATAGAACAGGTGTTCCCATCAGAGTTCCCCCATACAGCAGGTGTCCCCATCAGAGTGCCCCCATAGAGCAGGTGTCCCCATCAGAGTTCCCCCATAGACCAGGTGTCCCCATCAGAGTGCCCCCATAGAGCAGGTGTCCCCATCAGAATATCCCCACCACAGAGCAGGTGTCCCCATCAGAGTGCCCCCATAGAGCAGGTGTCCCCATCAGAATGCCCCCATAGAGCAGGTGTCCCCATCAAAGTTCCCCCATAGAGCAGGTGTCCCCATCAGTGTGCCCCTATAGAGCAGGTGTCCCCATCAGAGTGCCCCCATAGAGCAGGTGTCCCCATCGGAGTGCCCCTATAGAGCAGGTGTCCCCATCAGAGTGTCCCCATAGAGCAGGTGTCCCCATCAGAGTGCCTAGATAGAGCAGGTGTTCCCATCAGAGTTCCCACATAGAGCAGGTGTCCCCATCAGAGTGCCTAGATAGAGCAGGTGTCCCCATCAGAGTTCCCACATAGAGCAGGTGTCCCCATCGGAGTGTCCCCATAGAGCAGGTGTCCCCATCAGAGTGCCTAGATAGAGCAGGTGTCCCCATCAGAGTTCCCACATAGAACAGGTGTCCCCATCGGAGTGCCCCTATACAGCAGGTGTCCCCATCAGAATGTCCCCAAAGAGCAGGTGTCCCTATCAGAGTGCCTAAATAGAGCAGGTGTCCCCATCAGAGTTCCCCCATAGAGCACGTGTCCCCATCAGAGTGCCCCCATAGAGCAGGAGTCCTCATCAGTGTGCCCCTATAGAGCAGGTGTCCCCATCAGAGTGCCCCCATAGAGCAGGTGTCCCCATCGGAGTGCCCCTATAGAGCAGGTGTCCCTATCAGAGTGTCCCCATAGAGCAGGTGTCCCAATCAGAGAGCAGGAGTCCTCATCAGTGTGCCCCTATAGAGCAGGTGTCCCCATCAGAGTGCCCCTATAGAGCAGGTGTCCCCATCAGAGTACCCCCATAGAGCAGGTGTCCCCATCAGAGTGCCCCTATAGAGCAGGTGTCCCCATCAGAGTGCCCCTATAGAGCAGGTGTCCCCATCAGAGTGCCCCCATAGAGCAGGTGCCCCATCAGAGTGTCCCTTTACATCAGGTGTGCCCATCAGAGTTCCCCCGTAGTGCAGGTGTCCCCATCAGAGTGCCCCCATAGAGCAGGTTTCCCCATCAGAGTGCCCCCATAGAGCAGGTTTCCCCATCAGAGTGCCCCCCCCCCCCCCCCCCATTTATTTATTTATTTTTTGAGCACTTATTTTTATTTATTTATTTATTTTTTCATTTATTTTTGATATCAAACATCTCACTACACTATCACAATCCACCCCTCTTTCCTTTCCGTCTTTTTCATCTTGTCACTTGTTAGTATCCCTCTGCTATCCTATGGTTTCCACCACCTCCATGTCCCTACCATCCTTGGCCCAGGCCTTTTACTTGTATATACATATCTGTATGCGAATACTCATTGATTTTACTACTTTAGATGCCTGACAAACATACTCATGCTTATAGGCTATACTCTTTATGGACTAATGAGGTCTTTAGGGATACATCACTACCCTACTATTACACAATCACAGTCCACCTCTTTCACTTCCCTTTTTCTTTTCTATCTTTGCACCTGTTAGTATCCCTCTGTTATCCTATGTTTCCTACCATCTCCATGTTCCCTACCATCTTTGGGTACAGGCCTCTCATTTCATGCATATATATCTTCATGCTAATACTTATTGATTCTACTTTATTACTTTAGATGCCTGACAAACATACTTATGTTTACAGCCTACACTCTTTATGAACTAACGAGGTCTCTAGGGTTACATCACTACACCTATGCCATGTCTGCTCGCCGTTTGGCCCCTGGCGGGGTCCCATCTGACTTCACCCCCTCGGCTCCCTGGTGAGGCACCTGCTGCTGCTATCTTGGAGCCGCACACCTGTATCCATGGTCAAGCTCAGTGGTGAGTATGGGGACCCATAACCCCTCCTACCCTGTGCCTTTATAACCAATACTGTGCCATTTTGCCAACTATATACTTTTTTATCTTAGGTACAATGTTACACACATCCACCCCTGAAGAGCGAGCTGGATCTCGCGAAACTAGTCGGTTAGTATGATGCCCATGTACTATGACTGCTATTACATCCATGTACCAATATTTCTTGTTCTATATATCTTTTTTTGGCAACTGTTGGTGTTATCTATGCATGTAAACAATTTTACTTGAATAAACCATATACTGTATTTACTACTGTTATGTTTACTGGCGGAAACCGTACCCACTTCATTTAAAGTCCCAGGGTGAATCCTTTGTTTTACTATCATCAGAGTGCCCCCATAGAGCAGGTTTCCCCATCAGAGTGCCCCTATAGAGCAGGTGTCCCCATCAGAGTGCCCCCATAGAGCAGGTGTTCCCATCAGAGTGTCCCTTTACATCAGGTGTCCCCATCAGAGTGCCCCCATAGAGCAGGTGTCCCCATCAGAGTGTCCCTTTACATCAGGTGTGCCTATCAGAGTGCACCCATAGTGCAGCTGTCCCCATAATAGTGCCCCCATAGAGCAGGTGTCCCCATCAGAGTGTCACTTTACATCAGGTGTCCCCATCAGAGTGCCCCCAAATTGCAGGTGCCCCCATCAGAGTGCCCCCATAGAGCAGGTGTCCCCATAAGAGTGCCTCCATAGAGCAGGTGTCCCCATCAGAGTCCGCCCATAGAGCAGCTGCCCCCATCAGAGAGCAGGTGTCCCCATCAAAGTGCCCATCCTTAAAGCAGAAGTAAACCAATCCATTTACCAGTTTCAAAAAAGTTTCATTTCGGGCACATGCCGGAAATGTAACACCCCCATTGGTTGTGCTCTCAACCAAACTGTCAAACCATCCAATGGCTGGTGTAATAACTGATCACATGTGCAGCATCATGGCAGTTTTAGATTAAACAGAGGCAAAGATGGCAGCTTCCTTGGCTGAAAATGATAGGAGGGTTTACTTCCACTTTAAATTTCAGTTTTGAACCATCACAGTGCACCTATAATTGGTAGAACAGTGTACCTAATGGATAAGTCCAGCGTGGGGCATTTTGGACTGAGCAGCCTATTTTTTTTTCTTTTTTTAAACCAAAAGCTTACTGTGAGAGGAGGACCAAGACCCCTGCAGGCTTATTGGAGGTCGGAAGACCAGCACAGCACCGGAGAAGAATAAAGAATCTGGCTTTGGCCACAGTGTATTTTAAATTGGAGCTCCACCTTGCCCAACGCATTAAGATCATGAAAAAAAAAAAGCAGCATATCGCGTTTTACAACGCATCGGTTAGCCTCTAGATGGCAGTAGAAGAATAGTAAATAGCTACTTTAGGACAATCCATGTTCCTAAACAATTCACGCTGCCAGCAGATGTCATCATAAGACTGCTAGATGTAACGTTTGGCTTTTTCAGATTGTCAATTATTCCTGAACAGTTGGATGAGAAATATAATATGCAATAAATTATTTCAGACTAGAAAATGCATTTTAAACAGCTTGATCCTGCCTGATCTGACACTGGGGTAAGGATTTGGGTATTAGGAGTAACATATTGAGAACCAATGGCTTGTTATCATGGAGAGGGTGCCTATGTGTTCTATTTTATGAGAAAAGGGAAGAAAGGTGCATGTACTGCTGTCCATGGGGACAAGCTGCATTTAACCCCTCTGTGTCCTTTCACAGCAGATTTGATGTCACCGTTGTTGGCGTACAGCCGTTTGTACAAATCAATGATAGGCCATGACCATAACAGTTGTTGGTGGATCTAAAAGTCATTGTTCAATCAGATTGTATAGTGTATGTTCAGTTTAATATTAACTGCTTCAGAACCGCCCACTGCAGTTATACTGCGGCAGGGCGGCCCCGCTGCGCCAAATCACATACATGTATTGAACATGGTATTTCCGGGTAGGGGGTGCATGCACACCTGCCGCCCTGGCTGTGCTGTCATTCACTACAGCACAAGGCAATCAGTGGGTCCTGGCCACAATGTTCTGGAGCACACACTGGTCACACAATGGTCTGGAGCACACACTGGTCACACAATGGTCTGGAGCACACACTGGTCACACAATGGTCTGGAGCACACACTGGTCACACAATGGTCTGGAGCACACACTGGTCACACAATGGTCTGGAGCACACACTGGTCACACAATGGTCTGGAGTACACACTGGTCACACAATGGTCTGGAGTACACACTGGTCACACAATGGTCTGGAGCACACACTGGTCACACAATGGTCTGGAGTACACACTGGTCACACAATGGTCTGGAGCACACACTGGTCACACAATGGTCTGGAGTACACACTGGTCACACAATGGTCTGGAGCACACACTGGTCACACAATGGTCTGGAGTACACACTGGTCACACAATGGTCTGGAGCACACACTGGTCACACAATGGTCTGGAGCACACACTGGTCACACAATGGTCTGGAGCACACACTGGTCACACAATGGTCTGGAGCACACACTGGTCACACAATGGTCTGGAGCACACACTGGTCACACAATGGTCTGGAGTACACACTGGTCACACAATGGTCTGGAGCACACACTGGTCACACAATGGTCTGGAGCACACACTGGTCACACAATGGTCTGGAGTACACACTGGTCACACAATGGTCTGGAGTACACACTGGTCACACAATGGTCTGGAGCACACACTGGTCACACAATGGTCTGGAGCACACACTGGTCACACAATGGTCTGGAGCACACACTGGTCAAACAATGGTCTGGAGCACACACTGGTGACACATTGGTCTGGAGCACATACTGGTCACACAATGGTCTGGAGCACATACTGGCCACACAATGGTCTGGAGCACATACTGGTCACACAATGGTCTGGAGCACACACTGGACACACAATAGTCTAAAGCACACACTAAACACACATTGGTCGGGAGCACACACTGAACGCACAATGGTCTGGAGCACACACTGGTTGTTATATATATATCTATATATATCTATATATATCTATATAGATATATAGATATATATACACACACAGTTCAGTCAGAGTAGAGTATATAATAGTGCATTGAAGTGGTTAAGGGGAACCCTATGACAGAATTAAGAAACAAAAAATGACATGAGGTCCCCCTCAAAATCTCTGGTATGGATTTTAAGGGGAGCTCCGCCAAAATGAAAAATAAAAAAACAGCGTGGGGTCCCCCCCGAAATCCATACCAGGCCCTCATCCGAGCAAGCAGCCTGGCAGGCCATGGAAGGGGGGGGGGACCTTCGAGCACCCCCCCTCCTGAACCATACCAGGACGCTTGCCCTCAACATGGGGAGGGTTCTTTGGGGTCCCCCCAAAGCACCTTGTCCCCATGTTGATGGGGACAAGGGCCTCATCCCCACAACTCTGGCCCGGGGTTGTAGGGGTCTGTGGGTGAGGGGCTTATCGGAATGTGGAAGCCCCCTTGAACTCCACGCCAGAATTTTAAAAGAAATTGGCGTGGGGTCCCCCCCAAAATCCATACCAGACCCTCATCTGAGCAAGCAGCCTGGCAGGCCATTGAAGGGGGGGACGAGCGAGCACCCCCCCTCCTGAACCATACCAGGACACTTGCCCTCAACATGGGGAGGGTTCTTTGGGGTCCCCCAAAGCACCTTGTCCCCATGTTGATGGGGACATGGGCCTCATCCCCACAACCCTGGCCCGGGGTTGTGGGGGTCTGTGGGTGAGGGGCTTATCGGAATCTGGAAGCCCCCTTTAACAAGGGGGCCCCCAAATCCCACCCCCCCATGTTAATGGGTAGGGGTACATTGTACCCCCTACCCATTCACCAAAAAAAGTGTCAAAAAGTAAAAACCACAAAAGACAGTTTTTAATAATTCATTTATTAAAAAAGTGTCCCGCGATGTCCATCCATCTTCAATTACGCCACCTGACCGAAGTGAAAAAAAAAAGCTCCGCCTCGAGACAGCTGTTATATAGGTCATGTGACGTCAGAGGGGGTGGGGTCATTTGGTTACGTCAGCAGGTGGCCCCGCCCTTGTCTATATAAAAGCTGTCACAGCCAAAAGACAGCAGTCGACGGAAGGCCTACCATGGAGGCGGAGTTTTTTCTTTTTCTAGTCCATTTGGCAGCGTGATTGACGATGGATGGACATCGCGGGACACTTTTTATTTTTTAATAAAGGAATTGTTAAAAACTGTTTATTGTGGTTTTTACTTTTTGACACTTTTTTTGGTGAATGGGTAAGGGTACATCTTCACATGCTGCAAAATGCATGAAAATGAGTCCCCTTTAAATCCTATCTAACTGTTCACATCTGTGCGCTGCGTTATTTGAAGAGTCCTGCTAGCGCCCTGTTTGTCGATGAATATGCACCAAAAAGGCACATGTCAATTTTTACCCAAGTGACCAGGGATGAAAACACACGCATTATGCGCTGCATTAAATGTTAATGCAATGCATTAAGAACTTGCTGAAAAAAAAAAGCAGCATATCGCGATTTACAACGCACCGATTAGCCTCTAGATGGCAGTAGAAGAATAGTAAATAGCTACTATAGGACAATCCCTATTCCTAAACAATCCACGCTGCCGGCAGATGTCATCATAAGACTGCTAGATGTAACGTTTGGCTTTTTCAGATTGTCAATTATTTCCTGGATGAGAAATATAATATGTAATAAATTATTTCAGATTAGAAAATGTATTTTAAACAGCTTGATCCTGCCTGCCTCTGTGTCCTTTCACAGCAGATTTGATGTCATCGTTGTTGGCGTACAGCCGTCTGTATAAATCAATGATTGGCCATGACTGTACAGTTGTTGGTAGATCTAAAAGTCATTGTTCAATCAGATTGTATAGTGTATGGTCAGTTTAATATTAACCGCTTCAGAACCGCCCAGTGCACTTATACTGCTGTAGGGCGGCCCCGCTGCGCCAAATCACATACATGTACTGAATTTGGTATTTCCGGGTAGGGGGTGCACGCACACGCCTGACGCCCTGGCTGTGCTGTCATTTGCTACAGCACAAGCCAATCAGTGAGTCCTGGCCACAATGTTCTGGAGCACACACTGGTCACACAATGGTCTGGAGTACACACGTATCATACAAGGGTCTAGAGCACACACTGGTCACACAATGGTCTGGAGTACACACTGGTCACACTAGGGTCTGGAGCACACACTGGTCACACAATGGTCTGGAGTACACACTGATCACACAATGGTCTGGAGTACACACTGGTCACACAATGGTTTGGGGGCACACACTGGTCAAACAATGGTTTGGGGGCACACACTGGTCACACAACGGTTTGGGAGCACACACTGGTCACACAATGGGCTGGAGCACACACTGGTCACACAATGATCTGGAGCACACACTGGTCACACAATGGTCTGGAGCACATACTGGTCACACAATGGTCTGAAACACACACTGGTCACACAATGGTCTGGAGCATATACTAGACGCACAATGGTCTGGAGCACACACTGGTCACAGAATGGGGAGGGGGGGCGAGCGCCCCTCCTGAACCATACCAGATCGCTTGCCCTCAACATGGGGAGGGTGCTTTGGGGTCCTCCCCAAAGCACCTTGTCCCCATGTTGATGGGGAGAATGGCCTCGTCCCCACAACCCTGGCCCGGTGGTTGTGGGGGTCTGCGGGTGTGGGGCTTATCGGAACCTGCAAGCCCCCTTTAACAAGGGGGCCCCCAGATCCTACCTCCTCTATGTGAATGAGTAATGGTAGCCAACTGCTGTCTCTTGGCTGTGACAGCTGTTATATAGGCGAGGGCGGGGTCACCCAGTGACGTTGCCAAGTGAACCCGCCCCTTCTGATGTCATGTGACGTCAGAGGGGGGCGGTGTCATCTGGTTACATCAGCGGATGCCTATATAACAGCTGTCACAGCCAAAAGACAGCAGTCGCCGGGAGGCCTCCCATTGAGGCTGAGTATTTTCAATTTTTCAGGTCCGTCGGGCTGCGTGATTGACGATCGATGGACAAGGAATTCTCAAAAACTGTCTATTGTGGTTTTAACTTTTTGACACTTTTTTTGGTGAATGGGTAGGGGTATAATGTACCCAATACCCATTCACATAGGGGCGTGGCCAGGATCTGGTGGCCCCCTTGTTGAAGGGGGCTTCCAGATTCCGATAAGCCCCCCACCCGCAGACCACCACAACCACTGGGCCAGTGTTGTGGGGATGGGGCTCTTGTGCTCATCAACATGGGGACAAGGTGCTTTGGGGGGACCCCAAAGCACCCTCCCCATGTTGAGGGCAAGCGGTCTGGTATGTTTCAGGAAGGGGGGGCACTCGCTCGTCCCCCCTTTCCTGGCCTGCCAGGCTGCTTGCTTGTATAAGGGTCTGGTATGGATTTTGGGGGAGGACCCCCACAGCAATTTAAAAAAAAAAAATTGGTGTGGAGTTCCCCTCAAAATCCATACCAGGGGACTAAGCCAATGTTTATCCTTGATTTTTCATCTATATTGCCGGGAGTCGGCAATACATTACAGCCAGGAGAAAGTTTAAATGAAATATTTTCCTTTAGAAATTCAATTTTGCTGCGGCACTGTTCTAGACATCACACAGATGCACCACTTTACAGGCAGACACGATATTTAAAGGAATATTTCATTTTTATTGCTTCACTTTAAGCATTATTATACACTTTTTATGGCAATAACTTGCATATAAGCCTTTAAAATGAGAACTGTTGATTTTTCATGTTTGTGTCCCATAGACTTTAATAGGGTTCGCATGTTACATAGTTACATAGTTACATAGTAGGTGAGGTTGAAAAAAGACACAAGTCCATCAAGTCCAACCTATGTGTGTGATTATGTGTCAGTATTACATTATATATCCCTGTATGTTGCGGTCATTCAGGTGATTATCTAATAGTTTCTTGAAGCTATCAATGCTCCCCGCTGAGACCACCGCCTGTGGAAGGGAATTCCACATCCTTACCGCTCTTACAGTAAAGAACCCTCTACGTAGTTTAAGGTTAAACCTCTTTTCTTCTAATTGTAATGAGTGGCCCCGAGTCTTATTAAACTCTCTTCTGCGAAAAAGTTTTATCCCTATTGTGGGGTCACCAGTACAGTATTTGTAAATTGAAATCATATCCCCTCTCAAACGTCTCTTCTCCAGAGAGAATAAGTTCAACGCTCGCAACCTTTCCTCATAACTAAGATCCTCCAGACCCCTTATTAGTTTTGTTGCCCTTCTTTGCACTCGCTCCATTTCCAGTACATCCTTCCTGAGAACTGGTGCCCAGAACTGGACAGCATACTCCAGGTGCGGCCGGACCAGAGTCTTGTAGAGCGGGAGAATTATCGTTTTATCTCTGGAGTTGATCCCCCTTTTAATACATGCCAATATTCTGTTTGCCTTATTAGCAGCAGCTTGGCATTGCATGCCATTGCTGAGCCTATCATCTACTAGGACCCCCAGGTCCTTTTCCATCCTAGATTCCCCCAGAGGTTCTCCCCCCAGTGTATAGATTGCATTCATATTTTTGCCACCCAAATGCATTATTTTACAATTTTCTACATTGAACCTCATTTGCCATGTAGTCGCCCACCCCATTAATTTGTTCAGGTCTTTTTGCAAGGTTTCCACATCCTGCGGAGAAGTTATTGCCCTGCTTAGCTTAGTATTGTCCGCAAATACAGAGATTGAACTGTTTATCCCATCCTCCAGATCATTTATAAACAAATTAAATAGGATTGGTCCCAGCACATGTTCGCTTGAACTTTTTGCCTGTTCACATGTTCTGCTGCAAACCGGGGGTGTTCGGCCCATCCCTAGTCAGGAGATCACACTGGGCACAATGGTCTGCAGCATGCACTGGTCACACAATGGTCAGGGACACACTCTGGTCACACAATGGTCTGGAGCACACACTGGTTGCACAATGGTCTGGAGCACATATTGGACACAAAATGGTCTGGAGCACACACTGCACACACAATGGTCCTGAGCACACACTGCACACACAATGGTCCTGAGCACACACTGGCACACAATGGTCCTGAGCACACAATGGTCTGGAGCACACACTGGTCACACAATGGTCTGGGGGCTCACACTGGCCACACAATGGCTAGGGGCACACATTGGTCACACAATGGTCGGGAGAACGCATTGGTCACACAATACTTAGTCTGGAGCATGCACGGACCACACAATGGTCAGGGGCATGCACTGGTCACACAATGGTCTGGAGCATGCACTGGTCACACAATGGTCTGGAGCATGCACGAGTCACACAATAGTCTAAAGCACACACTGGTCACACAATGATCTGCAGCACACACTGGTCACAGAATGTCTCAACAAGTATAAAGAGGGGTGATGGCTACAGTGCTTGCTGTAGCTTCCCATAGAAATGTCCATAAATTGGGCTTTAGCCTGGGGTGGAGCTGACAGCCAGTGCAAAAAAAAAAAGGTATTTTTTTTTCCTCAACCATGCATGGATATGGTGTACCTGGGAGATCGAACAAATATTTTCTATTGCTAGAGTTTATAAAATTGCATTATTCCATGCCCATTTAAAGAAGCAAATATGAGCAAAGTATAGTACACCAAACCTAAATATGTGTATAGAGCATATTTAGGTTAAAGCCCAACTCCAGGAAGCTTGAAAACTCTTTATTGCCAAGGGCTGTGCCCACGCTGCAAGGGTTAACTGCTTGGCTCGGTCCAGAGAAGATTGACTCCTCCCCCTACATTGTGCACTTCCTATATAAGTAATTTATACAAATTGTAGTATTTCTATAAAGATACATTTTATTATTGTGACTGCATAACCCCTGTGCAGCACTATGGTTGCCACCTGTCTGGGATTCACCTGGACAGTATGGGTTTTAAATCATTTTGAATCATGTGTTTGGATCTCTGTCCGCCTGGAACCTGACACATGATCCAGACCAGAATGGCATAGATGCATAGAATGCATTAAGGTGAAAAACACTGAAGATTTACAATCCTTTAATCAAGCACAAGCACTATTATCCTTAAGCAGAAGTTCTGGCGTCCACTTCTATACTAATCTGCCAGGGCATGTATTTGCCGGAAACCGCAGCACAAGGAATACTCGACTGAAACTATTTGATGATTTTCGGGCTCAGGCTAAGTAATCTTTGTGTTGCAATTCCTGGCAATTACATGCCCCAGTGGACTGGTATAGAAGTGGACGTCAGGACTCTGATCAAATTGTATGAACTGCTCTACAAGGATTAGACTGCTGGTGCCTGATAAACATGAAATGCAGAGAAACACAAGAGGTACGCACTTGAGCCCAGGGGTTAAATAGTCATGTTCCTTCCCCTGGCCCCCAACTGCGCAGAACTTTTTTTGTAATTGCTGTAGACAAGTGGTTACTCAGCAATAGACCTGTTCATGTCCCCAGTTCCCCACTAAATTTCACAGAATATACTGGAATGGCTGAACAGCCTTAGGGCTCATTTACACATGTAGTGCCCTCTAAAGAGCAATCCACATTTGGATCGCTCTTCAGAGGGCATTTGACAGGCAGTGGGGAGGTGTTATTTCTCCTCCTCACCACCTGTTTAAACCCCACAGCAGTGCCCTGCAACTGAATGCATTGCACAGGGATGCAGGAAGCCCCCATTCACTTGGATGGGCCACGTTCGACAGGGATTATTGCTCACTGAACCCAACAAATCAGAGAATTTTCGCTACACCGTGATGCAAAGCATTTTGGCTGCGGCATGTGTACACCCTCTGATGCCTTTGCAGTTTAAGAGGAATGGTTGGGTAGTAGTAAAAACACAGCTGAACCTCTAATTTTTACTGTCCTCCAACCACAAGTGTAAACAGAGTTGCAGGGCACTCTGAAGAGTGATCCATGGTGGATCATTTTTTAGAGGTATCTGACAGGTGGTGAAGAAGCGTTATGTTGCCACCTGTTTTTTATTGTCAGAGTATTGAAATCATGCGCTAGAAGCTTCTTGTATACAGCAAATGGTTTTACTTTTATGGAGGATGTTAGATTATGTCTTACAGCATTAGAAACATGAACAGGAAGAACGAGCATACAAGTACATACTTAGATACAGAAGGTACATCCTGTGATTATATTACCACAGAGAATACACACTATAATACTGCAGTGCTACCTACTGGTATAGATAGGTATAATGCATATACCTGTATATAGTTTACAAAATAGAAAGCTACTTGCTGTTGCTTCTTCCAACATTTTAACACCTAAAAACCCATGCCACTGTGCTGTAGCCATGTGCACTGTACGTGGTTGCAGCACAGCCCCATTCAGTTGAGTTAAGCAAGTGCAATGCCATGTGCCACAAAAGTGTTTGGGTTTGGGTTTGGCTTGAAGAAAACATGGCAACCCTATGCAGCACTATGAAGCAGGAAACAGGAATAGAATTCGGGTTTCAGTCCCCCTGAAACCCGGACACAATATTCAGATATAATTGTATCTTGGAACAGGGCCTGACAGGATGGTGAAGGGGCACTATGTGTGCCACATTACTATTCTTATACCCAAAGGTGTCCCAGGTCTTTTATCCTACAGTGCAGCGGTCCCCAACCTTTTTGGCACTGGGGACCAGCTGCGTGGAAGACAATTGTGCCAAGCCTCAGGGTGGGGGTGGGGCGCATGGGGGGTAAGTGCTTTTTCGCGGGCAATTTGTCAGGGCAATGGCTGGTGTTAACGCTTCAATCATCCTGGCACCATGGTTGATATGGTGTCATGGTGATTGAAGCTAATTTTTTTCTATTATTACATTGTAAATTAAATAGTTCAACTCACCAAGTTGCAGAATCAGTGGGAGCCCTGAGCGTGTCACTTGCCACGTTGCCTGCCACCAGATGCAGCATGTCACTTGCCACGTTGCCTGCCACCAGATGCAGCATGTCACTTGCCTTGTCGCCTACCACCAGATGCGGATCGTCACTTGTCACATCGCCTGCCACCAGATGCAGCTTGTCACTTGCCACGTTGCCTGCCACCAGATGCAGCTTGTCACTTGCCATGTCACCTGCCACCAGATGTTGATTGTCACTTGCCACATCGCCTGCCACCAGATGCAGCTTGTCACTGGCCACGTGGCCTGCCACCAGATGCAGCATGTCACTTGCCATGTCGCCTGCCACCAGATGCAGCTTATCACTTGCCACGTCACCGGCCACCAGATGCGGATTGTCACTTGCCATGTCGCCTGCCACCAGATGCAGCTTGTCACTTGCCATGTCGCCTGCCACCAGATGTGGATTGTCACTTGCCACATTGCCTGCCACCAGATACAGCTGGTCACTTGCCACATTGCCTGCCACCAGATACAGCTGGTCACTTGCCACGTTGCCTGCCACCAGATATGGATTTTTACTTGCCATGTCGCCTGCCACCAGATGCAGCTTGTCATTTGCCATGTCGCCTGCCACCAGATACGGATTGTCACTTGCCATGTCGCCTGCCACCAGATGCAGCTTGTCACTGGCCACGTGGTCTGCCACCAGATGTGGATTGTCACTTGCCACATCGCCTCCCACCAGATGAAGCTTGTCACTTGCCATGTTGCCTGCCACCAGAAGCAGCTTGTCACTTGCCACATCGCCTGCCACCAGATAAGGATTGTCACTTGCCATGTCGCCTGCCACCAGATGCAGCATGTCACTTGCCATGTTGCCTGCCACCAGATGCAGCTTATCACTTGCCACGTCACCGGCCACCAGATGCGGATTGTCACTTGCCATGTCGCCTGCCACCAGATGCAGCTTGTCACTTGCCTTGTCGCCTGCCACCAGATGTGGATTGTCACTTGCCACATCGCCTGCCACCAGATGCAGCTTGTCACTGGCCGCGTGACCTGCCACCTGATGTGGTTTGTCACTTGCCACATCGCCTGCCACCAGATGACGCTTGTCACTTGCCACGTCGCCTGCCACCAGATGCAACTTGTCACTTGCCACATTGCCTGCCACCAGATACAGCTTGTCACTTGCCACGTTGCCTGCCACCAGATATGGATTTTTACTTGCCATGTCGCCTGCCACCAGATGCAGCTTGTCATTTGCCATGTCGCCTGCCACCAGATACGGATTGTCACTTGCCATGTCGCCTGCCACCAGATGCAGCTTGTCACTTGCCATGTCGCCTGCCACCAGATATGGATTGTCACTTGCAATGTCACCTGCCACCAGATACGGATTGTCACTTGCCATATTGCCTGCCACCAGATGCAGCTTGTCACTTGCCACATTGCCTGCCACCAGATACGGTTTTTTACTTGCCATGTCGCCTGCCACCAGATGAAGCTTGTCACTTGCCATGTCACATGCCACCAGATGCAGCTTGTAACTTGCCATGTCGCCTGCCACCCGATGCAGCTTGTCACTTGCCATGTCGCCTGCCACCAGATACGGATTGTCACTTGCCATGTCGCCTGCCATCAGATACAGATTGTCACTTGCCATGTCGCCTGCCACCAGATGCAGCTTGTCACTTGCCATGTTGCCTGCCACCAGATGCAGATCGTCACTTGTCACATTGCCTGCCACCAGATGCAGCTTGTCACTTGCCATGTTGCATGCCACCAGATACGGATTGTCACTTGCCATATCGCCTGCCACCAGATGTGGATTGTCACTTGCCTTGTCTCCTGCCACCAGATGCGGATTGTCACTTGCCATGTTGCCTGCCACCAGATACGGATTGTCACTTGCCATGTCGCCTGCCACCAGATGCAGTTTGTCACTTGCCATGTCACCTGCCACTAGATGTTGATTGTCACTTGCCATCTCACCTGCCACCAGATGCAGCTTGTCACTGGCCGCGTGACCTGCCACCTGATGTGGTTTGTCACTTGCCACATCGCCTGCCACCAGATGACGCTTGTCACTTGCCACGTCGCCTGCCACCAGATGCAACTTGTCACTTGCCACATTGCCTGCCACCAGATACAGCTTGTCACTTGCCACGTTGCCTGCCACCAGATATGGATTTTTACTTGCCATGTCGCCTGCCACCAGATGCAGCTTGTCATTTGCCATGTCGCCTGCCACCAGATACGGATTGTCACTTGCCATGTCGCCTGCCACCAGATGCAGCTTGTCACTTGCCATGTCGCCTGCCAGCAGATATGGATTGTCACTTGCAATGTCACCTGCCACCAGATACGGATTGTCACTTGTCATATTGCCTGCCACCAGATGCAGCTTGTCACTTGCCACATTGCCTGCCACCAGATACGGTTTTTTACTTGCCATGTCGCCTGCCACCAGATGAAGCTTGTCACTTGCCATGTCACATGCCACCAGATGCAGCTTGTAACTTGCCATGTCGCCTGCCACCCGATGCAGCTTGTCACTTGCCATGTCGCCTGCCACCAGATACGGATTGTCACTTGCCATGTCGCCTGCCATCAGATACAGATTGTCACTTGCCATGTCGCCTGCCACCAGATGCAGCTTGTCACTTGCCATGTTGCCTGCCACCAGATGCAGATCGTCACTTGTCACATTGCCTGCCACCAGATGCAGCTTGTCACTTGCCATGTTGCATGCCACCAGATACGGATTGTCACTTGCCATATCGCCTGCCACCAGATGTGGATTGTCACTTGCCTTGTCTCCTGCCACCAGATGCGGATTGTCACTTGCCATGTTGCCTGCCACCAGATACGGATTTTCACTTGCCATGTCGCCTGCCATCAGATGCAGTTTGTCACTTGCCATGTCACCTGCCACTAGATGTTGATTGTCACTTGCCATCTCACCTGCCACCAGATGCAGCTTGTCACTTGCCACGTCGCCTGCCACCAGATGTGGATTGTCACTTGCCATATCGCCTGCCACCAGATGCAGCTTGTCACTTGCCATGTCGCCTGCCACCAGACGCAGCTTGTCACTTGCCATGTCGCCTGCCACCAGATGTAGTTTGTCACTTGCCATGTCACCTGCCACCAGATGCAGCTTGTCACTTGCCATGTCTTCTGCCACCAGATACGGTTTGTCACTTGCCATGCTGTCTGCCAACAGATGTGGATTGTCACTTGCCATGTCACCTGCCACCAGATGTGGATTATCACTTGCCAGGTTGCATGCCACCAGATGCGGATTGTCACTTGGCACGTCGCCTGCCACCAGATGCAGAATGCCACCTGCCACGTTGCCTGCCACCAGATACGTTTTTTTACTTGCCATGTCGCCTGCCACCAGATGAAGCTTGTCACTTGCCATGTCACATGCCACCAGATGCAGCTTGTAACTTGCCATGTCGCCTGCCACCCGATGCAGCTTGTCACTTGCCATGTCGCCTGCCACCCGATGCAGCTTGTCACTTGCCATGTCGCCTGCCACCAGATACGGATTGTCATTTGCCATGTCGCCTGCCATCAGATACAGATTGTCACTTGCCATGTCGCCTGCCACCAGATGCAGCTTGTCACTTGCCATGTTGCATGCCACCAGATACGGATTGTCACTTGCCATATCGCCTGCCACCAGATGTGGATTGTCACTTGCCTTGTCTCCTGCCACCAGATGCGGATTGTCACTTGCCATGTTGCCTGCCACCAGATACGGATTTTCACTTGCCATGTCGCCTGCCACCAGATGCAGTTTGTCACTTGCCATGTCACCTGCCACTAGATGTTGATTGTCACTTGCCATCTTACCTGCCACCAGATGCAGCTTGTCACTTGCCACGTCGCCTGCCACCAGATGTGGATTGTCACTTGCCATATCGCCTGCCACCAGATGCAGCTTGTCACTTGCCATGTCGCCTGCCACCAGACGCAGCTTGTCACTTGCCATGTCGCCTGCCACCAGATGTAGTTTGTCACTTGCCATGTCACCTGCCACCAGATGCAGCTTGTCACTTGCCATGTCTTCTGCCACCAGATATGGATTGTCACTTGCCACATCGCCTGCCACCAGATGCAGCTTGTCACTAGTCATGTTGCTTGCTACCAGATACGGTTTGTCACTTGCCATGCTGTCTGCCAACAGATGTGGATTGTCACTTGCCATGTCACCTGCCACCAGATGTGGATTATCACTTGCCAGGTTGCATCCCACCAGATGCGGATTGTCACTTGGCACGTCGCCTGCCACAAGATGCAGAATGCCACCTGCCACGTTGCCTGCCACCAGATGCGGATTGTCACTTGGCACGTCGCCTGCCACCAGATGCAGAATGCCACCTGCCACGTTGCCTGCCACCAGATGTGGTTTGTCACTTGCCACATCGCCTGCCACTAGATGTGGATTGTCACTTGCCACATCGCCTGCCACCAGATAAAGCTTGTCACTTGCCACGTCGCCTGCCACCAGATGCAGCTTGTCACTTGCCATGTTGCCTGCCACCAGATGCGGATTGTCACTTGCCACATTGCCTGCCACCAGATGCAGCTTGTAACTTGCCATGTCATCTGCCACTAGATGCAGCTTGTCACTTGCCATGTCTTCTGCCATCAGATGCAGATTGTCACTTGCCACATCGCCTTCCAGCAGATGCAGCTTGTCACTAGTCATGTTGCTTGCTACCAGATGCGGTTTGTCACTTGCCATGCTGTCTGCCAACAGATGTGGATTGTCACTTGCCATGTTGCCTGCCACCAGATGTGGATTATTACTTGCCACGTTGCATGCCACCAGATGCGGATTGTCACTTGCCATGTCGCCTTCCACCTGATGCAGAATGTCACCTGCCACGTTGCCTGCCACCAGAGGCGGTTTGTCACTTGCCACATCGCCTGCCACCAGATGTGGATTGTCACTTGCCACACCGCCTACCACCAGATGAAGCTTGTCACTTGCCACGTCGCCTGCCACCAGATGCAGCTTGTCACTTGCCATGTCGCCTGCCACCAGATGCGGATTGTCACTTGCCACATCGCCTGATCACCAGATGCAGCTTGTCACTTGCCATGTCTTCTGCCACCAGATGTGGATTGTCTATGCACGCCCACCCGCTGGCTTCTCTCATCCGCTCACCTGCTTCTCTCATCCACCCGCTCACTTGGCTCTCTCATGCCGCCCGCCCGCCTGGCTCTCTCATCCGCCCACCCACCTTATTCTCTCTAATGCCACCCGCCCCCCCCGCTGCAGAGAGGCCACGGCCCGGTAGTGGGCCACGTGCCGGGGTTGGGGGCCCCTGCTATAGTGTATAATAAAACGAAAAAAAGATTTGCTGTGCATCGCTAAAGTGTTCAGGTTTGGCTTGAAGAAAGAGTGGCAACCCTAAATAGCATATGTAATGAGCAAACATGGCTCCCTCAATACATATGTATCATTACAAATTTTACATAGAAGCAACACATTTAAAACATACAGACAACACAAAAAAAGTCCATTAAAAAGCTTCTGACCTTGCAAGAAGATAAACTTGCCAAGTTTTATCGAATTTGGACTCTCTGGGTCAAAAATGTAGTTTACCTGTCACCTTTAACCACTTCAGCCCCGGAAGAATTTACCCCCTTCCTGACCAGAGCACTTTTTGCGATTCGGCACTGCGTCGCTTTAACTGACAATTGCGCGGTCGTGCAACGTTGTACCCAAACAAAATTGATGTCCTTTTTTTCCCCACAAATATAGCTTTTTTTTGGTGGTATTTGATCGCCTCTGCGGTTTTTATTTTTTGCGCTATGAACAAAAAAAGAGCGACAGTTTTGAAAAAAACGCTTTATTTTTTTACTTTTTGCTATAATAAATATCCCCCAAAAATATATAAAAAAAACAATTTTTTCCTCAGTTTAGGCTGAAATGTATTCTTCTACATATTTTTGGTAAAAAAAAATCACAATAAGCATATATTGATTGGTTTGCGCAAAGGTTATAGCGTCTACAAAATAGGGGATAGATTTATATAATTTTTATTATTATTTTTTTTTTTTACTAGTAATGACGGTTATCTGCGATTTTTATCGTGACTGCGACATTATGGCAGACACATCGGACAATTTTTACACATTTTTGGAACCATTGGCATTAATACAGCGATCAGTGCAATTAAAATTGCATTGATTACTGTAAAAATGTCACTGGCAGTGAAGGGGTTAACTGTGTTCCCTGGGAGGTGATTCTAACTGAAGGGGGAGGGGACTAACTACAGGAAGTGACGGATTGTGGTTCCTAACTAATAGGAACACACGATCTGTCACTCCTGTCAGAACAGAACAGGGAAGTGTATGTTTGCATTGTGCACTGTTGCACAGCCATGTTGGAACAGGAAGGGGCCATCCCAAAATGGTTCCCACAAGGAAATGTCTTGGTATGCTGACATCTTAAGAGTTCCCTTCACTGGAACTAAGGGGCCAAGCCCAGCTCCTGAAGAACAACCCCACATCATAATCCCCCCTCCACCAACTGATTAGGACCAATGCACAAAGCAAGTTCCATAAAGACATGGATGAGCGAGTTTGGGGTGGAGGAACTTGACTGGCCTGCACAGAGTCCTGACCTCAACCCGATAGAATACCTTTGGGATGAATTAGAGTGGAGACTGCGAGCCAGGCCTTCTCGTCCACATCAGTGCCTGACCTCACAAATGCGCTTCTGGACAAATAGTCAAACATTCCCATAGACACGCTCCTAAACCTTGTGGACAGTCTCCCCAGAAGAGTTGAAGCTGATATAGCTGCAAAGGGTGGACCAACTCAACATTGAACTCTACGGACTAAGACTGGGATGCCAATAAAGTTCATCTGCGTGTAAAGGCAGGTGTCCCAATACTTTTGGTAATATAGTGTACTTATCAATTGGCAGATCAGTTCATCTGTATATTATGCTGTTTGCCTGGAATACAGCTTTAAATATGCACTTTGTCCTTGCCCCGTATGCGACAGATTCTATTTTTTATTTTATTTTACTAAACAGATTTTGGCATTATACACATTTTATACTTTGTGCAGTGTTTTAGATTAGTTTGAATTTTGTCCATGCTCAGGCTTTGTGAAAATGTAGACTGGTATAACAGGATTTGTCCATTAAAATTCCTCCGTCATTCAGAGATTGGGTGATCCGTGATGTGATATATGAAGAAAACTTCAGGCCAAATACAGCTTTCCCAAAATATAAGGTTTACATTCCAACCTTTCACCAGAACTGCCGTATCAGAATAGGCTGGTACAAGGACATGTGATAATCAGATTGTGCAATTTTGTTCACAGTTTTCAAGGTAAGGGTGTCTGAAGTCTAAATAACACCATGATTCTGTTTCTGCACCTCTGTGGTTTCCCAATGAAAAGGCAAAGCTATCCAGAACTGGAATACAAGGCTGTTGAGTTACCCTTGTATTTATAGGACTCTGGGACTTTGGATCTCCAAGCTTGACTTTCCAGCCTCCATAGCTACTGTGGCAAAAAAAGTCTTCTTGTTGGATGTTTTATTCATTGTAAAATATATACTATGATGAGTGCAAAAGACAAAAGAGAAATAACTCAAAGTAGGCCAAACAACCAAGATGTAAGGGACAGGCTTGAGTTGTGTTATGGGGCGTACACACGGTCGGACTTTTCAGCTACAAAAGTCCGACAGCCTGTCCGACAGATTTTCGACGGACTTTCGATGGACTTTCTAATGACCGGACTTGCCTACACACGATCACACCAAAGTCCGACGGATTCGTACGTGATGACGTACACCGGACTAAAATAAGGAAGTTGATAGCCAGTAGCCAATAGCTGCCCTAGCGTCGTTTTTGTCCGTCGGACTAGCATACAGACGAGGGGATTTCTGGGTCCGGCGGAGTTACGACGTAAAGATTTGAAGCAAGTTCCAAATCTAAATCAGATTTGTGACTGGAAAAGTCCGCTGAAAGTCCGGGGAGGCCCACACAGGATCGGATTGTCCGCCGGATTTGGTCCGTCGGCGTCCGTCGGACTTTTGTAGCCGAAAAGTCCAACCGTGTGTACGCCCCATAAGGGAGATCAGAGGCATTGCACTTTATCCAGTGCTCCCAGTAGAGGCAAATGTTGGCATGTTCAAAATGCAGTCAACCATATACAGTTATTGCCTGTAGGCAACCCCTACCATCTTTTTATAGCCACTGCCAGGAGGTACCCAACAAACCACCATTTACAGCCACTGCCAGCAAGCAACTTCTCCCCACCTAACACACACTTCGTATGCCACTGCAGGCAACCCCAACAGGTGAAAAGTTAGAAAATCCTGCTTTATGCAATGACATACTTCCATAGATCTGTTTATCTAGACAATATGGTCACCTGCTGATTTAGCACCCTCAACAGGCAGCTTAACCATCTCCTTGTCAAAAGAAGTTTATTGAGTATACATTGTTATAAAGATACATAAAGTAAGTTTACAAGGATCTATAAAGTAAGCTCATTGTTTTACAGGAGGGTTTATATAGGTAAATATCATGAAATTTCAAATATTAAACATTGGGTTCACGTAAACCTAAATTAAAGATATATATAATTTCCTTAGTTACTTTTGTAGGTATTTAAATGATTTATACCTACTATACATATTGTTTACAAGTAGAGTGTATATAGGTCAAATAAATTCTGATAATGAGCTTTAATCGTAAGGTGGAGAAAAGGAAAGAGAAAGAAGAAAAAGGGTAGAAAGGCAGAGGTATGGTCCACAAGGTTGTCCCGCTCGTCAGTTTATTATTCTTTTTAGTTCTCTTTGAAGCCTTAGAATGGGTGTCTCTGTAAGTTATTTAATCTGTTACCATGGCAACAGGACAGAGTCATTGAAGTTTGACAGGAACTGTTGTTTTATCCAAGGATGCCAAAGTTTTTCAAATTTTGGAATTTGATTTTGATCGATGGCTACCATCTTAGCATGGGACATTGTATTATTCATTCTGTGAATTGTTTCTGCTAGTACCAATGTAGGAGATTTCCATGCCTTGGCCACTGTTTGTTTTGCAGCCGTTATTAGTTGGATCATAAGTTTGAATTGAGAGAGTGTTAACCATTCCGGTTTTAGATTAAGTAAAGTTAAATATGGATCTGGTTGTATTATTTTTTAAAATATTTTAGATGCAATCACGAAGACTTCCTTCCAGAAGGTTTGGATTACTGGGCACGTCCACCATATGTGTAAATATGTGCCTATTTCTGGGCATCCTCGAAAACAAAGAGCTGAGGTATTAGGTGAATATTTTGCCACTCTAGCGGGTACAAGGTACCAGCGAGTTAGGACTTTATAATTTGTCTCCAGTGCTAAGATGTTGGGTGAAGATGACTTAGATGTGAGCCATATGTTAGACCAGTCCGTGTCTTCTAAAGTTCGTCCCAGTTCCTCCTCCCACCTCTGAACGTAAGAGGGTCTATTAAGATTTGGTACTCCATATAATTGATTATAAAGTGATGAAATTGTACCTTTAGCAAATGGATCTTTTGTACAGATTGATTCAAAAATGGATAATTGGGATAATGGTGTATCCCCCTTTAGGAATGGTGTATAGAAATTTTTGATTTGGAGATATCTAAATATCTCAGAGTTTGGTAGATCATATTTTTCTCTAAGCGATGGGAATGAAAGGAATGATTTAGATGCTATGAAGTCATTTAGTGTCTGAATGCCTGATGTTGTCCAAGCTTTAAAAGAATTTGGGTAGATCCATGCCGGATAAAAGGCCGGATTTCTGATAAAAGAAAGGAGAGGATTGTGTGGAGATTGTAACTGATATTTGGTTTTTAGTTTATCCCAGAGAGATAAGAAGTGTTTAGTTATGGGATTATGAATTTTAAAGCGGTCTTTAGGATCAAGCCATAATAAATTTGATATTAATAGAGGGTCATTTTCTGAAGCCTCTATAAATACCCATAATGGGATTTCCTGTTTTGCATGGTATTTGGACAGACTGGCCAAATGTGCCGCTCTGTAGTAGTTAGTAAAATTAGGGTATCCCAGGCCTCCTTTATTTTTGGGAAGATGTAGTGTGTGTATAGGTATACGTGGTTTAGAAGAGCCCCATATAAACGAAGTTGCTCTTTTTTGTACTATTCTCAAAAAATAGGAAGGAATTGGAATAGGGAGGACTCTGAATAGATAAAGCAATTTGGGTAGAATAGTCATTTTGATTGCATTAATCTTCCCCATCCAGGATAAAGGAAGTTGCGACCACTGTTTTATTAGATTTGTGATCTGTCTTAATACAGGAGGATAATTGGTTGAGAATAAGTCAGAATGAGAGGCTGTTAAATGAATTCCAAGATATGGGATTGATTTTTCTGCCCATGTGAATGGGAGTGCAGCCCTAGCCGGGATCAATTCCATGTTTGTGAGTGAAATATTAAGCACTAGGCATTTCTTAGGATTAATCATAAGGCCGGATAGGGCTGCAAATCCATCAAGAGCTGGTATTAAGTTAGGACCAGAGACCTGTGGTGATGATAGAAAAAGTAATATATCGTCTGCAAATATACATAATTTGTGTGTAATACCTCCTACTTCAATGCCAGTTATAGTTTGGTTTGTTCTGATATATTGGGCCATGGGTTCGAGTATAAGGGCAAATAATAAGGGAGATAATGGGCAACCCTGTCGGGTACCTCTTTCGATATTAAAGGCTTCAGATTTGTATCCAGCATATTTTATATAGGCTTTGGGTTTATTATATAATGCTTTGATCCATGTTAAAAAGTGGGGTCCAAAACCCCATTTTTGTAATGAATATTGCATATATTGCCAGGATACTGTGTCAAATGCCCTCTTAATATCGAGAGATAGAAAACATAAAGGGATTTTCCGTTTTTTAGCAATATGTGCCAATAACACTGCCCTGCGTATATTATCGCCTGCCTGTCTATTTGGCATGAAGCCTACTTGATCTCTATGTATTAAATTTCCTATAATGCTATTGAGGCGTTTTGCTATTATTTTTGCTAATAATTTAATATCGAGGTTTAACAGAGAGATAGGCCGATAATTCACACAGGAAGTATCATCAGAAAGGGGTTTTGGGATCATACAAACAATTGCCATTAGTGTTTCTTGCCGAAAAGAATGTCCATCTAGAAGTTTGTTAAAAGTTTCAGTGAGAATGGGAGAGAGTATTTCTGAGAATGTTTTATAGTATAAAGCCGAGTAGCCATCTGGGCCTGGTCTTTTGTTAAGTTTTAGGTCTTTTATGGCATTAGCAACTTCATCTATAGTTATAGGCTCATCCAAACTGCTTTTTTGATTCTGAGATAACTCAGGTAAGGTTATTTTTGAGAAGAAGGATTCAGCCTCTGTAGGATTAAATTCATTGTTTGTCTTGTATAAAGTTGCGAGATGTGAGTGAAATTTATGGACTATTTTAACTGGATTACAAGTGTAAACATTTTTTGATAATTTCAAACGTATTGGTTTGAAAGATTTGTTAGTTGAATTTAATGCCCGAGCCAAATATGTACCTGGTTTGTTTGTATTCATGTAGAAATTGTGTTTGGAGCGTTTGAGGGATTTATCAACTGACTCAGTGAGAAATAGATCGTATTCCAATCTAGATTTTTCCAGATGAGATTTTGTACTCTGAGATGGATTATCTTGAAATGATATGTAGGCTGCATTAAAATTGAGTTCTAGTTTTTTTGCTAGATTTTTGCGTTCCCGTTTAAATAGTGCCATTTGTCTTTGTATTGTACCACGCAAGACAGGCTTATGAGCTTCCCACAGTGTTATTGGGGAGATGTCTGTTGTATTATTAATTGATATGTATTCCTTTAAAGCTTGTTCAATGGCCATCTGATGTAGTGGGTGTTTGAGCATTATGTCCGGTAAGTACCACGTTGGGTCATGCGCTTTTGGTATGGCTGAGGCTATAGTAGTGTATACTGCATTATGGTCAGACCACGGAATCGGAATTATATCTGATGCAATAATTTCTGGTATCATTCCTATTGTTAGAAAAATATGATCTATTCTGGTGAAGGTTTGATGAGGGTGCGAGAAATAAGTGAATTTCTTTTTCATTGGGTTACTTTCTCTCCATGAATCTACCAGATTGTATTTGGAAAGAAGTTGAGAAAAAGGTAATCTAGAGGTTATTTTGGATGGTGTAAAAGGTGATTTATCTAGAAATGGGAGTAGGATCTGGTTCGAATCCCCACACATTATCACTGTTCCTATTTTGTGTGTATTAATCACTTGTAATATATGTGAGAGGAATGGTGTAGGTTGTTTGTTAGGTGCGTAGTAGGAAATCACCGTGATTGCTGTATCCATTATATAACCCATGAGTATCAGGTATCTACCTTCTGGGTCTTTAATTTCTGATGATAAGGTGAATGGTGTGGATCGGTGAAATGCAATTAGAGTTCCCCTTTGCTTGGTACAGGCAGAAGCCGTGTAAATTTGTTGATAAAAAGGAGAAATATATTTTGGAGTAGAATCTTTGGTGAAGTGTGTTTCTTGGAGGCATACTATGTGAGCCTTCTTGTTATGGAAAGTACGGAAGGCTTTGGTCCTTTTTTGAGGGACATTTATTCCCTGAACATTCAGGGAAAGTATATTCAGTGGTGCCATGGCAACAGATCAAATAGTTTTGACTTACTTTTTGTTATGCAGAGCTGACTGCGCAGATCAACCTGTGTGGACTGAAGAGATGAATAGATAGAAAAGAAACCAGTGAATTCTGGAGTAAAGAGTAAACAAAAAACATGTGAGATTAGATGATACATTGTATAAATTATTTTTTGCAAGTAATCACAATTTACCCGTGAAAGAGAATAAATATCTCTCTCAGGGGAATAAGTGCCTTCGTCACACTCCCACATAATATGGTTGGGAGAATGAGGAGGGCTAATGGGGGTACACGGATCTTCCGCTTACAGGAGAGAAGTGCTATGTCAAAAGACATCAAATTGATGTTTCATTAGTTGGAGTGCAGGATATAGTTTTTGTTGAAATTATTTATTCCAGGGTGGTTGTATATGGTTAGTCTTGCCCTAGGCTAAATAATTCAGTTAGAAAGGTACTGTTAATAACTTTGGTATTGATGAAGATAGTTTGAATTATTTTGGGGTTTTAACCCTTTTAGAGTAAACAATTACATATTTTATTCATATGTAACTGTTTAGATATGTTAACTCATAAAATTGAGGTTGTATTGCTTCAGATTAGAATAAACAAAAACATAATTCTAGGAATTAGAGTTAGGTAATAATATAATTGTTTTAAGAAAAAGAAAAAAAAAAAAAAAAAGCTTCCATTACTTCTGGATTATTGAACATGTTTTTCCTAAAAAGTAATAAATCTATTGTTATTACCTGATAATATATAACTGATCAAGAATTTCCTTATTTCACTTATATATTCTAAGGCTATATGAATCAGAAGTAATAAGAAATATAACTGGAATGTAACATGATCCCACACAGTGTGTGACTATCAGAATGCAGTTACATTCAGTTATAAATATAGGTTTTTTTATAGAGAACCATCTCTTAGTATAATAAATGAAGAGATATCAGGAATTAGGATGTCAGTCCATTGAATCTTCTTGGTCCATGGATGATGTGGCATAACGGCCTCTTTTGTGAGAATGATGATTCCTATTTTGTTCTGGAATTTTCTGGGTGCTGCCTGAAGGTGAAGATGATGCCATTCTTCTGCGTGTGGGAGTGTTGCTGCTTGTGGGTTCTGTCAGATTTAATTTTAAAAGAGTTTGTTGTAGTTCATCTGCTGATCTGCTTCTGTAAATTGTACCTTGGTAGTTAAATCTGACTGAAAAGGGGAAGCCCCATTGATACATAATGTTGTGGCGTTGCAGTTCCATTAGTTGGGGTTTCATGGATCGTCTTTTAGTAATAGTAAGTTGGGATAGGTCAGCAAAAATTTGATAATTGTGTCCTTGAAAATTAAGTTCCTTTTTTTCTCTTGCAGCAATTAGTATTTGTTCTTTCGTTCTGTAATAATGAAATTTTGTGATTATATCACGTGGGGGTCCATCTTTCTTTTTGGCTGTGAGGGCTCTGTGTACTCTGTCCAGTTCTAAACGTTCAATAGGGATATCTGGCTTTAGTTCTTGTAATAGAGCAGTAATAGTAGATTGCAGGTCTGTCACAGTTTCAGGTATTCCCCTTATGCGCAAGTTTGAACGTCTGGCTCTATTTTCGTAATCTTCGAGCTTAGTTTGAAGTATTAAATTCTCTTTTTTTAATTGTTCCAATTCTGTTATATTTTCTTGGGTTGTAATTTCAATTTCATCCATTTTTATTTCTAAGGCTGCGGTGCGGTTTCCCAGCTCTCTTATTTCTTTGGTTAGGCTGTTTGTTATTTGGTCTGAGGTTTGTTTTAAAGCCTTATGAAGCATCTTTTCAAATTGTAATAATATTACTGGGGATACTGAGGAGGCTTGTGGAGAAGTTTGTGAGAGGATTTGTTCTGTATCTGACTCAAATGGAGAGTCTTGCTGTGACATTTTCTGTCTGTGAGAGCGCCCTGATGCTGTATCTTGTGAGGTGACTGGAGCTGCTTCAGCTGCAGTGAGTGCCTGTGAGCTCTTTGTGAGGTGATTTTTATTTCTGCCACGGTTTCCTCCCCGTACCATATTTCCTGCCCAAACTTTCACAGTTTGTTCCCTGGGGTAAAAAGGTTCAAATGGATACCTTTTGAGCCTGCAGGCTCCGCTTTGTCCTTCTCTTCTCTCCTCAGCGGTGTGGAGCTCTAACAATGCATGTCTGCTCCGCTAGGCTCCGCCTCCTGCCCCCAGCTTAACCATCTCAATACAGGGCATTTTCACCCCCTTCCTGCCCAAGCCATTTTTCTGCTTTCAGCGCTGTCACACTTTGAATGAGAATTGCGCGGTCATGCAACACTGTACCCAGATAAAATTGTTATCATTTTTTCCCCACAAATAGAGCTTTCTTTTGGTTGTATTTGATCACCTCTATGTTTTTTATTTTTTGCACTATAAACAAAAGAAGAGTGACAAGTTTGAAAAAAAAACACAATATTTTTTACTTTTTGCTATAATAAATATCCATTTTTTTTTTTAAACAAATTTTTTCCTCAGTTTAGGCCGATATGTATTCTTCTACATATTTTTGGTAAAAAAATAGCAATAAGCGTATATTGATTGGTTTGCGCAAAAGTTATAGCATCTACAAAATAGAGGATAGATTTATAGCATTTTTATTATTATGGTAATGGCGGCGATCTGCGATTTTTACTGTGACTGCGATATTGCGGCAGACATATCGGACACTTTTGACACATTTTGGGACCATTCACATTTATACAGCGATCCGTGCTATAAAAAAGCATTGATTACTGTATAAATGTGACTGGCACGGAAGGGGTTAACACTAGGGGGGTGATCGAGGGGTTAATTATGTTTCCTAGGGAGTGTTTCTAACTGTAGGGGGTGGGGATTCACAAGGGGAGGAGACCGTGCGACCGTGTGTATGCAAGACAAGTTTCAGCCAACATCCGTCGGAAATAAATCCACGGTTTTGTTGTCGGAAAATCCTATCATGTGTACATAGCATAAGTGGACAAGAGGTTTGATTTACTAAAACTGGAGAGCGTAAAATCATGTGCAGCTCTGTAGAGAAAGCAATCAGCTTTAATTTTTTTTTTTTTTTGTCAAAGCTTAATTGAACAAGCTAAAGGTAGATGCTGATTGGCTACCATGCAGAGCTGCACCAGATTTTGCACTCCCCAGTTTTTGTAAATCAACTCCAATGACTTTCCAAAGCCCTGTCTCTGCAAGGACCGAACACTGACTGAAGAAACATGGAAGAAACAGATAGAGTCTAGCTAGGACTTAACTAACACTAAACAGGGCCACCCCACCCACTGGAACTGGAGGACTCTGGGATCAAATAAGGAAGGCTCCTCACAGTTGCTGGGTCTTGTCAGGAAAGTGCATGCTATTGGTTCTGGCATGGGTACCTGCACATCAGTTCTGACAGTGAAGGACTTCTCAGCTGGCTGCTGATCCTTTGCCCAGCTACCTCTTCCTCATCAGGAGTGGACTCTCTAAGCTTCTGAGAGACAGAAGCTGAGAAATGTATCTTCCTTGGACAAGTCCAGGAACCCAGAGGGTTGGGGGAAAAAGAGGTAAAGCAGAGTGCCCCTGGAGGCATAAAGAGTAAATGGGTTCTCTGCTACACTGCCACCTTTGTATAGTCATTGCGAGCCAGCATTCCCCCACCAATTGCAGCCACTGCCAGACAGAAGCCCACATGTACAGCCAAAGACTGCTGTATTCTCCCTTTTACAGCTATACACAGCCAGGCAGCAGAACCTACCCCTTCATGTAAAAACACATGCACAGTGCTACCACAATTCCATTATCCAGCCCCCTCATACAAATCCCTAATATACTTCTTTTAGGCTTATTTGCATTGCTTGTGTCTGAGGGCACACAATTGATTAGTGATGGTGGGCTGCTGGGCTTCCTTTTGGTCAGAATATTGACATAAAAAAAATGGCAAGAGTAAGCAGACATTGCAAGTTTATAGTGATGGGACTGGGGAGGTATTATGTAACAAAGCATACCTATATCAGTATCTAGGATGGATTATTACAATGGCATTCACAAATTGGGGCACTAAGAAGAGACATGTGCTTTCAATGTCTGGGCCTACTGAGGCTTGTGAGGGCAGTCTCACCACTAGAGTCCCCAAAAATATTGCTTTTGCATGGTTTAGCACTCTAAAAGAGAACTCCAGGAGAGGGATAATGAGGCAAGGCTGCGATATAAGGAACTGGCTTAAAGGTCCTTTTCATCCAGTTCCCCTTCAGTTGCTCAATACCAATGGGCACATCAGGCAGTAGAATTGTCTCTAGTGGTTTGTGGTGACACTCTTCACATAAAGACCACAGGCCGTGGAAAAGTGTCCCCTTACATTGTTGATCAGTTGCAGGGGTGCCCGCTTACTCTGGTGGTCCATGGAGAAGGGCCCCCCTACATTCACAAAGTATAAAGCTAGCCACTTGGTGTACTCTCAATAAAAAAATCCTTTTACTGGCCACATATAAAACGACACAGCATCAAAAATGCAAAGCATTTGGCTTATACAGCCTTCCTCATAGCATACTATTCATACTGTTTAAGCTGAAACCCATTGCATTTTTGATGCTGTGTCATTTTATATGTTGCCAATAAAAGGATTTTCTTATTGAGAGTACACAGTACTTGGTTTTATACTTTGTGGACTTATGCTTTGGGAGATGAAAGCCCCAGCCTCAGCGTTGGTATACAGCATCTGGAACTTGAATATAGCAGTCAAACTAGGGTAAAGTTGGTTACATTGCCCCCTTACATTGGTAGCCAGTGGAGAAAGATCCCTTACATCGGTAGCCAGTGGAGAAAGATCCCTTTACATTAGTAGCCAGTGGAGAAAGATCCCTTTCAATGGTAGCCAGTGGAGAAAGATCCCTTATATTGGTAGCCAGTGGAGAAAGACCCCTTACATTGGTAGCCAGTGGAAAAAGATCCCTTACAATGGTAGCCTGTGGAGAAAGATCCCTTACATTGGTAACCAGTGGAGAAAGATCCCTTTCAATGGTAGCCAGTGGAGAAAGACCCCTTACATTGGTAGCCAGTGGAGAAAGACCTCTTACATTGGTAGCCAGTGGAGAAGGATCCCTTCTACTGGTGCACAGTGGAGGAATGGTCCTGTTATTCTGGAGGAAAGCAAGAAGAATGCTCCCCTTACAGATCACTAAAAAGACGATAGGCATCAGTGGCTATTTACTATAGAGTCTATACTATAGTAGCCAGTGGAGAAAGATCCCTTTCGATGGTAGCCAGTGGAGAAAGATCCCTTATATTGGTAGCCAGTGGAGAAAGACCCCTTACATTGGTAGCCAGTGGAAAAAGATCCCTTACAATGGTAGCCTGTGGAGAAAGATCCCTTACATTGGTAACCAGTGGAGAAAGATCCCTTTCAATGGTAGCCAGTGGAGAAAGATCCCTTACATTGGTAGCCAGTGGAGAAAGACCCCTTACATTGGTAGCCAGTGGAGAAGGATCCCTTCTACTGGTGCACAGTGGAGGAATGGTCCTGTTATTCTGGAGGAAAGCAAGAAGAATGCTCCCCTTACAGATCAATAAAAAGACGATAGGCATCAGTGGCTATTTACTATAGAGTCAGAAATCGCTCATAGCTTAGGGAACCCCTAGAAACCATTGAAGGACCCCTGGTTAAGAAAGGCTGGTATGGAGTGAGCATAAAATCAACAGACACCTTTGCACTTTTGCTTTAATATAGTTACAATATTTAATACAATATCTGTAGTAAATTGTAAGGGTTACATAAAAAAGTTCCTAAACTTTGCTACGTGTGGTATGTCAGGAGGCTTGTCTAGCTGATCTGTGTAAACCTGTTTAATATAGGAGGTATTCCTACTATGAGTCACATTGCTAGAGGGAAAAACTCACAAAAAAAAAAGAGAGAAACGCAAACTTAACTCTTGCAGTATTCGAATGTAAGCTTACATTATAGCAAAAACTAGAATTTTCTAAGTTGACTGACCATATTTTAAAATACATAGAGACTGGGAGATGCACCTTACCATGTATTATTAGGGTATGAGCTAAGCAACATTACCTCCTGCCAAGTCTAAAGATAGGTATATACTGTATATAGGGTGCAAACACAGGCAGTGTTAAAGGGGTACTATAACTACCCTAAGTCAACCCCCCCTTTCATGCTACTTGGACCCCTTGTACTTACCTTAGATCAGTGGGTGATCCTGTGCAGGGGCTACACTATGGGATTGATTTACTAAGACTGAAGAGTGCAAATTATGGTGCAGCTGTGCATGGTACCCAATCAGCTTCTAACTTCAACCTGTTCAATTAGGCTTTGACAAAAAAAGGAAGCTGATTGGTTTCTATACAGAGCTGCACCAGAGTTTGCACTCTCCAGTTTTAGTAAACCAACCCCAGTGTCGCACCCAACAGCTCCTCTATTGGGGTCTATCCAGTTTAGACAGTATCATTCTGCCCCACTGGCTAAAAAGAGAACAGTAGTGCTGTCTTGCATAGGCTGTGGCTTCTGTACTGGGTCATCCCAGCAGATCTCAGGTAAAATGGGGTACAGGTAGTATGGGGAGGGCAATGGGGAACTGTTAGGATTAGGTTTGTTAAAATTATTCATATCCTTTAAACAGCAACCATGACATCAAGGGACCCAAGTATAGCAGTCACCCCAGGTGTATACTCACATCAGCTTAGGTACCCTTTACATAATCTGATTGAGCCCCATGTAAGCTACTTAATCTTTACCAAAAAAGGTCTAATTTTATTAAATGTTAGCAGCAAGGGGCTGACCAATTGTAGTCTGGGAAAAGTAATAACAAGGATCTAGTTGAGATTTTCCATCAGAGCCCTTTGGCTTCTGGTTAGGCTTCAAGTCACCCAATTTGTGCTTGCATGGTCTGCGTTTTGCAAAGATGTTCCTAGGTTCAATTGACCATTCAACATACATTACAAGCTGGTGTATATGTGTAACTCAAATGTAAAGAGAGAGACAAGGCTCTCTCTGGTAAAATTGGATTTTTGAAGGGAGATAATGGGTCTGTTAACGGTGAGCCATTCAATAGTTGATATAAAAGTATAAATTTTATTGGAAATATTTTAAAATATACATTACAGAAATAGCAATCAAACGTCAGGATGACCATGCAATAGCTTGTGTTCAGAAATCATTTGTGATCAGCCAGCCAACATGTTTCGCATATATTTTGCTTCGTCAGGGCATTAGGGACATCACTGATTTTCTCTAGTCTATTGCAAGTCGGAAGGACAAAAGAGCAGCCACCTCCACAGCCAAATGCCCCCTAGTACATCACCCGGAACAAAAAGCCCATGGGTGCCAGATGAATGATAGGCAGAGGTCTAGTAATGGAGTACCGAGGGACTAGAGGATCCCGGTGTTAGCAAGGGCAGCCAGCGCTCGCCAGTTCTGACGGGGGACCGCGGGGTGCGTCTGTAGGTGGCTGCTCTTTTGTCCTCGCTAACAGACACATTATCTCCCTTCAAAAATCCCATTTTACCAGAGAGAGCCTTGTCTTCACATTTGTTTTGCTCTTTAGGGATTCGGAGTCCTGTCTCTGTTTTCCCTGTAAACTAGTCCAACCATTCACTTTCATAGTCGCTATATGTGTAACTCAGTTGCTGCAGGCAGGTGCAAAGTTTTTTTGCTGGAGAATTCATAAAGGTTGTTATAGTCACCCTTTAGAATTCTGTCAGGGCGCATCCCCTAAATTACCAGTGCTCGCGCCCAATTAATATACGTTTTAAGTACATGAATCTGCCAATGCCAACAATGAGGTAGGAGTGTCTACACTGGACCCACCTTCCTCAGTGCACTCCCTCCCTTACTGCAGCGCAGTGTACCCGCAGTTTTTTTTCAAGTTACATATTATTTCCAAAAGACTTCTATTAGATTGGGTACTTGTAGGTGGGGTGCAGCAGGGTTCCAGCCAGGATGACAGCATCGGTAGAGGGGCAGAATGCAGCCTGGTCATCTTGTGCCCAGTCTGGAAGATGCCCAGAGGAGATGTGACCCTAAGCTTTCCCTCCTCATCGGGAACCTTTCCCTAAAACTAGCACTGTCCCTAACAGATGGGGTACCTTTCCCTGCACTACCTACTCGCATAAAGCGTACCAGTCCTGGGAGCCAGGGCTTTAAATAGGCTCTGTCTGACCCAAGATGGAAACCAGAGTCATGTGGGGAAACAGCATCCAACCGGATCACTTCCCCAGGGACCAAGGAAAATACACTGTTTCCCGGAAAATAAGACCTAGCGTGATTGTCAGTGATGGCTGCAATATAAGCCCTACCCCCCAAATAAGCCCTACCCTATTTCCCCGAAAATAAGCCCTACCCTGAAAATAAGACCTACAAGGACTTTAACTAGGGCTTATTTGGGGGGTAGGGCTTATATTGCAGCCATCACCGACAATCACGCTAGGTCTTATTTTCGGGGAAACAGGGTATAAAGGAATCAGGTTCCTTCTGACTTCCTCTTCAGCTGCAAAGCCACTGCGGTTGAGCGCCACCTGCAGTTGAGGAAGCAAACTGCACCTGCCTATATGCTTCTGGTGTGTTTTCTAAAAAAGCATCAAAAGTCCTGTATGCTACATCTGTGGTGCACTTTTAGAAAATGCACCAAAACCCTCAGATCTAATAGACGTCTATGGAAAAGCGTGGGAAACCCGCACAAAAACCGTAGGTACACTGCTCTGCACCCTCACTGTGGGGAAACCAGAGCAGGGCAGTGTGAAAGGGGCCATACCACCAGTAAAGTAATGTTTCTGATTTATTATTGAATTTCCCTGTATGTTTTTGGTCTAATCCCACCTCCTACCTAATGTTACGTTGTGATTGGCTTTAGAAAACATTCCACCCACCTGGGAAAATCCTGTCTTTCTGGAAGTTTTCATTCAGCTCTGACTAACATCAGCCAGGCTGACTGTTAGGTTTCGTTCAGATGGGCATTGACACCCATTCTGCGTGCGGGCTGCATTTTTATTCTGCTTGCATCCACCCTAAGCTGTGCACAGGCAGCCTATAGGGTGGATGCAGACGCAGTGGCTGCAAGGACACATTCCAAAATTTGACATGCGTGCAGGAGTGGGTGCACAGATTCAAACACAAACAGTGTGCATTCGGATCCGTGCACTCGCTCCTGCTTGCATGTCACATTTTTAAAATTCAGCTGTGTTAGGGTTGCCACCTTTTCTTCAAGTCAAACCCGAACACTTTAGTGGCGCACAGCAATTTTTTTTATTTTTTAGTATAAACTATACATATATTTTGTTGTTAAATAACATTTTTAATCATATGAAGTTAATAACAAGAGTCCCCCTTTACATCAGAGTTCACAGAGTTCCCCTTTTACATCTAAACTCGCCAGAGTTCCCTTTCACTGTAAGGGGGGACTCTGCAGACTCTGATGTAAGGGAGAACTCTGGGGACTCTAACATGTAACCAGATGTATCTGAGGCTGCTGAACTTCAAATTTCCAGCCCTCACTTTCCTTTTCTAAGGAGTGTGGGCAGACACAGAGGGGTAGGGGCGGGAGGAAGAGGTGCAGATCAAGCCCTCTCTCCTCTCCCATCTGTGTGTGTTTGGGGGGGTTTGTTAGTGCTGGCTTTGGGCAGCATGAAAGAGAGTGTAACAGACACTCTCGGCTTAGACAACTGCAGCCAACAAACCTGCTGGGAAGCCATAGTCCAGTCTGAATAATGTGTCCGGGTTTCAGGCAGTCTGAAACCCGGACATATGATTCCAAACCTGAACTGTCCGGGTGAATCCCGGACAGGTGGCAACCCTAAGCTGTGTCAATGCAGCCAATGCGCTTGCATCTACCTCTATAGGATGCCTGCGCACATCTCTGGGTAATAATAACAAATGCGGCCTGCACGCAGAATGTGTGTCAACACCCGTCTGAATGAAGTCTAATGCCGCGTACACGATTGGAAATTACGCCAGCAAAACTCAGATGAGAGCTTTTTGTCGGAAAATGTGGCCGTGTGTATGCTCCATCGGACTTTTGCTGGCGGAATTCCAGCCAGCAAAAGATTGAGAGCAGGTTCTCTATTTTTCGGTCAGGAAAAGTTCCTATCCGAAAATGCGATCATCTGTACAAATTCTGACATGCAAAATTCCTACGCATGCTCGAAAACAATTCGATGCATGTTCGGAAGCATTGAACTTCATTTTCTTGGCTCGTCGTAGTGTTGTACGTCACCGCGTTCTTGACGGTCGAAAGTTCAGAGAACTTTTGTGTGACCGTCTGTATGCAAGCCAAGCTTGAGCGGAATTCTGTCGGAAAAACCATCCAAGTTTTTTCCGACGGAAAATCCGCTCGTGTGTACGGGGCATTATGGTTCTGCAGCAATCATAGAACTAGCTGTACATAGTGAGAATCTTCAGCATTCAGCAAGCAAAACCAAAACTGGTAACTGCTTCCTGCAAGGAGAGTTCCTAAAAATGAAGTTAGTGTAGTGGGGGTCACACATCATTTTCAGTTTTAAACAATCTTTTATTAGGCATCCAATTTTAGATATAAAATAGGCAGCTTGTCCACAGCAGAGCAGCATTAAATACTGTCCTGTTTGGCACTAGCTAAATAAGACCGTTACTACCATTTGAAAGGACTTTGTACCCAGATCCCTAAAAAGCAGTAGTCAAAGCTGGCACCACATAGCGTCTCTCTGGAGGTCAATATACTCTGGCTTCCTTAAGGGTTTCCAAAGTTCTAGAAAGACATATCTGAAGGCAGATGATCAGAACTGACCTTGATTACACAAGGTTTTCAGATACACACAACGTTCTTTCCTTGACAGATTGCCTCTCCTTATTCTTCCACCACACACAGTACTTTAGAATAAATTAAAATTGTTAGCAGGTACCCTTTGCCACAGGTCCCTCTATCTTTACAAATTCTGCCATCCTCCTGCATGCACCACCACAACCTTTCAAAGATCCCAGGTCCTCCTACCCCCTTCCTTGTTATGGTACACAGGCCTGGCACTTGATTGCTTACAGTAGGCCCCAAGCATTCGTTCTAGGATGTAGAATACATTCCACAGACACAAAAGAAAAGGCAAGATGGATGCCAAGAGAACAATCAGAACATTTATTTACGGTACATTGGAGGATCTTTTATGTGAAACATACAGGACTATCTGTTCCGACTCACCTATGTAATATGTAGAGGTGAATGTACCTGTATGTGATACAAATAACATATATAGAGTAGATATTAATATATATAGTATAAAGAGACCTAGCTGTGATTGGAATTGATACAGTTTACTGTGTGTGGGAGCAACAATAAATCCAGAGTAAACATAGTGTGTTTGTGTGTTGCTAATGCTATGTTAGTGGAATCTGCCCCGGGGATTTGGGTGTGGGTGCGCCGTCTTTGGCTGACATATCTGTACGAGTCTGGGCTGGGCCCTGAGGGATGGGCGCAAGAGGAATGCGAGTGATCAGCATTTTTCTTGAGAGCTGACAACACCTCAAGTTCTGGCTGGACTTGTGAGAATCTTCTTTACACTGTCCAGACCTCACAAGAGCCTGGTCAAAAGGTCCCTTTGTGTAGATAAAGTCCCTTTAAAACCAAAATAATTTAAATCAAAGTGATTCTTCTTCTTGAGTTTCTCATATTTATGTAATTTCAGAATTTTAAGCAGAGTTCCATCCATTTAAAAGTCAGCCGCTACAAAAAGTGTAGCGGCTGACTTTTAACCACTTGAGCCCCGGACCATTATGCTGCCTAAGGACCAGAGGTCTTTTTCCAATTTGGCACTGCGTCGCTTTAACTGCTAATTGCGCGGTCATGCAATGCTGTACCCAAACGAAATTTGCGTCCTTTTCTTCCCACAAATAGAGCTTTCTTTTGATGGTATTTGATCACCTCTGCGGTTTTTATTTTTTGCGCTATAAACGGAAAAAGACCGAAAATTTTGAAAAAAAATGATATTTTCTACTTTTTGTTATAAAAAAAATCCAATAAACTAAATTTTAGTCATACATTTAGGCCAAAATGTATTCGGCCACATGTCTTTGGTAAAAAAAATGTCAATAAGCGTATATTTATTGGTTTGCGCAAAAGTTATAGCGTCTACAAACTAGGGTACATTTTCTGGAATTTACACAGCTTTTAGTTTATGACTGCCTATGTCATTTCTTGAGGTGCTAAAATGGCAGGGCAGTACAAAACCCCCACAAATGACCCCATTTTGGAAAGTAGACACCCCAAGGAAATTGCTGAGAGGCATGTTGAACCCATTGAATATTTATTTTTTTTGTCCCAAGTGATTGAAAAATGACAAAAAAAAAAAAAAAAAAAATATTTACAAAAAGTTGTCACTAAATGATATATTGCTCACACAGGCCATGGGCCTATGTGGAATTGCACCCCAAAATACATTCAGCTGCTTCTCCTGAGTATGGGGATACCACATGTGTGGGACTTTTTGGGAGCCTAGCCGCGTACGGGGCCCCGAAAACCAATCACCGCCTTCAGGATTTCTAAGGGTGTAAATTTTTGCTTTCACTCTTCACTGCCTATCACAGTTTCGGAGGCCATGGAATGCCCAGGTGGCACAAAACCCCCCAAAATGACCCCATTTTGGAAAGTAGACACCCCAAGCTATTTGCTGAGAGGCATATTGAGTCCATGGAATATTTTATATTTTGACACAAGTTGCGGGAAAGTGACACTTTTTTTTTTTTTTTTTTTCATAAAGTTGTCACTAAATGATATATTGCTCACACAGGCCATGGGCATATGTGGAATTGCACCCCAAAATACATTTAGCTGCTTCTCCTGAGTATGGGGATACCACATGTGTGGGACTTTTTGGGAGCCTAGCCGCGTACAGGGCCCCGAAAACCAATCACCGCCTTCAGGATTTCTAAGGGTGAAAATTTTTGATTTCACTCTTTACTGCCTATCACAGTTTCGGAGGCCATGGAATGCCCAGGTGGCATAAAACCCCCCCAAATGACCCCATTTTGGAAAGTAGACACCCCAAGCTATTTGCTGAGAGGCATGGTGAGTATTTTGCAGCTCTCATTTGTTTTTGAAAATGAAGAAAGACAAGAAAAAACATTTTTTTTTTCTTTTTTCAATTTTCAAAACTTTGTGACAAAAAGTGAGGTCTGCAAAATACTCACTATACCTCTCAGCAAATAGCTTGGGGTGTCTACTTTCCAAAATGGGGTCATTTGGGGGGGTTTTGTGCCACCTGGGCATTCCATGGCCTCCGAAACTGTGATAGGCAGTGAAGAGTGAAATCAAAAATTCACGCCCTTAGAAAGCCTGAAGGCGGTGCTTGGTTTTCGGGGTCCCGTACGCGGCTAGGCTCCCAAAAAGTCTCACACATGTGGTATCCCCGTACTCAGGAGAAGCAGCAGAATGTATTTTGGGGTGTAATTTCACATATTCCCATGGCATGTTTGAGCAATATATCATTTAGTGACAACTTTGTGCAAAAAAAAAAAAAAAAAAAAAAAATTTGTCTCTTTCCCGCAACTTGTGTCGCAATATAAAATATTCCATGGACTCGACATGCCTCTCAGCAAATAGCTTGGGGTGTCTACTTTCCAAAATGGGGTCATTTGGGGGGGTTTTGAACTGTCCTGGCATTTTATGCACAACATTTAGAAGCTTATGTCACACATCACCCACTCTTCTAACCACTTGAAGACAAAGCCCTTTCTGACACTTATTGTTTACATGAAAAAGTTTTTTTTTTTTGCAAAAAAATTACTTTGAACCCCCAAACATTATATATTTTTTTAAAGCAAATGCCCTACAGATTAAAATGGTGGGTGTTTCATTTTTTTTTTTCACACAGTAATTGCGCAGCGATTTTTCAAACGCATTTTTTGGGGAAAAAACACACTTTTTTAAATTTTAATGCACTAAAACACACTATATTGCCCAAATGTTTGATGAAATAAAAAAGATGATCTTAGGCCGAGTACATGGATACCAAACATGACATGCTTTAAAACTGCGCACAAACGTGCAGTGGCAACAAAATAAATACATGTTTAAAAGCCTTCAAAAGCCTTTACAGGTTACCACTTTAGATTTACAGAGGAGGTCTACTGGAAAAATTACTGCACTCGATCTGGCCTTCGCGGTGATACCTCACATGCATGGTGCAATTGCTGTTTACATATGACGCCAGACCGCCGCTTGCGTTCGCCTTAGCGCGAGAGCAGGGGGCGACAGGGGTGCTTTTTTTTTTTTTTTTTTTTTTCTTTATTATTTTTTTGCTTTTTTAATCTTACTTTTAAACTGTTCCTTTCATATTTTTTTTTTTAATCATTTTTATTGTTATCTCGGGGAATGTAAATATCCCCTATGATAGCAATAGGTAGTGACAGGTACTCTTTTTTGAAAAAATTGTGGTCTATTAGACCCTAGATCTCTCCTCTGCCCTCAAAGCATCTGACCACACCAAGATCGGTGTGATAAAATGCTTCCCCAATTTCCCAATGGCGCTATTAACATCCGGCGAAATCTAAGTCATGAAATACTCGTAGCTTCCGGTTTCTTAGGCCATAGAGATGTTTGGAGCCACTCTGGTCTCTGATCAGCTCTATGGTCAGCTGGCTGAATCACCGGCTGCATTCTCAGGTTCCCTGTTGAGACAGGAGAGCCAGAGAAAAACACGGAAGACGGTGGGGGTGGGGGGGGCATTCCCTCCCACGGCTTGTAAAGGCAGTCTAGAGGCTAATTAGCCGCTAGGATTGCTTTTACATGAAAGCCGACCGCTGGCTGAAAAGAATGATACCAAGATGATACCTAAACCTGCAAGCATCATTCTGGTATAACCACTCAAAGTCGTGAATGGCGTACCTGAAGACAAAAAAATGGTTAACAATGGTTAACAATAAAGCACAGTAAACAGTAAAGTATAAATAATTACACACCTGAAAAACAAACATGATAAAACATAATAACAATAACAATAACAATAAAACATTGCAGAATAGAATACAGTAAAAAAGAGCAGAACAATAGAGAGAGAGAATAGAGAGAGAGAGAACAATAAAACGACAACTATTTTTTTTTTATTTCATATTTTTTTTTTTTTTTTACACTTTTTTTGTAACTAACTTTTATAACGGTAACCGGTTCCAGGTTCGGGTCTCTCAAAATGCGATGGCATCTTGGGAGACCCTGTGAAAGTGTGCCTAGTCTGTGCAATGCTGTACCCTACGCTAATACTCAACTAGTGAATGGTAGCGTTCAAAACATTCACCAATGCAAAGACCAGGATTGTCAGGACAGGAGGGACAATAATAGCGGGTGTCACGCCTATATCCGCGCTTGCTGCAGACACAACATCTTTTTTGGGGGGGTTCGTTGGGTAGGGGTACTCGGGAGGACATAAAGAAAATGCCTCTCATGCAGCCGACTGCATTTGGTTGGGGATGTGAATGGGGGAAGTACGGGCGCTGCAGAAGCGGTGGGTTCCCAATTAGGATTGGCGAATGCAGCAGGAAGGGCATTATGGGCACGACGGGCCTGTGTTTGTCTTTTTGGTGGCAGCGGGACACTACTTGTGCTTGCCACCTCACCAGCTTGAACTGCACTTATGGGACTCGCCACGTCACCAAGTCTTACTGCAGTGCTGGTTTGACTACGACCGGGGTGTACTAGGCCGCTGGCGCTTGCCAGTTCACCAAAACGCTACCAAAAAACTGTTAGCGATCGCAGGGATCAGGCCTGACTCTGCGAACGCTGCAGTTATGCGTTTAGTGTTTTGTAAGTGACAGTGATCGATCGATACTGCACTTGGGTGGGCTGGGCCGGGCGGAGGGGCAAAACGCAGGTGCTAGCAGGTATCTGGGCTGATCCCGCTAACACTGCGTTTTTGGGAACCCTAAACTGCTGGTGACGCTAGTATAGATCTGATCGGATCAGATATTGATCCGTTCAGATACTATACCACTAAGGGAGGTGTACGGTGCGTGTGTGGGTGTTAGCGGTACTGGCGCTAACCTGATGCTGCCTGGGGCTGGTGCTTGCCAGTTCACCAAAACGCTACAAAAAAAACTGTTAGCGATCGCAGGGATCAGGCCTGACTCTGCGAACGCTGCAGTTATGCGTTTAGTGTTCTGTAAGTGACAGTGATCGATCGATACTGCACTTGGGTGCGCTGGGCTGGGCCGGGCGGAGGGGCAAAACGCAGGTGCTAGCAGGTATCCGGGCTGATCCCACTAACACTGCATTTTTGGGAACCCTAAACTGCTGGGGACGCCAGTATAGATCTGATCGGATCAGATATTGATCCGTTCAGATACTATACCACTAAGGGAGGTGTACGGTGCGTGCGTGGGTGTTAGCGGTACTGGCGCTAACCTGACGCTGCCTGGGGCTGGTGCTTGCCAGTTCACCAAAATGCTACCAAAAAAACTGTTAGCAATCGCAGGGATCAGGCCTGACTCTGCGAACGCTGCAGTTATGCGTTTAGTGCCTTGTAAGTGACAGTGATCGATCGATACTGCACTTGGGTGGGCTGGGCGGAGGGGCAAAACGCAGGTGCTAGCAGGTATCTGGGCTGATCCCGCTAACACTGCGTTTTTGGGAACCCTAAACTGCTGGGGACGCTAGTATAGATCTGATCGGATCAGATATTGATCCGATCAGATACTATACCACTAAGGGAGGCGTATGCTGCGTGCGTGGGTGTTAGCGGTACTGGCGCTAATCTGACGCTGCCTGGGGCGACGCATATCACCGCCGGGCGATCGGGGGGCTAAACCTTTATTCGGTAATAAACGGCGGGTGCCCTGACACTATAAAAAAAAAAAAAACTAACCAGCGTCAACCGTAACGGTTATACAGTGATCAGTGGTGAAAGGGTTAACTAGGGGGCAATCAAGGGGTTAAAACATTTATTAGGTAGTATATGGGGGTCCCTGACGCTATAAAACGCTGACGGCGAACCTAAATATTTACCTCACTAACTAGCGTCACCAGCGACACTAATACAGCGATCAGAAAAATGATCGCTTAGCGACACTGGTGACAGGGGGTGATCAAGGGGTTAAAACTTTATTAGGGGGGGTTAGGGGGGTACCCTAGACCTACAGGGGGGTAACAGTAACTGTGCTAACACAGTAACTGTCACAAACTGACACAGCAGTAATCAGAAAAAAAAAAAAAAAAAAAAAACTGCTGGTGTCAGTTTGTGACAGGGGGGGGGGTGATTGGGGGGGGATCGGGGGGCGATCGGGGGGGGGATCGGGGTGTAATGTGTGCCTGGCATGTTCTACTGTGTGTGTGTGTGTTGGTGCACTTACTCACATGTCGTCTCTCCTCGGGCCGGAACGGAAACTACCGACCCGAGGGGAGATTACATCACTTCCTTTGCTGCTGTTTAGCATACAGCAGCAAAGGAGTGTTCCCATTGGCCGGCGGCGATCGTGAGGGGGGGGCCACGAACGGATGGCCTCCCCCTCGTCTCTGATCGCCGGGGGACAGAACGGGACCGCCTCGGGCGGCGGGGGGGGGTCCGATCGGACCCCCCACCCGCGGAAGGCAAATCACGTACATGTACGTGATTTTGCCTGTCCGTGCCGCCTTGCCGACGTACATCGGCGTGAGGCGGTCGTCAAGTGGTTAATAATCAGACCCTCACGTGCCTCACAGTCCAGCTATGCGGGCTCACGAAGCCTCGCTCCTCTCCCCCTCCTCTCTGAGGTGCTGACATTCTAACTGTGGGCGCCCGACTGTGGCTTCACAGCCGGGCACGCACTGCGCATGCACGAGCCGCGCTGCGCTCTGTGAATGGTTGGGCAATCTTCTGGGACCTGTGACGTCCCAGAAGATTGCAGGGAGGGAGGGGGGAGAGGTGAACTTCCTTCCGGTGCTGCGGAGCCCGGGAGAAAGTAGGAGCTGGGTGCCCATAAAAATTGGGTATCCGCTCCCCCACCAAAAAAGTGACATGCCAAATGTGGCATGTCAGGGGGTCACCATCCCTTAAAGTGGAAGTTCCATTTTTGGGTCAAACTCCGCTTTAAGTAGAGTTCCAATCATTTTAAATTCAATGGCTGCTTGTAGCCCAGTTTGGAATATGCTGACTGTTTGGTTTATAACTTATTAAATACTAAATTTAGGACAATGCAGATTCAATTTGTGCAGCTATGCATTTTTTTTTTTTTAAATGCACACTAAGGGCTCTTTTACATGGGGCGGAACCGTGATGATCCGCCCCGTGAACACCCGCTTGCTCAGCGGGGATCACTCCGCCGATCCCCGCTGAGCAGGAAAATGACAGGTCCGTCGCTGCACACTGTGCAGCGACGGACCTGTCAGATCACCGCTCTCCCCTATGGGGGATCGGATGATGACGGACCGTAGAGTCCGTCGTCACCCGATCCGATCCAAAAATGGATGGAAAAGTAGGGTTTTCCTCCGTTACACGTTTCGGATCGGAGCAGGTCGGATGACATCCGACGCTCCATAGGGATACATGTATGTCCGTTTTTCATCCGAAAACGGAAGGATGAAAAACGGACATACGGATCCCCCGTGTGAAAGAGCCCCAAGGGGTTGATTTACTAAAACTGGAGAATGCAAAATCTGATCCAGTTGTGTAAAGAAACCGATCAGCTTCCAGGTTTTTTTTCAAAGCTTAAAGTGTAAGTAAACCCCCCCTTCCGTTTCCAGCCAAGGAAGCTGCCATCTTTGCCTCTGTTTAATCTACAACTGCCATGATGCTGCACATGTGATCAGTTATGACATCAGCCATTGGGTGGTTTGACAGTTTGGTTGAGAGCACAACCAGTGGGAGTGTTACATTTCCAGCTCGTGCCGGAAATTAAACTTTTTTATGGATGGGTTTACTTCCGCTTTAAAGAGGTGCTTCAGTCTCCCCCCCAAAAAAACTAAAAGTCAGCAGCTACAAATACTGTAGCTGCTGACTTTTAAAGGGGGGTTCCAGCCGAGAAAAAAAAAATTTAAAAGTCAGCAGCTACAAACACTGTAGCTGCTGACTTTAAATAAGTAGACTTACCTGTCCTGGGTGCCCGCGATGTCGGCCTCCCGAGGCCGACCCATCCCTCGGCTCTCGGGTCCCAGCACCTCCATCCTAACTAAGGGAAACAGGCAGTGGAGCCTTACGGCTTCACTGCCCGTTTCCTACTGCGCATGCGCGAGTCGAGCAGCGTTTTGTGAATGGGACGCGATGTGTTGTGGGACACACACAGTTCCAATAACACACCGCGCCCCATTCCCCAGAAGACAATGCGGGGAGAAGACTGAACAACACCGCGGAGTAGGAAGAGGCAGATTAGGAAGACTGCCTAGCAACAGCCATTTCAGGTGAGTTAAAAAAATAATTTTTTTTCCCCCAATTTTTTAGGGATTTTTTGATGCAATTTTTTTTTTGTGGTGGACCTTCACTTTAATATAAGAACACTTACCTGTCCAGGGCTCCAGCAATGTCCGCACCCGAGGCGATTCTTCAATTGACTTCAGGTGCAGATGCTGGGCTTCTTAGATAAGGGAAACTTCCGGCTTCACAGCTGGTTTCCTACTGCACATGCGCGAGTCGTGCTGCACTCTGAATGGATGGGACCTGTGTGTGTCCCAAAAGGTTGTGGGGAAAGGAGGACCGGACATCATTGTAGATTGTCACAGTGATCTCAGAAGGAAGTTGGAGCAGGTACCTGTCAAAACCAGGTACCCGCTCCCCCCCTAAAAGTGCCAAATGTGACGGTGGAGGGGTGGAGGGTGCAACCAAGCGGAGCTTCCCCTTTTGGGAGGAGCTCTGCTTTAATTGAACAAGCTGAAGTTAGAAGCTGATTAGCTACCATGCACCGTTTGCCCCAGTTATTGCACTCTCCAGTTTTAGTAAATCAACACATAAGTGCCTATGGCGGTGTGCACTGAAGTGCCTTGCATGTGCAAACAACATATTCACTTTAGAACACCCTTTTTAACAAACATTGAAATCACTTTTCAGTCTCAGGGAACCCCTGCTAAAAATTACTATAGCTACAAATCATGATATATTAGTGTGATGGTCAGGGGGAAGAATGCTCCTTACACTTGTGGTCATTGGGAAGAATTACCCCCTTAGAGATAGCAAAAATAATCAATGGTGTCAGTGGGAACTTATCAGAGAGGCAGAAATTGGAACCCCTAACAAACTCTGGAGAAACCCTGGTTGAAAAACCCTGCTTTAGACAATAGCTGCACATACAATTCAAATAAGTTTAGGTAAGGTAAGAGCAAAAAAACATTTATGAATATTTTGAATGTTAGGAATAGCTAAGGTTGCATCAACTTTTTTTTGCACAAGCAATTGTTCTTTGCTGTCTGTCATTATTACTTGACATGTAGTGACAGCAAATGACATATGATTTTACTATATCATCAAAAATCTGAATCAAAGCTTTAAAGCATACCTAAACCCTCAATTCACTCCAGGTTATTTACCGTACTATTCTCTATTGCTAATGTAGCACTGCCCTTGTAGGGATTGCTGTGTGTAGATTTCCCTTTCCCCTTCTTATCTTGCAGACAGTTACTAGGGGTTTTCACTGTCATCTGCTCGTTATCCAATAATCAATCCAGGTGGTTTTGATTTTTTTTTGGTATTTATTGTTGGAACTTGGATAGGAGAAGGGAATAGTGGGATACTCCAATTGGAACTAATTACAGATGAGGACAACTTTCACTCGGCCTCACAGATTAGATGCGGTAGCAGACTCTCTGCTATACCATACAACACTTGTATGGGAAGAATAAGTGCTCTGGCAGCAGACTTGGTGAAACTTTATCTTCTGGACACTCACTAGCATCCCTTTTGACTGACACCTGTCATCTGACTCTACTAGCTGAAGGGATGGCCCTGGAAGGACAGGCCCCATGACACAGATCTGTACTTACTGTTGGGCTGAAACAGATGCTTCCTGGTGTGTCTCCCTTCCAGTCAGCTCTGCAGGACATCTGGGTTGCAGCTTTACTTGGATTCAGGCCCTCGGGTCAACCACCTGAGGCCGCATGGCAGCTTGTGCAGAGGAGGGGCAGCTACCCCCTCCCTCCATGACCCCACTCTCCACCTGAAGACCCCGAGCACATGTGCCCTTTGCATATATACAGTCACCCAGCATGCACTGAGGCACTTTCCTTGGCCAATCACCAGGGCTGTAACTATGCATATGCTCTCATTTGTCAGGTTTACTCCCACTGTCCAATATACCCCCCTGTTGGACCAGTGTGAAACATTCAGACAATATAAGCAGCATCTGAGCACCATGAGCAGACCCTACCAATGGATCCCTGCTCCCTAGTAGACAAAGAGCATCTAAATTTACCCGACAATCTTCCTAATAAGCATAAAGACCCAAAAACTGTAATCTCTTCTAGCACCTACCTAGGAGGGTGCTACACTAACATCAGGGCCGTCTTTAAGACAGGGCAAAAGGGGAAGCTGCCCTGGGCCCTGTCATTGTTGAGGGGCCCAAAGCAGCTGCCTCATACTTGCCAACTATCCTAGTTTAAATTCCCTTGTCCCTTGAAATTTTAGTCCTGTGCTGTGTCCCGATATCTCAGTGTGAAGTTCTGTTACTATTGCGGCTCAGCTCTGTCCTACTGCCGTGTACAGATGACTCACATGCAGACCCTGTGTTTACATGTAAATAACCGGCATTCATATGTAAATAGTGGCAGCATTACTAAGTAAATAGCTGCGGTCGGCGGCATTGATATGAAAAAATAAAGGTGGCATTCATATGTATATATCTGCATGCATATCAGTATATCATGCTCCCCTGCAGTGAGGAGATGATGTGTTGTAACCTCTAGCAACCAATTAGTGAGCAGTATTACTGTACAGTAATCTCTAGCAACTAATTAACAAGCAGAAATCATTTGCTGTAACCTCTAGCAACTAATCAGTGAGCCGTAATGCACGCTGTAACCTCTAGCAACCAGTCAGTAAGCAGTAATGATATGCTGTAACTGCTGGCAACCAATCACAATTGCTGCCTGATCTGATACAGTAAACCGATTTTAAGTCTAGCTGCTATTTATTGTATGTCTCAGAGCAGGTGGAGAGTGAAACTGCATGGGGGGGGGGGGGGGGGGCCAAGAAAATTTTTGCCCAGGGTCCAATCAATATTAAAGACTACCCTGACTAACATCATAAAATCATTTAATACTCAAGCCAGTTTTAGTTTTGTTCAAAGTACCAAGGATTCAAAGCATGGCAGGACCAAGTTGTGCAGTTGCGGCACTGATTGCTTGCTCAGGCACATGGATCCCCACCAAAGCTTAGACCCAAACTTCTGCTGCACATAGCTCATACCCGCCACCACAGCTTGGACCAGGTTCAGGGTTCCTATAAAGCAGCTTTTCTTGGTGTTTTTGCCATGGAGAAATCCTTTAACTAAGGTTATTTACCACTCAGTCAATACAGCAGTGGTTTTGGGTTCTTCATTACTGTCTAGCAAGAAAGAAGAACCCTTTCTTATTAGTAGTACAGATTGGCAAGTGATCGGGCAACACTACCTGTAATGTGTATTAATGAATACAAGGATTCCTCTGCTTGACCCAGGTGGAGAGTTAGGCACATGACGTCATTGTATGCAAATCCTGGGCCTCTGCAGGCCTAATGGTGACCTCCAGAGTTAGGGACAGCTCACATCCTGCTGTGTAGAGTGGGTTATGAGGCATAGTGGGTGCAATGTAAGGTAGATTAATGGGCGTCAGACACTTCTTGTTTGCAAAGAGATTTATTTTCTCGTGAACAGAACTGTGGGAGAGAGGGTTAGGGCCAAGACACCCTTTAGTAGTTGCAATGTTAATTATCAGACACCGAGACTTCTATAGGTAGACATCCATGCAGGGAAAGGCACCTAGCTGGGCGCTACATCTGCATGTGTAAACACGCTGTCTCCTATGGCAACAATCTTGAACAGTTTCTAACACTGGTTGTAATGAACTCTCTCACTTCCTCCACAATCTCCTTTTTTAGATCTTCACTCAACTGAGCTCCCAGTCTATCACTTAGACCCGCTGATTCACTGCCACTGGATCTCCTGAGCTCTTCCAATCTTCCCACTGCGTATCTTCCTCAAGCGTCACCCCCGCTTCCCTGCTGGGTCCCTATCTTGGTACTCACAGATACTCCTCAAGCATCACTCCACTGGCCTGCTTGGTCCCTGGCTTGGCACACAAGACTGCTCTGCAAGCGTCACCTCCGCTGGCTGGGTCCCTGGCTTGACACCTGCTGAAGTTTCCCAATTCTTCACCGTCCCCAGTTGGTGAGAATATTGCTCTGGTACTTGCTTCAGCTACTCACTGTGGTTCTTGGTGATCAGGTGAATGGTCCCTTAGTGGCGACAGCTTCCCCTCTACCTCCGACCACGACAGGTTCTCCGACAGGCAGAACCGTCACTTTTGGTTGGACTGAAAGCCGCAGTCCCAACCCTGCGGTGCTCTCCTGCTTCTGGATAGGCCCTCAGATAGCCTAGTAGCCAGATGTCCCTGGGATAGGCCTCAGGCTCTAGCCTAGCAGCCCGGGGCAATGCAACACACATCCACCCAGACAGCCATCCAGGTGGCACAGAATCTCGCTCACCTGGCCTCACCCAAATAAATAGACTCTCCCAGCAGGCCAAGGGACCCAAGAAAATCCCTGCCCATTGGCTGAGACACCTCATCTATTTCTAATCTGTACTTGCAATGCACTTGTCTTATCTAATGCCACCAGATACCCGGCCATCTAGTGACAGAAGAGAGAAGTGCAGCAATTCCAGAATTAGGGTGGAATCAATTGATCTCCCATCAATTGGCCAAGGCAACTACACTTGGCAGGTAAATTTACTAGCAACCCTGCCTAAACATCAGGGTGCTACATCATGATTTCCACCTGGGCCAATCAGTGGAAGCCTTGTATTCAGTAATAAAAATACAAGGCTTCTCCTGAATGGTGGAGAAACATTAAGCCAGATTCCTCCATTAATGCTGCATTTATAGTATTTTGACAGCCGGTGCCGACGGCTGTTAGACTACTGGAGCTGCAGGTGACTGGATGCAGCTGCTGTTTTGCTGACAAAATTTTCATTGGAAGGATGTCAGGTGTGAGGTGGCGGACAGGGCCTTCCACAAAAATTCAATCAGTGTATGGCCAGTGTAACATGATATCTGGTATGTACTCTTGGTATTTTTTTCTTCATAAGCATTAGAATTTCCTGTGCTGAAGGCTCAAAACCATTTTGTGTTTTGCAAAAACGTTTAGGTGATGCATATGTGGATCTGGATGCGCTCAAAAATTGATTAAATCACCTTGAATTCATTAGCTGGTATGTGTCCACACTTTCTGGAAGGATAGGAATAAGCTTCTTGGTTCAAATAGGCATCATTACTATTTCATCAAACAGTGCTTCTCAAGTAATAACATAAATACTGGATAATATTCTTATGGTTTATATTTCTGCCTGATTTCCTTCTTGAATACAAAGTGATGGTAAATTCCCTTATCTGGGTTATAAGTATTAAAAATAAAAACAGAAATGGTAAATCGATGAAACATGTAGGGTGGAGCATCTTACATCACTTCCACTGTATCATTTCCGGGAAAATGGAATGCAAGATGCATTCCACAAGCATCTACAGTACTTCCTCATATATGAGACACTTTGTATCCTATATTAATGTAAGTGCATTACTATGTTTTTATAGTCTTTAAATATAGCAGTATTACAATGTTCTGGTACTCTCCCTGTTTTTTTCCTAAAACCTCATGGTAACTGCATGCTGGAGAGGAGAAGGAGTGGTGGTATATTAAGTTCATTTGAGGGGTATATAAACCTGGTAAATCCAGGCTATCTACTTTTAAGGCCATGGTGCTAGATGCTGGAAGGATCTGCTCGGCAGGGGAAGGGATGGCTTTGTATTTGCCAGTAATAATAACAGCCACAACAAAGGTTTTTTTTTTTTGTGTTTTTTTTTTAACAAGTTCACTGAAAATAGAAAACACATGCAAAATAAACCTTGTGAAAGGGAAATTTCATTGTTTCTAGATAGACATAAGAATAGGGTCAGCTGGGCTACCCCCAAACACAAAGGTTCCAGAGCCCCTGAGGTTCTCAGCCCAACCTGTTACTATCCTCTAAATGGATAGTGGCCAGAGGCCTATATCTCCCATCCTCCCAACCGTGTATGGTTAACCTCCTCTTTGCTGGTAGTGTTCACACGATAATTCCAAGCACCAGCTTCCAAGAATCTGAGGTCAGGTTTGCATCAGCAACCACCTCTCTCATCTCACCCTACAAGCCCTATGCACCTTTTCAAGCAGTAATTATTAAGTAGCAGTCCATATATTGGCATAAGGAAGCAACTGACCAGATATTGGCTGAGGTAGTAATAGATCACTTCATGCTTAGAGGCTTGTGCCTTCAATAAATTATTAAGCTGATCCTTCCTATGCTCCATCTGTCCTCTAGTTCCACTGTTCCCCTCTCCCTAAAGGGGAAAACCAAGGAAAACACCAACTCCTGGTCACAGTCCCTCTCTTGAGCTCTACTTATTTTCCATGTGAAGATGATTCTTTGCCCTAGATGTCCTGTCCTATATGGGATACCCCTCGACAGCCCCGCCTCCAAACAGAGGAGAGCAGGAGAACCTCAGCAGGTCTTCCTTGTCTTCTGCCACCAAGACCCAGAGCCCCAGCTCCCCCCACCTTATAAAGAGACTCCCAGAAGTCAGGCCTGTTCTAACTGCATGTGTGCTCTACTTGTGTGTATCTGCTCCAACTGAGTGTATGCTCTGACTGTGTGCTGCATGTGTGCTCAGTGTGTATATTCTCCAACTGAGTTCATGCTCTGGTTCTCTGATTGCATACGTCTGCTTTAAAGTGTGCTTTTTCTGTGTGTCTGCTGTAGCTGCGTATAACATCTCTGACTGCAAATGTATTCTGACCTCTAGAACTGCACAACATCTGAAGTGTCTACTTTTTCCAGGGCAAAGTTGTTTACAACCCTAATGCATATTGTACCATATGTTGGCCTAACGCATACCCCTTTGGTCTTGCAGTGCTGGAGTTCTGGGTTCCAACCCTGCCAGGACATCATTTGCATGCGTGAGAGCTGACCCAATGCATTGCGGCGACGTGCGCTACCACAGTGCATGGCAATGCACATTACATGTGTTGACTCATTGCAGTCCAGGGACTTAGGCGATGATTAGACCTATGATTTCTAGTGCTGTACAAGTGTGTAAAATAAATACTGTAGGTTTATATACATAATATTGAATTTATAGTTTCTATCTTCTTTGTCCATTTGATTAATAATTATAACTTTATAATAGGTGTTATACACTTATTTTGGTGTTTTTTATGCTGACTTTGATTCTGTTTAAAATGGTATTGTTAACACACACTGCAGGTACTTGACTCCTTTTTTGCAGACCTACACAGAATATAAATGTACATGATTCCCAGACTACTCCTGCTCTTTATCTTAGGTGAGCACTGCAGGTGCCAAGCGTTTGGCTTCATCCTGACTCATAGCTTCGGGTGTGTCCATTTTACAGGCAGAGCCTTGCCTCTTCCCACCCTGTGAAAGTAGATTAATCCACTTTTGTGTTCCCGAGATTAGCAAGCCAAGCATCTCAAGGACAATTTACTTTGGCAAGCGCTGCACCCATAAAATGTGTAGCTGTTATACTTTAGTATCCAAGCCATTCAGGACATTAGATCCACTTCAAATACATTTTATATTGTATATCTGATCCTCTTATTTACCCAATATTCATTAACTAATATAAAGATTTCCCTTAAAGTATATCTAAAGCCAAAATATATATGTTTTAGTCATTTTGGAAGGTGTAGGGCAGCTATTCTTAACTAGGGTTCCTCCAGAAGTTTCTAGAGGCACCTTAAGCTGTAACTAGTTGACCCTCCATCCGAAGGTGCCTTCATAGTTCCAGGCCCATCGCTACTTGACAGAGCCAGTAGCATGGCACCAGTGTTCTTTTTAGCTGGCTCTAAGGGGGGCAATCTAGCCACCACTAAAATGTGGCATTCTTTCCACTGACCACCAATGTAAAGAGTATTCTCCTAATGACCCCTGATGGTCTATTCTTAGTACGCCTTCCATGAGACCTGGAAATTATTTCAAGGGTTCCTCTGGGGTAAAAAGGTTAAGAAAGGCTGGTGCAGGGAATGGTAAGAACCCATCTCATTATTTGCTATCTGTGTGCCAATGAAGAGAAATCGCTCCCAAAGTGAGGGAAATCTCATTTCTTCCTGGAACATATGTCCTCATTGGAAGACTTTCTATTATACCTAATTAAGTGACAACCTCAAATTTTGGATTTTTCTTAACTCACTCTAGAAGTACTATAGCCAAGGGCACTTGAGGCACCATTTTTCCCAATCATTCTAGACTTAAGCTAGCCATACATGGAGCAAATTACTTTTTTCTGCAACCATGGGTTGCAGGAAAGAAATTTTCATAATTCCCCCATCAATATCAGCAATTGCCTTCTCCCAGTGGGAGGGGGAAACTGTCCCCACCAGGAGAAGACAATTATTATTAATCCGGCAGGCTAGTTGTACCCAAGTTGATTGATCGTTTAACTTGGTACATTCAGCCTGCCCATTAACGGTTCGAATCAGGAACCGACTGAGATTCCTGTGTATGGCTGGCCTAAGTAGATGCTATCATGATTTGAAAAGGGGTAGCATAAAGGTATTATCTAGATTTATAATGACCAATTATAAATTATAATTCTGTCAGGAAGATATCACCTCTTCGGTACAGGAGATAATTTTTCCGTGGGCTACCAAGGCAATACATGAGAAAAATTAAGTCAGGTAACACTTGTCAGGATAAGTGCTTTGTCATTTTAGGGGATTTTTAATAAAACTATATATGTTTGTGAAAGTTTTTATAGATGTGTAAGTGATATTTGATAAATTGAGAGGAGTTACTTTTCTGAAATCTCGTAAATTTTATTTGCAGTTGCAATAAATCATGATCATCCTCTATGGCCAACTAAGGCAGGCCATAGATAATGCAATTTTCTTTCCTGCAACCTGTTTGCTACAGGAAAGAAAATAGCTAGATTCCCCCATCAACACAGTCAGTTTTGATGAGGGAATCCATTCTGTGCTGGGGGGGTGCCAGGAGATGTCCCTGCTGGGAGAACACATATTTTGGCTAGCAGCTATAGCCGCTGGCAATAATCAAATGTAAGATTCCGATTGGTGGATTGACTTGGGTACAATCACCCTGCCCATTAATGGTTCTAATCTAAGCCGGTTCCTGCTGAAGCGGCCGAGATTCAAAGCATCTATGGCCAGCTTAAGGCTAAAATAATAATTTTCAAACAGGTTGACTTTTAAAGAATCACTCTACCCAAAAGTAATCTGAGGTGGGTGAAATCTGACTTCCTATACCCCTTACTGACTCCAGCACAGACATCTCACCAACTGAATCCCTATAAGATATAACAAACTGCTGGGTGATCCCTGACAGCTACTTAAAGCCAAAAACCTACAGAAAGAAAAGTATTAAAGGATCTGATCCTAAACAGCTGGATCAGGCTAATGTTCTCTGTTGCAGATTGTCTGAAACCCTTAGACCGTTAATGCTGAAATGGGGGCCAGGCTACTTGACTCCTGTGCACTATTAAGTAATCCAGGGCCTCCATACATTATATGATCAAAAGTTGGTGGACACCTGACCATCACACCTGTAGCAAGGTCCCAGGCCTCTTTCGGTCTAATGAGAACCTCCAGAGCCAGAGATAGCTGACATCCTCCTGTATGTAGATTGTTGCAAGGCATAGTGGGTGCAAAGATGGTGAAAGTCATTGGGCGCCAGACACTTCTTGAATGCAAAAGAAAGTTTATTTCTCTTAACACACTTTTCTGGGGGGAAGAGGGTTAGGGCCAGGACACCCTTAGGTATTTGCAAGTTCAATTCTTAGACTCCGATACTGCAACAGGAGGACAGCCATGCAGGGAAAAGCATCTAGCAAGAAGCCACATCTGCAGGTGCAGGAATGCTGTCTCCTATGGCAACAGTCTTTAACAGTTCCTAACTGGAAGTTTAAAAGTTGATCTATCTTCCATTATAATTTCTCCTTTTTAGTTCTTCAGCACACTGAGCTCCCAGTCTCTCACTAGATCCACTAATTCACTATCACTGAATCCCTTGAGTTCCTTCAATCTTCACGGTGGTATCTTCCTCAAGCGTTACCAGCACTTCTCTGCTGGGTCCCTAGCTTGGCACTCTAGATACCTCTCAAGCTTCAACCACGCTGGCCTGCTCAGTCCCTAGTTTGACACACAAGGCTGCTCTGCAAGCATCACCTCCGCTGGCTGGGTCCCTGGCTTGATAACCACTGAATTTTCCTGATTCTTCACCATCCCCGGTCGGTGAGAATACTGCTCCGGTACTTGCTTTAGTTACTCACTGTGGTCCCTGGTAATAAGGCGGATAGTCCCTCACTGGTAACAGCTTCCCCTCTACCTCCGACCACGACAGGCTCTCCGGCCAGCAAATAAATAAGTGTAAAGAGTGAAAATGCTGCGCTAAACCCAAAGTGTAAAAAACAAAAAAAAACAAAAGCAGCTGACACACAAACAAACCGAGTCCAATAAGAAATAACAACAGAAAAAAAAAGTCCATATAGAAAAGGGATATCTCCTCAAGTTGGAAGGCAACAGTGAACATCAGAAGACGTATGGATATTCAATGAAAGTGAGTGGGTACCCTTACCGGATCTGTAGGACGCACATACCATATAGCAGTGCGTCAGAAAGGCATAGGGAGGATCTCCCGTGGTATCCAGACCAGGCGGTGTTTTCTATATGGACTTTTATCTATTTGCTGTTCCATATTTCACATAGGACATTTGATTATACTTTGATGTTCACAATTTTTTACATCTGAAAGGGTGTTCATTTCATATTTACATGTTTATTATCACATGTTAAATATTCTTAGCACTGCACTTTTTGTTGTTATCTCCGGCCGGCAGAACCGTCACTTCTGGTTGGACTGCAAGCCGCAGTTTCAACCCTGCGCTGCTCTCTTGCTTCTGGATAGGCCCTCAGACAGACTAGCAGCCAGATGTGCCCGGGATAGGCTCAATCTCCGGCCTAGCAGCCCAGGTAATACAACACACGTCCACCCAGACAGCCGTCCAGGTGGCACAGAACACAGATCACCTGACTCCACCCAAATATATAGGCTCTCCCAGCAGGCCAAGGGATCCAAGAAAACCCCTGCCTATTGGCTGAAATACCCCATATACCCATAACCATGACCTTGGCTTGCCCTTCTCATATCTAGTACCACCAAGTACCCGGCCACCTAGTGGTAGAAGAGAAAAGTGCAACAAGGTCAAACTTAGGGAGAAATCAATGGATCTCTAACAATCAACAAGGATAATCATTCCTGGCAAGTAAATTTGTGAGGAGCAACCCTGCCTAAACTCCAGTGTGCTACACACCCATATGAACTTGTGGTTATTCCATTCCAAAACCACTAGCATTAACATGCAATTACCCTCACCTCCACATCAGAAAAATCAGAACAGAAAAAGGACCTTCTCTAAACTTTCGCCACAAGGTTGGAAGCACACAACTGATTAAGGCTGGGTTCACACTTATGCAAACGCATCCAGTTCGCATAGCAGAAGATTGTGACCGGCTCTCTATGGAGCCGGTCACACATCTCCGCAGCTACGAATTGCACAGGAGCCCTGTGCATCTGTGATTCATTTCAGGTCCGAATTCAGCCCAAAATTCAGGCTGAAATTGGACCTGAAACAGAGAATGGAGACACACCAGACTCCTGCTGTGAGCCGCTGCGTGTTCCAGTGTGAACCCAGCCTAAAAGGTCTTTGCATGCTGTAGCCATTGACAGAACCCTTTACTGGAAACCCCTAAACTTAGTAATTTGGCGGGTTGTACGTGTTCCTTTTGCACATCTCTGCTAGTGGAGGTTTCTTATAAGCTCATTATGAACAGAAGATATTGCAAATGTTGAGTTTCTCAGAGAGCATAATCTGCATGATAACATTGGTATTCTACTCCACTGGGGTTGGGACAAAGGGTAGGCAGGAGGGGTGGTTTCCCTGGGCGTAATGGTTTATTGCAGGGATAGGGGCGCCCTGTGCCAGTTGCTTCTGTTACAAGGCTGACGAGTGGTGACAGCGACATTACTGCTAACCCTAGAAATGGGAGGGTGGTGCTAAGTTGGTCTAGAGAGTAGGGTTAACCAACATCCCCAAAATACAAGAAAATGGAAATGTGTTCCTCTTATGGGACTTTGGAGGGAAAAGGCTACTCTGATGTAATTGAGAGTATAAATTTTATTATGAAAAAGGGTGTAGATATGACAAATCTACAATGCACACAAGTGGGTATACATGGGAATGCAGGATGCGTAATACAACAAGCATGCAATACAATGTATGAATTTCACAATCATTTGACTCCGTAACATATGGAACACACATACGGGGAGTATCCAACGTGTTTCGAGTTATACTCTTCTTCAGGGTCATCTGATTGGAAACAGCACGACAAGGGTATATCTATAATTGAAAAGACAATCATGAGCCAAAGGTGAAACAGCAAATAATTATTGTGACATGAATAAATGGGGAGTAATCATAATGAAAACAGGTACCTGAGAGCGTGTCCCCGTGCTGGACTAAAGGATCCTGCCCAATGGAGAGGGCTAAGCCATCGGTGGGGGTTGCAAAACCCAAAGGTCCCAGAGCCTGGACCGATGTGCAGTGGGACCCGGTGTGTAGGGGGTCCTGGTGTATAATTTGACAGTCTTGCACCGAAGGGTGCAAGTAAGGAGGCTTCTGGAGTAGTGCTGGGGGCATCTAAGGGTAGGCGCCTGACCCAGGGTGCGGTGTCAGTGTGGCTCCGGATGTCCCGCCTGGAAAGGAAGAGGATAAAAGTGAAGTCCAGGAGGGAAGGGACAACAGGGCTGAATGAAAGGGTGAGACTGCAGGAGGGTCAGGCACTGGGACCAGCGCATGTCATGTTAGGTTTACCTTAGGTGGTCCTGCGGGGGGGGGGGGGGAGGCGTGGAGCTGATGATCGAGCGGCCGGACACCAGGAAGCAGGAATCTGTGAGTGGCAGAGTGTGGGGGCATTTAAATACCTGGGCCCGTCCCGCGAGACATCGCGGGTGTGGCCAACGGTGTCAAAGTCACACCCCCCCAAGCCTGTGGAGCACGCATCGGCCCCCATGGAGACCGCGGCCGGCGTGTAGTGACACTTTCCGGGCGTGGCGAAGGTCTGCTGGGCCTGACATATACAGCCCGCCCGGACCGAATCGGGAGCGAGTACAGGATTAGTGGCCTATTGTCCCCTACAGCCTTCCCTCCAAGTTGATTTTATGTGGATGCAGTAATCCTTGATACCCCCCAGTAATACTATATGGTCAGTACTCACTTGAACATGCTTTTACTATAATGGTCATACCTTATCTTGTTTATATTCAAGTCACAATAATTATTTGCCGTTTCACCTTTGGCTCATGATTGTCTTTTCAATTATAGACATACCCTTGTCATGCTGTTTCCAATCAGATACTCCTGAAGAAGAGTATAACTCGAAACTCATACTCCCCGTATGTGTGTTTCATATGTTACGGAGTCAAATGATTGTGAAATGCATACATTGAATTGCATGCTTGTTGTATTACGCATCCTGCATTCCCATGTATACCCACTTGTGTGCATTGTAGATTTGTCATATCTACACCCTTTTTCATAATAAAATGTATACTCTCAATTACATCAGAGTAGCCTTTTCCCTCCAAAGTCCCATAAGAGGAACGAATTTCCATTTCCTTACTGCTAACCCTAACCATCCATCACTGCTAACCCTAACCATCCATTTTGTCTCTGTCCTGTACCTTTGGCCACCTTGATTGGCTGGGCCCAGGCAGGGCCAGGACAAGCGGTGGGCACTGCCCTGGGCGCCATGGTTTATTGCAGGGCTGAGGGTGCCCTGTGCTAGTCGCTTCTGTTACAAGGTTGACAGGAGTAGTGACAGCGACCTTACTGCTAAACTTAACCATCCATCGCTGCTAACCCTAACAATCCATCCTCTCCCTGTCTTGTACCATTGGCCACCTTGATTGGCTGGGCCCAGGCAGCGCCGGGACAAGGGGTGGGATGGAGGTGAGGCTTCCCTGGGCACAATGGTTTATTGCAGGGATGGGGCGCCCTGTGCCAGTTGCTTTTGTTACAAGGCTGACAGTAGAGACAGCGACATCACTGCTAACCCTAAGGGGGGGGCGCAGTTTGGCATCTTAGCCCTTGGCACTGTATGACCTTGCCCCGGCACTGTACCCCACTAATGTCTTCTTGGATTTTGGTCCAGCCAGTTGCAAGCATACATTTTGAACATTATCTAATGGTCCCAGTAAGGCCAGGCAATTTATGCACCTATGCCTGTTCCTGTATACTTGCTATATTAATGTTTTAGATACAGTATTTTGCACTAGTGTGCAGTTTCATCGAGAAGCGCTGAAGCAGCTGGCTCTGGCTTCTCCACTTCCACCCTTCCTCCTAATTGCCCTAAAGCTAGGGCGTCTCCAGACTATCTCAGTAACTTGGTAATCACAGCTTTCCACTGCCTGTTTGGGCAGAGCTGCTGCATTCCTGGACACACCTACACAGCAAGCACGAAGCTGACAATACACTCTCACCTGTATACACATACATGCTTTTAAAGTATACACCAGCCATGTGTGAATTATTTCAACAATCTACATTTCAGAAGAAAGTAGTTCAATAATGGCATTATTACAAAAACACAGTTATGTGGAAGTACAATTAAAACACATTGGTTGCACTATGCATGCATGTACTTTCCAACCCATGAGAGTCTGCAAGACTGGCCATACACGGAGGAAATGTTGGCTTATTCCTGCTGAATTGGCTGAAGTTCATTCCTTGTGTGGCCTTGCTGGCACCACCAGTCCGTGAGGTGGGTGAAAAATTATCCAATCACATGCAGGAAATGTTTGGGTAATCTGACAGCGGAGGGTGCAGGCTGTCAAAATACAATAGCTGGCACTGCAGACTTGTCTATCCATGCTATTTAGCATGAATGGGGAGTCTAAGGATTTCTCTGTAAAGCGTGTCACCAGCTCAGGACGAGGGCTGCGGTGACAATCTACAGCAACCCAATAAGATTGCTTATTTCATTTGAAGGATAAATGTTGACTGGTTGCTAAAGGAAACAGCATACCTTTGCCCAATGGCTGCAGGGAACCTTGGCATGGTACCTCAAGTCCTCTCAAGCAGCCATAAGTCTGTAATACATGGGATCTAACTATGAAAATATGAACTACAACCTCAACATTGATAATGTTCTACCAATTATTTTTAGATCACTTCCTTTATTCAATACTTTATTTTTTGATCAGAACCATGTGAGATGTTAATGGGTTCAAATAACTGGAGCCTGACAACACTGCAATATTTCCCAGATAGCAAAGCAGGAGAGCTTGCCTCTTACCTTGGGTTGGCCAATGCATTCATTTCAAAATTCCTGTTTTGTCTGCAGAAGAATGGGGAGGACTGCAAGGACTTGAACATGTGAGCAATGAGCCCATCTTGCCAAAAATTTCCATTCAAGGGAGGTCTGGGAACTTTTGGTCTAGGGATCAACTACAACCAAGTGGACCTTTCATTGTAGATTTATGTGAGCTAAAGAAAGTGTGTCAGTAATTGGTGGGCATGGTAAAGGATGGGTTTCCTAATGGACAGAGGTCATTGTGACCTTTAGGAAGTGATCTTCCAGCATCAACTTCCTTTGCAACTTTCTGCATTTGGTCACATGACGTCGCGGAAGTGCAAAGGAAGACATGCTGGAAGACTTCCCCCTGCCAGACTCTATGATCACAGGTCTGAATGTGCAGCAGGTAGCTAAATTCTGTCCAGTGTGTATCTACTGAATATGGAGCCTGTACTGATCAACTTCTAAATGAAGATCTCCACTTTGAGCCACTAGACCAACATATGTTATTGGTGCTGGCCCGGGGTGCAAATGTCCCCCACCCAGCCAAGTCTTCCCCTGGCTTAATTTATTTCTAAGGAAGAAACAAACACATTGCTTTGAACTTCTTCTGCATGGAAACAGGCTTTTATGCATGAATAAGAGCACAGCGCCCTCAAAACCTACACTCACCCACAATGAATTTGCGCACGTTCATTGCATGCATAGAATTGATTTGTGCAGGGATAGTCCACTTCCAGTAAAGGGTTCAGAATAAACATACAGAGGTAATGGGTTACTGTTTGCTGCAGACTCATAATCTGGCTAACATCAGTCTGTGGACTAAAGGTGGTGACAGTTACTATGATGGTTGATGACAAGTCCTCTTTATTGGGGGGGCAATAAGTGTGATTGGTGTACACTGTAGGCGGTAACGAGATGTTACCACAATCTCCTCACACACGATCAGTGTGTGAGGAGGAGAATCCGGTAACATCTAGTTACCGTGGTTTGTTGACATTTAGTGATTGGCTGTGAAAGCATCACAGCCAATCACGTGGGTAAACAGCCGGCCAATGGCTGTTTACCAGAGTCGGCGACGAGCAGTGTTCCCAGGAACACGCCTCCACCGACGTGCACGCCCAGCTCGTTCGCGATTGTGTGCATGCGCCGTGCACAGTGGGGTGGAACCATCTGTGATAGTTCGTGACTTCGTCATGGCTGATCACGTGGTAAACAGCCATGCCTAATGGCTGTTCACCCCCCTTGGTGGCGAGCGATGTCTCCGCGACACGCCGTCACCGAAGGAACAGGGATGCTTGCACATTCCCTGTTTAAATGGAGGCTGTCATATGATGCCATCCCGCAACGAGAGCCGCGCCGCCTGGCCATCATATGACAGCTTGCGGTCGGCAAGCAGTTAAGCTTTACAACTGTGTCACAATAGTCTCCCTCTCTGGCTAGTCCCTACACTACTCAGCATATTACAAAATACTTACTTGCTTATAGCATGCTATACCCTGTATAGCTCTCTACATAGCGCATTCCTGAACCCTGAACTCTAAAGGTAACAAACTCCTAAAATCTGCACTTTGTACACAGCACACTCCTAAACCCTGCACTCTGTACACAACACACTCCTGAACCCTGCACTCTGTACACAGCACACTCCTGAACCCTGCACTCTGTACAAAACACACTCCTGAACCCTGCACTCTGTACACAGCACACTCCTGAACCCTGCACTCTTTACACAACACACTCCTGAACCCTGCACTCTGTACACAGCACACTCCTGAACCCTGCACACTGTATGTAACACACTCCAGAACCCTGCACTCTGTATGTAGCACATTCCCGAACCCTGCACTCTGTACATAGTGCTCTCCTTAAAGTGGTTGTAAACTCAGAAAAAAAACAAAAACAAAAACTCTGCAAGACAAAGGCATCATGAGCTAGTATGCATCGTATACTAGCTCAGTAGGAAATACTTAACTTAGATCAAAGCTGTTGCAGCGGTCTCCAGCACACCGCTGTGACCGGCGACATGTCTCCCGGAAGTTATTTCCGGGTTCGTGGAATCCATGCTCTGTGATTGGCCGGAGCCACGATGATGTTACACTGGACATGCATGCGGGAGCCACTGGTCACAGCACAGCTACTAGTAGAAATGGCACGAGCAGGCCGTTTCTTCAGTGCGCATGTGCCGAAGACGTCGGTACATGAAGATACAGTGAATATCTCCTAAACTGTGCAAGTTTAGAAGATATTTATGATGCCTACAGGTAAGCCTTATTATAGGCTTACCTGTAGGTAAAAGTGGTGTAACAGGGTTTACAACCACTTTAATCCTGCACTCTGTATGTAACACACTCCTGAACTCTGCACTATGTACATACTGGACTCCTGCAAGGCGCCACAACCCCAGCGGAGTTAATATCATTGGTCTGCGACATGGGAGTTTGGTTTGGGCGCCAATCGCCGCACGATATAGCCGTTTAGGTGATGGTGCCTCCCTTTTCTTTTGCATGTCAGTGTGATGTTGGGGGCTGTGATACTGTGGCGCTCCCTCATTAGGTATCGTCCCTGGCTGGGCTAGGCACCCTTGGTTCCATTCTCCACATCACGGACACTATGCCTAGCTTTGATCTATGGTCTTCACCTCCCCACATTAGGTATGCTATGCCTCCTACATGTCACTTTTTAGTTTTGTTTTTTTACTATCCTTAACTCAGTATTCCTACATTTTCTCTTGGTGGTACTATTTTACTATCCTTCACATCCCTTTCTTTTCTTTCTTTCCCTTCATTTTTTCTTTTTCCTTTGTTTCTCCTCTTTTTTCCAGGCTGTCTTATTTTCACCACTAGGTGTGTATCTGTTTTCCCACACATTACATTCATTACTATGGGTCACCCCACCAATGTTAATTCCCAACTTGTACATTTTTTCACAGAGTTCTCACATGGTTTTATCATTTTCATTACACATCAGGATCGCGCCATGGATGCCTATCCACCATGGATGCTGTCTTTTTTTGTCGTTGTCACTGTGCATGCTCCCACAACTCCCGGGGGTGATATCCTCGGATGACCTGTGGTTTCCAGCACTATACCATCAACACACATATGGTTTTGTAAGTAGTTTGTGGTAGGCAGGTCCCTTATTTTTATTCTTTACCATTTTTTGACCTTGTAAGATCCTATATATATATTGTATTTTTTATAGATAGATAATATGGGCTTGGTCCTGAAGAGTGACCCAAAGTCACGAAACGCGTTGAGATACCAGCTGCCGTATTCTACACCAATCCTGTGTTTACAATAGATTTTTATGTCATTTGTTTACACGATACATGTTCATATGACTATATACAGTTGTGCTCATAAGTTTACATACCCTGGCAGAATTTATGATTTCTTGGGCATTTTTCAGAGAATATGAATGATAACACAAAAACTTTTCTTTCACTCATGTTAGTGTTTGGCTGAAGCAATTTGTTATCAATCAACTGTGTTTACTCTTTTTAAATCATAATCACAACAGAAACTACCCCAATGACCCTGATCAAAAGTTTACATACCAAAGTTCTTAATACCGTGTATTGCCCCCTTTAACATCAATAACAGCTTGAAGTCTTTTGTGGTATTTGTGGATGATGCTCTTTATCTTCTCAGATGGTAAAGCTGCCCATTCCTCTTGGCAAAAAACCTCCAGTTCCTGGAAATTCTTGGACTGTCTTGCATGAACTGCATGTTTAAGATCTCCTCAGAGTGGCTCAATGATATTGAGGACAAGAGACTGAGATGGCCACTCCAGAACCTTCACTTTATTCTGCTGTAGCCAATGATAGGTCGACTTGGCCTTGTGTTTTGGATCATTGTCATGTTGGAATGTCCAAGTACGTCCCATGAGCAGCTTACTGGCTGATGAATGCAAATGTTCCTCCAGTATTTTTTGATAACATACTGCATTCTTGCCAACAATTTTGACCAAACTTCCTGTGCCTTTGTAGCTCACACATCCCGAAAACATCAGTGACCCACCTCCGTGTTTCACAGTAGGAATGGTGTACCTTTCATCATAGGCCTTGTTGACTCCTCTCCAAATGTAATGGTTGCGGCCAAATGGCTCAATTTTGATCTCATCACTCCAAATGACTTTGTGGAAGAAGGTTTGAGGCTTGTCTCTGTGCTGTTTGGCGTATTGTAAGTGGGATACTTTGTGGCATTTGTGTAGTAATGGCTTTCTTCTGGTGACTCAACCATGCAGCAAATCGTTCTTCAAGTGCCTCCTTATTGTGCATCTTGAAACAGCAGCACCACGTTTTCAAAGAGTCCTGTATTTCACCTGAAGTTATTTGTGGGTTTTTCTTTGCATCCCAAACAATTTTCCTGGCAGTTGTGGCTGAAATATTAGTTTGTTTACCTGACCGTGGTTTGGTTTCAACAGAACCCCTCATTTTCCACTTCTTGATTAGAGTTTGAGCACTGCTGATTGGCATTCTCAAGTCCTTGGATATCTTTTTATATCCCTTTCCTGTTTTATACAGTTCAACTACCTTTTCCCGCATATCCTTTGACAATTCTTTTGCTTTCCCCAAAAACGTCAGTACAGCACTGGATGAAAGATGCAAGGGTCTGTCAGGAGTCCAGAAACTCATTGACCTTTTATACACACACTAATTACAAGCAAACAGATCACAGGTGAGGATGGTTACCTTTAATAGCCATTCAAACCCCTTTGTGTCAACTTGTGTGCATGTCATCAGGCCAAAATCACCAGGGTATGTAAACTTTTGATCAGGGTCATTTGGGTAGTTTCTGTTGCCATTATGATTTAAAAAGAGTAAACACAGTTGATTGATAATAAATGGCTTCAGCCAAACACTAACCATGAATAAAAGAAAAGTTTTTGTGTTATCATTCATATTCTTTGAAAAATCGCCAAGAAATCATAATTTCTGCCATGATATGTAAACTTGTGAGCACAACTGTATGTAATTTTGCCATCATGTTCAATATATATCTTTTTATCAACAGTGATAAAGAGTAGCAAGGTTATAGGCTATATAGATATTTTGTAATACTGTATGTGTATGTATATGGATGAAATTTTATTGGATCATGAAATATTGTTATGTGATATCTTTGAAATTGTTATAAGAATACTGTTATTATGGAAAGTTCATTTTTTTTAATTCTAAATTCCAGCACCAATATAGCATTCATGTACTTTTTTTGCAAAAATATCAAAGCTTTCCATAAAATCTACAGACATGTATCTTACTGTCCTACATCCATGATTCAAAACGTATCTATTGCTTCTGTCTTATGTCCTTACAAACTATAGGTCGTAACACAGGAAGGAGTTGACCAGCTGACCTCATTAGCACACACCCTGCATCATCCACCTTCCCACTCCCAGCTGCACGTTTTTTAAATGAAATGCAATCAATCAGTGATCACCCTTCTCACTAAATACACAATATACAATCAGATTGCAAAGTGTATGGTCGTCTTTATACAAGTACATAGGAGGGAGTGGACAGAAACACTCAGCTGTCAAGGTCCGTTCACATCTCTGCATATCGGGAACTTGCATTCCCACATGCGTTTTTTTTTTTTTTTTCTTTTTTAGAGGTGGGGGGGGGGGGGTGTTTTGGAGCATTTTTACTCAACACACATAGGGCAGCCCACCCACCTGAATAAGCCACCCTACATGCAATAATCACCCCAAAGAAGCTTCAGAACTTTTTTTTAGAGCGTAGCTTGGTGCGCTTTTTACTGCGATTTTTAGTGCAGCGCATTTCTGAAATGTAAGGAAACACACAGATGTGAATGGAGCCTCATTTGTGTTATCGCACCAATTTCACTTTCAGGACCCATTCACATCTAGCATAGCAAAACGCAACTAGTAATTTTAGTTGTATAAAGCTGCCTATACACTATACAATCTGATTGTACAATCTCCTTTAGATCTGCCATTAATTATGTAGTGCAAGGGCCTGCCTGATTGGATACAGAGTGATTGGCTAGATAGGGGTTTCCTCCTATTAAATACATTTGGTAAATCTAAAGGAGATTGTACAGATTGTAAAGTGTATGGACACCTTTATACACCTAAATTACTATTTTCGCTTTCAGTGCCATTAATTGTTAACAACACACCAAACACAGAGGCAAACACACATTTTGCCATGTGAAAAAACGATTGGCAACTGCTGCAAAACGCACAGTAAAAAACACGCAACCCACAAAATGCCAACATGTCCCGTAAGCCACATATAGCACAGCCCATTGAAATTGGCAGACTGCCCTATGCGTGTCACAGAAAAAAACGAGCCACAAAACATGCGCTCCCACTGTGCTAGATGTGAATAGGGCCTGAAAGTGAAATTGGTGCGATAATACAAGAACAACGAGGCTTCATTCACATTTGTGCGTTTCCTTGCATTTCAGAAATGCGCTGCACCAAAAATCGCAGTAAAAAACGCACCAAGTTCCACTCTAAAAAAAAGTTCTGAAGCTTCTTTGGGGCGATTGCTGCGTGTAGGGCAACCCATTCAGGTGGATGATGTGCCCTATGTGTGATGAATGAAAATGCTCCAAAACGCCTCCCCACCTCGCTAAAAAAAAAAAAAAAGCGCATGTAGGAATGCGAGTTCCCGCTATGCAGAGATGTGAATGGGGCTTGACAGCTGAGTGTTTCTGTCCACTCCCTCCTATGTACTTGTATAAAGACGACCATACAGTTTGCAATCTGATTGTATATTGTGTATTTAGTGAGAAGGGTGATCACTGATTGATTGCATTTCATTTAAAAAACGTGCAGCTGGGAGGGGGAGGGTAGATGATGCAGGGTGTGTGCTAATGAGGTCAGCTGGTCAACTCCTTCCTGTGTTACGACCCACAGTCTGTAAGGACATAAGACAGAAGCAATAGATACGTTTTGAATCATGGATGTAGGACAGTAAGGTGTCTGTAGATTTTATGGAAAGCTTTGATATTTTTGCAAAAAAAGTACATGAATGCTATATTGGTACATAGGGGGACTGGAATTTAGAAACAAAAAGTGAACGTAGCCTTTAAAAGTTGATATTGACAATATATATATATATATGAACTAATAAATATTTTTATATCCATTTATTGTTTACCACCGTGTGCTTCATATAAAGTCCCAGTCTCTCGCCTTTCCTCTATTGATTATGGATGGAGGCATAGTACCATAGTAGGCCTTGCTTCATTTAAAGTCCCATAAACCCCCATTTCTTATATAGTAAACTTCAAGTGATTGTAAAGGTAAATAGAAAATAACAAACATGTCTTTACTTACCTGCTCTGTGCAATAGAATTGTACAGAGTGGTTGTGAACCTATAGTTGCTACCTGTCCAGGATTCACCCGGACAGTTCGGGTTTTGAATCATGTGTCCTGTTTTCAGTCTGCCTGAAACCCAGACACATTATTCAGACTGGGCTGTGGGCTAGTAACACACAAATCTGTTGCTGTCCGGGAGCTCCGGCGTCTGTCTGGGGGCAGGTTTGCATACCTTCCCAACTTTTTGGAGATGGGAATGAGGGACACCTATAAGCAAAAGTATGTAGGCATAGGATACGACCCATGCCACACCCCCTTAAAGGAGAGTTACACAGAAAAATTATTGGTTAAATCCACACATGCTTTTTTTTACCACTACTATTCCTTTATACTGGCTTTTCAAATTTACAATTGCAGCAATTTAGAAACTGGATGAAAGGTTTAGCTCTGGGAAACACTTTTTGAAAGATAAAAAGTGCATTTTATATACAACTATATAGATCAGACCAAAAAGAGGAACAGAGGGACTTTGTTCAAAGTCAGGGACAGTCCCTCGAAATCAGGGACAGTTGGGAGCTATGGGTTCGACATCACTGGAGGGGTGGGACAATGATGTCAGCAAGAGTAGTTTGGCCACACCCACTGTTTGCTGTAGCACACATAGTTACTACTCTCCTTAGGCCCCTTTCACACTGGGGCGTCGTCGACGGTAAAACGGCACTATTTTTAGCGCCGCTTTACCGTCGTTTTAGCGGCGGTATTCGGCCTCTAGTGGGGGCGGTTTTACCCCCCTGCTAGCGGCCGAGAAAGGGTTAAAACCACCGCAAATCGCTGCCACAGCAGCGCTATGCTGGCGGTATAGCCGCGCTGCACCCTTGTATACACCGCTCCTTCACCGCTCCAAAGATGCTACTAGCAGGACTTTTTTTACTGTCCTGCCAGCACACCTCTCCAGTGTGAAAGCCCTTGGGGCTTTCACATTGGAGACACAGCAGCGGCTCTTTCAGGGCGCTTTGCAGGCGCTATTTTTAGCGCTGTAGCACTTGCAAAGCGCCCCAGCGTGAAAGGGGTCTAACGGCACCTAAAGGTGTCCTGGGTCTTTTATAATTCTGTAGTGTATACTACAGAAAAAAAATGTGCCCTGTGCCGATAAGGTGTTCGGGTTTGGTTTGAAGAAAAGGTGGCAAACCAACGCAAACCTCCTCTTTTTGAGTCCCCCGCCGGCACTCCTGGCCCCTCGCCTCTGTCCAGTGCCCCCATGGGAAGCCGCTTCCCAAGGGGGCACTTCTGTGTGCTCGCACCCGAGTCCCGCACCTGTGTCCATTGACACCTACTGTGGGACTCGGCCCCGCCCCCTGCTCCCTCTTCACAGGCTTTGATTAACAGAACTGGGAGCCAATGGCTCCTGGTGACCCAGCAAAGCCAGTGAGACCTGGAGGTGAGAGGAGAGAAGAGCTGCAGACATGCATGGTGCTGGATCCAATGAGGGCTCAGGTAAGTAAAAGGGGGGGGGGGGGGGGGGGGGACGCTGAAACCTAAACATTTTTTACCTTAATGCAAGAAATGCAGTAAGGTAAAAAAGTTTAGGCTTTACAACCACTTTCAGTTTGTGAATGGACAGGAAGGAGCTCAGCACAGAGCACTTCCCATTTGTTCACTGTCCAGTGCAGCTGAGGCTACAGAGAAAGGGACTGGGGAAGCTCGGTCCTCAGTCCCTTTTTCTCTGTTTAGACCCTTGATATTTCACCAAAGCCCCCCCCCCCAACGAGGCTCCTAAAGAAATTGTAAAGAAATAATAAAAAATACTACTGTAAAAAAAATAATTAAAAAAATGTAATTGTAAATAAATAAAAATAAAAATAAAAACTACTGATACCATCCACTGCCCTACTAACACCAATCTCTGCTCTACTGACACCGTTCATGGCTCTGAGGATATACATGCATGTGTGTTTGTCCTGGGTGCAAAGCCTAATGCAATAGGCTGCGCACACACATGATGTAAAGGAAAGATGGCTGTAGATAAACAGGTACAACTGATGTAGGAGGATTTGTTTAACCTCTGTGTATCATCTGAGGCCAGTCACTTCACTGGGTACATGGAAGGGTTTACAACCACTTTAAGTATTTTCTTTAATTAAAGCACTTTTGAATAAAAACAGGCTATTAGTGAAATTTCTAATTATTGTGCTTACGCAACATTCAGGTTTTTCAGTTCAGTTTCAGCTCTTACATGTGAACTGAGATTTGGGGGTCACAGATACAAGGAGTTCCTTTTTCTCCCAGACTGTCCACGGTACAACAGCTAGGCACTACAAGCTGGGCGCCATCAGTCATAGCGAGCGTCTCAAACACCTTACAGCCTCAGCTGTGCAAACAAAGGCAAACCACAGCACAGCAGCTGAGGCTGTATAATGGATTTAGCTGTTATATTTTTTCAAACTAGAAATGTCAGCTAGATAAACGATCTTATAATTTAAGAGAGCCGACCCCCCCCCCCCCACCCACTTCCCAGTAAAAACAATTATCTACGTCCCTGTGAGGCCTTTCCCAACCTTTAAAAGATCCCTTGAAATAACTTTCCAGGCTCATGGAACCCCTGCTAATAATTACTGTGTTTTTAATCTTCTTTTATTAATTTTAAAACAATTATACAAATACATATAAATTATTCTCATCACAAAATTGAACATTATATTATTATATTGCATCCTCCCCATAGGACAGGAATATGCAATTAGCAGACTTCCAGCTGTTGTAAAACTACAACTCCCATCATGCCTCTGTGTCCGGGTGTTATGCTTGTGCTGTCAGAGTCTTGCTATGCCTCATGGGACTTGTAGTTCTTCAACAGCTGAAGGTCCGCTAATTGCATATCCCTGCAGTGGAAATCAATATTCTGTAATAGTTTTTCTAATATCCAATTCTATACTGATCCATCTAACACAGCCTTTCTTAACCATTTTAGCCCAGGGGAACCCTTAAACTTTTTTTCAGGTCTCAGGGAACCCCTGATAAAACCCATTCATTGGGGGTCAGTGGGAACAATGCCCCTTACTTTGGTGGTCAGTGTAAGAATAGCTCCCTTACAGAGAGCTATAAAGATCATTGGTGTCATACCACTGGCTCCTCTAAGTGGCATTGGCTCAGAACTATGTAGGCACCATCAAACAGGAGGTAAATCAGCCACAGCTCAAGGAACCCCTAGCCACCTCTGGAGGAACCCTGGTTGAGAATGGCTGATCTAACATATATTTCTAGGCATTGTCCATCCACCATTCATACCTACCATTCATCACTAAACTGTATTTCCACCCAATTCCAGACATACAATCTATAAAGATACACAAACACCTATGTATCCAAAAAAGTGGCCATCTTGCTAATAATAACTGTACCAACAGCTTACGGTACATTAGCAAGATGGTCACTTAGAAGAATGCTCCTCACATTTGTGATCATTGGAAATAGCCCCCTTACAGAGAGCTAAAGAGATCATTGGAGTCAGTGGGTACTCATTTGAGAGGCAGGAATTGCCCATTGCTCAGGGAACCTCAAACAACCGCTAGAGGAACCCTTACTTAGTTACATACACTTACCAGATGCTTTTTTTTAGGTACACCTGTTCAATTGCTTGGTAGCACAAATTGCTAATCAGCCAATCACATGGCAGCAACTCAATGCATTTAGGCATCTAGATGTGGCAAAGACAACTTGCTGAAGTTCAAACTGAGCATCAGAATGGGGAAAAAGGGAGATTTAAGTGACTTTAAACGAGACATGGTTGCCACTTCAGCTGCAACATTCAGATGGTAGGGTCAGAATTTGGCGTAAACATGAAAGCCTGGATCCATCCTGCCTTGTATCAATGGTTCAGGCTGGTGGTGTAATGGTGTGGATGATATTTTCTTGGCACACTTTGGGCCCCTTAGTACCAATCGAGCATTGTTTAAATGCCACAGGCTACCTGAGTATTGTTGCTGACCATGTCCATCCCTTTTTGACTACAGTGTACCCATCTTCTAATGGCTCCTTCCAGCAGGATAATGCACCATGTCACAAAGCTCAAATCATCTCACCACTGGTTTCTTAAACATGACAATGAGGTCGCTGTACTCCAATGGCCTCCACAGTCACCAGATCTCAATCCAATAGAGGACCTTTGGGATGTGGTGGAACTGGAGATTCATATCATGGATGTCCAGCCGACAAATCTGCAACAACTGTGTGATGCTGTCATGTCACTATGGACCAAAATCTCTGAGGAATGTTTCCAACACCTTGTTGAATCTATTCCTTGAAAAATTAGGGCAGTTCTGAAGGCAAAAGGGGGTCCAACCCGGTACTAGCAAGGTGTACCTAATAAAGTACCCAGTGAGTGTAGTTAATCTGGTTGAAAAAAAGTCCATCCAGTTCAACCAACCTAGAAAAAAAAAAACACAAGTAAATAGAAAACTTCCATATATACAATCCTATACCCATAGTTGTTCCAGAGGAAGGCAAAAGAACCCCTCCAATAAAGCATGATCCAATTTTCTCCAGTGGGGGAAAGACATTTCTTCCTGATCCCACAACAGGCAATCGGATATTTCCTGGATCAACTTTACCTATAAATATTAGTATCCAGTTATATTATGTGTATCTAGGAAAGAATCTAGGCCTTTTTTAAAACAATCTACTGAGCTGGCCAGAACCAGCTCTGGAGGGAATCTATTCCACATCTTCACAGCTCTTAGACCCCTTTCACACTGTGCCGCCACCGGCGTCAGCGGTAAAGCGGCACTATTTTAAGCGCTGCTGTAACGTCATTTTAGCGCCATTCGGCCACTAGTGGGGCGGTTTTAACCACCCGCTAGCGGCAGAAAAGGGGTTAAATCTGCCCACAAAACGCCACAGGAGCAGCGTTTTGCTGGTGGTATTGCAGCGCTGCCCCATTGATTTCAATAGGGAGCCATGGTGGAGGAGCGGTGAGTTCACTGCTCCAAAGAAGCTGCTGGCAGGACTTTTTCTGACGCCCTGGGACTTTCACACTGGAGTGAATGGAGCAGCTGTTTTAGGGCGGTTTGCAGGAGCTATTTTTAACGCTATAGCGCCTGCAAAATGCTCCAGTGTGAAAGGGGTCTTACTGTGAAGTTGCCTTTCCGTTTTTGTAGAATAACCACTTCATATCTGCGCTATAGCCGAAAGACAGCTACAATGCAGCTCTGTTGTTCTCAGGGGCCGTCCATGGGCGTCCTCCCAGAAACCATGCCCCCCCGCGTGCCCCCTCGGGCGCACTTTGTGATCGCTGTGTCCTTCAGATACAGATGATCACAGATCGTGGTAAAAGGCCAATCACAGTGGCCCTATACCATGTGATCAGCTGTGTCCAATCACAGCTGATCACAATGTAAACACACTTGCCAGTTATCGGCAGTACCTTCCTCATGCCCTGCCACAGCGTAATGAAAGCAGAGACAGTGACCGGCAAGTGTGACAGGGGGCATGCACACAGATAATCAGGACACTGATCATTAGTGTCCTGATTATCAGTGCAGCCCCATCAGTGCCCATCAGTGCTGCCTATCAGTGCTCATCAGTGTTGCCCATCAGTGCCACCTATCAGTGCCCATCAGTGCCGCCTATCAGTACCTTTTCATCAATGCCACCTTTAAGTGCCCATCAATGCCACATATCAATGCAGCCTCATCAGTGCCTCCTAATTAATATGTCCATCCATGCCGCCTCATCAGTGCCCATCAGTGAATGAGAAAAATTACTTATTTGCAAAACTTTATAACAGAAACAAAAACATTTTTTTTTCAACATTTTTGTTCGTTTTTGTTTGTTTAGCACCCAGGGGTGATTAACCACTTCAGCCCGGACTATTTGGCTGGCAAAAGACCAGAGCACTTTTTGTGATTCAGCACTGGATCGCTTTAACTGACAATTGCGCGGTCGTGCGACGTTGCTCCCAAACAAAATTGACGTCCTTTTTTCCCCACAAATAGAGCTTTCTTTTGGTGGTATTTGATCACCTCTGTGGTTTTTATTTTTTGCGTCAATTTTGAAAAAAATACATTATTTTTTACTTTTTGCTATAATAAATATCCCCAACAAATATATAAAAAATTGTTTTTGTCTCAGTTTAGGCCGATACGTATTCTTCTACATATTTTTGGTGAAAAAAATCACAATAAGCGTTTATCGATTGGTTTGCGCAAAAGTAATAGCATCTAGAAAATAGGGGATAGTTTTATGGCATTTTTATTAATAATTTTTCTTTACTAGTAATGGCAGCGATCAGCGATTTTTATCATGACTGCGACATTAAGGCGGACAGATCGGACACTTGTGACGCTATTTTGGGACCATTCACATTTATACAGCGATCAATGCGATTAAAAATGCATTGATTACTGTGTAAATGTGACTGGCAGTGAAGGGGTTAACCACTAGGTGGCGCTGTAAGGGTTAAGTGTGTCCTAGGGAGTGATTCTAACTGTGGGGGGAGGGGCTATGTGTGACACGACACTGATCACAGCTCCCGATTACAGGGAGCGGTGATCAGTGTCCTGTCTCTAGGTAGAACAGGGAAATGCTTGTTTACTTCAGCATTTCCCCGTTCTACCTCCATATCCTCACAGACATCGAGTCCACGGGACCCGCGATCACACTCATGGAGCTCGCGGCGGGCACGCCCGCAAGCCGCTTCTTGAAGGGCAAGGTACAGGTACGTTCATCTGCCTGTACGTGCCCTTCTGCCGCAGTATATCGGCGTGAGGCGGTCGGCGAGTGGTTAAATACCACCAAAAGAAAGCTCTATTTGTGTGAAAAAGAAATGATAAAAATGGGTACAGTGTTGTATGACTGAGTAATTGTCATTCAAAGTGTGACAGAGCTGAAAGCTAAAAATTGGCCTGGGCAGGAAGGTGGGTATAAGTGCCCAGTAAGCAAGTGGTTAAATCTCTTTTCCTCCAGATGTAGAGTGCCCCCTTGTCCTCTGTGATGACCTTAAGGTGAATAATTCTACACCGAGTTCTCTATATGGACCACTTATGTATTTATACATGTAACCCTAGTTGGGGTAGGCTGGGCTAAACATTTTCTACTGCAATAATTAAAATGAGCCAAAGCAAAAATAATATTGTACTTCTGAAGAGGCAACCAACTGTTGTTGGACTACTAGATGTGAATGGGAATGGGAATTCTCGCCCAATCTGATTTTGGCTGGATTGGTTGAAGATCTGAATATCTATGGATGGTAAGAGATGGGACGACCCTTATCATTGGAATCATAGTTGAAATGTGTTGGATATTTTCAGCTAGTGGACACTTTTCTGAAAAAGAGACAAATGTTGAAAGCCAAAGCCTTATAACATTGGCTGCCCCCGCTTCTATATCTCTGCTTATACTACTGCGCTTTTCTCTTTACATTCATTGATATACCATATACTGCATGAGAAATATCTGTGCTTTTTTCTCATGCAGCTATCAGACCTAACAGCGGCATTATGCAACTCGTAAGCCTCTGATTGGCTGATATTTTTAAATGACTTGCACAGAGGTTTCTCCCATTACCAGTTATAACTGACATACTAGAAGTACAGTAGAATGTTGAGTGTGGTTCACTATCTCCACCCACTGGCAGATGTTGGCATTGCAACTGCATGTGAAAAAAAAAAAAAAAAAAAAAAAAAAAAATCATTGACCCTGGATGGTTACAATTTGTACATTTTGTTTCTTAAGAAATGATTACTTAGTTACCCCAAACTATTTATTAGAATGTCTAAAATATATATATTTTTTTCAAAATGCCTTTTTGTGCACTTATAGGACATTTTTTACAATGCAAGTGCTACAAACGTGTACACAATGCACTTGATTTACTAAGGCTGCATTCACACCCGAGTGTCGCGTTTTTGAGCGTTTTTATATAGCGTTTTTGATCTTTGGTGTTTTTTTATTAGCCAATAGAGAAAAAAAATCTGTTGCATCATTTGTAGCTAGGCTTTCAGCTTTTTTTAGCTTTTCCATCAGTTTCTATTATTATTGTTATTATTAGAGCTGCACGATTAATCAAGAATCATTATCGCAATTTTTTCCCTGTTGCGATCTTGATAAAAGTGTTTCACGATTCTTGCTATGTAAAGAATTCTCTCTGCTCTTCTGAAGCCGACAGCCATCAAAAGAAAGGAAGGAAAAAAAAAAACGGGCAGTCTGCCAAGAATCACAACATTCTTCATCAGTTGAACTAAGTCTAAACATTGTCACAATTTGTTAATGGAATAGACTTTGTGTGTAAATTAAGAAAATTTAACCACTTAAACACTAAACCTATTTCTGACAGTTGTTGGTTTCAAGTTAAAATCATTTTTTTTTTTGCTAGAAAATTACTTAGAACCCCCAAACATCATATATATATATTTTAGTAGAGACCCTAGAGAATAAAATGGTGGTTATTGCAATATTTTATGTCACACTGTATTTGCGTAGCGGTCTTTCAAATGCAATTTTTTTGGGAAAAAATTACTTTAATGAATTAAAAAAAAACAAAAAAAAAAAAAACCAGTAAAGTTAGCTAAATTTTTTTGTATAATGTGAAAGAAAAATTGTGATTCTCATTTTGGCCAGAATCGTGCAGCTCTAGTTATTATTCATTTATTTATTTATTTATATTTGTTAGGGTAAGGGGCTCCAGTTAAGGTTAGGATTAGGATTATGGGTTGGGGTTAGGGTTAGGAATAGAGGTTAGGGTTTAGGTTAAGGATTAATATTTTACTTATTGTCTTATTCTTATTTATCTGTTTGTTTGTTAAGGTTAGGGTGTTAATACTACTACTACTTTTTTTATTATTATACACGATTTATATAGCGCCAACAGTTTACGCAGCACTTTACAATGTATAAGGGGGACAGCACAATTACAGTACAGTTCAATACAGAAGTGACAGGAGGGCCCTGCTCGTAGAGCTTACATTCTAAACAGAAGGTTGGTGGTACTACTACTACTACTACTAATAATAATAAATGAATAAATAAATGTGAAATAAATACACAATTAAATAAAAATAATCATAAATAAATAATAAATAAATAAATACAATAAATCAATACTATGCCATAATAAATAAATAAATAAATAACCCCTAACCCTTTAAAAAAATAACATAAAATAGCAATAAATAAACACCCTAACACAAAGCAAATAAATACATTATTATTATTAACAATAATAATAATTATTATTTATAGTATTATTATAATTATTATTAATTTTTTATTTCGTTTGGGTTTGGGTGTTTATTTCTTATTATTTTCTTATTATTATTCGCTTTTTTTTGTTAGGTTAACAGATTCCTGACCGCCTCACGCAGAAATACTGCGGCAGAAGGGCACGTACAGGCAGATTAACCTACCTGTACGTTGCCCTTTAAGAGGCAGCTTGCGGGCGTGCGCGCTGCCGGCGGCGTGCGCCCGTCAGGAGCTCCGTGACCGTGGGTCCCACGGACTCGATGTCTGCGGGGATACCCGCGATCTTCTCACGGTGAGGAAGAACGGGGAGATGCTAATGTAAACAAGCATCTCCCCGTTCTGCCTAATTACACTGTCACTGATCACAGCTCCCTGTAATCGGGAGCGGCGATCGGTGTCATGTCACACACAGCCCCTCCCCCCCACAGTTAGAATCACTCCCGAGGACACACTTAACCTCTACAGCGCCACCTAGTGGTTAACCCCTTCACTGCCAGTCACATTTACACAGTAATCAATGCATTTTTAATCGCACTGATCGCTGTATAACTGTGAATGGTCCCAAAATCACGCCAAAACGTGTCCGCCATAATGTCGCAGTTACGATAAAAATCGCTGATCACCGCCATTACTAGTAAAAAAAAAAAAAGATCAATAAAAGTGCCATAAAACTATCCCCTATTTTGTAGACGCTATAACTTTTGCGCAAACCAATCAATAAATGCTTATTGCGATTTTTTTTACCAAAAATATGTAGAAGAATACGCATCGGCCTAAACTGAGAGAAAAAAATGTTTTTTTTATATTTTTGGGGGATATTTATTATAGCAAAAAGTAAAAAATAATGCGTTTTTTTTCAAAATTGTCGCTATTTTTTTGTTTATAGTGCAAAAAATAAAAACCGCAGAGGTGATCAAATACCACCAAAAGAAAGCTCTATTTGTGGCACGACCGCGCAATTGTCAGTTAAAGCGACACAGTGCCAAATCGCAAAAAGTGCTCTGGTCTTTGGCCAACCAAATGGTCCGGGGCTTAAAGTGGAGTTCCACCCAAAAATAGAACTTCCACTTTTTGGATTCCTCCCCCCCCTCTGGTGTCACATTTGGCACCTTTCAGGGGGGAGGAGGGAGCAGATATCTGTCTAATACAGGTATTTGCTCCCACTTCCTGGCATAGATCACTGCGGTGCTTGCAGTGATCTATGCCACTTCCGGCGCCTACCCCGTCCTACCCCGCTGTATTCTGGGAGACACACAGGTCCCAGAACACAGCAGGGACCTGAGAGGACACGCAGCGCTACTCGCGCATGCGCAGTAGGGAACCAGGAAGTGAAGCCGCATGGCTTCACTTCCCTATTCCCTAACCGAGGATGGTGGCAGCAGCAGCCGAGAGCCGAAAGACAGATCGGCTTCGGCTGCCGACATCGCGGGCTCCCTGGACAGGTAAGTGTCCATATATTAAAAGTCACAGCTGCAGTATTTGTAGCTGCTGGCTTTTAATACTTTTTTTTTCAGCGGACCTCCACTTTAAGTGGTTAAGGGGTTCGGGCTAAGGTTAGGTTAGGATTAGGCTTATGGGTTGGGGTTAGGATTAGTGGTTAGCAATGGCGACCCTAGGGGGGGGCCAGAGGGGGCCCTGACCCCCCCAACATTATGCTGTGCCCCACCATGTGCCCCCCCCCCCCCCCAAAAAAAAAAATTTTTTTTTTTTTTTTTACAAAAAATCAATGTCTAAGAGGGAGAGAGTCCCCCGTCAGCTCCTGCAGGTGATTCCTCCCCCCTCCCCTGCTCGCTGACACTGCATAATGCGAGCGTTCACACAACCACAGCCGCCCGATCTGCTCCTTCACCTGCATCCTCATTGGCAGGGAGAAGAGCGAGTTGCAGGAAGGACTCCACCAGGACTCTCAGTTACTGAAAAAACAGACTGATTTCTCCTGTCCTTAGGACAGGAGGACCAGCCTGTAAATTCCAAGAGATGCCAGACCAGCGCTGTCAATAGCAGGGGCAGGACAGCAAGAGGAGGCTGGGGAACCCCACAGTGGCAGAACACCAGGGCCCGGAGGCAAGACAACCTTTGCAACCCTGATAGTTCTCCCACTGCTTTGGATCCTTATATTTTCTTGATATGCTGGTGACATATATCTCTTGTTTTCTGCCACCCTGGGGGACCCCAATACAGTAGGAAGGGAGCTCACTGCAGAACATGTGAAAGGGCCCGTTGTGGGGTCGTAGTAAAGGGCCCCAGGATATATATATATATATATATATATATATATATATATATATATATATATATATGCATTTTATAGTTGCCCCCCTACTTTTGTCCCTGTCCCCCCATGTGCCCCCCCTAAATTTGAAAGCTGGAGACGCCACTGGTGGTTAGGGGTTAATATTTCATTTATTGTCTTATTATTATTTATTTATTTTTTGTTAAGGTCAGGGTGTTAATACTACTACTAACAATAATAATAACAATAAATTGATAAATAAATGTGAAATAAATACACAAATAAATAAAAATAATTATAAATAAATAATAAACAAACACCCTAATACAAAACAAATGAATACGTTATTATTATTATTATTATTATTATTATTATTAATAATAATATTAATAATTTATTTATTTTTGTTTGGGTTTTTATTTGTTATTATTTTATTATTATTATTTATTTACTATTATATAATAATAATATTTTTTAAAATTTTCTTTATGATGCTTTTTAGTTATTTGTGTATTTTCTTTAAATTTATTTATTCATATATTATTACATTTTTTTTTTTGTACATTTTTGCATTTGAGCAGAAAATCAAGCAAAAACACGCATCAACACATGCAAAAAAAGTGAACAAAAATGCGCAAATTGCGCATTTCCATTCATTTCTATGTGAATAAAAATGCTCCAAAAATGCACAAATCTGCCCAATTGGAGCTACAAAAAAAGCTCCAGACGTTTTTTTAGCTTCAGGCGTTTGGCTTCAGGCAACTTAAAAACTATTTTTTTAATATATTGGTGTCTAAAAAGTCCATGATTTCCTCTGATTAAATTGCATTTCTGTATAAGACGTGGCACTTTTTATAACTTCTTATACACCCACAGTACCATCCTGCGAAGATGTATCTGTTGCCAAATTACCCACACAATTAGAGGTGGCTTTGTGGACCAGTGTCTGGATGAGACCATCACTGGGCAGGCCTATGGTGGACTGCAGGTGGGTTTACCTGTGTTCTTGTCAGGGTTTCCTTCTCTGGGCTCAGCTGTCGGCTAATTCCCAGCTACTTTCTCTCCACAGTGACCTGTTGATGATATCCTGCTTGTCAGTCCTGCCTACTTAAGCCGTCCAGTCCAGATGACCTCTGCCTTCGCCTTGGTCACATCTCTAGAGACGTTCTCCTGTGTCCCTGTTAAAGATTTGCTTGGCATGGCCCAAAGGCCCCATACCCACTGACCCCCTCCATGCGCACCACACTGCATGCAGGGGGGACAGAACTTAAAATTGAAAGATACCCTAAAAATGCATTTTCTCCAGCTGCCCCCTTGTGGTTGAACCCCACCCTGGAGCATATTTTCAAATTGCCCGAACCCCACGCTTGGACTAAATTCAACATTAAAACAGTGGACCAAGTAATCTCCAATCAATCTCTGGCCCCACTCCCCAAATTGATCTCTGATTTCAACATCCCACAGAGCTATTTTTTAGATATCTACAACTCTCCCATGTCTTCAGTCTCCAATTCTCCAGTTCTCCCACCCAGATCGTCCAATCCACATTAGAGGACCTCCACAGGTCCAGATGTGCAAATAAACCCACCTCGCAACTTTACTCTCATCTGATAATGACCTCCCTCCTTACTCTGGAAAAACTCAGAAATAAATGGCTACACGACATTTCCAATTTTGACAGTGACGATTGGGATGACATATGGGACTTCCCTTTCAGAACCCTGGTCTCCCTGAGAGATCGACTAATACAGTTCAAGATGGTCCATCGCGCATATTTTACTCCACACAGATTACACAAAATGAACCCCGCCTCCCCCCCCAGGATGCTGGTGTTGTGGAACAATACCTGGCGACTTTACTCATATTTTTTGGACCTGCCCAGCCATAGTCGAATATTGGAAGGAGATATTAAAGGTCATAACACAGGTCACCACCATATCGCTCCAACCCTCCATAGCAATATGTATATTGGACCTGATAGAACAAATAATTCCCACTGTGGCAAGCCGACACCCTGGTCGGGTAACTTCTCTTTTACGCCAGCAAAGCCATAGCCCTCAACTGGCGTAAGCCTACTCCTCCCTCCTCTCCCTGTGGAAACATATGGTCAACAACAGCCTGTCTCTTTACAAAGACTGTTATGCTAATAGGGGTTGCCCTCAAAAATATGACAAGGTTTGGTCCAAATGGCTGGCGGACTCCTCCACAGCCTTAGACTCACACCCTACTTAACCCATTATCTTCTGGTAATGAATAGGAATCTGCAACTGTGAATGTAACATATATTTCTGAGATAGAATTTTGAGGTCCACGCTGTCCTCCTACCCATGGTGCCAGCCTGCTGGGACCATCGTGAAACCTTAAGTTCCCTGCCGTGTTTCATGTAACTCAATAAACAGATTTGCTTGGCTGACATTCCTTCTGGCTCCAGATCCTGCTTGCTGTTCACCTACGCTCATCTCTGGCTCCCTGACGTTTTGGCTTGTCTGACTATCCGTTCCTGAACTCTGGCTATGTTTTGACTACACTTACTCTGTTTACCTTTTTTTAATTATTATTAAACAAGTGTGATTTAACTGTACTTCTGTCTCAGTCTGATTCATGGTTTCTGACAGTTCTGAGCACTGGGACTGAAATGTTGGTTAGTGTGCTTCATGCAGTTTTATTCCTACATGGTTTTCTTATTTAACGTCAGACAGATCCAAACACATAAAAAAAAAAAATATATATATTTTTGGACTGGCACAGATTAGCCAGCCTACATTCAGACACAGAAGCGTATTTTAGTAAATTTAGCACATTTTAGCACTGTAGCCTGTGCTTGCTCATTTATGCTCATTGTGAGTGTACAGTAAATACCGTACCGAATACATGTTATTCGCCCCTGGACGATTGCTGTTATGGTGTACCCACATACTCTTCCACTGCTGACCTCTTCCAATGAAAATACCACTTGCCTGGCTGTGATTTGGATTCATTGACTTTGGTGCTTCTTGAATCTCTGACCTGGAACAAGTAAATGTTTCTCCTTTTTTTCTGGCACTACTTTGTCCATGTCTGTAAGGCCTCATGCATACAGGATGTTTTGTTAGGCTCCATGCATACTAGCGTTTTTTCATAAGCTCAAAAAAAGCTAGAAAAAAAAAAACGCTGGATGAAAAATGCTGATAATAGCATTTTTGTGCCAGCTTTTAGTAGCATTTTAGTAATTTTTAGAAGCTTTTAGGAGCATTTAGAAGCATTAGCATTTTATTAGTTTTTTTTTTGCAGTACATGAAGGAAAAAAAAGCTAAAAAGAAAGCTGTTAGGAGCATTTTAGTAGCATTTAGAAGCAGTTAGGAACATTTAGGAGCATTTAGTAGCATTCAGCATTTTTTTCTGCTGGAAAAAAGCTCCAAAAAACTCTAAAACAATTTTTTTTTCTGCTCCTAGATTCTGAAACTCAAAAAACGCTAATAGCCTAAAGTGGTGTGCATGGACACAGGCAGGATAACACTATTTAGCTTCTAGGAGCAGAAAAAAAATGCTAATAACAGCTTCTAGGAGTTAAAAAAAAACACTAATGTGCATGGAGCCTAACTAGCATTTTTTTTAAGCTAAAAAAAACGCTGGAAAAAATGCTGGATAGAAAACACTGGTAATAGCTTTTTGTAATTGCGATTTAGGAGCGTTTAGGAGTATTTAGGAGCATTAGCATTTTATTTGCGTTTTTACAGTTCCTTTAAAAAAAAAGAAGGGAAAATAACGCTATTAGTATTTTTGTTCTGCTGTCTATGTGTGCATGGACACACAGGCTAACATGCAGGGGCAATTAGCAGCTGAAAAATAAATACCCCCCCCAGGGGCAGCTCTAAAAACGTCCAGTGTGCACAAGGCCTAAATCAGAAGTACTAAGCCGGATACAACCAGGCAAACAGCATTTTTAAAGGGAGTTGATCAACAGCAGCCTTCATATTTGCTACATGTTACAAATACGGTACATTAAAATTTACCTGTACTTTACACATTCAAGGCAATGCAACAGGTTAACCACTTCAGCTCCAAAAAGTTTTACCCCCTTCATCACCAGGCCATTTTTTTCTATGCGGCACTGGGCATAGCAACACTTTACCCAAATGAAATTTATACAATTTTTTTCACACAAATAGAGTTTCCTTTTGGTGGTATTTAATCACCTCTGAGGTTTTATTTTGTTTTTTTGCACTATAAAAGAAGAAAAAAAAAACAATATTTTTTATTTTATGCTATATAACATATCCCATAAAAAGTAAATAAAGAAAAAATTAAATCTCTTAATAAATTTTAACCATCCTAAAGGTTATGTGGACTTCTAGTGTATCTATTTTCCACTGCTTGTGGTCTTAGGTTAAGTAGGAGAGTGCAAGACCTTTCGTAGTCACTTGGGAGGATTTCTGTGCAATTCTCTTAGATGCCACTAGATGCCCCCATAATCCCTTTGGTCATTGCTACCGGCACCCATGTAGGACCCTTTCAGGGTTGGCCTTCGGACATCTGTGTAGGAACCTTTCAGGGTTTGCCTACCGACATCTGTGTAGGACCCTTTCAGGGTTGGCCTACCGACATCTGTGTAGGACCCTTTCAGGGTTGGCCTACTGACACCTGTGTAGGACCCTTTCAGGGTTGGTCCTACCATGTTAAAATTGCTTGCCTTTCGCAAGATCTTCCTTGTGTAACCTCGTGATTTCGTAGTTGTTTTGAGAAACAGTTAATTTGGTGGGTTAGTTTCACTTTAAAAGCATTTCCTGTGTGCCTCTCTGATCCTGCTACTAAAAGCTTGGCTCCCCTGAGTTCAGGACAGAGCCCCACCCTCCAAGCCAAAGACATCAGTTGGTCCCCTATCTAAAGAAAGAACCCTTATTGGCAGTTGAGATGCTCTCTCTCAGCAGCCGGTTGGTGATTGGGAGGGGAATAGCTCTGGGGGTGGAGCTTAGCTAAGAATTTCAGTTCTTGGTTCGCCAATAAAATCAGGAGGGTACACATAATAGACTTATCTGGCTAACAAAGGTAATAGCTGAGACCTTGTAGCTCTTATAGTACTCAAGATTTTCAAATGGGTTCACTTTTAACTTAGTAAAACTTTAGTAGGACTGCACAATGTTTGTGCTATCAGGTTCACATGATTGTCAAACCAGCCAAGTCTTGTTGGATCATCCAACGTTCACTCTCTATGGGCAGTAGATAATCTCCAAAGACACCCTCTGGCCAACCAATCTCATATCATGAATCAATTTTCTGGGGTGTATTTTTTTCAGCTAATTACTTTTGTTCCTTACAAAAAAGTTAGCACCCGATATACCTCTGGCACTTATTCGAATGCTTGTTGGTCTTCTAAACGAAAGCTCATATCTCTGCTACCATTACCATTCTGTTCTTGCCCCAGTCAGGTCTTTCTGACTAGAAACAATGCATTCTGTGTTGCCGATGTTTAATTGATTAGTTACTAATAAAGAATGCTGGCTGATTGGTTGTGATATACGAATAGCCATTAGAGGGAGAATTTACAGACCAATACATCATTTAAATTACAGTACAGAAATCAGGCAAAACTTTAGTCACATCAAGAAATTTTAGGTGACAATTGTCATATTTTTGTTATTTATTTTAAAAAATTGAAGCTGAACTCCAGGTATCATCATAATTCCATATAGTTACGTTGGTCCAGCTTGGTGCTATGTAAGTATGCGTATTTCATACCTGAGGGTCCAATGGGGAACCTGATAATTATTGTGCAGAGTAATGCAATAAGCTTCTTGGATGCAGTAATACGACTTTGCTTTAATGGAGAAATATATTACATGTCTTACAGCATGGAGAAACAGCAACAGGAAGCAAGAATATACAAGTACATGCACTGAGATAGACAATACATCCTGTTATATCATAGAAAACATGAACTATACACTATAATACTGTAGCGCCACCTGCTGCATTGATAGGTATAATGCATACAGTATTGTCAGTTTATTAACAACTTTACATTACATGCTGTTGTTCTTTTTCAACAATAATCCCTGTAGTAGTTAGTACTACTACAGTGATAATTGTGATTATCACTGTTGATTGTCACTTGCCATATCACCTGCCACCATTTGCAGATTGTCACTTGCCACGTCACCTGCCACCATTTGCAGATTGTCACTTGCCACCATTTGCAGATTATCACTTGCCATGTCACTTGCCACCATTTGCAGATTGTCACTTGCCACGTCACTTGCCACCATATGCAGATTGTCACTTGCCACCATTAGCAGATTGTCGTTTGCCACGTCACTTGCCACCATTTACAGATTGTCACCTGCCACCATTTGCAGATTGTCACTTGCCACATCACCTGCCACCATTTGCAGATTGTCACCTGCCACGTCACCTGCCACCATTTGCAGATTGTCACTTGCCACCATTTGCATACTGTCACTTGCCACATCACTTGCCACCATTTGCAGATTGTCACTTGCCATGTCACTTGCCACCATTTGCAGATTGTCACCTGCCACCATTTGCAGATTGTCACTTGCCACATCACCTGCCACCATTTGCAGATTGTCACTTGCCACATCACCTGCCACCATTTGCAGATTGTCACTTACCACCATTTGCAGATTGTCACTTGCCACGTCACTTGCCACCATTTGCAGATTGTCACCTGCTACCATTTTCAGATTGTCACTTGCCACGTCACTTGCCACCATTTGCAGATTGTCACTTTCCAGGTCACCTGCCACCATTTGCAGATTGTCACTTGCCACCATTTGCAGAATGTCACTTGCCACCATTTGCAGATTGTCACGTCACTTGCCACCATTTGCAGCTTGTCACTTGCCATGCCAGCCAGTGCCACCAAATGTGCATTGTCGCTGCATTGGTGGCAGGGTGGCAGCACTGGTCCATTTAGTGAGGGCAGGAGAGAGGAGATGCGGGGCGGGCAGTGAGAGATGATGTAATCTCTCTGCTCCCCGCCACGCCTCCAACATTTAAAAGGCCCGCGCTGTGAGGGCGGAAGATCACTGGTGTGTGGCGGGCAATGAGAAATGATGTCATCTCTCTGCTCCCCGCCGCACATTGCTTCCACGTTGAAGTGGCCCGGATGTGAGGGCGGAAGAGTGGTGACGGGCGGACAGAGAGAGATGATGTCATTTCTGCTCGTCCGCCCGCTCGTCTCTCCTCCACCTCCAATGCCGCCCACCTCAGCCGCAACCCGCTGAGACTCGGGGCTATGGGCTCCACATTCGGGGCTCCAGCCTCGATAGCCACACCCTGGCGACGCCTATGCTTGGAGGGGAAATTTGAGGGGTGAAGGATTTGTGCTAGAAAGGGGGTGATTTCTTTTTTGTGGGGGGGGGGCATTTGTGCTGGGAGGGGAGATTTCAGCAGGGAGGGGGATTTGTACTGGGAGGAGTAGGACTTTGTTCTTAGGGGGTAATCATGGAGATTAGAGCCTAGCTCTTTTTTAGTAGGGTGAGATTTGTACTGGTAGGCATTATTGGGGGGCTTTGTACCAGGAGGGGGATAATTGTACTAGTAGAGGGATTTGGGGGGAGGGGGGGGATGGGTACTTGGAGGGGAAATTTGAGGGATGGTAGTTTTGTGCTAGACGGGGTTATTTCTTTTTTTGGGGGGGGCGGGGGGGGGGGGGGATTTTGCTTACACATAATGCTCATACATCTTGGGAGAGGGGATAGTCTACTATATTTGCCCTGGGCTCTAGGTGACCTTGTCCTGGCACTTGCTGTGCGACCTCCTGATTGCTTACACACACCCCCAGTGAAGGCGTTCCCCCCCTGAGCACACGTCCCTGTCGTGTATCCCGAGCTTCGCTTCACTGCATCTGCGGGCATGGGGCTGACATAGTTACATAGTAGGTGAGGTTGAAAAAAGACACAAGTCTATCAAGTCCAACCTATGTGTGTGATTATATGTCAGTATTACATTGTATGTCCCTGTATGTTGTGGTCATTCAGGTGCTTATCTAATAGTTTATTGAAACTATCAATGCCCCCCGCTAAAACCACCGCCTATGGAAGGGAATTCCACATCCTTGTCGCTCTTACAGTAAAGAACCCTCTACATAGTTTAAGGTTAAACCTCTTTTCTTCTAATTTTAATGAGTGGCTACGTGTCTTCTTAAACTCCCTTCCACAAAAAAGTTTTCTCCCTTTTGTGAGGTCACCAGTATGGTATTTGTGAATTGAAATCATATCCCATATCAAGCGTCTCTTCTGCCGGTTAAGAATGCATCACAATGTGATCTGCATTGCATTACATTCACTGGGGCACAGGGGAGACATCCAGGGTCTTTTGGACCCGAGAACCTGCCACCAAAGAAACCTCACATAGGGGACTTTTTGTCCCCTATTTGATGAAAAAAAAAAGTTAAGTAAAGAAAAAAATGTTTTAAGAGTAAAACAATTAAATCACACCCAATCACATAAAACCCACCCCCAAATTTTTAGAGGGCCACCCACCCCCCGCTTATATGCACATATGAGCGTAAACACATGACACATGAAAACGCTGATTGCGACACACATGTTACACGCCGAAGTGAGAGCAATAATTCTAGCACCAGACCTCCTCCATAACACTAAACACTTAATGTGTCGCCTATAATAAATATAGGGTACTGAAGTTTGTCGCCATTTCACAGGGGCACGCAAATTTAAGCTTTGACATGTTGGATATCTATTTACTCATCTTTTATATTTTACACAAAAAATGGGTAATTTATTATGTTTGTATGCCCTAAAATGAACTTTAGTGTGTTTTTTTACAGAAATTTTGATTTTCCTAGATCACTGCGGTAATAACATGTGACATAAAAAAATTGGAACTGCTAATGTTTTATTCTCTAGGGTGCCTGCTTTCAGAAAATATATAATATTTGGGGGGTTTATGTAATCTTCAGGGCTAAAATGATTTACGGCTTTGGCAGAGAAAGGGTTAAGGCAAAAGGACCAGAGTAGAGGTCACTCGCAAAGAGTCCCTCAAAAATATAAGCAGCCAATGGAAATGTATCAGTGTAGTTGCCCCTAGTAACAGACAATCCACCAGTATTGGTAGAGTGTGCTACAGAAAATTCAACCTTATTTCATTTATTTGGAACTGAATTAACTATAGGTAGATCAACCCTTTAAATAGGTCAAATAATCCTATGAGAAGATCAAACAGCAGATACTGTTCCCCTTCTAATCCTATGTCAAACATACAAAAATACACCACATACAGCAGGTACTAGCAATATTAGAGATATACAATATTCAATTACACATTCAATTCATATTTAAAATTATATTTGCAAATGTTAAAAAAAAAATTAAATTTTTTTAATAGATCAGCTTCAGGTCCTTATACTTCTGCTGGAGCAGAACATTATGAAGCCTTTGTCTAATGCACTATAAACTAGTTTACATTGTAAATGATTAAGCAGATCATGAATCACACTCTGCTATATGTTAAATACCAGGAGCAATTTCCATAGCATGTAGTGCTGCAGTACACATATTGTCCAGGAGAGGGTGCTCTTGGAATATTTTTGAAAGTTGGAAGACTTCCTGTTCATTCTTGCACATTGAAAACAGGCATGCAATACATAAGTGTTTTATCAGTAAGGTGATAGTTTTTGGCCCATGTAAATATCAATTAAAGCCCCAATATTGATTAAATATCTATTTGCAATTGTCTGTTTTCCCAGAAGTAGAAATCCCTATCATTGCCATATGGTTAGTTTTTGTTTATACAGACCTAAACCACTTGCCGTCTGCTGCACGCCGATATACGTCGGAACAGTGGCAGCGGTGGGCAAGTGGGTGTACCTGTACATCCCCTTTAAGAGCCGAGGATAGCAGGCGCGCACGCGCCCGCCGCGTACAGCGTGACCTTGCAACGATCGTGTCACGGAGTCTCAGAACATGACAGAGATCACTGCTCCATGTCATCGGGAGCGGTGATCGCTGTCATGTGACTTGAAGCCCATCCCCCCCACAGTTAGAATCACTCCCTAGGACACACTTAACCCCTTCATCGCCCCCTAGTGGTTAGCCCCTTCACTGCCAGTGTCATTTACACAGTAAGCAGTTCATTTTTATAGCACTGATCGGTCCCAAAATAGTGTCAAAATTGTCCGATTCGTTTTTTTTTTCAAAATTGTTGCTCTTTTTTGTTTATAGCGCACAAAATAAAAACCACAGAAATGATCAAATACCACCAAAAGAAAGCTCTATTTGTGGGGAAAAAAGGACATCAATTTTGTTTGGGTGCAACGTCGCACGACAATTGTCAGTTAAAGCGACACGGTGTCGAATCGCAAAAAGTGCTCTGGTCAGGAAGGGGGTAAAATCTTCCGGGGCTGAAGTGGTTAAAGTATAATTAAAGGCAAAACTTTTTTATTTTTCATTTTTTTTATTTATACTCTCTATTTGTCCTGTTATCATCAAAAGTGAAAGTAAAAGACATCTGCCAATGGGGACACTAGTTCTGGTGACCTGGGAAGCCCCAGTGGATTCCCCTGATTTGGTTATGTGGCATGGGGAAGTCATCCAAAAACATAGGTTGAATTTTTTTTTTTTCTTTATAAAAAAAATAATATTTTCCACTTGTATGCTTTATTTACAGGCTTTTGGACAAAAAAGTGCAAAAGAACCAATTTAAAGTGGGTGTAAAGCCTTAAAGTTTTTCACCTAATTGCATTCTATGCATAAGGTGGGGGCGAGTCAATGGATGCAGCAGCGGGACTCGGGAGCGAGCCCAAACAGGTGCTCCCGTGGAAAGCGCCTTTCCGTGGGGGCACCCGAAGAAGAGGTGGAGCCAGGAGCCCCGGCGGGGGACCCCAGAAGTAGAGGATCGGGCTGCGCTGTGCAAAAGCATTGCACAGAGCAGGTAAGTATAGGCATGCTTTATTATAATAATTAAAAAAAAAGAGGTTTACAACCACTTTAAGTCTGTTAACTGATGGCTGTGATAAAGATTTTTAGATAGGAAACTCCTATCCTAATATTTATCAGTGATTCCCTTCTGCAATAGGGAAGAGACACAATAAGATACTCATCTTTCCAAAAACGATTCTGTTTATTCAGGGCATTTGAAGTTTTTTAGAACCATGCTTGCGTAGATGTAGCAATATCCCAGAAGAAGCCACTGGTTATTTGGCCTATTTTCCCCTTACAGCACCCACAGCCAGGCACGTGGTATTTTCTGCACGGTTCCTCAGGCTCAATAAACAAAAAAAATAGGGTTTTTTTTTGTGTTTTTTTTTTAGGGAACAATGAACTTGGATAGGGATGGGAGCATGGGGAACCCCGGAACTGTAGAAAACTGTAGAACTTTGTACACAATTGAAGACTTCTAAGTCTCTGGCTGTTCTGTGACAGGTTGCAAGCTCTAAGCTCAGTCACTGAGAAGTGGTGTTCCATTGGTTGACTTGCATAACTCCTGGCTGCACCTGGTTCTGACTTGTGAGGCATTGTACACCACAGTCACAATACCTTTAAATGATGGTTGGTTTAAGGACTCACTTCCTGACCCCAGATCTCCTGGCTGTCTCCTCCACCGCTGGCTCAGGCTGTCTCTGGCTCCGATGGGCCATCAGCTGAGTGTAGCTGAAACCTTAATCTGCACTGGACCCCTTCCTCTTTTCCTCTCTGCTCCAGGGGCAGAGCCCCCAGCACAGGGGTCACCTCCAAATGGCTGGACAATGGACTCTGCTCCCTAGCTGCCAGGCCTCAGAGTATTTGGGATTTCCCTCCACCTACTGAGCACGCCTCGTCAGGGATTGGCAGAAGATCCATAAATATTTAGGCTGCTAGCCCCAAACTCACTCCCACTATGTTATGGAACATTCCAGAAGACAGGGTGAAGAGACACTGCACAGCTCTTAACACAATTAACCAATTAACCTTCAACAGAAATAAAGAGGAAATCTTCCAATAGGGACATTAGTTCTGGTGACCTGGGAGGCCCCAATGGATTCCCCTAATTTGCAGGGATTTCCTCTCACTTCCTGTTTTGGCTATGGGACAGGAAGTGAAGTTAAATCTCCCTAATAGGATACAGATGGGGGGGGGGGGGGGGGGATGGACAGGGGTTATAACCTTCCCTTACTCTATCAAAAATGAAAAACTTTTTGCCTATATTTTTACTTTAGGCATTTTTACTAATGCATTTGGAAGTAAACCCAAACTCTAACAAAGGGGACAATATATAGCTGTGAATGGATATTACTATTTGCTTTCTACTATAAAATGCAATATAAGTCCACACCATGGTCTCCATTTTTTAACCCATTCATAAAATGCAGGAGTTTTTTGTTTTTCGCAGGAGAGACCAACACTCACATGACTTTGAAATGTTGCGTGTGTTTTTTTTTTAAATGGAACCCTAAGTGTACCTCTATCTGCTTTTCCTCTGTTAATCTCTAAGGTAACCCAGCCTATCCCTTAACCACTTCCGGACCGCCGCACGCCGATGTACGTCCTAACTTTGAAGAGGGATATGTTTGTTATGGCAGCAGCTAGCTGCCATAACCCCCGGTATCCTCTTCTTTGGCCGGCGGTCCGGTTTCTGATAATCGCGGTCTCTGCGGTGGATTCGCAGCAAGATCACTTTTATCGGCGGTGGGAGGGGGGCCTCCGCCGCTTTCCGGAGCCATCGGCAGTGGCAGAGTCCTTCTGCTGGCTGGGTATGGAGACGAGTGAGGGGAAGATGGCCCCCACCCGTCTCCATACCATTGCAGGGCGGAAGTGACGTCAAAAAGTCACTTCCACCCATAGCTCTTAAAGGGCCATTTTTTATTTTTTCAAATGACAAAAACATTTTTTAATTTTTCTTTATTGCATTTTAGTGTAAATATGAGATCTGAGGTCTTTTTGACCCCAGATCTCATATTTAAGAGGTCCTGTCATGCTTTTTTTCTATTACAAGGGATGTTTACATTCCTTGTAATAGGAATAAAAGTGACACAGTTTTTTTTTAAAGAACAGTGTAAAAATAAAAATAAAAGGTAAAATAAATAAGAAAAAAAAAGTTTAAACACACCCTGTTCCGCCGAGCTCGCGTGCAGAAACGAACACATACGTGCCCACATGTGTAAACGGTGTTCAAACCACACTTGTGAAGTATCGCCGTGATCGGTAGAGCGAGAGCAATAATCCTAGACCTCCTCTCTAACTCAAAACATGCAACCTGTAGAATATTTTAAACGTCGCCTATGGAGATTTTTAAGGGTAAAAGTTTGTCGCCATTCCATGAGCGGGCGCAATTTTGAAGTGTGACATGTTGGGTATCAATTTACTTGGCGTAACATTATCTCTCACAATATAAAAAAAATTGGGCTAACTTTAGTGTTGTCTTATTTTTTTATTCAAAAAAGTGCATTTTTTTTCCAAAAAAAGTGCGCTTGTAAGACCGCTGCGCAAATATGGTGTGTCAGAAAGTATTGCAACGACTCCCACTTTATTCTCTAGGGTGTTAGAAAAAAAAATGTATAATGTTTTGGGGTTCTAAGTAAGTTTCTAGCAAAAAAAACCCTGTTTTTAACTTGTAAACAACAAATCTCAGAAAGAGGCTCGGTCCTTAAGTGATAAACCAGCTAGGGGCTACAAAAACGTTTTCTTTCCACGAGCTTCCATCTTCTACTTAAGGATCACCACTTACTCCCCTGAGGAGCGGTCACTATCTATGTGGGGCGCATGCTCTGATTTTGAGGCCTGCACAGCCAGTCAGAACATTTTGCTGAACCTACATTCTAGCGCCAGATAGAAGCAGCAATTTAACCGTAGGCAGAAGATGGCAGCTCCTGAAGTATTTGTGTAGCTCCAACCAGACTTATAGCTCTTTTAGGTTAGGGGTTAGCGGGAAAAGGAAGAATAGCTATAGTTTTAGGGTCAGTCCACCGCAAACTGTTGTCTCTTTATTTAATGGATGCTGGAGTGTTAAACCACCTGATAGTTTCTTAAACATCTCTGGGACTCTATTGGGGACATCTCTGTACCTAAATTACTGGGCACCTGCTGTGCCCAATATAAGAGGTTCCCAACTCTCCCTGTTGGACCTTTCATTTATCTTTATTACAACGGATCTAGAACACACAAATGTGGTGCTGAACTGCATAACTCCTAAACAAAACCATTTGCTCAAAACATGTATAAACGGTGACTGCAGATAGGTGCATGTGGAAATCTTTGTAAAAATGTGCATCATAAATGCACAATTAACAGCCTGATCCTACCCCCATCCATAGATAGCTTGGGGCTTGTGAGCCCTGATTTAAAAGTTGATTTGGGGCCCCCCACTAATACCCTCCGCTTCCACTGCACGCTTACCCCCTTACTCTGTGTAGGTGAAACCGGAAACTGAGAGGGCTCGGGACGGGCTTGAATAGGCTCCTGCCCGAGTGGTCTGGGCCCCTCCGAGTTTACTGAATTATCTACGCAGGGTGACACAGCAAGTACTTCACCCCCAGGAATAGAGTGTAAAACAGGGGTAGGCAATCTTTGATAGGTGGAGATCTACCTGAACAACATGAAAGCGGTCAAAGATCACCAGGGTTCGGCATCCTTTTTTAAAAAAATAAAATAACTTGCAAGGCCTAACTAAATAGTAGAGCTGCACAATTTTGGCTAAATTGTGAATCACAATTTTTTTGCTCAGAATAAAGATCACGATTCTCGCAGCATAACAAAAATTATACAAAAAAATTGGGCTAACTTTACTGTTTAGTTTTTTTTTTTTTTTAATTCATTAAAATGTGTATTTTTTCCAAAAAAATTGCATTTGAAAGACAGTGTGACATAAAATATAGCAACAACCACCATTTTATTCTGTAGGGTATCTGCTAAAAAATATATATATAATGTTTAGGGGTCCTGAGTAATTTTCTAGCAATAAATATTGATTTTAACTTGTAAGCAGCAGCTGTCAGAAAAAGGTTTAGTTTTTAAGTGGTTAAACTTCCCTTATCTACAGATAGAAGTTAATTCCTTTGATCTAAGAATGAAATGTTACTTTGTTTATAGTTATCTATGATGTTGTGATAAAACTTGGCAGGCTGCCTGGATTTTTTTTCAGCTGTCGGAGAACTCTCCGCACTTGTTAGATAGAATTTAAGATCGGGAAGGAAAAAGAATCGCGATTTTGATTCTTAACGATTAATCTTGCAGCTCTACTAAATAGTTAGGAAAATGTTTCTGTAAAAATATAAATTTACACTACCTTTAAAGTGGACAGTGTCTGTCAGTAGAGAAGTGAACAGTGTCAGAAGGGCAGTGGTTGGTGTGTGCACAGAGTCAGTAGGGTGTGGATGGTGTGTGGACAGTGTCAGTAGAGCAGTGGACGGTGTCAGTAGGGCAGTGGATGGTGTCAGTAGAGCAGAGGTTGGTGTCAGTAGGGCAGTGAATGGTGTCAATCAGTAGAACAGTGGACATGTCAGTAGAGCAGTGGAGGTGTCAGAAGAGCAGTGGACATGTCAGTAGAGCAGTGGACATCTCAGTAGAGCAGTGGAGGTGTTAGTAGAGCAGTGGACGTGTCAGTAGAGCAGTGGAGGTGTCAGAAGAGCAGTGGACATGTCAGTAGAGCAGTGGAGGTGTCAATAGAGCAGTGGAGGTGTCAGTAGAGCAGTGGAGGTGTCAGAAGAGCAGTGGAGGTGTCAGTAGAGCAGTGGACATGTCAGTAGAGCAGTGGACATTTCAGTAGAGCAGTGGAGGTGTCAGTAGAGCAGTGGACATGTCAGTAGAGCAGTGGAGGTGTCAGAAGAGCAGTGGACATGTCAGTAGAGCAGTGGACATTTCAGTAGAGTAGTGGAGGTGTCAGTAGAGCAGTGGACATGTCAGTAGAGCAGTGGAGGTGTCAGAAGAGCAGTGGACATGTCAGTAGAGCAGTGGAGGTGTCAGAAGAGCAGTGGACATGTCAGTAGAGCAGTGGACATTTCAGTAGAGCAGTGGAGGTGTCAGTAGAGCAGTGGACATGTCAGTAGAGCAGTAGAGGTGTCAGAAGAGCAGTGGACATGTCAGTAGAGCAGTGGAGGTGTCAGAAGAGCAGTGGACATGTCAGTAGAGCAGTGGAGGTGTCAGTAGAGCAGTGGAGGTGTCAGAAGAGCAGTGGACATGTCAGTAGAGCAGTGGACATTTCAGTAGAGCAGTGGAGGTGTCAGAAGAGCAGTGGACATGTCAGTAGAGCAGTGGAGGTGTCAGAAGAGCAGTGGACATGTCAGTAGAGCAGTGGAGGTGTCAGAAGAGCAGTGGACATGTCAGTAGAGCAGTGGACATTTCAGTAGAGCAGTGGAGGTGTCAGAAGAGCAGTGGACATGTCAGTAGAGCAGTGGAGGTGTCAGAAGAGCAGTGGTCATGTCAGTAGAGCAGTGGAGGTGTCAGTAGAGCAGTGGAGGTGTCAGTAGAGCAGTGGAGGTGTCAGTAGAGCAGGGGACATGTCAGTAGAGCAGTGGACATGTCAGTAGCGCAGTGGAGATTTCAGTAGAGCAGTGAAGGTGTCAGTAGAGCAGTGGAGGTGTCAGAAGAGCAGTGGACATGTCAGTACAGCAGTGGAGGTGTCAGTAGAGCAGTGGACGGTAGGGATGCACCAAAAGTTCGGTGGGCAAAACATATCGGCCAAAAATTATGTTTTTGACATATTGCAGAAAGAAAAACGTGCAGATAAGGCGCTGATAATTGCGCATGCGCAGTAGCGATGAGCGCGCCGCCGGGTGCCGCCCTTTGTAGGGGGTTCTGGAGGCTCAAGGTCCTGTCCTCCCAGTCCTTTCCTCTCCTCCCTCCTCCTCTTCTTGCAGAGCGGCGATCTCCCTGTGGCAGGGAGCTGAATTGTCCGGGCGGCCGTAGTAACAACGTCCCACCTCCTGTGATAAAAGGAACACATTGATCCAATGGCGGGACATTGAATTAGTGTGACGTGATCACAGGAGGCAGGACATTGTTACTGTGGCCCGGGCAATTCAAATCCAGCGAGAGATCGCTGCTCTGACCCAGGCCCATAAGATGCATCCACAGGCACTGGTGAGGCTGCATCTTATGGGCACAGACAAGGCTGCATCCCACAGGTACTAGCAAGGCTGCATCTGACAGGCACAGGTAGGCTGCATCCAACAGGCACTGGCAAGACTGCATCTGACTGAGATACTGAGGACTGAGGGTTTTCAATCATGTGTCCGGTCTTTTTGAAAACCGGACACATAATTCAGACCGGACCGTGGCATTCTTAGGCATTCTTCTCCCTCCAGCCTGCAAGGGGCGATAGAGAGCTGGCACTGACACTAACAACTCACCTGAGTCTCAGCGTGGCACTGCAGGAGAGTGAAGACATACTGTCTGGAGATTGGAGAGAGGAAGGAGGGGCTGCTTTGTTTGCAGTTTGTGATCAATGAGTATCAGAGGGAAAGTGGGGGGGGGGGCAACTCTGATATGTGGAGGCACACCTGGAGGAACCTGATGTAAGGGGGATTGTGATGTATGGAGGGACTCTGATGGGGACACCTGATGTGTAGGGGACTCTGATGGGGACACCAGATGTAAGGGGGCACTATACTGGGGACACCTGATGTAAGGGGGACTCTGATGGGGACACCTGATGTAAGGGAGCACTCTACTGGGGACACCTGATGTATAGGGGACTTTGATGGGGACACCAGATGTAAGGGGGCACTCTACTGGGGACACCTGATGTATAGGGGACTTTGATGGGGACACCAGATATAAGGGGGCACTCTACTGGGGACACCTGATGTAAGGGGGACTCTGATGGGGACACCTGATGTAAGGGGGCACTCTACTGGGGACACCTGATGTAAGGAGGACTCTGATGGGGACACCTGATGTAAGGGGGCACTCTACTGGGGACACCTGATGTATAGGGGGACTCTGATGGGGACACCAGATGTATAGGGGGACACTGATGGGCACACCATATGTAAGGGGGGACCCTTATGGGGACACCTTATGTAAAGTGGTTTTATTTTCTTTTACTTGAAATATGGATGTGATTGGCCTACTTTTATGCTATATTAGAGAGTAATTTGGACCTCGGCTGGAAGAAATTTTTAGAAGTCAGACCTCCTTGAATTTTAATTTATTACCCTTGCCCTAGGTGGACATTTTTGCGTTGCAGGAATGTGCCGAAAATTGTATGCATTCCTGCAATGCACGAAAACACACAGCCCTTTTGCAGGTGTGCAGGGCTGCCATTAAGTCTTAACACCTTGCGTTTGCGCTCATTCACCTGCAGCAAAACATATGGTAACAAAATAGCATGCGTTTTGGTGCAGCACAATTTTTAAAAAAGGTTATACAGGTTTTACATCTATTTGCACTGCATTTTGTATACTACAAAAAAATAAAATAATGAATTGCTGTGGCAACCCTATTTCTTAATGACTCTTGTAGAGAAGGAAAACACAGTTGAGCCCTGGTTCACATTGATGCGATTTGGCATGCGTTTTGACATGTCAAACTGCATGCCAAATCGGCAGCTATTGCCCACAATGGAACCGTCCGACTTTGTGGTGCCGCACAGATTCCCAAAAGTAGTTTCTGTACTACTTTTGGAGATTTCAGGTGTGATTTCAATAGACATCTGTGCAGGAAACTGCACAGATGTCTCGGAAATTGTCGGACTGACATGCGGGAATGAAATCGTGCGAGCTCAGCTGAACTCGCACGATTTCAATCCCGCAGCAGTGTGAACCTGGGCTATGTCAAGGAATACTAAAAACATTTCTATATCTGCAGTCTCTTCTAAAAACCAGAATGGTGTGATACTGTATCATTTTTTAACTTACTGATCTCTAGCATTCCTGAACACCTTCTGGACCACTTCAGTGTTTTATAAAACATTACTTTTAAAAATCAAAAAATCCTGCAGAGCATTACAACTGGAGTCAGGATGGGACCCCAACTCCTCCAAGGGTAGGCAGATGTCTCACTGAGAACGATAGCTGCTAAGACATGAGTCTGAGTCATGGCCAGGTTCTGATCCTTAACTGTGATTGGTTGTGACGGCTTTTATTACAGGTGGCTCAGACTGTTACGCCATAGCATCAAATCATTGGCATTGTGTAACCATTTCCTCTGGGTATGAGTAAGTCTGCTGTGGTAAAAGATCACTCCACCCCAAATTAAGCATTTAGTTTTGGATGACTGTTAAAAGTCGGAATTATTCTTGCCCTGACTCCTAATTTCTGTAAGCACTTAGAAAAATCTTTAAAGGAGAAGTATGGCCAACGATTTGTTGGCTGTACTTCTCCTATGGATAGCAGTTTGTTCTGCACTCCTATGACCCATTTTCAGCCGACAACGTGCTAAAGTCCATTGTTGGCTGACATCACTCCAGTCCAGGCCCTTTACAGTCAGTATCCACCCAGATGCCTGGACCAGCAGCTGGCTCAGCCTCTCATCTGCGCCACTGGGAGACAGAGCTAGCTGCTCCCTCTCCAGGGCGGCACTCCAGTGAGCGCTGGAGGGGCAGAGCAGAGAGCCAGGGACTGACAGTCCCTGGCTCTCTGCTCAGAGTGGAGAGGGAGAACTGAGTGATCAGCAGTGTTTGATCACTCAGTTCTCAGTGCAGAGGCGACGGGGGACAGATGCAGCATCAAATCAATGCTGCATCCACCTAGGTGAGAATACATTTTTATTTATTTTTTTGTAAACCCCGAATTTCTCTTTTAAAGACGTATATGATCTACCATTACTGACTTTCTTCGGAAAATATTAGGTGCCTGAATGTTGTGCTAAGTCTCTGGTTTCAATACTTTCGGCCACCGAGTCGGTCACCTAGAAGAAGTGTGCAGGTCAGAATAGTCATAGAGAAGGTAAATAGATAACCACAGAGAGAGTCCTACTTACTTTTCCCAGGTTGGCAAATCAAGAGGGGTCAGCATGACAACCAGAAAAATAGCATTTGAGAATGAGAAGTTGACAATGGCAGTCTATATGTTTCTCTTAAGCTCCACTCATCTCTCCTGGCTGCCCACCTCTCAAAGGCATCACTCTATAGCAGTTCAGATTTGAAATGAGATTGCTTATACTGCATCACGACAAAAGAGGCTCTATTATTACAGGTACTTATATAGCGCTATCAGTTGACGCAGCGCTTTACATATTTATTATACATTCACATCAGTCCCTGACCTCAAGGAGCTTACAATCCAAGGTATACTATATACACAGTCTATATACACTCCTTTCCTTCCTTCTGCACAAAACTTACTTGTAGATCCACTGTGGTGTCACCTTAAGAAAAAGTTTGTAGCCATGGCCCTTTACAGGCAGGGACCACGGGTCCCTATACTTGAGAAGGATGGGGTGACATCACTAGCACTTTCACTGCACTTCCTCCCGTAGTAACTGGTCCCAGCACTACCTCTTCAGGCTCTACCAGCCTGCCTGGCTGCAGCAGTCCCTTTCACTAGCCCTCCTGACTACATCACAGAGTCCTCTCAGACTGCACACTCACCAGCCCACCCGGCTGACTTCTCCTGGAGACCTCTTGGACAAGCTCGCCCCAGACTGAGGGGTTACCCTCCAGGGCCACCGACAGCCTCCTTAGCACTCCATCTCCAGCTTCCACCCACCTCCCCTGCTGGCCTGATTCTGAGTATTTAAGAGGTGCCTAACCCCTGCCAGCCCACTTGCTGGAGCCCTTCTTAACACCCCAGGCAGCTCCTTCTAACCTCCCTCCTATTCTTCTGGAAGCTTCTCCAAGGTTCCAGCAAGTAGGGGGAGGTACCAGAGGGTGCTGCCTGATGAGTCACTCGCCCTGACCCAGATTCAACCCAGCCTTGCTCTCAGCCATGCCAAACCTACCTATGCTAGCTAGAGGGTGCTACACCCATGCTAGGGCCAATTAACCTACCAGCAGGTCTTTGGAGTGTGGGAGAAAACTGGAATATGCAATGGAATCCCACACAGACACAGGGAGAACATACAAACTCCATGCAGGTAGTGCTATGGTTGGGATGCGAACCGACAACCCTAGTGCTGCCATGCGGAAGTGCTAACCACTTAGCCACCCTGCAGTCCACACTCTTTGAGGATTATATCTATATAAGATATAAGAACCTCTGAGTCATACTCAAAGCCAGGGGTTGCCCTAAAGTGGTTGTTAAATTCAGAAATGAAAAATGAACAAACAGGGATCTCCAAACTACGGCCCTCCAGCTGTTGCGGAACTACACGTTCCATAAGACATTATAAAACTCTGACATTCACAGACATGACTAGGCATAATGGGATTTGTAGTTCCTAAACAAATGGAGGGCCATATTTTGGAGACCCCTGCATGTACCAGGCTCACTCTAATGCACCTGATGTGATTTCTGTCTGCTCTCTCCTCCCTCTGCTATCTCACCTGGGTCCCTTCTGACAGGTTATGATGAACCCTAGGTGACAGCCCCCCCCCCTTCCAGCACAGAGAAGGTGATTTACAGCCTCAGGTGTGCATGTTTCTTTTTGTGACTGTGTAGAGGGGGGGGGGTTCCATTCCCTCCACTCAGGTCTCAGATTACACTCAGCTCCCTGCTCTATGCTTTGCAGTGTGTGACATTGGGTCCCTGCCACCTGCCTTCTGAAGCTCAGGAATGCTATGTAAAATGAGCACTTTAGGAGGCTGTAGAGGAGCGAGGGCTGCAGACAGACAAGTACAACTTATGTAGGAATAATTGCTTAATGTCTGTGCATCACCTGAGGCTAGTCGGTTCACTGGGTATGTGTAAGAGTTTACAACCACTTTAAGCAGCCCATACACTTTAAGAAGAAATCTATTTAGTGTGGATGGAGAAATGTCCCCCACTGGCTGTTGTATTCTGACAGCTGGCACCCATGGCTTTCAGAATCCCCAAACAGTGGCTGCATCTGATTGGATACAGGCACTGTTCTTTCAACAATTTTCAGATCAAAAGAAGTCAGGCATTGAGTGCCAACATGAGTACTTATGGTTTGCATTTTGGTCTGTTCATTAGGAACCAGATTAATACTGCTTAGTGTATGGCCAGCTTTAGCCACCTTTAACTGAAACACAGTTTAGGGTGGCATGACTCTTTTTGTTACTCCGTACAGCAGGTACATAAGCTGGTTAATAGTTGTCTATGTCGTTCAAGACTTGTGCCAATTATTAGATCAGGTCTGATTTATTGTAAAGCTTAAAGACGCCTTTGTTGAAAGGTGTAATTCTGGCACTGAGTAAATCATTTTTTGGGAGTGTTTAGGGTGAAGACACTTCCTCTTAGTTCTAATTACAATGGGTGCTGCGTCTGTATGTTCTGGACTTGTGCCAATCACATAATCATGCTAGCATGTGCCAGCAAAGTAAGGCGAATGCCTCTTTATTATAAAGTATACGTACTTGGATACCAGGAGATAAGCCATAATTAAAAGGCACAAAGAACCACAATGTACACACATTTTTATTACAGAGGTGTATTAATTCATCTCTTCCATCTCCTCCATATTTAGATTAATGAGCACCTACTAGTTGGGATTTCCCTGATGAATGGGGCATACTTAAAACCCAACTGAACTTTCAGTTTAAATCAGCTAAATACATTGCAGGTTCATTGAACCCAAATGTTTTCTTTGTAAAGCAGCCACATCCAGAGAGTAGAAAAGCATGTCCCCGGCCAGCATGCTGCAGAGAAGGACCGAGGAAGCAGAGGTCCCTCCACAGAGGTCCAATAAGCAAGGAGCATGGAATTTGCTGATTGGAGCACTCTAGCTCTAACTCAGCAAGTATTGGGGTTGATTTACTAAAGGCAAATAGACTGGGCAAGTGCAGTTGCTCCAGGGCTTAGTAAATGAGGTAAAGCTTCACTTTGCCAATAATACAAGCAAGGAAAATGAAAAAAATAAAAACAGAATTTTTGCTTACACCTAATTGGATGATGGAAGTCAGCAGAGCTTCCTCTGATTTACTAGGCTCTGGAGCAACTGCAATTGCAAAGTCTATTTGATTTTAGTAAATTACCCCCATTGTGTCTGACATCTGCAGAGAGTTTCCAAAAGGAGAAAACGAGTCCTTATTAATAACTAGGGATGAGCCGAACACCCCCCTGTTTGGTTCGCGGCAGAACATGCGAACAGGCAAAAAATTTGTGCGAACACGCGAACACCGTTAAAGTCTATGGGACTCGAATGTGAAAAATCAAAAGTGCTAATTTTAACCACTTCAGCCCCGGAAGGATTTACCCCCTTCCTGACCAGAGCACTTTTTACAATTTGGCACTGCGTCGCTTTAACTGCTAATTGCGCGGTCATGCAATGGTGTACCCAAACGAAATTTGTGTCCTTTTCTTCCCACAAATAGAGCTTTCTTTTGATGGTATTTGATCACCTCTGCCATTTTTATTTTTTGCGCTATAAACGGAAAAAGACCGAAAATTTTGAAAAAAAATGATATTTTCTACTTTTTGTTATAAAAAAAATCCAATAAACTCAATTTTAGTCATACATTTAGGCCAAAATGTATTCGGCCACATGTCTTTGGTAAAAAAAAAGTCAATAAGCGTATATTTATTGGTTTGCGCAAAAGTTATAGCGCCTACAATCTAGGGTACATTTTCTGGAATTTACACAGCTTTTAGTTTATGACTGCCTATGTCATTTCTTGAGGTGCTAAAATGGCAGGGCAGTACAAACCCCCCCCCAAATGACCCCATTTTGGAAAGTAGACACCCCAAGGAAATTGCTGAGAGGCATGTTGAACCCATTGAATATTTATTTTTTTTGTCCCAGGTGATTGAATAATGACAAAAAAAAAAAAAAAATTTACAAAAAGTTTCCACTAAATGATATATTGCTCACACAGGCCATGGGCATATGTGGAATTGCACCCCAAAATACATTCAGCTGCTTCTTCTGAGTACGGGGATACCACATGTGTGGGACTTTTTGGGAGCCTAGCCGCGTATGGGGCCCCGAAAACCAAGCACCGCCTTCAGGATTTCTAAGGGCATAGATTTTTGATTACACTCCTCACTACCTATCACAGTTTTGAAGGCCATAAAATGCCAAGATGGCACAAACCCCCCCCAAATGACCCCATTTTGGAAAGTAGACACCCCAAGCTATTTGCTGAGAGGTATGTTGAGTCCATGGAATATTTTATTTTTTGACACAAGTTGTGGGAATGTGACAATTTTTTTTTTTTTTGCACAAAGTTGTCACTAAATGATATATTGCTCACACAGGCCATGGGCATATGTGGAATTGTACCCCAAAATACATTTAGCTGCTTCTCCTGAGTATGGGGATACCACATGTGTGGGACTTTTTGGGAGCCTAGCCGCGTACGGGGCCCCGAAAACCAATCACCGCCTTTAGGATTTCTAAGGGCATAAATTTTTTATTTCACTCCTCACTACCTATCAGAGTTTTGAAGGCCATAAAATGCCAAGATGGCACAAAACCCCCCCAAATGACCCCATTTTGGAAAGTAGACACCCCAAGCTATTTGCTGAGAGGCATGTTGAGTCCATGGAATATTTTATATTTTGACACAAGTTGCGGTAAAGTGACAATTTTTTTTTTTTTTCACAAAGTTGTCACTAAATGATATATTGCTCAAACATGCCATGGGCATATGTGGAATTGCACCCCAAAATATATTCTGCTGCTTCTCCTGAGTACGGGGATACCACATGTGTGGGACTTTTTGGGAGCCTAGCCGCGTACGGGGCCCCGAAATCCAAGCACCGCCTTCAGGATTTCTAAGGGCATAAATTTTTGATTTCACTCCTCACTACCTATCACAGTTTTGAAGGCCATAAAATGCCAAGATGGCACAAAACCCCCCCAAATGACCCCATTTTGGAAAGTAGACACCCCAAGCTATTTGCTGAGAGGCATGTTGAGTCCATGGAATATTTTATTTTTTGACACAAGTTGCGGGAATGTGACAATTTTTTTTTTTTTTGCACAAAGTTGTCACTAAATGATATATTGCTCACACAGGCCATGGGCATATGTGGAATTATACCCCAAAATACATTTAGCTGCTTCTCCTGAATATGGGGATACCACATGTGTGGGACTTTTTGGGAGCCTAGCTGCGTACGGGGCCCCGAAAACCCAGCACCGCCTTCAGGATTTCTAAGGGCGTAAAGTTGTAATTTCACTCCTCACTACCTATCACATTTTTGAAGGCCATAAAATGCCCAGATGGCACAAACCCCCCCAAATGACCCCATTTTGGAAAGTAGACACCCCAAGCTATTTGCTGAGAGGCATGTTGAGTCCATGGAATATTTTATATTTTGACACAAGTTGCGGGAAAGTGACAATTTTTTTTTTTTTGCACAAAGTTGTCACTAAATGATATATTGCTCAAACATGCCATGGGCATATGTGGAATTGCACCCCAAAATATATTCTGCTGCTTCTCCTGAGTACGGGGATACCACATGTGTGGGACTTTTTGGGAGCCTAGCCGCGTACGGGGCCCCGAAATCCAAGCACCGCCTTCAGGATTTCTAAGGGCATAAATTTTTGATTTCACTCCTCACTACCTATCACAGTTTTGAAGGCCATAAAATGCCAAGATGGCACAAAACCCCCCCAAATGACCCCATTTTGGAAAGTAGACACCCCATGCTATTTGCTGAGAGGCATGTTGAGTCCATGGAATATTTTATTTTTTGGCACAAGTTGCGGGAATGTGAGAATTTTTTTTTTTTTTTGCACAAAGTTGTCACTAAATGATATATTGCTCACACAGGCCATGGGAATATGTGGAATTGCACCCCAAAATACATTCTGCTGATTCTCCTGAGTACGGGGATACCACATGTGTGGGACTTTTTGGGAGCCTAGCTGCGTACGGGGCCCCGAAAACCCAGCACCGCCTTCAGGATTTCTAAGGGCGTAAAGTTGTAATTTCACTCCTCACTACCTATCACATTTTTGAAGGCCATAAAATGCCCAGATGGCACAACCCCCCCCCAATTGACCCTATTTTGGAAAGTAGACACCCCAAGCTATTTGCTGAGAGGCATGTTGAGTCCATGGAATATTTTATATTTTGACACAAGTTGCGGGAAAGTGACAATTTTTTTTTTTTTTTTTTTGCACAAAGTTGTCACTAAATGATATATTGTTCAAACATGCCATGGGCATTAGGGGTGCGCATCTTCACTGGCCTCACGATTCGATTCGATTACGATTATCAAGTCAACGATTCGATTCGATTCCGCGATGCATCACGATGCATCACGATTACAGCGCAAGTCCGCAGGTGCTCATGGTTTTCATCAAAAAAAATTAAAGTAGTCAGGAGAACTCCATTTTTTTTATTCTATCTGTTCTTAAGAAAAAAGGAGACAGCAGAGGAGCTCCAGGCTCTCTTCCTAAATACTAAAGGAGATGATCAGAGACTGCGGACATGCTACAGGAGATGATCAGAGACTGCGGACATGCTACAGGAGATGATCAGAGACTGCGGACATGCTACAGGAGATGGTCACAGACTGTGGACATGGCACAGGAGATGGTCACAGACTGCGGACATGGCACAGGAGATGGTCAGACACTGGGGACATGGCACAGGAGATGGTCAGACACTGGGGACATGGCACAGGAGATGGTCAGACACTGGGGACATGGCACAGGAGATGGTCAGACACTGGGGACATGGCACAGGAGATGGTCAGACACTGGGGACATGGCACAGGAGATGGTCAGACACTGGGGACATGGCACAGGAGATGGTCAGACACTGGGGACATGGCACAGGAGATGGTCAGACACTGGGGACATGGCACAGGAGATGGTCAGACACTGGGGACATGGCACAGGAGATGGTCAGACACTGGGGACATGGCACAGGAGATGGTCAGACACGTGGGACATGGCACAGGAGATGGTCAGACACTGGGGACATGGCACAGGAGATGGTCAGACACTGCGGACATGGCACAGGAGATGGTCAGACACTGGGGACATGGCACAGGAGATGGTCAGACACTGGGGACATGGCACAGGAGATGGTCAGACACTGCGGACAATACATGGCACAGGAGATGGTCAGACACTGGGGACATGGCACAGGAGATGGTCAGACACTGGGGACATGGCACAGGAGATGGTCAGACACTGGGGACATGGCACAGGAGATGGTCAGACACTGGGGACATGGCACAGGAGATGGTCAGACACTGGGGACATGGCACAGGAGATGGTCAGACACTGGGGACATGGCACAGGAGATGGTCAGACACTGGGGACATGGCACAGGAGATGGTCAGACACTGGGGACATGGCACAGGAGATGGTCAGACACTGGGGACATGGCACAGGAGATGGTCAGACACTGGGGACATGGCACAGGAGATGGTCAGACACTGGGGACATGGCACAGGAGATGGTCAGACACTGGGGACATGGCACAGGAGATGGTCAGACACTGGGGACATGGCACAGGAGATGGTCAGACACTGGGGACATGGCACAGGAGATGGTCAGACACTGGGGACATGGCACAGGAGATGGTCAGACACTGGGGACATGGCACAGGAGATGGTCAGACACTGGGGACATGGCACAGGAGATGGTCAGACACTGGGGACATGGCACAGGAGATGGACAGACACTGAGGACATGGCACAGGAGATGGTCAGACACTGGGGACATGGCACAGGAGATGGTCAGACACTGGGGACATGGCACAGGAGATGGTCAGTCACAGCGCCCTCCCCCCCTCCCTACTTACATGCTGCTCTGGCAGCCTGTAATGAGCAGTGGGGCCGGTGTTCTGCCGGTTGTCACATCTCAGGATCTGCAGTGAATTCTCCCGGGAGAGCACTCCGTGCATAAAGCTGTTTTTAGTGTGTGTATATTCCGGTCATGTGACTCTCGGCCGCGCCTCCCTCCTCTCACGTCTCTCCTGATGTCAGCCCCGCCCGCCTCTCTTCCGACCTGATAGCTCCAGTCAGTGGGCGGAGCTGACACCAGGAGAGACTGAGAGGAGGGAGGCGCGGCTGAGAATCACATGACCGGATTATACACACACTAAAAACAGCTTTATGCACGGAGCGCTCTCCCGGGAGGGGGCGGGGCCAGACATCGATTTTTCGGGTCGCATGCATCGATGCCGCATCGGGGACACCCGAATCGCGATGCATCGATGCTGCGATTAATTTCAGCAGCCCTAATGGGCATATGTGGAATTACACCCCAAAATTGATCCAGTCCGTCCTGAAGCTCTGTATAGCACATAAGCATTCAGCAAAGCCAATTGAAATAAATAAACAGACACTTTTTTGTACCAGCGTCTGGCCTTACGGGCAATTAGGTACGGCGCCAACAACTGGTCGTTGAGGTCCACCCCTCCCATATTAAGGTTATATTCGTGGACACAGAGGGGTTTCTCCACAACACCAGTCGCCGTAGGAATTTGGACCATCGTGTCTGCATGAAGGGAGGTGAGAACGAAAACATTCTTCTTATCCCTCCACTTCATAGCGAGCAAATTATTATACTTCAAGCAGGCTCTCTCCCCCAGCCTAAGACGGGAATCTACAAGCCGCTGGGGAAAGCCCTGGCGATTAGGTCGCACGGTGCCACATGCTCCAATCTGATGATCAAAAAGGTGGCTAAAAAGTGGCACGCTCGTATAATAATTGTCCACGTACAAGTGGTACCCCTTTCCGAATAAGGGTGACACCAAGTCCCACACTATCTTGCCAGCGCTTCCTATGTAGTCAGGGCAGTTTGTCGGCTCTACGTGACTATCTTTGCCCTCGTAAACCATAAAACTACATGTATAGCCTGTGGCCCTGTCACAGAGCTTATACATCTTGACCCCGTATCTGGCACGCTTGCTGGGAAGGTACTGTTTGAATGACAAGCGGCCAGAAAATTTAACCAGGGACTCATCAACGCAGACAACTTGATGGGGAGTAAACAAGTCTGCAAAACGTTGGTTGAAGTGGTTTACGAGGGGCCGAATTTTGTAGAGCCGATCGTATGCAGGGTCTCCACGAGGACGACAGAGTTCATTGTCGTTGAAGTGCATGAACCGCAAAATCTGCTCGTATCGTGCCCTGGCCATGGAGGCAGAGAACAAGGGTGAATGGTAAATTGGGTCAGTGGACCAATATGACCGCAACTCACTCTTTTTATTCAACCCCATGAGGAGGGAAAGGCCCAGAAAGATCTTAAATTCGGAGACCGTAATTGGTCTCCAATCTCTGGCAAGGGAGGACTGGGGATTAGCGGCGATGTATTGACCAGCGTATAAATTGCTTTGGTCCACAACAGATCTATAGAGATCTTCGGTGAAAAACAGCGAATAAAAATCCAGTGGCGTAAAGTCAACTGTTTCCACCTGAATTCCGGGTTGGCCAGTGAAAGGGGGAAGTACGGGTGCTGCAGAAGTGGTGGGTACCCAATTCGGATTGGCGAATGCAGCAGGAAGGGCACTATGGGCACGATGGGCCTGTGTTCGTCTTCTTGGTGGCAGCGGGACACTACTTGTGCTTGCCACCTCGCCAGCTTGAACTGCACTTATGGGACTCGCCACGTCACCAAGTGTTACTGCAGTGCTGGATGTACGACCAGGGTGTACTAGGCCGCTGGTGCTTGCCAGTTCACCAGAAGGAATAGCGGCACTAGTACTTCTCTGCTCCATACGAGAGCCCTGCGGTTCTTGCACTTCAAGGACAGAATAAGTTCGGGGTCTGGTACGCCTGACCTTAGCAGGGACCACAACTCCGTCGTCAGAGCTATCTGTCATGGAGCCGCTGTCCTCTACAGGATCGTATTCTGAGCCTGAATCTGACAGATGAGTGACTTCCTCTTCACTATCTGTCATGCTCAGAAACCTGTAGGCCTCTTCACTAGTGTACCTTCGATTTGCCATTTTGGCCTCTAAATTTAGGGGTACACTAGTGAGACTCACAGGCAAAAAAGCTCCTGACTGTCAGCAACTGATTCAAAACGCTACCAAAAAACTGTTAGCGATCGCAGGGATCAGGCCTGACTCTGCGAACGCTGCAGTTATGTGTGCTTAGTGTTTTGTAAGTGTCAGTTATCGATCGATACTGCACTTGGGTGGGCTGGGCTGGGCTGGGCCGAGGAGCAAAACGCAGGTGCTAGCAGGTATCTGGGCTGATCCCGCTAACACTGCGTTTCAGGGAACCCTAAACTGCTGGGGAGTATAGATCTGATCGGATCAGATATCGATCCGTTCAGATACTATAGCACTAAGGGAGGTGTATGCTGCGTGCGTGGGTTTTAGCGGTACTGGCGCTAACCTGACGCTGCCTGGGGCGACGCAGACCTTATCTGATCCTAAAAACTTAACTTCTATCACCGCCGGGCAATTAGGGGGTTAAACCTTTATAAGGTAATAAACGGCGGGTGCCCTAAAACTATAGTAAACTATAATAAACTGTAATAAACTATAATAAACTACAAAAAACAAACTATCTAACCAGCGTCACCCGTAACACTTATACGGTGATCGCTGGTGAAAGGGTTAACTAGGGGGCAATCAGGGGGTTAAAACCTTTAGCAGGTAGTATATGGGGGTCCCTGTCGCTATAAAACACTGACAGCGAACCTATATACTTACCTCCCTAAACTAGCGTCACCTGTGTCACTAATACAGCGATCAGAAAAACGATCGCTTAGCGACACTGGTGACGGGGGGTGATCACGGGGTTAACCTTTATTAGGGGGGGTTAGGGGGGTACCCTGGACCTAAAGGGGGGTACCCTAGACCTAAAGGGGGCTAACCTAACTGCCCTAACACTTATAACTGACACAAACTGACACCAATGCAAAAAAAAAAAACACTGCTATTGGTGTCAGAGTGACAGGGGGTACAGGGGGGTGATCGGGGGGTGATCGGGGGGTGACAGGGGGGTGAAAAGTGTGCCTGCGTGTTCTACTGGAAGTGTAGTGTTGGTGCACTTACTTGGATGTCTTCTCTCCTCGGCGTCGGATCAAAAAGACCGGCTCGAGGAGAGATGACATCACTTCCTCTCCCTCTGTTTACATCACAGAGGGAGAGGAAGCATTTGATTCGCTGGGAGCGATCGGGAGGGGGTGGCCATCAATGGATGGCCTCCCCCTGACCCCTCATCGCCCGCGAACAAGTGCCGACCGCCTACGGCACCGGGGGGGGGGGTCCGATCGGACCCCCCGCCCACGGGAAGGCATCACGTATCAGGTACGTGATTTTGCCTGCCCGTGCCGCTCTGCTCACGTATATAGGCGTGAGGCGGTCGGCAAGTGGTTAAAGGCTAATATGCAAGTTATTGTCATAAAAAGTGTTTGGGGACCCGGGTCCTGCCCCAGGGGACATGTATCAATGCAAAATAAGTTTTAAAAACATCTGTTTTTTCTGGAGCAGTGATTTTAATAATGCTTAAAGTGAAACAATAAAAGTGAAATATTCCTTTAAATATCGTGCCTGGGGGTGACTATAGTATGCCTGTAAAGTGGCGCATTTTTCCGTGTTTAGAACAATCCCTGTACAAAATGGCATTTCTAAAGGAATAAAAGTCATTTAAAACTGCTTGCAGCTGTAATGTAATGTCGGGTTCCAGCAATATACTGAAGATAATCATTGAGAAAAACGGCATGGGTACCCCCCCAGTCCATTACCAGGCCCTTTGGGTCTGCTATGGATATTAAGGGGAACCCCGCACCCAAATTACAAAAAAAAAAAGATGTGGGGCCCCCAGGCCCCATATACGCTGAACAGCAGGGTTACAAATAAGACAGGGACTGTAGGTTTGTTCTTAAGTTGAATCTGTTTGTAATTTGGAACAGGTACATTTTTAAAGTGTAGCTCCAGCCAAAAAAATCTATTTTTAAGCTTTTTGGGTAACATAGGGAAGGGTTATCACCCCTGTAACATTTGTTTTGCTGTCTGTGCCCCTGTTCAGAAGATTTCACCTCACTTTCTGTCCCAATAACAATTGGATTTTGAAAATTTTGGGTTAGTAGCGACACCTTTTTCCCATATTAACTCTTACAGGAGAAAATTTTCCCTTCCCAGGGGTAGATTTCATCTCACTTCCTGTTGTCTCCCTCCGTTTGTAAGTAGGAGTCGTTTGTAAGTCGGATGTTTGAAAATAGGGGACCACCTGTATATACTATACGGCCTGCCCTATACACTCTGCAGAAAATTGGGCCTTAGGTGTTGGTGGTACCAGAACACTGTAAGCCCTCACAGGTTCTCTTGATGGGCGCTGAAACGGGACCTGCTGTGAAATATTATATCAAGAATTGTAATTACATGCCCCTGTTAAACTGGGGCAGAAAAATTGGGCCTTAGGCGGTGGTGGTGGTGGCACAACACTGTAAAGCCTCACAGATACTCTTGTTGAGCGCAGGAATGAGCCCTGCTGTTAAATATTTGATCAAAAATTGTAATTACATGCCCCTGTTAAACAGGGGCAGAAAAATTGGGCCTTAGGCAGTGGTGGTGGTGCCACAACACTGCAGCCCCTCACAGATAATCTTGTTGAGTGCAGGAACAATATTAACTATTGGGCAGCACAGTGGTGTAGTGGGTAGCACTCTCACCTAGCAGTAACAAGGGTCACTGGTTGGAATCCCAACCATGACACTACCTGCCTGGAGTTTGCATGTTCTCCCTGTGCCTGCGTGGGTTTCCTCCAGGTACTCCAGTTTCCTCCCACACTCCAAAGACATGCTGCTAGGTTAATTGGCTTCTGTCCAAGAAAAAAATTGGCCCTAGTATATGAATGTGATTTGGGGACCTTGGATTGTGGGCTCCTTGAGGGTAGGGACCGATGTGAGTGTGCGATGTATGTGTGGAGCGCTGTGTAAATTGACAGCACTATATGGGTACCTTAAATAAATAGGGATAATTGTAGACACCCACACTCACTCAGGATGGACTGGTGTCTTTATTCAACCTTACTAACTATGTAACCTCCCAGGCTCTGGAAACATGTTGCATAAACCTTTCTGCAAGGCCTCCCGAAGATGTTTCATCTTCTGCTCCCTCTGCGAAGGCTGGATAAGTTCTGCAACCTTACCCTTGTAACATGGATCAAGAAGGGTTGCCAGCCATTAATGATCCCTCTCCTTAATACCACGAATCCTAGGGTTACCTTTGCAGGATCAGGGAGGCCATGCAGCGTAAGTTTGCAGAGACATTCGATCCTGAGTCCTCTGGGTCACTAAGGATCACCACCTCCTCCCAGTCATGTACAACTCCATGGGTTTCTGGGGACTGAAAACGATCCCTTGAAGACTGCTGCTGATGCTGAGTGTTATCCTCCACCTCCATGCTGACACAATCCTTCTCCTCCTCCTCTTCTTCTTCCTGTGTGATCTGCGGGCCCGCAGGAATACTATCTGGATAAAGGGGGCCTTGAGAGGTAAGGAAGTCCTCCTCTTCCTCCCACTGTTCTGCCTCAAGTGCCCTGTCCATTATTCCACGAAGTGTGTGCTCCAACAGGAAGACAAGAGGGACAGTATCAATGATGCATGCACTGTCACTGCTCACCATCCTCGGGGCATCCTCAAATGGTGACAGGACAGTGCATGCATCCTTGATCAGTAGCCACTGGCGTGGCAAAAAAAAGCCAAGCTCCCCTGTCCTGGTGCCATACTCACACAGGTACTCATTGATGGCCTTCTGCTGCATGTGCAGCCGCTGCAGCATTGCCAACGTTGAGTTCCACCTGGTGGACATGTCACAAATGAGGCAGTTCTTGGGCAGGTTGCATTCTCTTTGAATGTCAGCCAGCTGAGCACTGGTATTATATGACCGGTGGAAATGACCACAGACTTTCCTGGCCTGCTTCAGGAGATTTTGTAAGCCCGGGTACCTGCCCAAGAACCACTGCACCACCAAATTGAGGACGTGAGCCAAACAGGGAACATGGGTTAAGTGTCCCTGTCGGAGGGCGGAGAGGAGGTTAGTGCCATTGTCGCATACAACCATTCCTGGCTGAAGCTGGCATGGCGTCAACCACCTCTGAGCCTGCCCCTGCAGAGCTGCCAGAATCTCTGCACCAGTGTGGCTCCTGCCCCCTAAGCAGACCAACTCAAGCACTGCATGGTATCTTTTTGCCTGAGTGCTTGCGTAGCCCCTTGAACGCCTACAGAGCACCGCTGGTTCAGAGGACAAATCTGCAGAGGAAGAGGCCATAGAGGAAGAAGAAGAGGAGGGGGTGGAGGAGAGAGCTGTGGCAGAATCACCACTACTAGCATTTTGGAGGCGTGGTGGCAGAACAAGCTCCAACAATACTAAACCCTGTCCTGCATCCTTCCCAGCTGCCAGCAGAGTTACCCAGTGTGCTGTGAAAGAAAGGTAACGTCCCTCTCCATGCCTACTGGACCATGAGTCAGCGGTAATATGCACCTTACTGATGCCCACCCTGTCCAATGAGGCCAAGACATTGCCTTCCACATGCTGGTAGAGAGCCTGAATGGCCTTCCGTGAAAAGAAATGAAGTTTGGGAACCTGCCACTGAGGTACCTCACATTCCACAAATTCACGAAAGGGGGCAGAGTCTACCAGCTGAAAAGGCAGCAGTTGCAGTGCTAGCAATCTGGCCAAGCTAGCATTCAGACGCTGAGCATGTGGATGGCTGGGACCAAATTTCTTTTGACGGTTTAGAAGCTAGCAGATTGGCCGCAAGTACTTGGGACACCTATTTCTATACCTTCATTCTTCTCAGTGCAGGTTTCTGAGAGGACTTGAGGTATAGTGGGGTTGGAGATCCTAGCTGATGAGGAGCAAGGAGAGGTCCGCCTTGTTCTTTGATGTGGGTTTTTAAGTGCTGTTGCCAAAGGACTGCATGGGAGGTCATCATATGTCTGGTCAAGCATGTGGTGCCCAAGCGGCTGCTGATTTGGCCACGCTTGACACGCTTCAGACATGTTGCATACAGCAATGGTCAGCGGCGCCCTGCACCTGCTTAGCTCTGCGGTGTGATGCAATAGGGTGGCTGCCCTTAAGCTGCCCCCGGAGGGCATCCTGCCTCATTGGAGATGTGCCTCCTCCTCCTCCCACTCACAGAGGTGATCAAATACCACCGAAAGAAAGCTCTATTTATGGGGAAAAAACGGACATCAATTTTGTTTGGGTACAGTGTCGCATGACTGCGCAATTGTCAGTTAAATAACGCAGTGACGTATTGCAAAAAATGGCCTGGTCATGAAGGGGGGTAAATCTTCCAGAGATCAAGTGGTTAAAGCAGTAAAGCTTGGTCAATGACAAGCCCCAGACTGTCACTGGATAGTGAAATATTATGTGATGAACCGTGCTCCTTATGTCAATTCCTTAATTAAAGTGCAAACAGTGCAATGAAGTGTGTAGCCACTGGGATGTCCCCAGTGTTGGAAACCCAGTAGGAACATATAAATAAACATCAAACAAAATAAATAATTGACTCAAGTGATAACATTGCGAACATAAAATAACTTAGGAATCAATGGCTCAATAGTGAACCACGGAACAATAGTGTCCAACAATAGTGGATAAATTAATGATGTAAGTCCAACGAAATTCATCAAACATTTTCCAGTGAAGCGGTGATTTCATCAATCCAATGATAGGTTGACTATAGAATTCCTCCACCAACACCAATCACTCAGCCTACTCACCAGATGGGAATGACCCCCATTACAGAGATCATATACAGCAGGGATATGCAATTAGCGGACCTCCAGCTGTTACAAAACTACAAGTCCCATCATACCTCTGCCTCTGCGTATCATGCTTATGGCTGTCAGAGTCTTGCTATGCCTCATGGGACTTGTAGTTCTGCAACAGCTGGAGGTCCGCTAATTGTATATCCCTGATATACAGCATTGGAACAAGATGTTCTAAAGATCCATCTCAGCAAACCCGATGGCACCTCCTAACGGATGTTTATTGGAAGTTTACATGATCCCCAGGCATCAGGATCAAAAATAAAGCAAGGAACACTCTCCCATGGTGAAGTTTGTCAACGAAAATGTATTTAAAACAGCGCTAAAACCAATCCGCAAAGGATAAAATGTAAAAAAGAACAGATGGATGTGGGGGCACCGTTTGCACTCCACCTGCGTTCCACTGTGGGCGGAAGTGACGTATCTTGCTCAACCACACCCAACGCGTTTTGGCAGCACGTCTAACGTCATAAGGGGTCCCTATTGAGCCATTGATTCCTACCTTATTGCAGTTAATTTATGTTTGCAATGTTATCACTTGAGTCAATGATTTACTTTATTTAACGTTTATTCATATGTTTCTACTGGGTTTCCAACACTGGGGACAGCCCAGTGGCTACACACTTCATTGCACTATTGCACTTTAATTAAGAAATTGACATAGGGAGCGCGGTTCATTGCATAATATTTCATTTTCATTTCATTTACTGGTTTTTAAACTTCACAACGAGCAGCTCCAATTAACCAATTTAATTTATTCAACACTTAATTTTCACATAATTTGCGCAGGTAGGGAATAATTACCAATGAATCCCCTATATATATACTGTCATTGGATAGTGATGGAGCAGCAGATGTACTTCTAGAGAGTAATAATGGGAATTTCAGGCAGTCAATGTTTGCTGTTGTTCTGCAAGATGTTCTAGCCTGCCGGAAAACCTGCCTGGGGGAAGCTTAATTCTTAATTTTATAAGGGATTGAAGGATTCAGAGCACTGCATTTGTTTCGCTCTGGGTAGTGGGCTGACTGTGACAGTCCTTTAAGTCATGGAATGTTGGGCAGAAATCTCGCCAATCTTTGGTGGTTACCTGTCCACCTATTTCCAGCTGTATAAAGTTGGCACAACGCCAGCCAAGAATAATGTACAGGAAGCCAGGGATGTCCTGGACAGAAGTTACGTGTCCCCACTATTTGGGTTGTGGTTCCTTTAATGAGAATGATGTGAACTAATCTTTGAGTACTCAGGTGTTCTCAACCATGCAGGGTGATGGGTTCTGGGGTAGTCCTGTTGGAGAATAGAGGACTGATTTCCAGTTCTTTCAGGATTGTTAAGTCCTCATTTAGCACCAGGAATTCAAAGCCTTAGAGAGATTTTGGGTGGAAATAGCATCCAACCCTGATTACAGGGACCCTGGTCCCGGAAAGTTTAACCCACCTGCAGGGGAGGCTTGAGACTTTGTTTGCTGAGCTCCAGCAGCTTTTCCTGTACACTGAAGCCGACAGGAACCGTAGAGTGGTTCCAAATATTGTAGTTACTGAGTTTTAATAAAAGGACACTTACCTGTGCAGGGATCCAGTGTCGCCCTCACCCGGGCTGGGTCTTCACCAATCTTCGGGTCCCTGGCACTGGCATTTTTAGTGTCAGAAGCAAACTATGACTCCTTGCGGCTTCCCACTGTGCATGCGCAAGCCCCTCTGCGCTTTGTGAATGGTCCTACAGTGTTCTTGGACCTGCGACATGTCCCAAGAGGCTGCGGGCAGGGAGGGAGGGGGGCAAACTTCTGTTCCGATTGCTTAGGTGATCCGAGTGGAAGTGGGAACTGGAACCTATCAAAACCAGGTACCCGCCCCCCCCCTTAAAAAAAAAAAAAATGTGCCAAAAGTGGAAAGAGTAGGGGAGAAGCAGGGCAGGGAGGGAGGGGGGCAAACTTCTGTTCCGATTGCTTAGGTGATCCGAGTGGAAGTGGGAACTGGAACCTATCAAAACCAGGTACCCGCCCCCCCCCTTAAAAAAAAAAAAATGTGCCAAAAGTGGAAAGAGTAGGGGAGAAGCAGGGCCAGATTTAGCCTATCTGATCTGGGGGTGCAGTAAAAAAAAGGCCTGGGGGCATATTAACCCTCTGTGTGAGTCATTGACAGTCTGTCACAGATGCAGGGAACCAGTATTCCCTTGTTCATTCTGCACTTCTGAGTCATGGAACACGACCCCAAATTAATGTCTGACTGGTAGTGCAGAGGCAATGCAGGAGTGAACAGGGAACGCTAGTAAGCATTAGGCTTTTTATTAGACTAGGACAAAAAAAGATCATGTGTCCCCTATATGTCCCTACCAAAGTCCAATTTTACTTCAGGGTCCTCATCAGAGTCTCCCTTTACACCATGGTCTTCATCAGAGTGTCCCTTTATATCAGTTATCCCCATCAAAGTGCCCCCTTACATCAATTGCCCCCCTCAGGGTCCCCCCCTAAATCAACTGTCCCGTCAGAGTGCCTCCTTACATCAACTCTTCCATAAAAAGTGCCCCTTACATCAACTGATTCCATCAGTGTGCCCCCTTACATTTACTGACCAGCTCATGGATTTATGCACTCTCAGAGACCTGAAGGGGGCACAACTAAAATCTGGGGGACGGGCACAGCCTGTCTCCCTGGATCCGGGCCTGGGGAGGAGGCAGAAGAGTGGAACTTCCTATTTTGGGTGAGGTTTGGCTTTAACTTAGATGTGGGACTGGTATACTGGCGGTGAGCCTTAACACTGTTTTCAATATACCAGAACTATGGACTGTTTGTTTTTGCTTTGCTGAAGAAAACTCTTCTATTTTCTTGATTTTGAAAGAACAAAAAAAACTGTTTTACTTCTACAAATAGCTGGTTGGTGATCCTTGGCTCCCCTAATTACAATAACAAAAGAAAAATGAAAAGCCAATTAAAAGATAATAAAGATTTTAAACCACTGATATTTATACAGTGATTAGAGCTATAAATAGCCAGTGATTACTGCATAAATGTATCTGGCAGGAAAGGGGTTAACACTAGGGGGCGATCAATGGGTTAAATGTGTTCCCTCACCGTGTGTTCTAACTGTGGGGGGATGGGACTGACTGGGGGAGGAGACCGATCGGTGTTCCTACATACTAGGAACACACGATCAGTCTCCTCTCCCCTGACAAGATGTGGATTTGTTTGTTTACACACACAGATCCACGTTCCCGCTCTGTCACGAGCGATCGCGGGTGCCCGGCGGACATCGTGGCCGCCGGGCACGCAAATCGACTCCTCAGTGACGTGGTGGGCGCGCACGCCCCCTATACCCCTTAAAGCGGTCGCGGTACAGCTATGGCGATTCGCGCAGGGGAGCCATTCTGGCGCCGTCAAAGGACGGCGGGCGGTCGGCACGTGGTTAAAGATTAACAAAATTTGTTTTTGCTGCAATACTCATCTTCAGTCTAGAGATTTCCTCCATAATAGTTTTTTCTGCCATTAGAAACTCAGCATCATTCAACCCACTTCCTCTGAGTTCAGGTCATTGGGGAGCCAACCCAGCCTGTGACTGGACAGGGAAAGGAGAAGCAACACAGTGATGAACCCATTTTTCTGTCACTCCTATTTCTCTTTCTATCAGCATGCTTCTTGTCAGCACATGAACTGATTGGCTCCTTGTGCTGCTTCATCCTCTCACACTCCAGCCCTATTGTACAGAGACTGCAAGACCCTCTGTGTTAGCTGAAGTTAACCACTTGCTTACTGGGCACCTAAACCCCCCTTCTGCCCAGACCAATTTTCAGCTTTTAGCGCTGCCACTCTTTGATTGACAATTGCGCGGTCATACAACACTGTACCCAAATGACATTTTTATCATTTTTTTCCCACAAATAGAGCTTTCTTTTGGTGGTATTTGATCACTTCCGTTTTGTTAAAAAAAAAAATAAAAAAAACGAATTAAAAAAAAAAAAATACAAAACCGTATTATATTTTGTTAATAAATTTTGCAAACGGGTGATCAATGGGACATGGCATTGGAATCAATCCCTAATGTCTCCATTTCGGCCTCCCATAGGTTGTCGCAGCTGTTTATTCTGCATAGAACGCCAATGCCAATGAAACCGTTTACATGGGGCCTGAGGGATACACCCCTGTATCCAAAAATGTAAAATACATCAGGGGGATCTTATACACATGCTGTGGCGGTGTCCAAAGCTCAATAGATATTGGACTGAGGTCACACAGACTATATCCCGGTTGGCGCAGGTACCAGTACCCTCCACCCCGCTGGTGTGTCTGTTGGGCGCGATAGATGAGGGGATGTACCAGAGGGGAATGTACATTATGCTTACCAGATTACTATACACTGGATGGCACCTACTGTACCAACGGGGAAACAATAGTTCGGATATGTAAACTCACTTTTAATTAGGGATCAACTAGCATACCGCCATAGAAACGCTGGGAATAAATTTGAAAAGGTATGGGAGCCATGGCTGTCTGATCCAGCTTTTGCCCCCCACAGCTTGTAATGGATAGACTGTTACGAATTTAATATAGAAAAATGTGAAGCAAATGGGGGGGGGCGCATCACGGTTTTATGTTTGGTACGTTAAACACTTGTTAAGTATTATCCAATAGCAAAAAGACAATGTTTTAATACATAAGTTGTTTAACAATAGTGCTAAAAGTTTACTTGAATTATTATGATCTGATGCAGAGCAACTTATACTGATATGTTTGAAGATATGCTTTATATACTTCTGACGGAGTGTATCTACATTGAGCCTTATTACAGTTTGTATTGTGTCTGTATGATTACTTTCTGCATCAGAAATAAATAAATAAAAAAGTTTTGATTAAAAAAAAAAATTGCAAACGGGTAATTTTTCTCATTCGTTTATGTGCGCTGATGAGTCTGCACTGATGGGCACTGATAGGCTGCATTGATGGGCACCGATAGGCTGCATTGATGGGCACTGATAAGGCGACACTGATGGGCACTGATAAGGTGGCACTGATGGGCACTAATAGGTGTCACTGGTGAGCACTGATGAGGTGGCACTGGTGGGCACTGAGATGTGGCACTGATGGGTGGCACTGATGGGTGGCACTGATGGGCAGCACTGAAGGGCATTGATTGGTGGCACTGATAGGTGGCACTGATAGCTGGCACTGATGGGCACTGATGGGTGGCAGTTATGGGCACTAATGGGTGGCAGTGATGGGCACTGATCGGCACTGGTAGGTGACACTGATAGGCAGCACTGCTAGGTGGCACTGATGAGGCATTGATTGGCACCACTGGTGGGCACTGATAGGTGACACTCAAGGGCATTGATAGGTGGCACTGATGTACTGGTGGGCACTGATTGGTGGGCACTGTGGGCACATATGAGACGGCTTCGCCTCTCCCTGCTCAGGACCGATGTCCCTTCAACAGAAGCCGGTGATCGGCTTTTTTTTCTCTTCACGCTGTTAACGTGAGAAGAGAAAAAAAAACGATTACCGATCCTCTGTTTACATCACGTGATCAGCTGTCATTGGCTGACAGCTGCGAGCGCCCTGCAGGGGGACGTGGCCAGCTTGCAAAGGGGAGGACGTCTATTGACGCACTCCTGGCAAAGCAGATCCGTGCTGTAGTCGTCATTCGGCTATAGCGCAGATCTGAATTAGTTAAGCTTTCAATTGTTAATAACTTATACAATGTTAATTTAACTCTACTAATCCATTAACACTACATTCTCCATAGATTGACAATGCTGCTGTCCAAGGGAGGCTATGCTGCTCCTTCAGAGATACAGTGGAGTAATGAGTGTATCCACCCTAAGACTGAAAGCGTTCATGACCAGATCGCCAGGTGAAAAAAAAAGAAAACAAATGCAGGCCTCTTGAACCCCTTGGGAAAGAGAGCCCTGACTGATGGGGGCATAACCAGGGCAGAGTAAGGTGACTATGGGGTCACTGCGGATTAGTGGTGGGATGGGATGGGGTTGGGCCTGAGCTCACTGGTGTGGCGCTCCAGGGGATTCTGGGTCTTTTCGGAAGAAGATTGGTAAGAGCTGGACCTGACCCTGTTCCTCCAACCATGGACACCGAGCTCCTCCTGGCCAGGGTCCGTGAGCTGGCTCTCCAGGGTCAGGCTGAGTGGCTATTTTCCCTCCTGTCCCCTGAGGCGCCTTCTCCAGTACCTCCTTCTGATCCCCCTCAGGATACTCCATGGCATAGGTCCAGAAGACGGGCTCGCCCGCCTTCCCGCCTGAGCCCTAGTCCCTCTAGGGCCACGTATAGCGCTCCCCCTCCTTCTCCCCCCTCCGCTCCTCCTCTGGCTGCAGGTGTCAGTGCTTCCCCGGCGGGGAAGCGTTGTGCCTCTGCCTGCTCTCGGCGCCCCCCCCGGCGTTCGTCATCTCAGCACAGTAAGGCCGTGACTCGGGCCTCCTCGCACTGCCCTCGCTCACGTAGCCCCTGCAGGGCGGAGGACGGTCGTGCACCTTTGTCTGTCCCGTCGCCGGGGCAGATGCTTTCCTACATGCTCGACCAGGTCGGAGGTCCCGGCGGGATGCCTGCCGCGATTACCTGGCCTCGTCTCCTGTCTCCTGTCCGGGCGACTTCGGCTCCAGACCCGGGCTGGCGGCAGTGCCCGCCTTGGGTCAGCCAGAGGGAGCCGGTAGGTGTTCCTGTCGCTGCTCCTTGGCCAGTTGGACTCGGCCGGGTTGTTGGTTGGACCCCCACCACTGGACCTGTCCTTGGGTCGGGACAGCCCTGCAGAACACAGCCTCGAGGGTCTTCAAAGTGCTGGCTGCCTCCGTCTCCAGCCTTCCAGAGTTGTTCCGGAATCGATTTTGTCGCCGGGCACGGCAGCTGGTCGTCCATCATCGATGATGCCTCCGCGAATAAGTGAGTATGACTGCGAGTTGATTTGGGGTAGGTCAGCTGACGCTTCCGTATGGGGTCCGGAGGACCGCATAGCGTCGGTTGTCAAATCGGTTCTTTCCAGTATGGGAGTTTCGGGCTCGGCGCCCAGCCCCACATCCGCTTACGGGGGTGCCTTGTGGGCAGTTGCGCCTACTGGCACCCACCTGACGGAGGAGACAAAAGACAAGATATGGCGACGCAAATTTCGTCGATTTTCTCGTCCTCGTCCCGCCGGATAGGGAGACTATCGACAAATCCCGACGGGTTGACGTATCGGCTCAGAGTGACAAACCAAGACAGCTTCCTAGGACTTTTGGGAACTGGCTGCAAGGGTTCTGCGCCTACGCGGGAGTGCTCAGTGAGCGGTTCCCGGAATTGGCAACTTCGCTGTTTTGCTACTTGGATCTTATTTGGGGTGCATACAAGGTTTACGGGGGCCAGTGTTGGTTCCATTATGACACCCAATTTCAACAAAAATGGCGGCACGACGGGAGTTTCATTTTGATTGTCAGCACGGTAGCCTGTGGTTTCTGCTTATGTGCCCCCACGGGCCTTCGTCCTTTCAGTTCGCGGTCGGCGCTCCTCAATCCGGAGCGTCGGCCGCTCCGAAAAAGGGTATCTGCTGGCTTTTCAATGAAAGCCACTATAAGTGGTACTCCGCCTGTCGTTTCAGGCATGAGTGTTCCAGTTGCGGGGGGGCTCACCCCGCCAGCCGGCGCTTCCGAAAAGGCAAGCAACCGCTTCCCAGAACGGGTGCCAAGACTGACCTTCCTAAGCCAGAGGACGCCGGTGAACGTCTTAGAGATGCTTCCCTGGCTCGACCGGTACCCCCTTCATAGGGAGGCCCTGATTCTGCGGGACGGTTTGGACCGTGGTTTCTGGATCCCCTTTTCCCCGTCAGACGCCCCGACCATGTCTCCGAATTTAAAATCGGCGGTGGAATTCGAGTTCGTCATTGCCGAGAAGCTTCAGAAGGAATTGGACCTGGGGCGAATGGCAGGCCCCTTTGACCTCCCCCCTTTCCACAACCGGAGGGTATCTCCCCTCGGCGTGGTTCCCAAAAAGGCGGAGGGAAAATTCCACCTTATTCATCATTTATCCTACTCTTCTGGCTCCTCGGTGAACGACGGCATCGACAGGGAGGAATCCAGGGTACATTATGCGTCTTTTGACAGGGCGCTACAGCTGGTTAGGACAGCGGGGCAGTCCGCTCTTCATGCAAAGGCGGACATCAAGTCCGCTTTCCGCCTCCTCCCGGTTCACCCGGACTGTTTCCATCTCCTGGGTTGCTATTTTCAAGGAAGCTATTTTTTCGACATGTGCCTTCCTATGGGTTGTGCCATCTTGTGTTATTTCTTTGAACTATTTAGCAGCTTCCTTGAATGGGTGGTCGCCCAGGAGGCTGGTCTCCAGTCTCTGTTGCATTATCTAGATGACTTCCTTTTCGTGGGTCCAGCGGGCAGCGGACACTGTAAACGCCTACTCTCTGTTTTTCAGGATGTGTGCCGGCTTTTCGCCGTTCCACTCTCTGCTGACAAGACCGAGGGACCCGTTACGGTGTTGTCGTTTTTAGGAATAGAGATAGACACAGTGGCAATGGTCTTTCGGCTGCCTAGTGACAAGCTGACCAGGCTACTCTCTTTGGTCGCTTGGCAAAAGGTGCAAAAAAATTACAGTTGAAACAGCTACAATCGTTGCTCAGTCACTTGGTTTTTTGCCTGTAGGGTCATCTGGATGGGGAGAGCCTTCTGTAGGCGCCTGTCGTGGGCCACGAAGGGTGTGACGGCCCCTCACCACTATGTCCGGATCACCAAGCCCATGCGTGACGACTTGGGGATTTGGCTATCCTTCTTACAGACTTACAACGGGCAGTCGTGCTGGTTGCGGGAGGAAGTGCCGAACCGACAGCTGGAGTTATATACCGATGCGGCAGGCTCCTGTGGGTTCGGCGCTTTCCTTCAAGGGGAATGGTCTGCTGAATGCTGGCCGGCCTCATGGGCCCGAATGGATTTGTTGCGCAACCTCACCCTACTGGAGCTGTTTCCGATTATTGTTGCCGTTGAGCTTTGGGGTGAACGGTTGCGCAATCACCAGGTAGTCTTCTGGTCGGACAATATGAGTGTGGTGCAGGTAGTGAACAAGCAGTCAGCCAGTTCTCCTCCAGTCGTTTCGTTGCTACGGTTTTTAGTTTTAAAATGTTTACATTTCAACATTTGTGTTAGGGCCAGGCATGTTCCGGGTGCATCTAATGATATTGCCGATGCTCTTTCTCGCCAACAGTTCATCCGTTTTCGAACCCTGGCTCCGTCGGCTTCTCTGGAGGGCCTCCCCTGTCCGGCCCACTTATGGAACCTCGTTTCCGGTGCTTGCTAGAGCTCCTTCGTTCGTTGTTTTCCCCGCGGACGTGGGCGTCGTACTGCCGGGTCTGGCATGAGTGGGCTCAAGCATCGGGTGGTGAGTTCAACATTTCTTCTCCGGATGACAGACGTTTGACTTTATTTGCCTACCTAGTTTGTTTGTTGGAAAAAGGCGTCTCGGGCTCTATGGTTTCATCTGCTTTGTTGGCACTGTCATTCTGGTTCCAACTCCTGGGGTGGGAGGATGTCACTAAAGCCTTTCCGGTCCGCCGGGTGCTGCGGGGTTGGAAGCGGGTTACTCATTCATCCGACTCTAGGCGCCCTATTTCCATCCATATCCTGTCTGGCATTCTGTCTCTGTTGCCGGACGTGTGTTCATCGGGGTTTGAGACCCTTCTTTTTCGGGTTGCCCTTTCGTGGGCTTTCTTTGGTGCCTTTCGTATTGTCGAACTGGTTTTCAAATCTAGATGTCCCTGGGGGGCATTTGGTGGGAGGACGTGTCGTTATCGGATCGCAGCGTGACTGTTTTCTTGCGCACATCCAAGACCGATAGTTTCGGCAGGGGCCGCCGAGTAGTCCTGCATCATTGCGGTGGCCCATTTTGTCCGGTGACCCTGGCCCTCCCTTTTGTGTCTGCGCGCCCTCCGTCTCCCACGTTTTTAGTGCATGCTGATTCATCCTCCCTGAGTCAGTTCCAATTTTTACAAGTTTTCCATCGTTGCCTGGAGGCTTTAGGCCTCCCTGCGCGTGCTTTTTCTACCCATTCGTTTTGCATTGGTGCTGCGACAGCCGCTTCTGGTTTGGGGTTCTCCGATACGGAACTTCAGCGTCTAGGTAGATGGGAATCATCTCGTTTTTCTTTGTATGTCCGTCCACATCTGCTGTGTTAATTTACAGGTTCCTTACCGCTCTGTATGGGCGCAAGATGTCCCTGGCCCCCGTCTGGAACACTTTCGTCGGAAAGTCAATGCGCAAGTGGCTAAGTTTGTTCGTCAGATCGAGGGTGTTGTGGTCCGTCACAAAGACCTTGAAGGTGACAATACCAATTTGCTGAGAAGGGATGGAGTTCATCTCAATGATATCGGGTTGGATATCTTTAACCTGGGCCTTCAGAGGGGTGTGGAACAAGCTCTGGCTGCGGTGGGGCGCCCGTCAGTAGCTTACTGACAGGCGGGTGGCGGTTTTTGGTGACCTTGCCAGCAAACATGGCTGTAATAGGTACGCCCTTCATGTTAATTGGGAGATAGATGGCCGGTCCTGCACTTATGGTAAGGACAGGCCTTTCAGTTATCTCCCTTTCACAATTTGGAATTGGGTGCTCACAGTGCAACTGTGACTGGCACTGTTGGAATATTTAATGTTATATGTCCAAGCTAATAAAAGCTGTGGCCTTGCCCTTTCCAACATTAATGGTTGTAAGCGGTTTTTATTGGATGGGACGAAGGGGTAAGGTTAAAAGTTGGCTGGAAAATGGTATGGTATGGGACCTGGGCTTATTGCACCTCAGCAGTCATGCAGCCACCACATCTAAAGCATGGTAAGCTACAATACATTATATTTCTATTTTTGGGTTTAGATACATTTTAAAGTTAATCACCGCCGCTTCTAATTTTAGCAGAGAACCCAGGTACCTCTGCTATGAACCCAATCTGAAGTTTGATCTGGTGTGCACGGGATTATGAAAATATAAGTAATCATTTATATGTATCTGTTCAAAGAGTGATATATAACATGTATATGCTAATAAGAAGTAACTTGGCAGGAAAGTGAGTGCTCGATCCTAAGAAAACATTACTATAGTGAGACAGATATAATCTGTACAATAAGACAATTAGCCGTTATTAATGATGTACAGGGAACTGAAGCCAAAACCGATGAAGACAAACGTCATAGATCCTGATCTATTTCTCAACCAGAGGAGCAGCTCCTAGGAAATCATACTAGTTTCATCATATAAAAAAAAGGGCGGGGTTTTTTTTGAAATCCATAAATTACACCAAATGAGATTTAACAGAATGAAATGAAAGTGTTTATTAAAATGTTTATTAAAAAACTGACTTGTCAAGACAGTCTTACTGAAATAAGTGATTTCAATTCTTGAAGTGTATCCAGAGGCATTTTTTTGGGGCCTATTCACACTTAAGCTTAACATTAACCCTTTTGCTGCCAGAGACATTTTTAAAAATTTTTTGCATACATTTTTATAAAATTATTTTAGGCCTATAGGCCCATAAAACCCCGAAAACATTATTATATATTTTCTGAAAGCAGACATCCCAGTGCAGGGGTCTCCAAACTGTGGCCTGGGGGCCGGAAGCAGCCCTTTGCTTTCCTTTATGCCTCCCTTGAGGCACTATTCCTCCCAGTGAAGCCAATGATGGGGCACTTTTCCTCCAACTGATACCAACAATGGGGTGCTATTCCTCCCACTGATTCCAATGTTGGGGCACTATTTCTCCAACCGATACCAACAGTGGGGTGCTATTCCTTCCACTGATACCAACAATGGGCTGCTATTCCTCCCACTGATACCAACAATGGGGTGCTATTACTCTCACTGATACCAACAATGGGGTGCTATTCTTCGCACTGACACCAACAATGGGGTGCTATTTCTTTGACTGATACCAACAATGGGGCACTATTTCTCCCTGTGACTCCAATGTTGGTGCACTATTTCTCCAACTGATACCAACAGTGGGGTGCTATTCCTCCCACTGATACCAACAAAGGGGTGCTTTTCTTCCCACTGATACCAACAATGGGGTGCTATTCCTTTGACTGATACCGACAATGGGGCACTATTCCTCCCAGTGACGCCAATGTTGGGGCACTATTTCTCCAACTGATACCAACAGTGGGGTGCTATTCCTTCCACTGATACCAACAATGGGGTGCTATTCCTTCCATTAAAACCAATGATGGGGTATTGCTTAATTCCATTGACAGCAGAGCATTATCTACTCCCATCAGCCACAGTCTGGCCCTCCTTAAGCCTGAAGGACAGTAAGAGAAGACAGTTTAGAACATTTGGATACCTTTCCCTAAACAATAAAATAGCGGTAGTTCCGTTTTTTTCATGTCACACAATATTAGTGCAATGGTTTATAAAATGCAAAATTTCAGTAACAATAAACTAAAGTTAATTTTAGGGCAAACAAGCACAAACAATTACCCAATTTTTTGATTAAATATATTAGACAAGGGTGCACTGAGTAAATAGATTCCCAGCATGTCAAGCCTTAAAATTGTGTGTGCCTGTAAAATGGCGACAAACTTCAGTACCCTATAGGGGACACTTTAAAAGCCCCTACAGTTCATCAGTTTGTAGTTAACAATGAATAATGTGCCTAGAAATATTGATCTCACGCCATCACTTTACACTATGCTTCTGGGTCATTAGGAAGGGGAGATGAGTGAATGCACATTTGCTGACCTCCCTCCTTGCTATATGGAAGCACCCGCCATGACTGGGGCATGGGGGGGGGGGGGGGGGGGGGCAACACAGGAAGCCAGTCAGTGTTAAGGTGCATCAATGCGCACACATTAACACACGTTGCATTAGAGTAGCCCATTTAATATGAGAGGGCTGCCAATGCACCACAATAAATGATAAACTATGAATGCCCTATTTTAACAACAAAACGCACCACAACATGTGACATATTTGTTGTGGTGCACTATGGTGTGTTGTGTACTGTGCTCTACTGTATAATACGGTAGTGGTGGATGGATACCACAGCAATGCTCCGCACATAGAGTATAGTGCGGTTTTGCATGCATTGCCAAAATGCACAAGCATGAATGAGCCCCTTTAGTCTCACATACAGTAGGTGGTTAGAACCTTTGGTTGTGTTCCATTGGAGAGAATTCCCTTCAGAGTTGTCTCCAAAACAGGTTTCTTCACTGGAAGATGCCCCCTCACCTGTATTAGTGACAACCATAAAATTTAAGGTTTCTGCCAATGGTGACAAAGACATTAATAAAAACCTGGTAGGGGTTTTAACACTTTTTTACTTTGTCCAATATTAATAGACACTTTAAAGTGTATCTAAACCCAAAACCAACAATGTAATATATTGCAGATTACTAGTCCTTGGTGTGGTGGCTGCATTTGTTTTCTTTGGCCTAAAGGAATTGTAAAGGCAGAAGGTTTTTTATCTATGCATTGACATAAAAAGCCTTCTGTGTGTAGCAGCCTCCCCAGCACCCCCCTAATTACTTACCTGAGCCTCTCTCCAGTGATGCCCATGAGTGACTCTACTCCTGATTGGCTGAGACACAGCAGAAGATCCATTGGCTCCCGCAGTTGTCAAAATCAGTTAGCCAATCAGGGGAGAGAGGGGGCAGGGCCAAGCTGGGCTCCATGTCTGGATGTATACACGGAGCTGTGACTCGGCTCGGGTGCCCCCATAGCAAGCTGCTGGCTGTGGGGGCACTCGATAGGAGGGAGGGGCCAGGAGCAGCAAAGAGGGACCCGAGAAGAAGAGGAGGATCCAGGCTGCTCTGTGCAAAACCAACTGCACAGTGGAGGTATGTATGACATGTTTATTATTTTTATTTCTTTTAAAAACAAGACTTTACAATCACTAGAATCCTACAGTTACCAAACTTCCTGTCCCTGGGTGGCTACCAATGGCGGCTGGTGCTCAATTTTCTTTGAGGGGGGGCTGCAAACAAACCTCCCAGTCGATCTTCCCGCACCACTTACCCCATCCAGTTGTGGGCTGCTTGGGCAGCTTCCCCACTGCTTCTCCTCCTTGGCGGCTTCGGCGGCTTCCCAGCTGCTTCTCTCCCTCAATGGCTTCCCGGGCGGCTTTGGCGGCTTCCCCACTGCTTCTCCTACCAGCCAATCGGGTCTTAAAAGGAGAAGCGACCAGATAACAATTTGCTATTGTCACACAAGTGGGTGGGCTTGGGGCGCAGTGCTCCCCCTCAAGCCCACCCATTTTAAATTTAGAGCCTCAGGCTCTAATCCTGTGCTTCTGAAAAAAAAAAAAAACCCATAGAAATCCAATGCGTCTGGCGCCCTGCATGGAGCTTAGGGGCTGGGCACATGGAGATTAGGGGGGCGGCTCCCCTGCGTCCCCGTATGAGCGGCCGCCACTGGTGACTACATTTCTCCTCCACTGTATCTCTGGAAGGAGCCATGGTTGTCACCCTAGACTACTCTCCTGGATTAAAACATGTCTGTGCCTCCACAAGAGGATTAGAAGCAAAATCCAGCAGTAGCTACAGAGTATAAAAGAGAATAGAGGCGCCTCTAAGTGTAGCAATATGGTTACATTTAATGAAGGTACAACATTTAGCAACTCACATGGTTGATGATTAAAAGAGGCAAATCTAAGTATGCAGGCATCCGGGGTAACACTGTCCACATAGACCGTCCTCTGCACCGCTGGCTCTCTCCGCCACCATTCTGTAATCGTGACCGGAACGGAAAGACTACCATGCAGTAGAGTGATCTAAAAGGAAGGCTTGAAGCGCTTGTGGAACGCAGAGTGGAAGGGTTGACGTAGATGGCGGTGGAGAGAATGGTCTATGTGGACAGCTTTACCCCGGATGCCTGCATACTTAGATTTGCCTCTTTTAATTATCAACCATGTGAGTTGCTAAATGTTGTACCTTCATTAAATGTAACCATATTGCTACACTTAGAGGCGCCTCTCTTCTCTTTTCGTGAGCTGCGTTTTTGAGCGTTTATTGCCGTTTTAGGTGTTTTTAGGCATTTTTTGACGTTAGAGTGTTTTGAAAAACTCCTCTCAGAACCCATTGGTTTTGGGTTTTTTTTTACAGCCATAATATGCCCCAGCCAAAAACAGTTGATAACAGCCTATGTGTGTATGGACACACAGGATAACATGCTGGAGAGTTTATTGACTGTAGAAAAAAATGTCTGAAGCCAAAAACAGCAGCTGTAAAAACATCCAAAAACGTCCATTGTGCTTGAGGCCTTATCAGTTGTGACACGACGCTACTTGTATATCAAGACATCGCTTGTATATCAAGTCATGATTTCTAAAAACATTTTTGCTTGTCTTGCAAAACGCTTTCAAACCAAGGTTTTACTGTATTTGCTGAAAAATTTCTTAGCTTGAAAAGAAAAAAGAATGCAGCCAGCACATTAATGGACTATAACCTGCAATATAAAATATTTTTGTTCTTGGGTTGAGTATCCTTTAAGTGCAGAACTAGTTGGAATTCTTTTGCATTCTGTTTTTTTTTTTTTTTTTACTATTGGTTGCTCCTAAAACTTGAGGCTTGTATGCACTTGTATATAAAATTTGGTTATAACTTTATAACTAAGTTACCTTCCTAAAGCTGAGCTCCAGCCTCACTCTCAGTCTTGCACAGTTGTAAAGGTTTCTCTTCTGTATTGTAATTGCTTACTCTGAATTGGCTGCACACTGTGAGCTTCTCACAAAGTGTATTAGAAGCTGAAACAAGTCAGAAAGTCAGATAGAGCCCAACTCATGTCTCAGCTAATGGGTATCCAGCATCTTTTAGCCCTTTCCTTCTCAGCCTGACTTGGATCCCAGCTCTTTCAGTCATGGAGGCTCAGCATTACATCTAGACATTACCCATTGTAGTCTGCATGTAAATCCAATCTGATTAGGAAAGCCCAGTTCTCCAGACTGACACCCACCCATGAGGGCATTTTGATAGTTACGTAACTCTGCCCAAGAGCCAGCCCACTACATGTGCGTGTCAATGATGGGGAAAGGAGGAACCAGAGAATGCAACATTTTAACAGATTCAATTTAGATTTTAAATACATTTTACAGGTGACAGTGGGAGAGAACAAAATCTCCCCAAAGAGGACAAAGGCAGACAAAACCTTCTGAAAGAAATTTGAACTCTACCCCTATAATATCCATTATATCCAAATCTAGTAAAATAATGTAGGCCGGAGATGGATGTTCATGGATGGATGGTCATTTCTTTATTCTTTATTGCCCCTGATGGTTTAACCACTTCAGCCCGGAAAGGATTTACCCCCTTAATGACCAGGCCATTAATTGACAATCGCGCGGTCGTGCAACGTTGTACACAAACAAAATTTATGTCCTTTTTTTTCCCCCACAAATAAAGTAACAACAGAAAAAATGGGAAAAAATAACCCAAGGTCTGACTTGGCACATTGGATAGTAGTAAATATAAGAAATATTTTATTTATGACAATACATAGTACACACAGAGCAAAAAAATAAGAAAACCATATAACACACTATAAATAAAATACATAACATAGAAAAACATGCATAATATACATAATAGTGAGCCCCTGTGCGTCAAAGCCCCTGTTCGTTTGAAGCACAGGGGCTCACTGTTATGTATATTATGCATGTTTTTCTATGTTATGTATTTTGTTTAGAGTGTATTAAATGGTTTTAATTCTTATTTTTTTTCTCTGTGTGTACTATGTATTGTCATAAATAAAATATTTCTTATATTTACTACTGTCCAATGTGCCTCTAAAGTCCGACCTTGGTTTATTTTTGCCCATTTTTTCTGTTGTTACTAAATTTCCTATACGGATGTGGCCATAGGAGTGCTTTCTTTTGTATTCTCCCACAAATAGTACTTTCTTTTGGTGGTATTTAATCACCTCTGCAGTTTTTATTTTTAGCTCTATAAACAAAAAATGTTTTTTTTAAATAAACCCCTGATATTTTTTACTTTTTGCTATAATAAATATCCCCCCAAAAAACAAAAAAAAACAAAACAAATTTCTTCATCAGTATAGGCCAATATGTATTCTTCTACATATTTTTGGTATCAAAAAAATCGCAATAGGCGTATATTGATTGGTTTGCACAAAAGTTATAGCGTCTACAAAATAGGGTATATATTTATGGCATTTTTATTATTAATATTTTTTTTACTAGTAATGGCGGTGATCTGCGATTTTTAGCGGAACTGCGACATTGCGGCGGACAGAACGGACACTTTTGACACTTTTTTGGGACTAGGGACATTTATACAGTGATCAGAGCTAAAAATAGCCACTGATTACTGTATAAATGACAGTGGCAAGGAAGCAGTAAACACTAGGGGGCGATCAACGGGTTAAGTGTGTCCTAGGCAGGTGTGTCTAACTACGGGGGGAGGGGACTCACTAGGAACAGCAGATCTCTCTCTCCTCCCCTGTCAGAACGGGGATCTGTCTGTTTACATTGGAAGATCCTTGTTCTGGTTCTCCACGGAGCGATAGCGAGTGGCCGCCGGCCACGTGCACGCCGGCAACGTGCACGCCTCCTATTGCTCTTAAAGCGCCTGACGTACATCTACGGCAATTCGCCCAGCCGCGCCAACTTGCCGCAGTATAATGATGGCGGCTGGTCGGCAAGCGGTTAAATTTGTTTTGTACAACAAACTGAAGCCTTCTTCAGCCGCGAATATATTGCCAGTAGATACATGTTGTTTTAAATACTGCTTATATAAAATTTTCAAGGTCTGTCTTTATTTTAGCTCCTCATATACAGTACCCCAGCACAACCAGAAAAATTAAGATAATCACAATCTATTATTTAACACAGCGCTGTCAGTGTCTAAAGTTGGCCATTACAAATAGAGCTTTCTTTTGGTGGTATTTCATCACCTCTGTGGTTTTTATTTTTTGCGCTATAAACAAAAAAAGAGCGACAATTTTGAAAAAAAAAAAGCATTATTTTTTACTTTTTGCTATAATAAATATCCCCCAAAAATATATAAAAAAACAAATTTTTTCCTCAGTTTAGTCTGATATGTATTCTTCTACATATTTTTGGTAAAAAAAAAAATCTCAATAAGCGTATATTGATTGGTTTGCGCAAAAGTTATAGCGTCTACAAAATAGGGGCTAGTTTTATGGCATTTTTATTATTAATTTTTTTTTTATTAGTAATGGCGGTGATCTGTGATTTTTATCATGACTGCGACATTATGGCGGACACATCGGACAATTTTGACACTATTTTGGGACCATTGTCATTTATACAGCGATGCACTGATTAATGTGTAAATGACACTGGCAGGGAAGGAGTTAAACACTAGGGGGCGATTAAGGGGTTAAGTGTGTCCTAGGGAGTGATTCTAGCTGTGGGGGGATGGGCTACCACTGACATGACAGCGATCAATGCTCTCGATGACAGGGAGCGGTAGATCCCTGTCATGTCACTAGGCAGAATGGGGAAATGCCTTGTTTACCTAGGCATCTCCCCGTTCTGCAGCTCCGTGACGCGATCGCTGGGACATGGGCGGACACTGAGTCCTCGGGACCCCCGGGCACGGTCACGCTGTACGCGGCGTGCGCTCGCTAGCCCTGCCAATTAAAGGGGACGTACAGGTACGCCCATTTGCCCACCGCTGCCATTGTGCTGATGTATATCGGTGCGTGGTGGTCGGCAAGTGGTTAAAAAGAAAATGTAATGAGCTGATCCATAATAGGTTACCATAATACACAATATAAATTCATGCAAAATCTTGATATTTGTATACAGGATGTTTTTTTCAGATGGAAATACATGATTATTAGCAAATGGAAATACAGTAAAACTTTGGATTGCGAGCATAATTTGTTTAGGTGCAGGTTGACATACATTTTTTGACATGTCTAAGCGTGTTCCATTGAATGGACCCATTCCATTTAAAAAGGCTCTCTAACTATAAATCTACAGACCAAAAAATTAACTACACTGCAACGTATACAGTAAAAGTGGCATACTTTGTTTAAAGAGTCAGGTGCGTTTTGTTTTGTGGTTGTATGCACATTGTAATGCCCTTAAAAATTAATGGCATGGCACCAACCTTGTGTTGCTTTACCGTACATCAACATTCTGCAATTTGCACCCACAAATGTGAATGGGCCCCAAACATTGTCCTTAATTATGGGAAGAACAGTGGCATAGTGGTCAGCACTTCTTGCAGTACTGGGGTCCCCAGTTTGGACAGGTGTGTGGGTTTTCTCCCACACTCCAAACATATGTGGGTGGGTTATTGACCCTAGTATGTTTGTGCATGCGTTTGAGATAGGGACCTTAGATTGTAAGCTCCATTGAGGGCAGGGACTAATACGAATGTACAGTACTGCATAATTTGTCAGCACTACACAAATACCTGTAATAAATGTATATGTATTCTGCTCCCTCATTCAGGCCTCAGTTAGAATGCTGAGCATTATATTGCTACCATCTCCTTGTTCAGACCTGCAACCTTGGCTTTCCAGCACTAACTTTTTTGTTTCTCCCTGCATTCAGCCACATAGCATCTCCCAGTTTGGAAAGAACCGTGCATTAATTAAATCTCTTGGTGGCACAGAGCCCTTATTGGAGGTGGGTGCTGTTGGCATGTATACCAAGAGGCTGGCATTTAAGCTTTATTGATACTAGTAAAGTGAATATGATTTTTACCAACAACAGGGTCAATGTTTTCTTGTTCAAGAATTTTATGGAGTTTTCAAGATACAGATACATTGACAGTAGCATTTAAGTTACTCTATATACAATCGTTAAGATGCACCGGTCACATTAGTAAATAAGGACCAAGTGCATCCTGATAGGTCATATAATAGAAGGTAAAACCAGCAATACAAAACCAAAGTCAATGACATAATCCTGAGGATAGTTAAGGGAGCAGTAACAGTAAATATGGACTATGTGCATTATGATAGGTCATATATAGAAGGTAAAAACAGCAATACAAAACCAACATAAACAACATAATTGAGGATAGTTGAGGTAGCAGTAACTTAACTCGTATATTTGTTGTAAGTAAACATTTAGGTCTGGTTTTGACTGTTAACATTGACCAACTTCAGTGTAAAGGCCTAAACAAATCCAGAGTTGTAAACTGTGCGAACAATACATATGAGGGTAACCCCTTAATAAGGGGATTTTTTTTCTTAAAGAATAGATGCTGGAACTCAGCATGACCCCCCAAAACTCCTCCACACACACCCTCCAAAACACATCAAATAGTGGGTATGGTCAGTCAAATTTCACGAACAGTAGGAGTGTCTTACGAGGGCATTAAATACCAGGATTGCATTACATACAGAGTGCATCAGGGGGGTTACACACAGAGTGCAGAGCTGTCACTTGTAAACACAGAAACCGGATTTCTGTGTTTACACGTGAATGTGGTGACCAGGCCCCCCAACCCCACCCCCAAAGGACTGAGCCAGAGGTGGTGGAACTGAGTTCCACCAAGTTCCCCCTGAAAAAAAGCCCTGCTTATTACATAGCTGATGGGAGTAAGCCTGATACTGGCAACCTGTCCAGCCATAGGCTGAGTAATAAAACACTGGAAAAGTAAGACCAGTGTCAAAAAGGAAAAAAAAAGAGAAGGTGGTAGGGAGGAAAAGAAGAAAGAAAAGGGAGAGAGGAGAGCCAAAAAGAGAAGTTCCCATAGGTGACACAACTTCCAGTGACAGAACAGGTAGGACATAAAAGTGACTTACAACTACCATGGCATGAGTACTGCCTCATCAAAGTCTGGCGGTAAATTATGTTTGATCCATAGTTGCCAAATTCTGTCGAATTTGGAAATCTTGTCTTGATCAAGGGCTTCCATCTTAGCATAGCTCAAGGTGTGGTTCATTCTGTGTTTGGTTTCGACCACAACTAAGGAAAGTGATTTCCATGCTTTAGCTATTGTTTGCTTTGCGGCAGTCAGAAGTTGGATCACAAGTTGGAATTGTTCTCTAATTGAGAAGGGGAGTTGATGGTTCTGGTGATAAGGATGTTTCAAACACCTCAAATGCTATTTTAAAGATTGCCTTCCAGAAGACCTGAACCTCCGGGCAAGTCCACCAGATATGCATATGTGTGCCAAGTTCTGAGCAGCTGCGGAAACAAAGAGCGAATTTAGCTATACTGGACGGGACTAGGTACAAATGAGTGAGCACCTTGTAATTAGCTTCCATTGCAAGTATGTTTGGGGAGGATGCATTAGTTGTTGCCCATATTTCAGACCATTCCGCTGTGTCAAAAGCGTGACTATTCCCATTTGCAACAGGGTCAATGTTTTAAGTTATTCAAACTCTTACAATTGTTATCTGCCATGATGACTATTATTTTCAGCAATGAGAGACAACATGAGCTGAAAAAAATGATCATTATAGTAAATAGCACACAAGCTATGGTTGGCATAAAGTCTGTATATGAGAAAGCAGGCAAGTAGTAACTGTCTGGATGTGTGGAACATGGAGTACTTAAAGGATTACTATAAAATGGCAGGTGACAACACATGATGCCTTTAGCTCTGCATGTGGAGACATCTACAGTATGCCATTTTAAGAGCAGCTTTAAGTGTTACTGAGTGTCTTAAAAGACAATGGAAATCTAGCTGAAAGACAGATCCAGTACATTACCTACACACACCCTCTACACAAGTATGTTTTACTAAATGGACCATAAAGCAGAATGATTATTTATCTCTTTCCTATAGTACAAGAGGAAATGGCTTGTATTATACTAAATCCTTAGTAACATAAAGGTATCCATTTAAACATAGTAACGTCAAAGATAACATTTAGTAACATCAAAGATAACTAACATTTTCATTTATAGGGGGGTGTGCGTTGAATTCATCACTGGCTTCCCTGTTGGAGTATCCAGCTCCTCCTCCTGTATTTGCAATATAAAATACATATGGGGTTCAACAAGGATGGTGAGAAATCATGACATATAAGATTGAATAAGAAGATACAAAGAGTAAATAAAGTTAATGTGCACCAACTCATAACACAGTGATGGACCAGTTCATGTTTTAATGAGCCATGCAGTTTGATCTATAAGCCGGCAAACACTCACCAGATCCCACGAGGAAGCATGAGCTTTTGCTGAAGAGGATCAAAAAAATCACTACAAAGAGTGGGAACTGTCTTGATTCAAGAGGTCAATGGGGAAGAGCACCTCTTAGTTTTTTTTTTCTCAGCCTAAAACTGATGGCCGAGAGAAACTTCACAATGGTGAAGCAGGAGTGCCTAAAAAAAAGGGCTTTGGACTCTGTGTGATACTTTCTACTGGCCGAAATTCTGCTTGGTGTCAGACCCTGTCTCCTTCACCTGGATGAGACAAAACAAGGAAGAAAATGCCAGAGTTATTTCATGTTTCTCCAGGAATACAGTTTTGTGGTAGGGCATAGACTTGGAAGACAGCATCAAAATGCTGATGCCCTCTCTAGTGCATTGTAGGATATCTCATGGTGCCTCCACCACCTTCGCGTTGGGGAGCTATGTGTAGTATGTTAGGAATGGGTCCTTGGATGGGCACTGTCTGTTATTTGAATTATAATTCCAGCAGATCATAGTGGGGGATAATGTACCTGTGTAAGAGGTTTTTATTCAGAAACTCCAGAGAGCATGTGTAGGTTAGTAGGAGTTGTAAGAGTAAAACAGGTGTTGGAGAAGAATTTTTCTGCTGTTAAGTTGCTGAGCACTTCCGAGAGGTCTATCACATTCTATGCTGTATTGTTTTGTCACCAGGACCACACTGCAGTGCTAGTCAAATAGTATCATTTTAAACCCACTTCTTATTCCTCAGATAAGTAACCACTGAGGTTGTTAGAGTTTTTTCCCCACTGAAAACCAAAGCAAAGGCATTTCCTCTTTAACCAAAAATGTAAGGGGCACTACACTGAGAGCCAATGTAAGGGGGCATCTCTCCCACTGATAACCAATGTAATTATGCACTTCTCCTACTAATGTAATAATCAATATAAAGAAGCACTACATTGACCTCCAGTATAAGGGGGCACTTTTTCACTTACCTCAAATGTAAGGAGCACCTCTGCACTGACCACCAATGTAAAGAAACAATTTTAACTGTTGTTGTCTCTATTCTGGACAATATTGTATATGATTTCATGTGATGAGCTAAGCAACCCCCTAATGCCAGGTTGAAAAGGCGGTACTGATGAAACAAAAACCTTAGTACATACTTTAAATGTAAGACACCTCGCACCTTGGTGATGGGTGACAATGTAATTAAGCTGCTGTCAGTACTGTCCCCACTAGTGGACCAACTAGTCAATAGATAAATAATAGACAGCGCTTGCTAATGCTGAACTTTCTATACGTCACCACCGGCTCAGTTAGTGGAACGCACGCCACACCATAGGCAGCGACCACTATCCACATATGTATAGAGTTTTTATGCTTAAGGTGACACCCAGTCTGTTTATAGCAACAATATTTTTATGGATTCTTACCATGTATGATGCCGATTCTTAATAAAACTTTTGAGAATTTCATATTATGAGAAGTTTCTCTCTCCATATATTGCACACCTGCATTTTTTGGCCCTGGAGCTCCGGAGTCATCATTGGAGGTAACCCACACCAGCGGGAGTAACCAGAGGACAAAGTAATGGGATAGGTTCCTCTAAAGACCTAAAAGCACAGCTGACTCTCTTTGCTATAAGGTAAAGGAGTCCAACATATCTGGTGAGTGCGGAGTATTCACAGTCCCCAACAAGGTGGATGCACAAATATTATTGGGATATGGAGCACAGCAGCACTTTTTTTTTAAAGAAAAGACTTTGTTTTACACAACCATCACTTTATGCACTATTAGTGTCACTTTAAAGTTTGCATAATTTGTAACTGAACATCGGATGAATTCACTACAAAGACTGGACTTTAGTTATTTATGTATGCACTTTATATGCCATTTTTCACTATTCATTGATTTAATTTATTGATTGAGTTTATGGATTGAGCTATAAGCACAAGTTGATTTATGTTATTGATCGGTTTGCTTTTAGTACATACTGTAGGTAATTTGGCATTGAGATGGATGTGACATTTGGAGCATTTTAGGCATTTACTTCAAAAGCTTAAGGCTGGGTTCACACTTATGCAAATTAGATGTGGGTTTCCCCGCATCCAATTCGCATAACAGGAGAGTGTGACTGGCTCTCAATGGAGCCGGTTCACACATCTCCAGTGCAGCCGTGGAACGCACTGCAGAAGGGTCCTGTGCATTTTTGGATCCATTTCAGGTCCACATTTAGGCAAAAATTCAGACCTAATTTGCATCTGAAACAGTGAACGGGGACGCACTGGTCCCCCTGCTCGCAGATAGTGTGAACCCAGTCTAAGACCTGCTGGTGGAGAGAACATGGACCAACGCTGGTCAAAACAACAGAATTACTGGATGTTATTGTTAGTATTTTGTCTGAAGGTCTGCAGAAGAACTCTTGAAAAATGTAAATAGGAAATTCCAGAGAGGAAGACTATTGTATTATCAGTACATTGTTCATTCATACATGCTTAAAACTGTGTTCAAGCACGTCCTCAACAATTTTATTGGTAAAATTTGCTCCTTTTTTTTGTATAAATACTGGTGTTCTTGGTTCAATTTGTTATGAGAGCGTTACTATGAGGGACAGTTTGACGTGGCACATGGAGTTGTTTCTCTGAATTAGATGTATATTACTCAGCTTGTAATCACTAACTCCTAACAATAATGTTCTGACAGTGGTGTGTTCCATTCTCCTGGGTGTGTCACAAAATTAATTGGGACAGCTAAGACTCAGATATAAAAAACTTGTGGAAAGGTTGCTTAAGAATCAGCTCTAATGTGTGAACGTCTATAACATGCTATTTAAACTAAACAAGAGCAAACTCCAAGTAATAAATGTGTTTGTATTAGGCTATAACCCTATATATTGTAACTAGAAGAGTGAATTGTTCATTGTTGCTTAGAGTTTTGGTGAAATCCAACATGTCTACTGAAAGTCCCTATTTTAGTCCTTAATCTTTGAAAAACACAATTCTAGTTGTCGAAGGTGTTTTACTGCTTTTTCAGCACATTGAGTTGTATAGCCATTTACAGTATAACTGAAGGCAAAACTTTTTTTTTTAGTTTTGGATAGGATTGAGAGGAAAAAGAAAACCTGCTGGGGTTTTTGTTGCTTTCTGTCCCCCTTAGGTTGATTCATTCTCTTTATTTGTCCCAGTGATCATTGTCACCGAAAGTAAAAGTGAATGAAAATCACAAATTTTGAGAGGTCATCAGAGAAGAAATAAAGGGGAAATCTTACAACCAAGGCACTAGTTTTGGTGACTGCCAGGGATTTCCCTCAGTCTGGATCTGTTGTGCCCATGGGACGGGAAGTAAACAAATCTCTCCACAGCTTTACATGTGGTTCTTCTATAACTTATTTAAAGATATAAGGATTTTTATTGTGCATGGGTCTCTGCTGTGCCAAAAAAAGGGTGGTATCGAATAGCATGTACACTATATTACTAAATGTATTGGGACGCCTGCCTTTACACGCACATGAACTTTATTGGCATCCCAGTCTTAGTTCGTAGGGCTCAAAATTGAGTTGGTCCACCCTTTGCAGCTATAACAGTTTCAACTCTTCTGGGAAGGCTGTCCACAAGGTTTAGGAGTGTGTCTATGGAAATGTTTGACCAGAAGCGCATTTGTGAGGTCAGGCATTTATGTTGGATGAGAAGGCCTGGCTCGCAGTCTCTGCTGTAATTCATCCCAAAGGTGTTCTTTTGAGTTGAGGTCAGGACTCTGTGTAGGCCAGTCAAGTTTATCCACCCCAAACTCTCTCATCCATGTCATTATAACCCTACAATACCATACAAAGTATGTACCAAGGGCAAACTCTTCAGGATCAGAACTCAATGAAGGTGATCAATATCTCCAATCTTCAGTCTTTTTTTCTACAACATTTTATGGAATTAGCTGAGAGCATAATGATTTAACAGGTTGGACAGGTTGCTCATATAAATATTATCATACTTTTGTGGCTTTTATTGAGTTTATTTGTCATGATGCATTGTTCTTACAAATGTATTCTGGTTACAGCCCTGGCAATTTTCTAACCACATCTCATTAGAAATCATAGAAATGCTGAAATACGCATAATTACTGACGGTATAACTAAAATGTGCAATTCCCAGCTTTGTGTAGCCTAGGTTCAGTCATGATTGACTCATATGCTGGTTAGGAAGAAAACATGACAAGCATACATTAATATGTCATCACTAAGAACTGCCGCTATTTCACCCAACCACCAGTGAGATTTATATCTTTTGCAAAGAATTGCAGATGAAATCTGAAAGCAAGAATATAGCTGTTGTGGGGAAATGGCAATTCTAATGCCGCATACACACGACCGGACTTTATGGCATACTTGGTTCGGCGGACCGGAGTCCGTCGGACAATTCGATCGTGTGTGGGCTCCAGCGGACTTTTTTTCCCCAAAATTTCGACGGACCTAGAAATGAAACATGTTTCAAATCTTTTCGACGGACTCGAGTCCGGTCGAAAAAGTCCGCTCGTCTGTATGCTAGTCCGACGGACAAAAAACGACGCTAGGGAAGCTATTGGCTACTGGCTATGAACTTCCTTGTTTTAGTCCGGTCGTACATCATCACGTACGAATCCCTCGGACTTTGGTTAATCGTGTGTAGGCAAGTCCGTTCACTCGGAAAGTCCATTGTAAAATCCGTCATGAAGTCCGCAGGACAAAGTCTGCCGTAAAGTCCGCTCGTGTGTACGCGGCATTGAACTGGCTATGTATGCTCCTGTGTGATGGCACATCTTCTTCGTGTTTAGGTTCTAAGGCACAAAAATTAAAACATCTTCAACTATCTTCTACCAACAATTATGTATTGCAAGGGTCTACTTTGTTTGATATAAATTGAATGGATTGTAAAGGTCGCTCTTGCACTACTTTGTTACTATGCAAAGATTGTACAATCAAGGATGGAGAAAGATCTGGGGGTCTTTGTAGACTACAGATTCAGCAATATCATGCAACACTAATGCCCCGTACACACGATCGGAATTTCCGTCGGAAAAACCTTGGATGGTTTTTCTGATGGAATTCCGTTCAAGCTTGCCTTGCATACACACGATCAAATAAAAGTTCTCTGAACTTTCGACCGTCAAGAATGCGGTGACGTACAACACTACGACAAGCTGAGAAGATGAAGTTCAATGCTTCCGAGCATGTGTCGAATTGTTTCCGAGCATGCGTAGGAATTTTGCGCGTCGGAATTGCTACAGACCATCGGAATTTCCGATCAGAACTTTTTCCGTCAGAAAAATAGAGAACCTGCTCTCAATCTTTTGCTGATGGAAATTCCGCCAGCAAAAGTCCGATGGAGCATACACACGGTTGGAATTTCCGACCAAAAGCTCACATTGGACTTTTGCTGGCGGAATTTCCGATCGTGTGTGAGGGGCATAAGTTGCAGCCAGCAAGGCCAGCAGACTGCTGAAGTGAATTTGAACAGGTATTTATTTAATAGATAATACTATCATTTTACCACTTTACCACACTTGGTTTGGCCACATCCTGAGTATGCATTTCGGTCTTGGTTCCCAGTCCTCAGGAAGGAGGTCCTTGAAGCAGACTGAGTTAACAATAACAAGGCTAGAAGCATACCTCCCAATTTGAGATTGGAATGAGGGACACCTTTTAGCAAAAGTATGTAGGCATAGGACACACCCCCTGCCACGCCCCCTTAAAGGAAAATTATACAAAAAAATTATTAGTTAAATGCACAAGTATTTTTTTTTTTTTTACCACTACTATTCTTTTATATTGGCTTTTGAAATTTACAAATGCAGCAATTTAGAAATTGGATGAAAGGTTTAGCACTGGGAAGCACTTTTTGAAAGATAAATAGTGCCTTCTATATACAACTATGAGGGACAGATGAAAAGGAAAAAAGGACAAAGGGACTTTGTTCCAAATCAGAGACAGTCCCTCGAAATCAGGGTCAGTTAGGAGCTATGTAAAAGACTTCAGTTATGAGGAACAATTACAAAATGTAAACATATCCCCTCTGAAGAAGAGGTGCTTAAGAGGGGAACTGATTGCAATATACAAACTTAAGGTCTTTGACGTAGACACACAATAAAGTTGGATAAGAAGCAGTTCAATCTTCAAGGGGTTCTTAACAACACGTGCACACACACTCATGCATAGGTTGAACTGGATGGACTTGTGTCTTTATTTAACCCTATCATCTATGTAACTTTGTAATGTGTGTAGACAGACCTACATTAAAAGAATACAAAAAATGATTGAAAAATATTTTTATATATGTCTAATTAATTCTCATTTACAGTGCCTTGAAAAAGTATTCATACCCCTTTCCACATTTTCAAACTTTCCACATTTTGTCATGTTACAACCAAAAACGTAAATGTATTTTATTGGGATTTTATGTGATATACCAACACAAAGTGGCAAATACTTGTGAAGTGGAAGGAAAATGATAAATGGTTTTCAAAATTTTTTACAAATAAATATCTGAAAAGTGTGGCGTGCATTTGTATTCAGCCCCCTTTACTCTGAAACCCCTAACTAAAATCTAGTGGAACCAATTTTCCACCTGTGTGTAATTTAATCTCAGTGTAAATACAGCTGTTCTTTGAAACCCTCAGAGGTTTGTTAGAGAACCTTAGTGAACAACAGCATCATGAAGGCCAAGGAACACACCAGACAGGTCAGGGATAAAGTTGTGGAGAAGTTAAAAGCAGGGTTAGGTTATAAAAAAATATCCCAAGCTTTGAACATCTCATGGAGCACTGTTCAATCCATCATCCGAAAATGTAAAGAGTATGGTACAACTGCAAACCTACCAAGACATGGCCGTTTACCAAAACTGACAGGCTGGGCAAGGAGAGCATTAATTAGAGAAGCAGCCAAGAGGCCCATGGTAACTGTGAAGGAGCTGCAGAGATCCACAGCTCAGGTGGGAGAATCTGTCCACAGGACAACTATTAGTTATGCACTCTACAAATCTGGCCTTTATGGAAGGGTGGCAAGAAGAAAGCCATTGTTGAAGGAAAGCCATATGAAGTCAAGTGGAGGACACAGCAAACATGTGAAAGAAGGTGCTCTGGTCAAAATTGAGACCAAAATTGAACTTTTGGGCCTAAAAGCAAAATGCTATGTGTGGTGGAAAACTAACACTGCACATCACCCTAAACACACCATCCCTACCGAGAAACATGGTGGTGGCAACATCATGTTGTGGGGATGCTTTTCTTCAGCAGGGACAGGGAAGAGGGTCAGAGTTGATAGGAAGATGGATGGAACCAAATGCAGGGTAATCTTAGAAGAAAACCTGTCTTGAGACTGGGGTGGAGGTTCACCTTCCAGCAGGACAATGACCCTAAACATATAACCAGAGCTACAATAGAATGGTTTAGATCAAAGCATATTCATGTGTTAGAACGGCCCAGTCAAAGTCCAGACCTAAATCCAATTGAGAATCTGTGGCAAGACTTGAAAATTGCTGTTTACAGACGCTCTCCATCCAATCTGACAGAGCTTGAGCTATTTTGCAAAGAAGAATAGACAAAAATGTCACTCTCTAGATGTGCAAAGCTGGTAGAGACATCCCCAAAAAGACTTGCAGCTGTAATTGCAGTAGATGGTGGTTCTACAAAGTATTGACTCAGGGGGGCTGAATACAAATGCACGACACTTTTCACATATTTATTTGTAAAAAATGTTGAAAACTATTTATCATTTTCCTTCCACTTCACAATTATGTGCCACTTTTTGTTGGTCCATCACATAAAATCCCAATAAAATACATTTGCTTTTTTGGTTGTAACATGACAAAATGTGGCAAATGTCAATGAATACTTTTTCAAGACACTATACACCATCTTATAATAATCATGAATATATGGATCCATGCAGTCATCAAATATTAATGAATACACTAGTCCACACAAATTACAATTCTTGTACAGCTTTATGTAAACGTAATAAATTGCTCAATCAAAGTATACTTTGTGGTATCGGCTTCAGTGCTAACAATTTCACACCTCTAAAGAATTCCAGTCATTAGGCCTTCCTCATTAAGACCCCTTTCATACTGAGGTGGCCTTAAGGCATTTTAGCGCTAGAAATAGCCTCTAAATAGCGCTTGAAAACTGCCTCCCATTCATTTCAGTGTGTCTTTTCACACTGGGGCCATGCGCTTGCAGGATGTTAGGAAAAGTCCCGCAAGCAGCATCTATGGGGAGGTTTGGGAGCGCTGTGTACAGCGTTCTCAAAACGCCCTGCCCATTGAAATGAATAGGCAGCGCTTCCAAAGCGCCTGAAAAGCGCTTCAGAAGCGCCACAACACGGGCATTTTTAACCCCTTCTTTGGGGTTAAAAGCGCCCAGCTATCGGCCGAAAAGCACCTCTTAAACAGCGCTAGAGCGCCGCTAAAATATGCGCTGCTTTAGCGCTAACGCAGCTGCAGCCCCAGTGTGGAAGAGGTCTTAAGCTAAACTGCAAGCAAAATGGTAACTTACATACTGTGTATTGGGTCTGTCTTACATGCCAAGGATTAGAATGTTGGTCCACATACCACATAGCACAGCCAGCCTGGTTGCCTGACTTTTCATCTTCCCACCCCAAGTGGGCATCTTTAAGGTCAGCTTATTTTTTGCAAGCACACGTGAATGCAGGACACCTGATTGGCCCCATACACTGCCCCTTCCTTTGCTAGTCTGAGTAATAGAGATATTAAGTGGGTGACATCAAATTCAAGTCAAATTCAAGTTGCTGTATTAACTGCAATTTTTTGGTGGGGTGGTGGCTAATCAGTAGCACTCAGGAACTTACACACGTTTGGTCTCTATGTTTTACCCATATATACTGGAGACAGTGACACTCACAAACCTGGGAGCAATGGAAACCGAAGGTAGGATGATGAGCCAGAAGAAGTGAAACAGAATAGCTCCTCCTGCATCAACTGCATGGTCAGCCTAGGGTAGACCCGATTTTACAAGACATAGTCACTTGGAGAAATCTTACTCAATCAGCTGAGCCCAATGACACGTGGGGATTTCTGCGACCTGAAGAATGATGTAGAGAGAGACTATGATGCTGGCACAGGATATGTTGCCTGCTGTGCTCCAGTCCAAATTTGAGGACTGAAACACAGCAGCCAACATTTTAAACACTGGGAGAAGAAGGAGATTGTGGGAAGGGAGGGATGCATTTTGGGCACCAGGGCTGTAGGCCTATCACACAGTCCAAAAAATATCAGTCACTGACACCTGACCTCACAAATGAACTTTTATCTAAATGGTCACAGATTCCCACAGACACAATACTAATAATTAAAAACCTAAAAGTGGGATTCCATTTATAATAGCCACAGTATACCCAGAAACTCAAGTGCAGAGATCTCAACTAATAGATGCTCTAAAAGATATGAGAAAGTGTCAAGTGGTTAAACCCTCCAGCATCAGCCGAACTTTGAACATCGGTGTTCAGTGAACCAACCCTTCAATTGATGATTGCTTCAGAGCTTTACTGAAAGCAATGCAAAGAAAAGGTACTTTTAAGGGCGCTTAACATAGTATTAAATTACAGTTTGGTGCAATTATGAAAAAAAACCCCAACCTATTATGAATGCAAAAATTACATCTTTATTATGTGTAGAAACTGTATAATAATATACACAGTAAACATGTAATGAACTGAACTCTGCTTAAAAACATAATATTCATGATAATAAAAGTCAACGCACATAAAAAGCTTAAATCAGTGTACACATTATAATAACTCATACTAGAAGTGAAGTTTCAGTTTGCCAGTGTGTGCGATATACAGCGGATGGAGCACCTTACAGCTGCCCTAGGGGATAGAGAGGAGGAACACAACACTCGCTTCACACAATGGGATCTGTTCCGATTCTCAGACGAATACAAGTCTTACTTTTGTGTGACTTGCTATAAGAGAATCTGAAGGCCTTGGGCCATCGACCTTGCCAGAACTTTCTACCCCCCCCCCCCCCCCCCCTTACTGTTCCTTCTTCTAGCCTTTCTTATTTTTCCTTCCCCCAATAACACCTCTGGTGTCGTCCGCTTTCCTTCCCTAAAAAATAGAAAATTCTCTCGGTTTGCGGTGTTCCACTGGTGCTGCTACTGCAAATCCAGGACTAAGAGCCACACTCTATATCAGGTTACAAAGCTTAGTTTTAGTCCCCTGGATTACAATGGCTTAGTACCTGTTAGCCAGGTATAAAGGTGTTATGCCTCTCAGGTTGTCATTCTTTCTCCTTATTGTTTTTATTCAATGGTATACATATGTCCAATAACATTAACCCTCTTTACAGCTAGGTGGAACAGATTAATGTACAGGATATATATGTTGTGGAGTCTTTAGACCACAGTTTCCTGAATTACCAGGACACTATACTGGAACCTTGACTGTTATATCATTTATGTACTTAGCATTTTTTGACAGGCTACTGTTATGGCCTATCATTTGATGTCGTTGTTCGATGTATGTGATATTATGCCGCTTTGTGTAACCCGTATACCTTAAATAAAGATTTAAAAAAAAAAAGAAGTGAAGTGAATAATTCATATTAGAAGTGAAGTTTCAGATAAGTCAGCATGGAGTCAGCATGGATCAAGAACAGGAATGTTTATTTCTAATCTACCCAAGTTTGTAGTTTAAAGACATATTGTGAGAACTACAAACTTGGGTAGATTAGAAATAAACATTCCTGTTCTTGATCCATGCTGACTCCAAGTTATCTGAAACTTCCTTCTAGTATGAATTATTATAATGTGTACATGTCTACTATGTGGAGAACTTTTTGAGAGACCCTTTTGCTGAGATGTCATTTTGGAACTGTAGTCTGTGTTCCATAATGAGAACATTGATTTAAGCTTTTTATGTGTGTTGACTTTTATTCTCATGAATATTATGTTTTTAAGCAGATAAACTCCCATGCATGACTTTTACCTATAGATAAGCCTTATCTATAGGTACAGTAAATATTTCCTAACATTGCACAATTTAGGAGATATTTATTTTGATGCAGCTGGTGACGTCACCGGCGCATGCGTTCTGCAGGAACGGCATACCGTGCTATTCTTTCAGAGTCCTGTGCCGTGAACGTTATCACTGCTCTGGCCACTCACACAGCCAGAGTCCGCGAACCCGGAAGGAAGACTGGGTGAAGAAAGAAGCGCCTTCAGCAGTGACAGCATGCCGCTGGAGGGCTTTGTTTTAGGGTAAGTTTCAGATAATGTGCTAGTATGTGATACATAATAGCACTTTAGACAGGAGATCCACCATAGAAATCATAATGTGTTGGAAAGGAGGGGGGTTATTATGAAGGATGGAGACCCACAAAAACCACCCAAATATAGGTAGGGAAGTTTATCTGGTATTTAGTAGATTTTACCAAATACCAGGTTAATTTCTCTACCTATTTTTGGGCACACGTGCACCCACTCCTATTGTGGGGAAAGAGGATCCTAGATGTTGGCTCCACACTGAACATTCGTCTCTCTTCTATCATAGGAGCAGAAGTTTGATTGTGGGTCTCCATCCTCCATAATCCTCCTTTCGTTCTGGGGCACAAAAGGGCCACATGGTTTACTGGTAATTTATTGTAGCAACATTTTGTTTTGACATTAGCAGCACATTAACAAAAGAGCATCTTACGGGGTGTATCTCTGATGAATCTATGTTTGAAACGAGATATAATAATTTACAACCGTTATTGAATATTTAGACATCTAGGTGCACTATTAGTTACTGTATGAGTATTATGATACTGCAGAAGATTGGGCCTCCCTGCCTCTTTCATCACCCTATTATTATTTTTATTTATTTCTCTATTTATATCTTATTCAAGGTGGGAGAGACATACTGTATTATCAGAATTTGTTTAAACCATAGGAGGTATGTAAAATAGAGTAACCTTCATATATAATTTTTGTTTCTAGATCTCATCATCCCCTAGTCTTTTGTTTGGAGGCGGCTCTCAAGGCACTTCTGTGGGATCGCTTGGGCCCCTTGGCGGGACTGGCCATATGTCCTTCCATCTGGCGAAATTGTACACAGTTCGGTTTCAATTGTATATGGCTGTAAGGCATTTTGATCATCTTATATGGTAGGTGATCAGTGTCTGATGATTAAATCTGATGTCTATACATGTTTACATACACTATATTGTCAAAAGTGTTGAGACACCTGCCATTACACGCACATGAACTTTAATGGCATCCCAGTCTTAGTCCGTAGGGTACAATATTGAGTTGGCCCACCCTTTGCAGCTATAACAGCTTCAACTCTTCTGGGAAGGCTGTCCACAAGGTTTAGGAGTGTGTCTATGGGAATGTTTGACCATTCTTCCAGAAGTGCATTTGTGAGGTCAGGCACTGATGTTGAATGAGAAGGCCTGGCTTGCAGTCTCCGCTCTAATTCATCCCAAAGGTTGTCTATCGGGTTGAGGTCAGGACTCTCTGCAGGCCAGTCAAGTTCCTCCACCCCAGACTCACTCATCAATGTCTTTATGGACCTTGCTTTGTGCACTGGTGCGCAGTCATGTTGGAACAGGAAGGGACCATCCCCAAACTGTTCCCACAAAGTTGGGAGCATGAAATTGTCCAAAATGTCTTGCTATGCTGATGCCTTAAGAGTTCCCTTCATTGGAACTAAGGGGCCAAGCCCAACCCCTGAAAAACAACCCCACACCATAATCCCCCCTCCACCAAATGATTTGGACCAGTGCACAAAGTAAAGTCCATAAAGACATGGATGAGCAAGTTTGGGATGAAAGAACTTGACTGGCATGCACAGAGTCCTGACCTAAACCCGATAGAAAACCTTTGGGATGAATTAGAGCGGAGACTGTGAGCCAGGATTTCTTGTTCAACATCATTGCCTGACCACACCTCACAAATGTGCTTCTGGAGGAATGGTCAAACATTCCATTAGACACACTCTTAAACCTTGTGGAGAGCCTTCCCAGAGTCGAAGCTGTTATGGCTGCAAAGGGTGGGCCAACTCAATATTGAACCCTATGGACTAAGACTGGGATGCCATTAAAGTTTATGTGCGTGTAAAGGCACACATCCCAATACTTTTGACAATATAGTGTACATAGTATTGATGAATGTTACACTCTATTTGTAGAAACTTAAAACACATCTCCTCCAAATATATCCCTGAAGAAACGATTCTTCCTGAAACGCATTGGGTGGGAGTAGAGAGACTGAATATATTCAATATGCATGTACTGTAACTTCAGCTGTTTATTTCCTACTGTTGTAATATCAGCAATGTATGATTTTGTATACTTTCATTGGATATAGTAGTCGCCTTGAAAATCCCACCCACATTAGGGTACCTCTTTGTCTCATACTATAACATTTTTTTCATTGCCTTGCAGGGTTTAAAAAAACAAAAACAGCTTTAAAGCTGAACTCAAGGCAGATATAAAAGACACAAATTATTGCAGCTCTGTAATCATAAATATACACTATATTACCAAAAGTATTGGGACACCTGCCTTTACACACACATGAACTTTAATGGCATCCCAGTCTTATTCCGTAGGGTTCAATATTGAGTTGGCCCACCCTTTGCAGCTATAACAGCTTCAACTCTTCTGGGAAGGCTATCAACAGGGTTTAGGAGTGTGTCTATGGGAATGTTTGACCATTCTTCCAGAAGCGCATTTGTGAGGTCAGGCACTGATGTGAACGAAGGCCTGGCTTGCAGGGTCCGCTCTAATTCATCCCAAAAGTTTTCTATCGGGTTTAGGTCAGGACTCTGTGCAGGCCAGTCAAGTTCCTCTACAGCAAACTCGCTCATCCATATCTTTATGGACCTTGCTTTTCAGGCCAACTCAATATGGAACCCTATGGACTAAGACTGGGATGCCATTAAAGTTTGTGTGCGTGTAAGGCCCCTTTCACACTGGGGCGGTGGGGGCGTCGGCGGTACAACAGCGCTATTTTTAGCGCTGCTGTACCGTCGTTCTTGCAGCGGTATTCGGCTGCTAGCGGTTCAGTTTTAACCCCCGCTGGCGGCCGAAAAAGGGTTAAATCCGCTCGTACAGCGCAGCTATAGCCGCGGTATTACCGCGGTATAGCCGCGCTGTCCCATTGATTTCAATGGGCAGGAGCGGTTTAGGAGCGGTGAATACACCGCTCCTTCCCCGCTCCAAAGAAGCGGCTCGCAGGACTTTTTTTACCGTCCTGCGAGCGCACCGCTTTCACACTGAACAAACAGCGGAGCTTTCACACTGAACAAACAGCGGAGGCTGTTTAGGGGCGGTTTTCAGGCGGTATTTTTAGCGCAATAACGCCTGAAAACCGCTCCAGTGTGAAAGGGGCCTAAAGGCAGGCGTCCCAATACTTTTGGTGAGATAGTATATGATCAAACATATTTTTAAAATGCAAGCAGTGTAAGTACCTGAATTTGACCTTGTATCAGTTGCTTGCAGTCCCTGTAAGCAGTGGGGGACTGGCAAGCAACATGCTGATTGGAGGAGTAAGCAGAAAGAGAGATGAACACATCACTGTGCTGCTTCTCTTTTCACTGTCCAGTCACAGGCTGGCCTGGAATGGGTCCAGGATAACCTAGACTCAGAGGAAGTGGGTGAATGATGCTGACCATCACATTGAATACGTACATGTAGTGATAGAGAACAATGTCCTGTATGAGAAATTTCTGGAAGGTGCAACAAAACAGCAAATTCTTATTTTGTTCATTTTTATCTTGCTTTTTTTGGCTGGAGTTCTTATTTTAGCCAGGACCTAAAGTGTATCTAAAGCCCCCAATTTTTTTAACACTGTGAAGGGGTTAGAATCCCTGCCAGATGTTTATTGCTGTCTTTGTTCCCTTTAGTAAGATTCGCCTTCTCTGTTTGTCCTAGTGATCAATGTCACCAAGACTGAAACATGAAACAAAGTAGAAATTTCAGGAAGAACTGAAACTGAGGGGAAGTCTTCACTGGGGATACCTATCTAAGATGGGCTTTTCTTTACTTTCCTGCTTTGTCTAGGCCAGGGATAGGTATAATGGGATACCTCTTCAATAGGACATAGATGGCAAAAAAAAGTTCCAAACAGGGTTTTAAACATTACCTACTGTAACTAAATCCCCCAAAAAACAAGTTTGGGGTTAAATACACTTTAGTAAAGGGTATCCATCCATTCAAACCGACAACACCACCACCAGCCTGAACCATTGATACAAGGCAGGATGGATCCATGCTTTCATGTTGTTTATGCCAAATTCTGACCCTACCATCTGAACATCGCAGCTGAAATCCAGACTCATCAGACCAGGCAATGTTTTTGCAATCTTCTATTGTCCAATTTTAGCGAGCCTGTGCGAATTGTAGCCTCAGTTTCTTGTTCTTAGCTGACAGGAGTGGCACCCGGTGTAGTCTTCTGCTGCTGTAGCCCATCTCCTTCAAGGTGCGATGTGTGTGAGTTCAGAGATGGTATTCTGCATAGCTTGGTTGTAACGAGTGGTTATTCTAGTTGCTGTTGCCTTTCTATCGTCTCGAACCAGTCTGCCCATTCTCCTCTGACATCAACAAGGCATTTTCATCCACACAGCTGCCACTCACTGGATATTTTCTCTTTTCGGACCATTCTATGTAAACCCTAGAGATGGTTGTGCATAAAAATCCTAGTAGATCAGCAGTTTTTGAAATACTCAGACCAGCCCGTCTGGCACCAACGACCATGCCATGTTCTAAGTCACTTAAATCCCCTTTCTTCCCCATTCTGATGCTTGGTTTGAACTTCAGCAAGTCGTTTTTGCCACGTTTAGATGCCTAAATGCATTGAGTTGCTGCCATGTGATTGGCTGATTAGCAAATGAACAGATGTACCCAATAACGTCGCCAGTGAGTGTATATTATAAATGCCATTGCTGTAGTCCTTCCATGTGTATGTTTTCTGCTGGGATGGTATCTTAAATTAGAGTATTATTATATTATTATTAGTAGCAATATTCACATTATTGACAGCAGTGCTATTAAATGTGTATACTGAACTTATTGAACTGTACAGCACAATAGTAACAGTACAATAATAATAGTGAAAAAAGTGACACTGTCAAACAAGTAATTTACATTTGGTATGTCAACAATATTTTGTTATTCAGTGGATTTATTCATGAAGATGTAAAAGTAAATGCAATAATTTTTTATACCGTACTGTATGTACAGCTTTCACTAAAATAACACCTGGTGGTCCTGACATGAAGGTCCATGTTTAGCAACTTCCTGTTATAGGGTGACAACTGTCTCTGAGTTGTTATCGTGTCTTGTCAATCTGTTAAATGCATGCCTAGTGGAGACCATAAGTTCCATTACTAAGACACATTACTCAGGTATGGTCCAGTGCGGTCACTATAAGGAATCCATTCTAAAGGAATGATGTTCAACTGAGGCTATAGCGAGTGCATGTAGACAGGAAGTTGCTGAAAAAAGTTGCAGTAGATGCAAGCAAAGATTAAAAAAAAGGTATTATGTGATATACAGTGTTTAAATAAAATAAAAAAATCTAAATATCATCTGGGTTCTACTGTAATGCTTGATATCTGATACTGTCCTTGACATGGCTGATACTCTTATTGTCATGTGGGCCTTGAGGGTTAACAGAACCAAAAATGGAGGAGTGAATTGTCTTGAACAACAAAATCTCTCATTTCAACTACATTCCCATATTTTCCGAGTAGGGAGGGGTGACAATACAGTTTTACCTGGTTAAGTGTACAGGAATGTCAAATGCATAGCCTGAAGCCAGGATCCTCCCTGACTCAAAGTGAATCAGACCTTTTGTTTTAGAAGCTAGCAGAGCACACACAGACAATGCCTCCTCCCGTATATGTAAAAGAGTTTTGTGTAAGAAAGTTTTAAAGTAAGAAGAGATAGGGGAGGGGGGTATGAGACACCTCTGGGTTATTCTCTCAGACCAGTGAGGTAATTATGAATCCGGCTTCTCTCACGAAGTTGGCACGCGAATTAAAGCTGATGACTCTTACGAGGAACCCATCCTTAAGAGGAAATCACGCCCACGTTTCTTGGTATAAAGTCAAGGATAGAAAGTCTGGGTTTCTTACACTCAACCATAACATCAGGTAGCACATAGAAAAAGACAGACATTAGAGTTTCATCATGAGCTCATACAACGTGAAGCAAACCTATTCATCATCAGGATCCTCAAGTGGCTTGGGGTTAGGTGGTGGTTCAAGCAGAGTGTCCATGGGTAGCTACAGGGCACCTAGCATTCACGGAGGTAGTGGTGGCAGAAACGTCTCCATCTCAAGGGTGGTGTCTTCTGGGGGTAGTGGTCTTGGTAGCTGCTATGGTGGTGGACAAGGTGGCGGACTAGGTGGTGGACTAGGTGGTGTAGGTAGTGGTTACGGTGGCAGCTACTCATCTAACTTCGGTTATGGCTATGGAGGTGGACTTGGAGGTGGATTTGGAGGTGGATTTGGAGGTGGATTTGGAGGTGGATTTGGAGGTGGATTTGGAGGTGGAGATGGTCTCTTGGCTGGAGGGGAGAAGGAAACCATGCAGAACCTGAATGACCGTCTGGCCTCCTACCTGGACAAGGTGCGCTCTCTGGAAGAGGCTAATTCTGAGCTGGAGATCAAAATCAGGCAGTGGTATGAGAAGCAAGTCCCCAGCCAATCTCATGACTACAGCCAATACTACAAAATTATTGAGGATCTTCGTAACAAGGTAAGAGAAGGTTCACTACATTACTATTTACACCCACTGTTCAGATATGAACCGTTATATAGGCATTCCTGTGCAAAACTTGCATGTGGAAAAAAATAATTATTTATGATGTGAAACATCCAACTCAAAGCAACCAACCCATTCTTTTTTTTTATTTTTCACACCATTATCTCTCTTTGCAAAGCGTTAGGGGGTAATTTTCACTATTATTGCTATTGTTATTGTTAATGGCAAGTGCTTTACTATTTTACATTGTCTGAAGGATTATTGTGTTCCCCTTGCCTTATTTATTCTCAAAAGCAAATGGCTATTACAGTCATACAAAACACAGAAAACGTAAAAAAAGACAAGACATTAATCTAGCACAATATAATAATCTCAGAGTAAACATCATTGTAACACATACTGTATATGCCAATACAATAAAACAGTCTACTTAGTTTAGGAATTACTTTACCTAACTATTTAGCATTATGTATCTCATTTGTAAAAGTGGAATATTTGTGATTGTACAACTTTCCACCATGTATATGCTCAAAACGATGACATCATTCTACTAATGACTCACACTGATGATGCAATCAATGTGAGACATGCAAGCTGGCTTGCACCCATTTTGTACAGGGCCTATATTAAATTATAAGTACATTAAAGTACTGATACACTGTATATTTATGCTATATTCAAATGCCAATATTTACTAAAAAAAAAAAAAAAAAAAGCAGTTATGTGGTGCAATAGTAACCCATATTGACCAATCTGAAATCAGCTTTCACTTGTCTGAATGTGACTGTGATTGGATGCTTTTGAATAATGCACAACACTATTTTTTTCCCACCATGTTATTGTTAAAAAAAGCTGATTTTAGTCATAAGAGATAGAAAATAGCCCAATGTTTTTGTATTTTACATTTCATAGATCCAGAATGTTACTGTGGATAATGCCAGCGTGGTCCTGCAGATTGACAATGCCAAACTCGCCGCTGATGACTTCAGAACCAAGTAAGAATGTGGTCCTAGTTTGGATGCACAAAAGACACTAACATTGAGCAATTACAAGAAACACCATGATAACATTTATACCAATATCACAACATTAGGTGAACTTTTAATGTTCTCATTTTATTTAGGTATGAAACTGAACATTCCCTGAGAATGAATGTTGAGGCTGATATCAATGGCCTTCGCAAAGTTCTGGATGAACTGACTCTAACCAGGTCTGATCTGGAGCTCCAGATTGAAAGCTTAAAGGAAGAGTTGGCCTACTTGAAGAAGAACCATGAAGAGGTATGTTTAATAAAAGCTATGTATCCAGGTATCCTTGAGAAGAATGAGTTTGTGTAGAAAGGCTACCTCACTTGCTTTTTGCCTTTTGGACACTAGCTGGTTTTAGAGGAAATATCCTTTAAATGCACTCTTGTCTGCCCCATGGCCTCCCAAAGATATACATGGTTTCAACAGCTTTTATGGGAACCATAAAATGTGTTGAATTATAATAGCGATTTTGCTATAATGCCTACCTTTTAATTGAATTTCACATTTTACTTGTGTGTTCTTTCATATTGCTGTTATTGTAATAATTATTCAGATTTGAAAATTAGTTGCTAGACAATGCAAATGAGGAACTTGAAATCACACATCCTAACTTAAGAACTGCTGAGACAAGATTTCTTCTACATAAGGAGTGTATTGTTTTTAATGAGTCAGCTGACTCTTATTTTTATTGACAAAAGGAGCAGTAAACCGTAAACCATTGTGTAGTAAACCATTGTGTAGTGCTTCAAAGCAGGAAGCACAGCCTACATTTGTAATGAGCAAATTTGGCTGCCTCTATGTTCAAGGGTAATTATGAATTATACATAGACAAGTGTTTGAAATAATTAGGACACTGGGAAAACATTATTTATATGATGCTAATCCTTTTTACATGTATGTCCTAGGTTGGCCATACCTGGATCACTTTTCGTTCAGCCAGCTGGCCACCACCTGGTGGATCAAAATTCAACCAGTTCCTTATGAACTTTCCGAACCAATTTTGATCCATCTATGGCAAGCTTTAGAAATCATTGAAAAGAATATACTTTCAGTTTTGGATGCCCTAACTCATATTATCTCCTTCCACCCAAATCCTTATCTCAGAAATGAAATAAATGACCACTGCATTAGAGTTATGCTAGTCATCCTATATGTAAATAAAACAACATATGATGTGTAAAATTAGATACAATTACAGACTTTCACATTATCTCCTTCTAATAGTCACTTTCTAAAATAAAAATGCTTGTGTACAGGAGATGAATGCCCTGCGTGGACAAGTTCGTGGCACTGTCAATGTGGAAATGGATGCTGCCCCAGCTAATGACCTGAGCAAGATCTTGGCTGAAATGAGAGGCCAGTATGAAAATCTGGCTGAAAAGAACCGAAAGGAAGTTGAAGAATGGTACTTCAAGAGGGTAAGACAGTAGTGCAATACGGGTAATTTTGTAGCAATATTACTAAAACTAGCCTGTTCCTGACCTAATTATCCTGGAAGAACCCTTAAAGAATTGTCCATATTTTCATATCTAGATATAAAAATAAAATATAAAAAAATAATCATTAATTTCTGTATTTTAATGTAGAATTTTTGCTGTTTCTGTACAAATTAAACAAATAGTGGCTAAAAACAAGCAAACTCTGTGAAACTTGTAGTGTACTCCTGCGTGACTGCTGAGGCGCAATGGGCCTAGGCACGAACCAACTTTAAACATAATGGGATAAACCCCCACCCTTGTCCTCACCTCATATAAGAAAACACGCTTACAACCATTAGGTTGGAAAGGGCAAGGCCACAGCTTTATTTAAATTCCAACACAGAACATGTGAACACTTTAAACCAGTGCCAGTCACAGTTGTACCGTGAGCACGCTTTAACATTAACTATTTGAATTCCAAAAGGGGCCTGTCCTTACCATAAGTGCTGGACAGACAGCCCTACTTCCAAATTCCAATCAAGGGCATAGCCCATTACAGCAACTTTTAATGCTGGCAAGGTCGAGAAACTGCAGCAAGCTGTGATATACCATCAAGAAAAAGGGGGCTGGAGGGTGGGCAGCTCTTCCAGCCACGTTTCTTCAAAAGGCCCAGAATTCCCTGGGGCAATACTTTTTGTCAGCTCAGGCCCAGCCCATTCCCCATAACTTTAACCAATCTTGGGTGACCACTCACCCACTGTCTACGCCCAGAACCTGGCCATGCCCCCTTCAGTCAAGGCTCTCTTTCCCTATAGGGGCTCAAGAGGTCTTCATTGGTGTTGAGTGTGAGAAGTGTCTTCTTACATTAGTAGCTAGTGGAGAAAGTCCCTCTTAAATTAGAGGCCAGTGAGAAAAGGGTCTCTTTACATAGGTGGTCAGTGGGAAGAATAATATCCAGTTGCATTGGTAGTCTGCGAGAAGAATGTTCCTTTCAGAGACAGCTGAAAAAAAGATAATTAAAGTCAGCGGTTACTTACTAAAGCACGAAAGGAAGAGCTCCACAGGCCAAGAGTTTGGCCAAGGACATCATCACTGGTACTATGCAGGCACTATCGGGCAGGAACTCTTAGTGACCTTGGGAGGAACCCTAGGTTTAAAAGTAATCCAGTTTAAAAAAAGTTGTTTCAGACTGAGGACAAAGCCAATAACATGTTCAATGTTTATTTCAACCTGACAGACAGAAGAACTGAACAGAGAAGTTGCAAACCACAGTGAACAGATCCACTCCAGCAAAACAGAAATCACCGACCTCAAACGTACACTTCAAAGCTTAGAGATCGAACTTCAGACCCAGCTAAGTATGGTAAGACCTCTGTTCAAATGTTTCTCATACCTATTCACTCAAAAAATTATTTCATCATTGTTTCACACACTAAATGGAAGCAGTATATAACTCAAATATATTTGTTCCCCTATTATAGAAATCAGCATTGGAAGGTACCTTAGCAGACACAGAAGGCCGATACTGCGTACAGCTCTCCCAGATACAGGATCTTATCAGCAGTGTAGAAGCTCAGCTTGGCGAGCTGCGGTCAGATATGGAACGACAGAGCTATGAATACAAAATCCTCATGGACGTCAAGACCCGTCTTGAACAGGAAATCGCCACCTACAGACGCCTCCTGGAGGGAGAAGATGTCAAGTAAGTGGAAATCTACAGATAATGAGGAGCAACAATAACTAAAGACAACAGTAGCTATTAAAGAATGTATCTTCATCATTGCCATCCCAAATATAAGCATTATAATTTATAACTGCCCTCATCAATCTGAAATTGTAAAATGTCAATGTTCTCAAAACTATCCTGGCTTGTTCAATTCTTATTTTTTTTTTCTTCTCTTTTTCTCCCAACAGAATTCCCTACAAAGAAAGTAAGTACAATCCAAGATAACTTCTAAATAACAGATTCCTTTGTGAGTGGAAACAGGGACAAACTCTAAAATACAGTATGATATTACAGTTAACAAATATTATTTACTTATAGTAAATTTGGTCATATAAGTATTGGTATCTTGACCCATTTTTCTGTAGACCTGGGCACAGCAAACCTCCATCTAGCTGTCAATAAATGTCAGAGAATGTGTTTTTATTTGGCCAGCAGCTAATTGAGTGGGAGAAGAATGGGGGCTAAGCAGTTGTTCATGCACAGCGGCAGAATGGAAATTTTTTTTGAACAAACGAGTTTCTACCAGAGAAAGTGGTTTGTTCGGTAAAGTCCATTCATACCAAAGCTGAAGGTTAAGAGCAAATTTAATTTTGAAGTACTTTCGAACATCATTTGTTAAGCCGTCAAATGTACTATCATTTGTTAGAAAATCTACTAGTGTATGGCTATCTTAACAGTTCTTTGGATTACCCATCCTTTTTAATATAATAGCTACAGTAAAATTATTTCTTCCATTCAAGCTAGCCAGTGCTTGATAGTATTTTTTCATTTCAGGCCCTCAAACCACACGTCAAGTCCGCACCATCATTGAGGAAACCTATGATGGAAAAGTTATTTCTTCAAGTGAAAAAGTCCAGCCTGCAAAGTACTAATGAAATACAGGGTTCCAAATCTAGCACATGTCTGATTGAAAAGATGATGCATGTATTCTAACATGTTCTACAGTTACTGATCCCCCTTTTAACACTGCAGAACCACTGAAATACCATAAAGACTATATCTGATCTCCAAGACATCGACCATTGGATAAATGAAAGCCATCAATCATTGATATATTGTGCTAGATCCTTTACCCTTATAATGTCTGCACTGTAATTTTCATGCTACTTCTTGAGGCCTCTTTTTTATCTCTTTTAACTAATAAAATTTTCAGCTTTTTCATGCACTTTTTTTTGCCTGTTTGTTTTATTTGTTAATAGTAATGATGACTTGTATGGTACTAAAAGTGGTTAATGAGACAATCTGCTCTTTTCATTTATTATTTTATTTTTGTCTCTGGGTTTGTTTTTCCTGGGCCATACAACAGCTTCAGCTGAAAGTTTCAGAAACCTTTTTCTATGACTGTATCAAATTCTTTTTAAAACTCTGAACTGTCCAAAAACTCTGATCCCTGTATGCCACCTGCATATGACTTCCAATGATCAGTGGCTGCTACTGATTGGCTGCAGAAGCTGAGCGATGAATTTTCATCGATGATTTTCCAACATGTCCTCTTCTGTCAAGTGAGGGAGCCCAGAAGCTGATTAAGCCCCTGATTACATTAAGCCCCTGTTGGACTGCTTGAATTTCGATCAGTATGTGGCCAGCCTTAGTCTATAAAAAGGGCAAAAGTCAAGAGGAACCTGTTACTGTGTGCCTTTGTTTCTTCTGAGAGTGGAATATAGAGGTAGCTGCAGTGGCGTATCATCCATGGGTGCAGGGTGTTCACTGCACACGGGCCCCAAGGGGGGTGGGGCCCACTGAGACCCACCCTGCACACATGGATGGTCCCCTGGTTTACAGCTGGGGATGATCGGTGCGGTGGGAGAGACAGCTGTAAGCACCGATCTCCCTGCATGGCTTGACAGTCACTTCTCCTCTCCATACCATGGCTATCGGTGCTTACAGCTGTCCCTCCCGCCGCACCGATCATCCCCGGCTGTTCTCTGTGTCCTCCTCCTCTGCCTCCGTTCTCCTCTGCCCCCTGTTCTCCTCCACCCCCCTTCTCCCACGGCCCACTGTGTACTCCTTCTCCACCCCCCCTCGTCCCACCGCAGCCGGCTTCCCTCCTCTCCCGCCGGATGTCGGGGGTTGCGTCACGATGGAGAGCTGAGGAAGGGGCCAGTAAATATGTCATTTACCGGCCCCTTTCTTTTGTGAATTGGACATAGAGAGCGTTCTCTACCGATCACTCATGTGTCCTGTGATAACTAAGCAGAGTAAGCTGTGTATAACTATGCTTCAGTTTATGAATGAACAGGAGCTGCTGTCTCCTGTCCATTCATCTTCAATGCTGAGGCTGCTGAGAAAGGGCCCGGGGAATCTGTGTCCTCAGTCCCCTTATCTGTCTCAAAGGGGAGATGTCAGGGGTCTGTTTAGACCCCTGATATCTCAACAAAGCCCACCAACAAGGCTGATAAAAAAAAAATTAAATTGTAAAAAATAAAATAAAAAAACTACTGACAACCCCATCCCCTGCCCTGCCAACATTCTCCACTGCCCTAACCCCCCCCCCCAAAAAAAAAAGCATTGTAAAAAAAAATTAAAAACAAATTAATTTGTAAAAAATAAATACATAAAAATTAAAAAACTACTGACACCATCCACTGCCCTACTGACCCCAACCTCTGCCCTACTGACACCGTCTACTGCCTCATAACTCCCCCCCCCCTAATTGTAAAAAAATAATTAAAAAATAATAATAATAAAAATTAAGAACTACTGACACCATCCACTGCCCTACTGGGACAATCCTGCACATAATACCCAAGGCTGTACACTCCGCACTCCTCACCTGCACATACTACCCACTTACATACACTCCATACCCCTCTCCCTGCATATACTACCCACCTCCATACATGCTGCACTCCTCTCCTGCACATACTACCCACCTCCATACACTCCGCACTCCTCTCCTGCACATACTACTCACCTCCATACACTCCGCACTCCTCTCCTGCACATACTACTCACCTCCATACACTCCGCACTCCTCTCCTGCGCATACTACCCACCTCCATACACTCCGCCCCCCTCCACTCCTGGACATACCACTCAATTCCATACACTCCGCACTCCTCTCCTGCACACACTACCTACCTCCATACGCTGCACACTCCTCTCCTGCACATACTAATCACCTCCATACACGCCGCAATCCTCACCTGCACATACTACTCACCTCCATACACTCCGCACTCCTCTCCTGCACATACTACCCACCTCCATACATTCCGCCCTCCTCTCCTGGACATACCACTCAACTCCATACACTCCGCACTCCTCTCCTGCACATACTACCTACCTCCATATGCTGCACACTCCTCTCCTGCACAAACTATCCACTTCCATACACTCCGCACTCCTCTCCTGCACATACCACTCTCCTCCATAAACTCTGCACTCCTCTCCTGCACATACTATCCACCTCCATACACTCCGCACGTCTTTCCTGCACATACTACCCACCACCATACACTCCATACTCCTCTTGATCGAGCAGAGAGGGATTAGAACACGTCAGGTTTTTATTACTCTCTATTCGTCCCCATAAGGGAGATTTCCCCTCTCTTTTTGTCCTGATGACCATTATCACCAAAAGTGAAAGAAACTGTACTGGTGGGGGAGTTAGAAGGGGGGTCTGTACCGGTTGGGTCTGGAGGGAGAGCTCTGTACTGGGGTTCTGAGCCCTCTCTTTGCACTACTCACTGCTGAACCCTTTGCTCTGCATGTTATACACTCCTGAGCCATGTACTATGTACGCTTGTTGTACATTTCATACTCCTGACCACTGCACGCTGTACACTGGGCTGTATATAATATACTCGTTGACAGTGGCGTCACTAGGGTTGCTGTCATCTGGTGCGGTAAAATTTGGCGTCACCCTCCCGGTCACTGAGCCCCCTGTGTAATCCCCCTAATGTAACCCTCCCCCCTTGTAATCCCCCTAATGTAACCCCCCCATGCAATCTCCCTAATGTAAACCCCCGTGTAATCCCCCTGTGTAATCCCCCAATGTAAACCCCCGTGTAATTCCCCTAATGTAACCCCCCGTGTAATCCCCCTAATGTAACCCCCCTGTGTAATCTCCCTAATGTAACCCCCCGTGTAATCCCCCTAATGTAGCCCCCCCTTGTAATCCCCCTAATGTAACCCTCCCCTGTGTAATCCCCCTAATGTAATCCCCCTGTATAATCCCCCTATTATAAACCCCCTGCAATCCCCCCAATGTAAACCCCCCTGTGCAATCCCCCTAATGTAACCCCCCCCGTGCAACCCTCTAATGTAACCCCCTTTGCAATACCCCTAATATACCCCCCCTGTGCAATCCCCCTAATGTAACCCCCCTGTGTAATCCCCCTAATGTAACCCTCCCCCGAAGTAATCCCCCTAATGTAACCCACCGTGCAATTCCCCTAGTGTAAACCCTGTGTAATCCACCTAATGTAACCCCCCCGTGTAATCCCCCCAATGTAAACCCCTGTGTAATTCCCCTAATGCAACCCCCCCGTGTAATCCCCCTAATGTAACCCCCATGTGTAATCCCCCTAATGTAACCCCCCTGTATAATCCCCCTAATGTAACCCTCCCCTGTGTAATGCCCCTAATGTAACCCCCCCCGTATAATCCCCCTATTATAAACCCCCTGCAATCTCCCTAATGTAACACCCCTGCAATCCCCCCAATGTAAACCCCCTTGTGCAATCCCCCTAATGTAACCCCCCCCTGTGCAATCCCCCTAATGTAACCCCCCTTTGCAAACCCCCTAATATAACCCCCCCTGTGCAATCCCCCTAATGTATCCCCCCCTGTGCAATCCCCCTAATGTAACCCCCCTGTGTAATCCCCCTAATATAACCCCCCCCGTGTAATCCCCCTAATGTAACCCCCCTGTGTAATCCCCCTAATGTAACCCCCCCTGTGTAATCCCCCTAATGTAACCTTCCCTCCATGGAATCCCCCTAATGTAACCCCCCCGTGCAATCCCCTAATGTAAATCCCCGTGTAATCCCCCTAATGTAACCCCCCGTGTAATCCCCCCAATGTAAACCCCTGTGTAATTCCCCTAATGTAACCCCCCCGTGTAATCCTTCTAATGTAACCCCCCTGTGTAATCCCCTAATGTAACCCCCCGTGTAATCCCCCTAATGTAACCCTCCCCCATGTAATCCCCCTAATGTAACCCCCCCTGTATAATCCCCCTAATGTAACCTCCCTTGTATAATCCCCCTAATGTAACCCCCCGTGCAATCCCCTAATGTAACCCCCCCTTTGTAATCCCCCTAATATAACCCCCGTGCAATCCCTCTAATGTAACCCCCCCGTGTAATCCCCCTAATGTAACCCCCCCCGTGTAATCCCCCTAATGTAACCCCCCCATGTAATCCCCCTAATGTAACCCTCCCCCGTGCAATCCCCCTAATGTAAACCCCCTAGTGCAATCACCCAAATGTAACCCCCACCCTGTGCAATCCTCCTAAAGTAACCCCCTCCCGTGTATATCTCCCCTCCCTACATTTACATACCTAAGATCAGCGTGGCTCTGTCCACACAAATTTCCCTTCATCTAGGCTCCTCCTCCTGTTGTGGATATACTGTCAGTGTGGAGGAGCTTGGGCTCCGTCAGCTCTGAGAAGTGTAATTGTGATAGGCAGCTGGCATCTCTTCCCACCTGCCTGTCACAATAATAGGCGATTGCAGTGCCTGTTCCCCGGAGGACATGAGGGCACTGGGCTATAGGACCCCAGAGCTGTCTGCCTCACAATTCTTTCTCCTCCTCCCTCCCCGAACATTGCGGGGAGCTAAGGAGACACAGCAGCAACAGCAGAGATACCAGAGGGCCCAGGGGAAGGAGGAAAAGGGGAAAGCCACAGCACCTCTCTCAATCCAGTGCAGTGTGTCACCCTCTGGCGGGTGTCACCAGGGTGCGGCCTGCACCCTCTGCTCCCACCACTGCTCTTTGACTACTGTACTCTTGATGCTATATTTTACACTATATATTTCTTACCAAAGTGTTTATTGTCTCAACAGTTGCTTTTTGCTAATAGCTACTGACTATTTTGTGAAGTTCTTTAAGGTAGGGTGAAAAACATATGCAATAGAAGAGTTTCATTTTGTTTTTTAAATAATTGTGCTGAGCATTGCATGTGCCTGTTTCTCTCCCTTGTAGCACAGAAAATAAAACATTGAGTGGTGTGACAGACCTAGCCGGAAAAGAGACTTTTGGAGGGGACTGTATGCTAGCCTCTTGCCGATCGATCGGGGGCCCCTGCATTTGGGGGAACGGTGCTCTTTGTGAGCTGTATGTCTGGGGACCCTGGATTTGCCATATTAGAATAGTGGCTGATTCATAATGCTGGGACAGATACTGTTAGGAGCAGGCCCGGATTTACTCCCTTTGCCGCCCCAAGGCCGGGTCCTTCAATGCCGCCCCCCCCCCCCCACACACCACGTCCTTTATCGATGACTTCTACAATAGATCAATTAAAAACATATCTCCATACATGAGAAGACTGAAAATAACTGGCTTTAATTGTACAGACTAAAAATACTTCAGGGTAAGCGCGCGAGGGGTAAGGATTTTTCGCAGGCAAATTTTCAAGGCAATGGTTGGTGTTAGTGCTTCAATCAACCCCGGCACCATGGTTGTTATGGTGTCAGGATGATTGAAACACATTATTTCTATCATTACATTGTAATATAAACTGAAATAGTTCAACTCACCATAATGCAGAATCATTGGGAGCCCTGAGCGTGTCACTTGCCACCATCTCTTGTCACTTGCCACTATGCCTGCCACCAGATGGGGATGTCACTTGCCACTATGCCTGCCACCAGATGGAGATGTCACTTGCTACGCTGCCTGCCACCAGATGGGGATGTCATTTGCTACGCTGCCTGCCACCAGATGGAGATGTCATTTGCCACCATGCCTGCCACCAAATGGGGATGTCACTTGCCACGCTGCCTGCCACCAGATGGGGATGTCACTTGCCACGCTGCCTGCCACCAGATGGAGATGTCACTTGCTACGTTGCCTGCCACCAGATGGGGATGTCACTTGCTACCATGCCTGCCACCAGATGGGGATGTCAATTGCCACCATGCCTGCCACCAGATGGGGATGTCACTTGCCACGCTGCCTGCCATCAGATGGAGATGTCACTTGCTAAGCTGCCTGCCACCAGATGGGAATGTCTCTTGCCACGCTGCCTGCCACCAGATGGGGATGTCACTTGCCACCATGCCTGCCACCAGATGGGGATGTCTCTTGCCACGCTGCCTGCCACCAGATGGGGATGTCACTTGCCACTATGCCTGCCACCAGATGGGGATGTCACTTGCCACCAGATTGGGATGTCCCTTGCCATGCTGCCTGCATCAGAAGGAGGAGGGCGGAACAGCGGTGCGGGCAATGAGAGATGTCATCTCTCTCCCCCGCCGCTGCACCGCTAACATTACTAGCTACTCTCGATTTTTTCAAAAATGGCGCCGGGCGGCGCAATCACGCTACTGCGCATGCGCCGCCCCGCCCGCCCGATCTTTTCTATGGGCACTGGTGCCCATAATAGACTTTAATGGGCAGCACGAAAGGAGGGGCGGCCGCGAAGTCGCTGCAGGAGCGGCGCCGCCCCTACACCACTGCCGCCCCGAGGCCTGGCCTCGGTGGCCTTGTGGCAAATCCGGCCCTGGTTAGGAGATGCTGATGTAAATTCCAACACCTGTCTGTCTATTGTCTGCTAAAATGTGTATTGTAAATAAGTCTACTATGGGATCTAAGAGTCATTAGATCCCCATTGTTATTTGTGTTAATTAACTCTGCTATTGTGTGAAGAAGAGTCTATGTTGATTGTGATAATGTTGATTGGACTTTCTGAACTACAAGACGGCCAGTCATCTAGGCTGTCTAAAGGGATTAGTTAATTAGCTCATGTTAATTAGGTTAATTAGGTTACAGCTGTATTGTTAGAGTAATATGAGCAGGAGGTCTGCACCTCCACTTTGAGTGTATAAAAGCCTGTATTTTGTCAATAAAGATAGATTCCTGTTTGAACTTACATACAGCCTGCCTGGTGTTTGTTCTGAGCTATCACAACTGGGTTAGAACGGCACATAGCTGAAGTTCTAATCCCGGAGCATTGGATGACCGAACCATCAGACGTTGCAATCTGATTCTATAGCTGCAGAGGAGTGTCGGGAGAGTGGAACCGAGCAAGCAAAGGGGCTCGTTACATTGGTCGGCAGCCGTGGGATTTGCTCTCCAGTTACTGGGACACTCCAAACCAGCCTGCAGGAGAGCCACGCTGAAAGACTTACTTGAGAGCCGTGGAGGGAATGGTGGGATCGTGCTTCCTTGCCGTGAACACATCCAAACCATCACCTAGATCCAAGGTACCAGGATAGCAGGAGAGGAGAAATACCAGCCACCATGGATGAGGAATTCAGAAGGAGGTTGCGAGAGGAGATACAGCACAGAGGACCAGTATCAGAGCAGGTCCTGCTTGGATGGTTTGATTCTGTCCGCTGTGAGCTCTGGAAGGAAGCGCTAGCCCGTGAGCAGCGACACCAGGGAAAAGTTCTCCCCTCCATCCATGTAAGGTACTGGTCGCAGTATGAAGTGCGAATGCTGTTTTTGGGGGAACAGCCGAACCAGGAGTGGACAGCCGAGTTAAGCAGGCTGATACGGGCAGAATTGCGATTGGACGAGAGCTACAGAGCCCTCCAGTGGTATGTAGCCCAAGTGTGCCCATGGACAGCGGATGACAGCCCCACGGAAGGCTTTGACTATGATGGCCTGGGATTGTTATACTGGAGGCTGTCCAGGGACCCTGACTTTGGAAGTGATCGGGAGTGGCGTTTGGAGGAAATAATGGAGCACAGAGAGCGGAGACTGAATGTCTCAGAAGTGCACTGGACACTGGAAGATTTGGAGTTTCTGGCCGTTCAGGAATGGGAGTTGGAGATCGCCTACAAACAGCTGTTAGACTCTGCTCAGCAGCAGGGTGGTGCTCCCTTTGCCTGGGACTATCAGGAAATACCAGTTGACAACTCTGAAATCCTGGCTGAAGAGTTGACAATGTGGCAGAGTAACGGTGTGCTTTGCCAACCTGCACCCGCAGCTATGGAGGCGGAAGTCTTATGGCGGATGCAGCAAGTGCTGACTGACCTTGATGAACCTGTTTCTGCATTGAATGATCTTGGATGGAGGAATGTGCCTGTCCAGTAGAATGCCAGAGAATCGGCAGTGGAAAATCTGAAGATTGCCGTCCCCAAACCTGAAGTGCTGACAACAGGGAAGAGCTCTGCTAACCTCTGCCCAGCACTGATAGCATCTTCTGGGTTCCACGGAGAGGAGATGGTGAACCTTTATCCCCAGACACCAGTTGCAGAGACAGGGGATTTGATAGACTTTTCTGCTGAGTAGGGATGAGCCGAACACCCCCCGGTTCGGTTCGCACCAGAACCTGCGAACGGATCGAAAGTTCGCACGAACGTTAGAACCCCATTGACGTCTATGGGACTCGAACGTTCGAAATCAAAAGTGCTCATTTTAAAGGCTAATTTGCATGGTATTGTCCTAAAAAGGGTTTGGGGACCCGGGTCCTACCCCAGGGGACATGTATCAATGCAAAAAAAACTTTTAAAAACGGCCGTTTTTTCGGGAGCAGTGATTTTAATGATGCTTAAAGTAAAAAAAAAAAAAGTGAAATATTCCTTTAAATATCGTACCTGAGGGGTGTCTATAGTATGCCTGTAAAGTGACGCGTGTTTCCCGTGTTTAGAACAGTCCCTGCACCAAATGTCATTTTTAAAGGAAAAAATCTCATTTAAAACTGCTTGCGGGTTTAATGTAATGTCGGGTCCTGGCAATATGGATGAAAATCAGTGAGACAAACGGCATGGGTACCCCCCAGTCCATTACCAGGCCCTTTGGGTCTTGTATGGATATTAAGGGGAACCCTGCACCCAAATTAAAATAAGGAAAGGTGTGGGGCCACCAGGCCCTATATACTCTGAACAGCAGTATACAGGCTGTAGGTTTGTTGTTAAGTAGAATCTCTTTGTAATTTTGAACGGGTACATTTTTAACGTGTTTAGCTCCAGCCAAAAAATCTTTTTTAAGCTTTTTGGAAAACATAGGGAAGGGTTATCACCCCTGTGACATTTGTTTTGCTGTCTTTCCTCCTCTTCAGAAGATTTCACCTCACTTTTTGTCCCAATGGATTGGAAAGCATCAGTGGAAAGGAGAAATGTTTTTCCCATATTAACTCTTACAGGAGAGAATTTCCCTTCCTAGGGGTAGATTTATTCTCACTTCCTGTTGTCTCCTTCCGTTTGCAAGTAGGAGTTGTTTGTAAGTTAGTTGTTTGAAAGTAGGGTCCTGCCCTATATACTCAGCAGAAATTTGGGCCTTAGGTGTTGCTGTGGCCACAACACTGTAAGCCCTCACAGGGCTCTGCTGTGAAATATTAGATCAAGAATTGTAATTACATGCCCCTGTTGAACAGGAGCTGAAAAATTAGGCCTTAGGCACTGGTGCTGGTGCCACAACAATGCAACCCCTCACAGACACTCTAGTTGGAATGCAGGAACGAGCCCTGCTGCAAAGTATTGCATCAAAAATTGTAATTACACGCCCCTGTTAAACAAGGGCTGAAAAATTGGGCCTTAGGCACTGGTGCTGGTGCCACAACACTGCAACCCCTCACAGACACTCTAGTTGGAATGCAGGAACGAGCCCTACTGCAAAGTATTACATCAAAAATCGTAATTACACGCCCCTGTTAAACAGGGGCTGAAAAATTGTGCCTTAGGCACTGGTGGTGGCACCCAGAACCAAAAATGTTCTTACAAGCTATCAGCGTGATGATTGAGGAGGAAGAGGATAATTACTCAGGGATAGTCACTCAGCATCAGCATAGGCAGTCTTTGAAGGGATCTGAGATTTCAAAAAAAATTATTCGGTTACATCAGCATCAGGTGCTTGGTAGCTGGTGGTGATCCAAGACTCATTCATTTTTATGAAGGTCAGTCGATCGACCGAGTCAGTGGACAGACGCACCCTGTGATCGGTTACCACGCCTCCAGCAGCACTGAATGTGCGTTCCGAAAGAACGCTGGATGCAGGACAGGCCAGTAGCTCAATTGCATACTGTGCAAGCTCTGGCCAGTGATCCATCCTCAAGACCCAGTAACCCAGAGGATTTTCGGTGGGAAAGGTGTCCAAGTCTGATCTTGCCCCTAGGTATTCCTGCACCATGTAAAACAGACGCTGGCGATGGTTGCTGGAACCGATCATACCTTGGGGCTGCGGACCAAAAAATTGTCTGAACGCATCGGTCAGACGGCCACCTTCTCCACCGCTCCTTCTTTGACTGACCGAAGCCTCAGCAACACGTTGTCCAGAAACAGGAGTTTGTAACCTCCCAGTCTCTGGGAACGCGTTGCACAGACCTTTCTGCAAGGCCTCCCGAAGATGTTTCATCCTCTGCTCCCTCTGCGATGGCAAGATAAGGTCCGCAACCTTACCCTTGTAACGTGGATCAAGGAGGGTTGCCAGCCAGTATTGGTCCTTCTCCTTGATACCACGAATACGAGGATCCTTACGCAGGCTTTGCAGGATCAGGGAGGCCATGCAGCGTAGGTTTGCTGAGGCATTCGGTCCGGAGTCCTCTGGGTCACTAAGGACGACATGATCCGCAGCCACCTCCTCCCAGCCACGTACAAGTCCATGTGTTTCTTGGGACTGATCCCTTAAAGACTGCTGCTGATGCTGAGTGCCAGGCTCCACCTCCATACTGACACAATCTTCCTCCTCCTCCTCCTCCTCTTCCTCCTCGTCCTCTTCCTGTGTGATCGGCGGGCACGCAGGAACACTGTCTGGATAAAGGGGGCCTTGAGAGCTAAGGAAGTCCTCCTCTTCCTGCCTCTGTTCTGCCTCAAGTGCCCTGTCCATTATTCCACGCAGCGTGTGCTCCAACAGGTGGACAAGGGGGACAGTGTCACTGATGCATGCACTGTCACTGCTCACCATCCTCGTGGCCTCCTCAAATGGTGACAGGACAGTGCATGCATCCCTGATCATGGCCCACTGGCGTGGGGAAAAAAAAACAAGCTCCCCTGACCCTGTCCTGGTGCCATAGTCGCACAGGTACTCATTGATGGCCCTCTGCTGCGTGTGCAGCCGCTGCAGCATGGCCAACGTTGAGTTCCACCTGGTGGGCATGTCACAGATTAGGCGGTTCTTGGGCAGGTTAAACTCCTTTTGGAGGTCCGTCAGCCGAGCACTGGCATTATATGACCGGCGGAAATGCACACAGACTTTCCTGGCCTGCCTCAGGACATCCTGTAAGCCCGGGTACCTGCCCAAGAACCGCTGCACCACCAAGTTAAGGACGTGAGCCAAACAGGGCACATGGGTCATTTGTCCCTGTCGGAGGGCAGAGAGGAGGTTGGTGCCATTGTCGCAAACCACCATTCCTGCCTTAAGTTGGCGTGGCTTCAACCACCTCTGAACCTGCCCCTGCAGAGCTGACAGAACCTCTGCCCCAGTGTGGCTCCTGTCCCCCAAGCACACCAGCTCAAGCACCGCATGGCATCTTTTGGCCTGCGTACTTGCGTAGCCCCTTGAACGACTACGGAGCACCGCTGGTTCCGAGGAAGAGGCCATGGAGGAAGAAGAAGAGGAGGGGGTATAGGAGAGAGGTGTGTCACAATCATTAGCATTTTGGAGGCGTGGTGGCGGAACAACCTCCAACACTACTGCACCTTGTCCTGCATCCTTCCCAGCTGCCAGCAGAGTCACCCAATGCGCCGTGAAACTTAGGTAACGTCCCTGTCCATGCCTGCTTGACCATGAGTCAGCGGTAATATGCACCTTACCGCTGACCGCCCTGTCCAGCGAGGCATGGACATTGCCTTCCACATGCTGGTAGAGAGCCGGAATCGCCTTCCGTGAGAAAAAGTGGCGTTTGGGTACCTGCCACTGAGGAACCGCACATTCCACAAACTCACGGAAGGGGGCAGAGTCTACCAACTGAAAAGGCAGCAGTTGAAGTGCTAGCAATTTTGCCAAGCTAGCATTCAACCGTTGGGCATGTGGATGGCTGGGAGCAAACTTCTTTCGGCGGTGCAGCAGCTGGGGCAGGGAAATTTGCCTGGTACAATCTGACGTCGGTGTACCAAAATCAGATTGCCCACAAGTACGTGGCTGTGACACACCTAATTCTACACCTTCATTCCTCTCAGTGCAGGTCTCAGAGAGGACTGAAGGTCTAGTGGGGTTGGAAATCTCAGCTGATGAGGAGCAAGCAGAGGTCCTCTTTGTTCTTTGGTGTGGGTCTTTTAGATACGCTTGCCAACGAACTGCATGGCAGGTCAACATATGTCTGGTCAAGCATGTGGTACCCAAGCGGGAGATGTTTTGGCCACGCGAGATACGCTTGAGACATATGTTGCAAATAGCAGCGGTGCGATCTGATGCACTCGTCTCAAAAAAGGCCCACACCAAAGAACTTTTTGAATAACGCGCAGAGACTGCAGCGCCCTGCACATGTGGAGCTTTGGGGTGTGATGCAGTCAATGTGCTGCCCTTAGGCTGGCCCCTGGAGGGCATCCTGCCTCGTTGGTGATGTGCCGCCTCCTCCTCCTCCTCCTCCTCCTCCTCTCTCCTATCAGGCACCCACGTTGAGTCAGTGACCTCATCATCCCCTCCCTCCTCATCACTGGAGCAAACCTGGCAGTATGCTGCAGCAGGGGGAGCATGACTGCCAGATTGCTGTCCTTCTTGGGCACCCCCTCTGTCCGTGCTCGTGTTACTGCCTTCATCGAGCTCAGTATCATCATCAGAGCCTTCCAAACGCTGGGCATCCTCCTGGAGCATGTACCCAACACTGTGGTCAAACAGTTCGAGGGACTCCTCAGGAGGACATGGTGGGGCTAGGGAAGGAGTCACTGATGACATTGAGCCGAGGGAAGAGGCCGCTGCTTTGCCAGACAAAGTACCCTGGGCATGGGTGAGAGAGGATGAGGAGGATGAGGACGGCTTGGTCATCCACTCGACCAAGTCTTCCGCATGTTGCGGCTCAACATGGCCAGCTGCCGAAAAAAAGGCCAAGCGTGTCCCATGGCCACGTGCTGATGAGGATGCACCGTCTCCACGACCAGCACTAGACACAGAGCCTGCTTGCCCTCTCTTATTGGCTTGTGACTGTCTGCCTCTCCTTCTTGGCCTTCCAGACATACTAATGGCCTGTAGCTGCACTAAGCTAGGATATATATATATATATGTACTGATACTGCAGCTAGCAAAATCAACTGCCTGCCTGTAGTATGAGAACACCACCAACCTTCTACAGGTAGCTTTAGCTGAACACTGTGAGGTGGACGCACCCCACTAACTTGTAGGTTTAGCAGAACACTGTGAGCAGGACGCACTGCACTAACTGTAAATAGTCTAGCTGCCTGACTGTGGTACTAATAGGATCAAAAGAACACCAGCAATTTTCTTCAGGTAGCTGTATTTACTGTAACAAGACAAGCCTGCCTGTCAGTAAGAAGATAACAGAAACGGATCTAGCTGAACACTGTGAGCAGGACGCACCCCACTAGCTTGTAGGTTTAGCTGAACACTGTGAGGTGGACGCACCCCACTAACTTGTAGGTTTAGCTGAACACTGTGAGCAGGACGCACCCCACTAACTTGTAGGTTTAGCAGAACACTGTGAGCAGGACGCACTGCACTAACTGTAAATAGTCTAGCTGTCTGACTGTGGTACTAATAGGATAAAAAGAACATCAGTAATTTTCTTTAAAATACTGTAACAAGACAAGCCTGCCTGTCAGTAAGAAGATAACAGGAATGGATCTAGCTGAACACTGTGAGAAGGACGCACCCCACTAGCTTGTAGGTTTAGCTGAACACTGTGAGGTGGACGCACCCCACTAACTTGTAGGTTTAGCTGAACACTGTGAGCAGGACGCACCCCACTAACTTGTAGGTTTAGCAGAACACTGTGAGCAGGACGCACTGCACTAACTGTAAATAGTCTAGCTGCCTGACTGTGGTACTAATAGGATCAAAAGAACACCAGCAATTTTCTTTAAAATACTGTAACAAGACAAGCCTGCCTGTCAGTAAGAAGATAACAGGAACGGATCTAGCTGAACACTGTGAGCAGGACGCACCCCACTAGCTTGTAGGTTTAGCTGAACACTGTGAGGTGGACGCACCCCACTAACTTGTAGGTTTAGCTGAACACTGTGAGCAGGACGCACCCCACTAACTTGTAGGTTTAGCAGAACACTGTGAGCAGGACGCACTGCACTAACTGTAAATAGTCTAGCTGCCTGACTGTGGTACTAATAGGATCAAAAGAACACCAGCAATTTTCTTCAGGTAGCTGTATTTACTGTAACAAGACAAGCCTGCCTGTCAGTAAGAAGATAACAGGAACGGATCTAGCTGAACACTGTGAGCAGGACGCACCCCACTAGCTTGTAGGTTTAGCTGAACACTGTGAGGTGGACGCACCCCACTAACTTGTAGGTTTAGCTGAACACTGTGAGCAGGACGCACCCCACTAACTTGTAGGTTTAGCAGAACACTGTGAGCAGGACGCACTGCACTAACTGTAAATAGTCTAGCTGCCTGACTGTGGTACTAATAGGATCAAAAGAACACCAGCAATTTTCTTCAGGTAGCTGTATTTACTGTAACAAGACAAGCCTGCCTGTCAGTAAGAAGATAACAGAAACGGATCTAGCTGAACACTGTGAGCAGGACGCACCCCACTAGCTTGTAGGTTTAGCTGAACACTGTGAGGTGGACGCACCCCACTAACTTGTAGGTTTAGCTGAACACTGTGAGCAGGACGCACCCCACTAACTTGTAGGTTTAGCAGAACACTGTGAGCAGGACGCACTGCACTAACTGTAAATAGTCTAGCTGCCTGACTGTGGTACTAATAGGATCAAAAGAACACCAGCAATTTTCTTCAGGTAGCTGTATTTACTGTAACAAGACAAGCCTGCCTGTCAGTAAGAAGATAACAGAAACGGATCTAGCTGAACACTGTGAGCAGGACGCACCCCACTAGCTTGTAGGTTTAGCTGAACACTGTGAGGTGGACGCACCCCACTAACTTGTAGGTTTAGCTGAACACTGTGAGCAGGACGCACCCCACTTACTTGTAGGTTTAGCAGAACACTGTGGGCAGGACGCACTGCACTAACTGTAAATAGTCTAGCTGCCTGACTGTGGTACTAATAGGATCAAAAGAACACCAGTAATTTTCTTTAAAATACTGTAACAAGACAAGCCTGCCTGTCAGTAAGAAGATAACAGATAGCTGAACACTGTGAGCAGGACGCACTGCACTAAATGTAAATAGTCTAGCATCCTGACTGTGGTACTAATAGGATCAAAAGAACACCAGTAATTTTCTTCAAAATGCTGTAACAAGACAAGCCTGCCTGTCAGTAGGAATATAACAGGAACGGATCTAGCTGAACACTGTGAGCAGGACGCACTGCACTAAATGTAAATAGTCTAGAAGATAACAGGAATGGATCTAGCTAAACTGAATACAGTGTATATATATATATATGCAACACCTGGGATGCATATATATATACACAATACACTTTAAGTGCAGCTAACTGACTGACTGTCCTGCCTAATCTAGCTAACTCAAATGAAATGACACTGTCTCTCTCTCTCTCTAAGCACACCGGAACACACTGCACAGGGCCGCCGTGCAGGCGGCCTTATATAGTGTGGGGCGTGTACTAAATCCCCTGAGCCATAATTGGCCAAAGCCTCCTTGGCATACTCACGGGCATATATTTGAACATTATTAGCATTGGTGCCGCCCCTCGTTTAAAGTGGTTAACATCACTATGCAGGTGCCAGGAGTGGTGGCAGTCTGTCAAACATTAGGCTCTATGAGACTATAAATAACAATGGTCATACAGGGCAGCAGAATTTTAAAGTAGCCTGGGCGACTAGGAGTCATGGCATGGTCGTGGTGGCCATGCGAGCTAAACATTAGCAGACACAGTTCTGTGAATGTGAACTGTGTATAACTAAAGTCCATACTATATGAGTTGTTTGTCCCCAGAGGCAGTGTTACATGAGCTATACATTAGATATAGAGAAAACACAGTGCATTGCAAGCTGTACAATAGCACAGACAGTGTTACGTGAGCTGTATAATAGCACATACAGTGTTACGTGAGCTGCATACTACAAGATAATGCCAAATTCTCTGCAATTCTCTTCTGTATATACTGCCCCCATCATACCTTCTGCATGCTTTTCTTGCACATAATTCCTGCTGTCATATAATCCTGTACTCCTTTCCTATGCATACTGTCTGCTGTCATATCCTTCATACTCTTTTCCTGTAGATACCACTCATTGTCATACTCCCCACACTCCTCTCCTGTACATACCACCCACTGTTATACCGTCCACACTCCCCTCCTGTACATATTGCCCACTGTCATACCTTCCACACTCCTCTCCTGTACATACCGCCCACTGTCATACCCTCAACACTCCTCTCCTGTACATACTGCCCACTGTCATACCCTCCACACTCCTCTCCTGTACATACTGTCCACTGCCATACCCTCCACACTCCTCTCCTGTACATACTGCCCACCAGAGGCGTCGTCAGGGGGTGGCTATTGAGGCTACAGCCCCGAGCCTGGGGCTAATAGCCCCGAGTCTCTTGTCCCGGTCCTAGAATGCAGGGGACAGGGGTGGACTGAGCCGTGGTAGCGCTGGCTCCGGCTCCAGCTCCAGATCTGCCCCCGCCTGACTCTACTCTTGGTCACCGGTTGCTATAGCCGCCTAGCGGCTAACAACCAGTGACGTCACTGCCTGCTGTGCCCACACTGCCCAGCATTCAAAGTGGAGGAGGATTGCACTTCTTCCTCCTCCACGCTAGTGCTCATGGGGCCTGCCATTTCTGGACTGGAGTGCCCCTCCGGTGGTGTGCAGAGCAGCAGGGATGGAGATACCTGCGCAGCAGGGAAGAGCCCGGGAGAGAGAGAAGACACCTTCATCCTGAGCAGCATCCCCAGTGCCTCTCAGAGTCTGCACTCCACCTATCAGTCCTCTCCCAGCGCGCTGGAAGAGGAAGAAGGCGGGAATTACAATTCGGCCGCCGTGCGACATCGATCGGCGCTCGGGCGGGTGGCTCTCCTCCTCTGCTCTGGCTGCCTCACACACCAGCACCACGGCTGAGCTGCTGCTGCAGGACCTGGACACATGAAGTCTGTCTCCTTCTGGTCAGGTAGGTCAGTCACTGTATGGATGGCAGGTACCAGGTCAGTGTATGTATATCAGGTAGGTCAGTGTATGTAGGTCAGTGTGGGTCAGGTAGGTCAGTGTGGGTCAGGTAGGTCAGTGTATGTCAGGTAGGTCAGTGTGGGTCAGGTAGGTCAGTGTATGTCAGGTAGGTCGGTGTGGGTTAGGTAGGTCAGTGTGGGTCAGGCAGGTCAGTGTGTGTGGGTCAGTGTATGTAGGTCAGTGTGGGTCAAGTAGGTCAATGTATGTCAGGTAGGTCAGTGTGGGTCAGGTAGGTCAGTGTATGTCAGGTAGGTCGGTGTGGGTCAGGTAGGTCAGTGTGTGTGGGTCAGTGTATGTAGGTCAGTGTGGGTCAGGTAGGTCAATGTATGTCAGGTAGGTCAGTGTGGGTCAGTAGGTCAGTGTATGTCAGGTAGGTCAGTGTATGTAGGTCAGTTTATGTCAGGTAGGTCAGTGTGGGTCAGGTAGATCAGTGTGGGTCAGGTAGGTCAGTGTGGGTGGGTCAGTGTATGTAGGTCAGTGTGGGTCAGGTAGGTCAGTGTATGTAGGTCAGGTAGGTCAGTGTATGTCAGGTAGGTCAGTGTAGGTCAGTGTGTGTAGGTCAGTGTATGTCAGGTAGGTCAGTGTGGGTCAGATAGGTCAGTGTGGGTCAGGTAGGTCAGTGTGGGTCAGGTAGGTCAGTGTATGTAGGTCAGTGTGGGTCAGGTAGGTCAGTGTGGGTCAGTGTATGTCAGGTAGGTCAGTGTGTGTAGGTCAGTGTGTATCAGGTAGGTCAGTGTATGTCAGGTAGGTCAGTGTGGGTCAGGTAGGTCAGTGTATGTAGGTCAGTGTATGTCAGGTAGGTCAGTGCATGTCAGGTAGGTCAGTGTATGTAGGTCAGTGTATGTCAGGTAGGTCAGTGTATGTAGGTCAGTGAATATCAGGTAGGTCAGTGTATGTAGGTCAGTGTATGTAGGTCAGTGTATGTCAGGTAGGTCAGTGCATGTGAGGTAGGTCAGTGTGGGTCAGGTAGGTCAGTGTATGTCAGGTAGGTCAGTGTATGTCAGGTAGGTAGGTCAGTGTGTGTATGTCAGGTAGGTCAGTGTGTGTGTCAGGTAGGTCAGTGTATGTCAGGTAGGTAGGTCAGTTTAGTGGTCAGCATTGATGGGCACTGGTAAGCCAGGCAACAACCAGCAAGTCAGCCTACCCCCTCCACACAACCACACAACCCCTCCGCCCAACCAAAAAACCCAGCGTCACTAGAGGCCCCCCCGCCGTGCCGGCCTTGGACTTCGGGCTGAAGCCCCTGGTCTTTTTGCCACCTAGCAACGCCCCTGCTGCCCACTGTGATACCCTCCACACTCCCTTCCTGTACATACTGCCCACTGTCATACCCTCCACACTCGTCTCCTGTACATACTGCCCACTGTCATAGCCTCCACACTCCCCTCCTGTAAACACTGCCCACTGTCATACCCTCCCACTCCTCTCCAGTACATACTGCCCACTGTCATACCCTCCACACTCCCCTCCTGTACATACTGCCCATTGTAATACCCTCCACATTCCTCTCCTGTACATATTGCCCACTGTCATACCCTCCACACTCCTCCCCTGTGCATATTGCCCACCGTCATACCCTTCACACTCCCTTCCTGTACATACCACCCACTGTTATACCCTCCACACTCCCCTTCCTGTACTTACTATCCACTGCCATACCCTCCACACTCCCCTCCTGTACATACTGCACACTGTTATGCCCTCCACACTCCTCTCCTGTACATACTGCCCACGGTTATACCCTCTACTCCTGTAAATACTGCTCATTTTCATAGCCCCCTCCATCCACTACAGCACATATTGGATGCAGTCATGCCTTCTGCACTTCTCTTCTGTGCATACTACCTACTTTTATACTCTTCAGCATTCCTCTCCTGTATATACTGCCCACTGTTATACCCTCCTCACTGCTCCCACATATAGTGGTTGTGTGTCATACCTTTTGTGCTTCTCTCCTGTTCTCTTGTACCGACTTTCATACCGTCTGACACACTTCTTCGGTACATATTGTCCACTCTCATACCTTCCTACATGCGTCTCCTGTATATACTGCCCACTGTTGTACCCTTCTCACTCACCTCCTGCTGATACTGCTTACTGTCATATTCTGCAGATACTTCCAACTGTCATACCACCCCAACACACACCTCTCCTGCAGATAATGCCCACCATCATACCCTCCACACTCTTCACCTGCATATACTGCCCACTTTCATACCCTTCGCACTGCTCTCCTGCAGATGTAGCCTATTGTCATATCCTCACCACTCCTCTCTTGCAGATACTGCTCACTGTCATACCATTCCCTTACCTCTCCACCTGATACTACCCCCTGCCATACCATCCACACTTCTCTCCTACATATAATATTCCCTCTCACAACCTCTGCACTCCTCTTCTGCATATAATGCTTCAGTCATACATTCCTTGCACTTCTCTCCTTCACATACTGCCCACTGTCATACACTTTTATGCTTTATCCCTAACTTGCTTGCTTTTTTCTAATTGGCACACATTTGCCAGGCAGAGTCAGATTATTCTGTTAGTTTTTTAATTGAAAATTTATATGGGTTTGCAGATTTCTTACTGACATGCTTATCCCAACCAATATAGAAAAGATGGGACTTTAAAAATAAACAAACAGCAACCGTCTCAACCTTTAACTAGCCTTAACATCAAGGAGCACATGGAAGGGCGACGCATATAAACAACAACAAAGAAAAGTTCCCAGCTTAACTTACCAGCCAGCCTGTAACAAACTAAATTGTCCTGTCTAACAGTTCACGTTAAAAATAGGGGTTTATTTTGCACACATTTGCAAATACATGCGTAAGCTGCAAAGGCTGAGACAAGGCACACCAGTTTTATCTGCAGTTCTAACTCTATAAATTTTACATGTGCTCCTCCATAGTAGGAGCACATATATAATAATCGATAGATTGAGGACAGGTATGCCTGGAGGGAGCTCCTTAAAGGCACAAGAGTGCACTGGACACCCAGCAAATAGCAGAGTGGCAGTGAAGGTGTCCAATGCGCCCCCTCACCAAATAACCAATGGTACAAACAAATTGCAACTGCCCCAACCTCTAACTGGCCTTAACAGCAAAGGAGCACATGGAAGGGCGACGTATGTGAAATAACAACAAAGAAAAATTCCCAGCTGAACTTACCAGCCAGCCTGCAACAAAATGGATTGTCCTGTCTAAGGCCCCTTTCACACGATTGGACCGTTCAGGTCCGCCTGTCAGTTTTGACGGTGGACCTGAACGGGCGCTCCATGTTAGCCTATGGTGTGACGGATGTCATCGGACCCGGTCCGATCCACTGAAAGCAGACGGATGGCCCTACGTCCGGATCCGTCGCTGGCGGATCGGATTGGGTAAGATCTGATGAAAACTGACATGATGTCCGTTTTCATCCGATCCCTCCATAGGCAGCTGCGGTGCCTGACAAGCCCCTCCCCGCTCAGTGAGCAGAGAGGGACCTGTCATCCGCAGGCTCAGCGGAGATCAACGGAGAGATCTCCCATTGAGCCGGCGGACCAAGGCGGACTCCGTGGAAGCGGTGTGAATGAGGCCACATTAAAAACAGGAGTTTAGTTTGCACATATTTGCAAATACGTGCACAAGCTGCATAGGCCATGTCACGACACCCCAGTATTATATGCAGTACTAACTCTATAAAGTTTGAGAGCCTCCAAAGTAGGAGCACATATATTTGGTGTGGGGGGGGGGGTTCACTGGACACCTTCGCTGCCATTGTGCTATTTGCTGGGTGTCCAATGCGCCCCTGTGCCTTTAAGAAGGAGTGAGCTCCCTACAGGCATACCTGCCCTCAATCTATCCGTTATTATAACATGTGCTCCTACTATGGAGGCTCAAAATTTACAGAATTAGGACTGCTAATACTGGGGTGCTTTGTCGCGGCCTCTGCAGCTTACGCATGTATTTGCAAATGCGTGCAAACCAAACCCCTGGTTTTGAGAAAGGTATGAGGGTGAATCGGCGCTGCTAAGTGTTAATGATGTGACAAAAATGTTAATAAAATGTATATATATGGTGTTCTGTCTCTTTAAAACATCATCATACATCATCATATAAAGTGCAAATGTGTTATATGTGCAAACACAATTGTATAAAGTGCTGATCAACAAATATATGTCCAAAATGTGTCCATTTCTTCAGAAATTCCAAAGTGCATATATCAGCAAAAAATCAGAACCAACATATCAACAAAAAAAAAATAAATTCAATTTCCAAGTTCATAAAAATTGATTGTGAAGTGAAAAAAATTATAATCGACGAAATTGGTGAATCTTCACATGTGCTCCCTCCTCAGGTCCGCACTCACTAAAGGGATTTACCCCTACAGGGGTAAAAGGCCTCACAATGGAGTCAGCTCTTTGTCCTGTATTCCCTCCTTGACATCCACGATCACATATAGAGAGATAAGAAAAAAGGGGATCCCACTGTGTAAATCCGTAAATTGAAGTTTATTAGGTAAAAGTTTTAATAAAAGTGGAAGTAAACCCCGGCCAATTTTTCTTTTTTTTCAATTTAAACATTCAGTAGCTTATTATAATCTATTAAAATCGGCCCTAAACGAGGTCTGTAAATGCCTTATTTAGGGTGTTTGTCTTCTCTTCATTTCCGGGTATTGGCCGCCCCATTTTTAGAGCTGTTTACTGAATCTGTTACGTAGTCACTTCTGCCCTTACTCTGAAATCTTGCGCATGCGCTGTAGCGCCGGGAGTATCAGGAAGAAGAGAATCAGTGCAGCATCACGAGACTTCTCCTCTGTGCCATTCAGAGGGGAAGCTCGTTCACAGTAATTTCCCGACATGCAGGGAATACACACTTTACATGCGGTTAATGAAAGATCATACTGCACAATCGCGCATGACGTCATCTACGAGAAAAAGACGATTTTCATTGAAAATACAGCAGTAAGCACACTTTCACAGGCAGCTGCCTGTGTTATCTACTATCTGAACAGATTAAGTTTTCCCTGAGGGTTTACAACCACTTTAAAAGCACTGTCAGTTGTGCTATACACAACTGTATAACAAATTCGTCTGGGATGCTTTGCATTCCACAGACCAGAAACGCCAAACCGGAAGTGATGCTGAAAGCTCCGAACTATGCGTTTCGTCATGCAGACGTCATCAAAAGCCTAACACCTGGTTTTAACTGTTAGACAGGACAATTCGGTTTGGTGGCGGCAGGCTGGTAAGTTAAGCAGGGAATCTTTCTTTGTTGTTGTTTGACTTTAAATATAACCCTCAGGAGACCACAACACACAATATGAAGGTAACGAAAAATAGAAATGTTTAAAAGTCTAAGAGTGGAAAACAATAAAAACAGATACAGAAGATTGCAATGATAGTGCTATAACAGGTGGTTGTTTTTGTCTACGTGTTTTGCAGGGACCACTTCCTCAGGACCTAGGCTCCAATCTACACAGATGTAACAGACATGCTTGTCTGTGTATCCCCTTAGTGTGAATGGAACTGGAAATGGTCTGCCATAGAAGAAGATCCTTACCTACTGCATGTGACTCTGATGATGACAGTCACAGATTCTGAGTTGAAGTAGACAGTAGCAACACTTTAAATAAAGCAACTAATAAATACAGTGGTCTCTCTTCCTGTACATGATCTGTAAAAGGCTCAATGTTATATAATGATATTTTGTGAGCTGAGAAAAGTCAAGCTAAATCGTTTTCTACAATAGTCTAATTACAGTATCTATAGCACTCACAAAGGTACAGTTTATACTGTGTACCATTGCAAACACTATAAAGTCAATATAGAATTCAGGATATGCATAGCCTCTTGTTGATGACCTAAAATGCACGGGATCGGAGTATAGGGAAGGAGATACTATCCTTCAATGTAGCAGGTAGTTCTACACCATTACATAGTGTAGATTACATAATGATTTAGCAGGTTGGATAAGTTAATCACACAAGGATTATTGTACTTTTGTGACTTTTAATGAGGCCATTTCTCATTAAGCACATGTTATTATAAGCTTCCAACCTTGACAATTTACTAACCACATATTTTTATTAGAGACCAAGAAAATGCTGAAATATGAATTATTATTGGCAGTATCCTTGTAACATACAACTCCACATGAAAGTTCTAAATTATGAAAAGTCAATATGAATGAATGGAGGATGGATGGATGGATGAAAGGTGTATTTCCTGCATCCACAGAGCACTTGTTAATGCTGGAAATTATAATACAGTCTCTATGAATGGAGGAGGGAGTAGAAAGGGCAGGCATAGTCAGCACTCTTGACAAGTGCCTATGACAGGTCCAACAGCTGGTATTAACTCCTGCATTACTGAAAGGTTACTGCTGCTGTGGGCAGGGGAGGGTGTTCAGTAAAATATTTTTTTCTGGAAAAGTGAACTTACATTTTGAGTATTAAACTTTTACTTAGAATTGCTGATACAGTCCTGTGCAATTTGGAATGCAGCCTTTCACACCTCTGTGTTTTGGTGTGTTTTTGTTTCTTTGTTAGTTTAAGTTTTTAAACTTATGTTTTGTATCTTTTTTTTTCTAAATACAGTTGATAAAAAACATTAAAAAGAATTCCCAGTGCACTAAAACTTAACTAAAGAGACAGCACTGCAGTAGACATCTCCATTCAGGCAGAATGGTGATGTTTCTATCAATGACCTTCACAATAAGGTAGGAGTGCATTTTTAAATTTTAGCTTGAGCTACTGAGATCAGTAAACAAACTTTAACAGAAGGGCAAATAGATAAACATCGAAATAGCACTTAAAGCTTCACCTGCTGGCTTTAAATAAGAATACAAAATAATTGTACTTGAAGCAAATATTTTTTTTTAAGAGTTTTATTTTTAGAATTATATATAATATTACTGACCACAATGAACAAGTTAAACGTGTACAACTTTAAAGTGAATCTGTATTCTTAACAAACAGTAAATGAGCTTGTAAGCAGGTAGTGGTTACTAAAACGTAAGATCCCTGCGCTGTCTGTGCTCAATACAATAGAATCATTTGCTGAAAGTGCCCGGTATTGAAGTGGTTAAACACTTCCTACTCTATCCTAATTGACAGAAAAAATAATTTTGGCTTACTGTACCCAAACAGTATTTTTATCATTTTTTTCACACAAATAGAGCTTTCTTTTGGTGGTATTTAATCACCACTGAGTTTTTTTTATATACTGTAAGTGAATTTTTTTTTTTACACTTTTTTTGTTTCTATTATAAAATTTTCAAATAAGTAATTTTTGTTCATAAATTTGGGCCAAAATTGATACTGCTACAATTCTTTGGTAAAAATAACCCAAAACAATATAAATTATTTGGCCTGTGTGAAAGTTATAGGGGTTGATTTACTAAAGGCAAATAGGCTGTGCACTCTGCAAAGTGCAGTTGCTCCAGAGTTAAGTAAATGAGGTAAAGATTCACTTTGCAAAGAATACCCAATCACATGCAGAGAAAATAAAAAAAACTGCATTTTTACTTGCATGCAATTGGATGATGGAAGTCAACAGAGCTTCTGCTCAATTACTAAGCTCTGGAGCAACTGCACTTTGCAGAGTGCACAGCCTATTTGCCTTTAGTAAATCAACCCCATAGAGTCTACAAACTATGGTGCGCACCTAATGTACTGATGGCCTATCTCATTTCTTGAGGCTGGATAGGATAGTACAAATAGCCCAAAGGATAGTACAAATAGCCCAAATGACCCCTTTTTGGAAAGTAGTCAGTCCAGGGTATTTATTAAGAAGCATGATGAGTTTTTTGAAGTTGTAATTTGTTCCCACAATTCTTGGGAAAACTAAGAAATTACTATTATTATGTAGCACCCTCTGCCTGAAGGTAGGTGCTAGACTAGTATTTTTCTATAGCTCAGGGTCCAAGTACAGGCCAGTGCTTTAGGCTGGGCCTGGTTGTTTTGATTTGGGACGGAGAGTGTTAGGTGTAATGGGAGGTGTGGCCACCTGTGCTCTGACTCAGAAGTGCTTCCCCTGCTTTCAGAAGGATTGTTCTGGAAGAGAGGTTGGATCTGAGGTTTGAGTGGCAGGCAGCTCATGTGAGGAGCTCTGACCAATTACCCTTTGGAATTGGCAGGGGGCAGGCCTCCCATATAAGCTGAGGTCACGTGCTGCCAGTAGGGAGTGCTGGAAAGCAGGAAAAGACAGAATGGAGAGTTGAGTTGCTGTTCCGGGTGTCCCCACGTGGGGATGCGCCGAGTGTGGAGGAAGGATGGAGGAACTGCTAGGAGGGAGTCCTAGATAAAGATCTTTATATCTTAGAAGTATCAAGCTGCTGTGACTGGGGAACACAGGACTTGTATGCTGGAGAAGATCAGTGCGAAGGAAGTAGCAGTCAAGCGGAGGAGAGTAGATCAGCGTTCTGTGACCAGGGACACAGAACTATCCTTTTGGAGAAAGGCCAGTGTGAGAGAAACAACAGAGGGGAAGCTATCGAGAGTAGTACAGTATGCTGTGGCTGGGGAACACAGCATGAATAGTTACGGACTGGCTGGGAACAGTAGTTCGCCCATTACCATGTGTCAGGCCGTCGTGGGGAGGTACCGAGTATCTCTGGTCTGGTTAAGCACATCCCTTCCAAAAGACTGTGTGGCTCTCTGATTCATTGGGCCATCGGGGAGAGGCTGTGTAGGCTTCTGGCTCCTTGATTCGCAGAGGCAATACCATTACGTTCTGCAAGGTGGATTTATTCAGAGTAATTCTTTCTTGTTCCAATGGAAGTGAAGAAATAGTATGTCAGTAGTTTTGCAGCGAAAGATTTGTACATGAAGAAAAGGAGCAATAGTCTGCAGAGAAGTTATTCAAAGGTAGAAGACTGGGGAAGCAAGGTATGCATCCAGTTTTGCAAGGCCAAGGCCACTGAATAATGTATGATAATGTGCTAAATGCTATGGGCATCTCATATCGTCCTTTCTCCCTTCCAAGTTGTATCCTGCAATAAACGTAACAAAACTGTGCAAATGACTGTTCATTGTCTTAACTGATGGATGGGGGTCTGGCAGCAGGGTGATTGGCAGGTTGCTAGTAACCAAGTGGTGAACATACCGCTACATTTGGAGGCCCCACCAAGATCTGCCTTCACAGTTAACCTGCTGGCCGTCGCCCCTAGCAACCCTCAACAGCCGGGGGAGACTTTGCCTATTTTGTCAAGTTTGGGATGCACCGAAGGAAAAAGGACTGTGTGTTTGCTTCTTAAAGTGACTTTGTTACAGGTCATTGCCCATAGCAACCAAACCAAACTCCTGTGTCAATGGCGACTGCTGCCAAGTTAGCCTGCAATTCAACAGTGTCTGCCGCCAGGTGTCGCTCTGGTGCACTCTGAAAAAGTATGGTTACAGTTCTTCGCATGCGGCACCAACAAGTGGAGGGTGGAGCCACGCCCCAGAGGAGAAGTTAACAAGTGTTCAGCGTGCTACATGCCAGACATGAGACGGAGGAAGATGGTGGAAGGTGGTCAGAGCACACCCGCCATGCAGTGGTCGCCTAATATGCAGGACCGAGTACTAATTGATACGGGCATTTGATTGAAGCTGACCGGAGGGCTTGCCCTGGGAGTGATCGCAGGTGTGGAGTGGCTGTGTATGCTTTGTACGGGATGTCACAGACCGACGGCTGGAGTCAGCGCCTGGGCATGGTGTGGACACTGCGGGGACCCACTGAACAGTCTGGGGCCGGTACAGCAAGAGGTCCGGTATTACTCCACCAGTCTGATTACCGGACTTTGTCTACCACAGATCCAGGTGACCCAGAAGGCCGGAGAGGGCCGTGCGTCACCCACCCCTGCGGTGAAGGAGCTCTCATCTGGCTCATCCACTTCAGAGTTCTCGGAGGCCAAGGCCGAAGAGGATGTCAAGAAGATCCGTGGCCTGGCCAGGGACCTGGAGGTTGCTGGTGTCAGTGAGTGGCCTCCGGAAAACCCTAAGGGGCCGGCTATAGGTAAGCCCCTTGCAGGACTTGTCCAGAAGGAGTCTAGGCTGCAGGAGGGAGATCCTTTGGGTGAGCTGGATGAGGTAAGCAAGGGCTGGGTTGTGGACTGGGGTTCTCCTCAACTGTTGGAGAAGTATGGGTCAAAGGAGAATCTTTTCAAATGGTCCTCCCCAGAGGAGGCCCTGTCTAGCAGTGATGAGGAGCCATGGGTACTAGAAAACTCCCCGTCTACTGGAGCTTCTAGAAGAGGCCCGGAGGAACTACCATGCCCAACACAACGTCCAGCACCACTTCATAGACTTTCTGCCGGAGCACCCACGTACCAACAATGGGTCAGCAGGGCTTCGGACTCCTGTGTTTTGCCTGGAAGGGGGAAGACCAAGGATTTGCCCATGCTTTCGCGGTTCCAGAGGGAGGTACAATGGAGGGTCGCTCGGGAATGTGGCCTGGACTAACCCTATGTTCCGGATCACGTTATGGAAGTTGTTGAAAACTCCTGGGAGCAGTGGGAGAATGACATGATCTGTGACTATCTACATGTCCCAAAACCAAAGCGGGTGCCGGAGAGTGAAGTCTGGGTTTGGTTTAAGGACATTCATCGAGAATGGAAGCTCGGGTGGGCTGTTTATATGGACAGAGTGCTGTTTGTAAAAGCAGGACAGAACACCCGCAGCTACTTCATCTCGGTCAGAGGCGAGGGGGACAGTCAGAAGAGGTTGCCGGACCTGAGGTACTACCTGTAAGTTGGGACTGCTATTTGTGTAGCCACAGGTGGGATATTGTACCCTTTTGGACTGCTGGATTGCAGCCGGGTTAGGATGGACTTCCCCAATGACTGTCTTTTAATGCAGGATGTCTGCCACTCAGGGTGCCTGACAAGGACAATGTCGTGGACACTAGAGTGTGCTGTCTCTGCTTAACCCTTTGCCATTTGCTTAAGAGAAGGTCTCCTTTGGAGCTTCTACTTTGCTCAAAAAGGACTCCTTGTCTAGGAGCCAAACAGAAAGTTTATTTGCCTACAGGCACATGTGTTTAACTACTGGCGTGTCTGTCTAGGCTGCACTCTGCAGGAGGTCTCTCAGACTCCTTTTGAGGGAGCAACAGCTCTAGCAGGGAACCACATGCCACTTCTCTGTGTTTGTTCTGTCACCAGACAGGGGATTATAACCCCCTCTGTTTGGTGAAGTGTTGATTTCAGTTAAGTTTTATAATTAGTTGTGTGTTTGTTATGTCTTCTTTTAGGAAAACCCTGGGATTTGATGGCTGTACATCTCTACCGTTAGAACAGATGAAGACCTGTGGTAAGCAGATTATTCCTCTCAAGGGAGCAGTGCTCTGGTTCCACTTGTATGTCACATTAGTTGCAAGGATATGCAGTTAGAATGTATAGTGTGCAAATGTATATGTGTCATTTTGTACTTTTATACAATGTTACCCCTTCCAAGTTTGTTTTCTTATTCCCCATCCAACAAAATTGATATGAGATGCCTTTCCTCCCTAACAAAGGAGGTATTTTGAAAATCTATTTTTTCCCCACAACTGAGGACAGTTGTGATTTTAGTGGGGGTGAATGTAGCACCCTCTACCTGAAGGTAGGTGCTAGACTAGTATTTTTCTATAGCTCAGGGTCCAAGTACAGGTACATTTAGCCAGGCCTGTGCTCTAGGCTGGGCCTGGTTGTTTTAATTTGGGACTGAGAGTGTTAGGTGTAATGGGGGGTGTGGCCACCTGTGCTCTGACTCAGAAGTGCCTCCCCTGCTTTCAGAAGGATTGTTCTGGAAGAGAGGTTGGATCTGAGGTTTGAGCGGCAGGCAGCTCATGTGAGGAGCTCTGACCAATTACCCTTTGGAATTGGCAGGGGGCAGGCCTCCCATATAAGCTGAGGTCACATGCTGCCAGGGGGGAGTTCTGGAAAGCAGGAAAAGACAGAATGGAGAGCTGAGTTGCTGTTCCGGGGCATCCCCACATGGGGATGCACCGAGCACGGAGGTGGGATGGAGGAACCGCTAGGAGGGAGGCCTAGATAAAGATCTTTATATCTAAGAAGTATCAAGCTGCTGTGATCGGGGAACACAGGACTTGTATGCTGGGGAAGATCAGTGCGGAGGAAGTAGCAGTCAAGGGGAGGAGAGTAGATCATCGCTTCTGTGAGAAGCTATCGAGAGCAGTGCAGAAAGCTGTGGCCGGGGAACGCAGCATGGATGGTTATGGACTGGCTGGGAATAGTAGTCCACCCATTACCATGTGTCAGGCCATCGTGGGGAGGTAGCGAGTATCTCTGGTCTGGTTAAGCACATTGGTAATCCCTTCCAAAAGACTGTGTGGCTGTCTGATTCATTGGGCCATCAGGGAGAGGCTGTGTAGGCTTCTGGCTCCTTGATTCACAGAGGCAATACCATTACGTTCTGCAAGGTGGAATTATTCACAGTCATTCTTTCTTGTTCCAATGGAAGTGAAGAAATAGTATGTCAGTAGTTTTGCAGTGAAAGATTTGTACAGGAAGAAAAGGAGCAATAGTCTGCAGAGAAGTTATTCAAAGGAAGAAGACTGGGGAAGCAAGGTGTGCATCCAGTTTTGCAGGGCCAAGGCCACTGAATAATGTATAATAATGTGCTAAATGCTATGGGCATCTCATATCGTCCTTTCTCCCTTCCAAGTTGTATCCTGCAATAAACGTAACAAAACTGTGCAAATGACTGTTCATTGTCTTAACTGATGGATGGGGGTCTGGCAGCAGGGTGATTGGCAGATTGATAGTAACCAAGTGGTGAACATACCACTACAATTATGATTTTTTTTTACCCAAAATTGTCATAATAGCAAGTTTTTCCTCACACACAGCATATGGCAATACCACATGTGTGAGTATGGCGATACCACATGTGTGAGACTTTTTCACAGCCTGGCCACATAGAGAGGTCCAACATGCAGGGAGCATCAGGTGTTCTAGGAACATACATTTCATATCTAATTTCTTGACAAACTATTACACTTTTGAAGGCCCTGGAGCACCAGAACAATGGAAACGCCCACAAAATGACCCCATTTTGGAAAGCAAACACCCCAAAGTATATTCTATGAGGCATGCACTGCAGATAGGTACTCAGGTACTGTAATGGGCTGCAGATAAGTACTTGGGTACTCTGATGTGCTGCAGATAGGTACTCGGGTACTCTGATGGGCTGGAGACAGGTACTCGGGTATTGTGATGGGCTGGAGACAGGTCCTCGGGTACTCTGATGGGCTGCCGATAGGTACTCGGGTACTCTGGGCTGGAGACAGGTACTCTGATGGGCTGGAGACAGGTACTCAGGTACTCCGATGAGCTGGAGACAGGTACCCTGATTGGCTGGAGAGAGTTACTCGGGTACTCTGATGGGCTGCTGATAGGTACTCCGGTATTCTGGGCTGGAGACAGGTACTCGGGTACTCTGATGGTCTGCAGCTAGGTACTCGGGTACTCTGGACTGGAGACAGGTACTTGGGTACTCTGGGCTGGAAACAGGCACTCTGATGGGCTGGAGACAAGTACTCAGGTACTCTGATGGGCTGGAGACAGGTACTCCGATTGGCTGGAGACAGTGCTGGGGTACTCTGATGGGCCGAAGATAGGTACTCGGGTACTCTGATGGGCTGCAGATAGGTACTCGAGTACTCTGGGCTGGAGACAGGTACTCAGATACTCTGTTGGGCTGGAGACAGGTACTGGGGTACTCTGATGGGCTGGAGACAGGTACTCGGGTACTCTTATGGGCTGCAGATAGGTACTTGGGTACTCTGATGGGCTGGAGATAGGTACTCAGGTAGTCTGGGCTGGAGACAGGTACTCTAGTACTCTGATGGGCTGCAGATAGGCACTCGGTTACTTTGGGGTAGAGACAGGTACTCAGGTACTCTGATGGGCTGGAGATAGGTACTCGGGTACTCTGGGCTGGAGACAGGTACTCGGGTACTCTGATGGGCTGCAGATAGGTACTCAGGTACGCTGGGCTGCAGACAGGTATTCGGGTACTCTGGGCTGGAGACAGGTATTCAGGTACTCTGATGGGCTGGAGACAGCTACCCAGGTACTCTGATGGTTTGCAGACAGGTACTTGGGTACTCTGATGGTCTGCCTATAGGAACTCAGGTACTCTGGGCTGGAGACAGGTAATCAGGTACTCTGATGGCCTGGTGACAGGTACTCTGATGGGCTGGCGACAGGTACTCTTTATTTTGATGACATTTCTGACTGGCTGTGTTTGGACACAGCCGGTCACGTGGTAAAGAAACATTTTCATTGGCTATTTACACTGATCAGGGATGGGCTGAGAGCGGCCAGAACAGATGGACGTCATATGGCGCCCGTCCGGAGGGATGAAAGGTACCTGCCAGCGTCATTTTACAATGCGCCGGTAGGGAAGTGGTTAATTAAAATTGGGATACCTGTTTTAGTGAAAAAGAAAAAATGCCTTAAAGTGTTTGTAAAGCTTATTTTTGTATTTTTTATTAAAATAAAAACATGTTATACTTACCTGCTACGTAGGATAGTAATCATATTTGAGGCTGGGTTGGAAATGAAGATGAGAATGTCATCTGCGAAGAGTGCTAGTCGCAAATTTTGTTGGCCTATGTGTACCCCGTGTAAGGAGGGGTGGGAGAGAATGTGGTGGGAGAGGGGTTCTAGGGCCAGATTAAAGAGGAGCGGGGAGAGGGGGCAACTTTGTCTGGTGCCTTTGTGTAGTTTAATCCAGTTGGAGATGAGGCCGGCTGCTACAATATGAGCTGTGGGGTACATAGTAGAAATTAGTTGTAGAAAGGGGCCCAAAAAGCCGAAACATTGCAAGGCCAGTGACAGCCAGGTGAAACTGACGTTTTCAAAGGTCTTTTCCACGCCAAAGGGAAATTATGGTGATATTGCTGTTGGGGATGGTCTTTGCATGTTCAAGGACTGTGAGTACTTTCCCTATGTTGGATGACGTGGAGCGGCCTTGGGTGAAGCCTGTCTGCGCGGGGTGTATTAGGGTAGGCATAATTTTAGCTAGTCTGTTGGCTATGACTTTAGAAAGGATTTTAGAGTCAAGGTTTAAAGGGGAAATAGTGACCCCCTTCTAAAATCTCCTGGTAAACCATTGCTAGTGAAGGGACCACTGTGTGCAACATCATGTACCTGCCCAGGCCCGGAGCCTTCCCGTTTGTGATATCATCTTGTAAATCTCCTGCTCAGTTATCGGAGAGTTGAAATTGGAGAGGAGTGCAAGGGTGATTTGTGGTAGGGGAGCTTGGGCTAAGAAGTCTTGGGCTGAGGATATATCAATTTGGTCTGGGCTGTATAGTTTGGTATAGAATTGCTCGAGAATTAGGCTAATGTCGGCTGCAAGGAGGTATTTCCCTGAGAGTCTTTTAGCACTGATATAGGTGGGTGTGTGTGGGTACTCTTGCACAGTCTCGCAAACAATTTCCCTGGCTTATTACCAAATTTGTGGTATTGTAAGTCTGAATGTGCTTGGTAGATTCGTTCCTGGGCATCAGCCCACAGATCAAAATCAGTCTTGGCTTCTCGCCAGGATTTGCGATGCTCAGTTGAGTTTTATTTGCGATAACAGTGGTTGGGAGTGTCGCAGGCGGTCACTAGCTTCTCGATAGTGTTTGAGAACTTTTCTTTTTACGAGGCCGCAAAGGCAATGATTCTGCCTTGCAACACAGCTTTACCAGTATAAACTGGGACAAGTGCTATGAACTGCATTTGTCAATTCATACTCTGACCAGGACTCTTGGAGTGCTTTCTGGAGATCATGGTTATGGACTAGATAATGGGGAAAGCGTCATGTTTTTGCTGGGGGTTGAGAGCCATAGTCTTCTATTCGGACTGAGATGGGGGCATGGTCTGAGATAGCTATCTCGTGGATGAGAGTTTCTGACGTGCAGGGCAAGAGAGCAGAATAGATAGTCAATCCTGGATAAAGTGTGGTGAGGGGGGTGAGTAGAAGGTAAAGTCTCTGCCTTTGGGGTGCGCTAGGCGCCAAAGGTCAATGAGCTGTAGGGCATCAATAAAGGAAAATAGTGGAGTGGCTGGAGTTTGTGGGTGAGGGTGGGATGTGGGCTTTGCCATGGATTTGTCTTCCTGCACTACCATAACTGAGTTTAGATCCCCTCCTATCACAAGAGGAAGATGTAGGTATGGGGCTAAATATGAGGAGGCTGACTGGAAAAAAGATCTGATGGAAGATTAGACGTAGGTCACTACTAGGTCTCTGGTCACGATACGTAGGTGTAGGGTCAGAAGACGACCTTCCGTGTCATATACTTCACAAGGGAGGTTTTTATGAATAAGAATCACTGCCTTGCCCTTTATTGATACCGAGCTGAACACTTTCCCTACCCATAATTTGCACATGCGTAGGAAATCTGTCAGTTTTAAGTCTTTTTAAATGGCGCAAAACCTCTATGCATTTATGTGAGAAACTGAGCCCCTTGACATTCCAAGATGTAATTCTCAAATGGGGGGGAGCAAGGTGTGCGAGTGGTAGCTGGATTAGCCGCTGTTGTGGAATGCACGATGGGGGGACAGTATTAGGCAATGAGGAGAGGGTGGGGAGGGGGGAGGATAAGACCCTGGTAGAGATCCTGAGTAATATGCAGAGGGAAACCAAGTCAATTTAAACTATAACTCACAGTTATAGAGAAGCCTTGACTTCACTTTCTTCCACATGTATTCTCCAACAAAAGAAAAGCGTTACCAGAAAAGGGGACTGTAGTCCAAATGTCGAATTGTGTCAACCAGGCAGTCAAAGCAGAATCACGACAGGGACTGTGGGGGTCCTCTAGAGCGGGGTCTCCAAGCTTTCTGTGCAAAAGGGCCAGTTTACTGTCCTTTAGGCTTTAAGGGGGCCAGACTGTGGCCAATGGGAGTAGAAAATGCCCTGGCATCAGTGCCCAAACATCAATGGTAGGGAAGAATAATGCCCTATTGTTAGTATCAATTGGAAGAATTGTGCCCCATTGATGGTATCAGCAGGCAAAATAGTGCACCATTGATGGTATCTGCAGGGAAAATGGTGCCCCATCATTGGTGTCAGCTGGTGGAATAGTGCCCCAAGGGCCAGATAAAGGCAGGCAAAGGGCCACATCTGGCCCCAGAGCTGCAGTGTGGAGACTGCTGCTCTAGGGGACAAGATTATGACTCAGAGGTAAAGCCTGCACGTCTCTGGAAGACTGTAACAGGAACGGGAGCAAGAAGAAACAAAACAGTATTACCAATCATAAACAAGACCAAAATATTTAACCAAACGAACGAACTAAGGTTACTTTCAAATGGAAGGTGTCTTAAAGATTCAGAGCAGCTGGGTTATGAACTGAGTGAGCCCTGAGGTCTTGGAGGCCTAATAAATCAGTGGTGCTTAGCCGAGCCGGAGTTGTCCGAATACCGTCACCTCTTGGGGGATTCTTGCAGGGGCTACGTTGCTCCCTGGGGCCCTCTGGATAGCGATTTGTCTCCATTGGGGATAGCTCCTGGTGAATGTGCAGATACGTTTTAAGATAGGAGCTGCTTACTCAGGGTGGGAGAAAGATTTGTATTCTCCCGACTGATCCGTGAGTCGGAGGATAGCCGGGTAATTTAACACCCTTGAGGTGCAAGGCTGAGAAGATGGGTTGAAACACTTTCCTCCTGCATGACACCTCCTGAGAATAGTCAGAAAGATTAGTAACTTATGGCCATCCAGCTGGAAGGAATTGGCATTGCGGAAGGATATAAGAATGGCCACCTTATCAGTGTAGGTAGGATGACAATGACAGGGCGAGGGGAGCGTCTGTCGTTTGAGGGGGCCCCTACATGATGTGCCCTCTCCACAGTGCATGGTGAGATGATCCCAAGGGCTGCCGGGATGCGCATAGTGCAGAGTTCTGACAGGGATTAGAAATTGTAGGACTCAGGGAGGTCGATAAACCTTAAATTGTTTCGACGAGAGCGATTTTCCAAATCGTCCAGCTTTTCCAGTATATAGTGCTGGGTTTGGGAGCTCTGGGCCTCTTCTAGCATTGATATGCAGTTCTCTGCCTCAGAGAGCCTGCCTGCCTGTCCCATGATTTCCCTCCTGAGCTGGTCAATGCCCACACTCACTGCTCTGTCCACCACTGCTGTGATTGTGGGGGAGAGCAGGGTGGCCCATGGGCTATCCTTCCAGAGAGGCAGGGGCTGGGAGGGCAGGGTGCATGGCTGTACTCATGTCCATGATGTGGGCCATTTTGAGCTGCAGAGAGCTCTGGTGTTACTGCTTGTGGAGAGCCAGAGCCGCCCGATATGAGGAATCGCTCAATGTAGCGATGCTCCGGGAGCATGCTGTAGGTAAGAGAGGTATTTTGGCATGGGGTTCCCCTTAAAATCCATACCAGACTCGAAAGGCCCAGTATGCATTGGGAGGGAAGGGGGGGAACCCCGCGCTGTTTTTTTTTTTTTTATTTGCAGCATTTTTCATTGTCTGAGCCACGCACACACACTACTGTGCGAATGTCGGTCGGCCATCTTGCTTTCTGGAAGAAAAGGATTTTCTGGGGTTTACATGCTTGTGTTATCTCCACCTATGTGAGTGTTACTCTTTTAAATAAATTACCTTTTTTATACAATATCACACTATGTGAGTATCTTTTATTGCATGCCTCGTATTATGAACTGATCCCTTTTCCTATGGTGCCATTACACTTGGAGTCAGGGGAGGATATCCATTGATCTGGAGCATTGATCTTGTTATTGTAAAAGAAGTGCAGATTGACCAATCTTAGCTAGGGGGTCACACGATTTCTGGTAAGCGCAGCATGGGGTTTGGCTGGTGACACCTACCCTGTCTCGCTTTCTATTTTTAGTGCTGCACTGTATGTATTATATTTCTTTATGTCAAGTATATATCCGAAAATCAAATTTTGGTCCAAAAAACGAATATGAACAAAACAAAACACACATGTCTACTGCAGACAGGCACAGTGCTGGATCAAGATTGGCTCAGGTAAGTATACTGGGGGGTGAGAGTCCAATACAAGTATTGGGACATTATTAAACCCTAATGCAGATAATGCAGTCTTGATCCACTCTGCCTGGCTTCTGCCTCCCACTGCTCAGTACCTAGTCGTGATCCCCCCTTCCTTGCATCCCTGTATACCCCTGTCATTACATTGTATATGTTTGTATTTAGTCAGTAGTTTAGTTCTTAGTTACCTTGTTAGGTTTGTTAGTAGTTCTTGTTCATTGAGGGTTTGGTTCTTGTTTGTCGGTTGGGGTTGTTCATGTTTGTTGTTTGCTGTGTTCATGCTTTGCTGTGTGTTTCACTGTACATAAATATCACTTTAACCCCTTTCTGACCAGCTGCCGCAGTTGTACTGCGGCAGGTTGGCTCCCCTGGACGAACCAACATAATTGTACGTCGGTTCGCTTTTTAACCACCAGGGGGCGCCTGCACATGCCCGTGGTGCGACGCCGGAGCCGATTGCGATGACCGCCAGGTACCTGCAATCGCTCCACACAGAGACAGAACGGAGATCTGTCAATGTAAACAGACAGATCTCTGTGCTGTCAGGGGTGAGGAGAGTGATCTGTTGTTCATACTAAGTATGAACAACGATCGCTCTCCTCACTCAGTCAGTCCCCTCCCCCCACAGTTAGAGTCACTCCCTGGGGAACACAGTTAACCCCTTGAACGCCCATCAGGGTTAACCTCTTTCCTGCCAGTGACATTTACACAGTAATCAGTGCATTTTTATAGCACTGATCGCTGTATAAATGTCAATGGTCCCAAAAATGTGCCAAAAGTGTCCAATGTGTCCTCCATAACGTTGCAGTCCCGATAAAATTGCTGATCACCGCCATTACTGGTAAAAAAATAATAATAATAAAAATGCCATAAATCTTTCCCCTATTTTGTAGATGCTATAACTTTTACGCAAACCAATCAATATATGCTTATTGCGATTTTTATTACCAAAAATATGTAGAATACATATAGGCCTAAACTAAAGAAAAAATAGCTTTTTTTAAAAAACAATTGGGGATATTTCTTATAGCAAAAAGTACAAAATAATGTGTTTTTTTCAAAACTGGCACTCTACTTTTGTTTATAGCGTAAAAAATAGGAACCGCAAAGATGATCAAATGCCACCAAAAGAAAGCTCTATTTGTGGTAAAAAAGGACATCATTTGTTTTGGTACAACGTCGCATGACCGTGCAATTGTCAGTTAAAGCAACACAGTGCCGTATCGCAAAAAATGGCCCGGTCATTGAGCAGCCAAATCTTCCGGGGCTGATGTGGTTCATATATATATCCTTTGTTTGGTCTCAGTTCCCTTGTGTAGCTACGTGTCTGGTCTCTTTAGCCGTTGATTCCTGACATAATAATGACGCCCCCCAACGACCAGATCGGCTACACTAGGGAACTGGGAGCCAGTTGCTTTGGATTTTTGCTGTTCCTCTGTTAAGATGACTAGAGTGAAGGTTTTTCTGCTACTCTTCCCTCTATTCTCCCCGCTACTGTTACTACCTTTCCATCAGCAGTACACTCTGGTCAGTACAAAGCAACTATGTGCACGACTCCAGTATCTGAACCAAAGAAAAAGAAACAAAACTTTTCTCCTGCTCTTATAACTCTACCACTATCCATGTTGCCTGCTGATCCTGTGCCCATCAATCCAGTGTCTGACTGGTGTCGGCTACCCAGCCTGATGTGATGCTGACTGCAGCCGATGTGATCCAGTCCTCCTCCATGCTGATGACTGCTGCTGATGCGATCCAGTCCTCCATGCAGACGACTGCTGCCAATGTGATCCAGTCCTCCTCCATGCTGATGACTGCTGCTGATGCGATCCATTCCTCCCCCATGCTGATGACTGCTGCTGATGCGATCCAGTCCTCCTCCATGCTGATAACTGCTGCCATTGCGATCCAGTCCTCCTCCATACTGACTGCTGCTGATGTGATCCAGTCCTCCTCCATGTTGCCGCCTCCTTAAGTGTCCATGCCTCCACCATGTTGCCACCTGCTGATGATTAAGGATGAGCTCAGGCGTGTTGGAAACCCACACGTGCAGAATCCGCCAAGAAGAGGCACTGCACAGCGCTAATAACAGGCAGTGAGACTTTTCTCGATCTCTGCAGCAGCAGATTGACAAAATGTCCCACTGCCTGTGATTAGTGCTGTGCAGTGCAGACTTCCTAGCGGGCTTTGCACATGCGGGTTGAGCTCATCCTTACTGATGATGACCATGCCTTCTCCATGCTGTTGCTGCCTGCTGATGGGGTCCATGCTTCCTCCATGCTGATGTCCCCTGCTAATGGGGTCTATGCCTCCTCTATGCTGATGCTGCCTGCTGATGATGTCCATGCCTTCTCCATGCTGATGCCGCCTGCTGATGGGGTCCATGATTCCTCCATGCTGATACCACCTGCCGATGGGGTCCATGCCTCCTCCATGCTGATGCTGTCTGCTAATGGGGTCAATGCCACCTCTATGCTGATGCTGTCTGCTGATGGGGTCCATGCCTCCTCCATGCCGCTGCTGCCTGCCGATGGTGTCCATGCCTCCTCCATGCTGATGCCGCTTGCTATTGGTGTCCATTCCTCCTCCATGCTGCGGCTTGCTGATGGTGTCCATTCCTCCTCCATGCTGCCGTCTGTTGCTAAGCCTGCCACGAGTGACCTGCCATCTGTTACCAAGCTTGCCGCAGGTGGTTCCCGGGCTGCCGCTGCGCCGCTGTACTATGCTGGTTTCCAGGCTTCCGCTGCCCCGCTGAACTATGCTGGTTCCCGGGCTGCTACCCAGTCTGATGTGCCTACTGCCCAGCCTGTTGATCTGGTGACCGATTGCCAGCCTGCTGATTTCAGGGCTGCTGCCCCTCTGGACTATGCTGATTCCGAGGGTGCCGCCCAGCTGGTCTATGCCAAATCCCTACTTGCTGTTAAGCTGGACTCTGTTGACTGGGTTAAACTCCCACCCTACTGATGTGTCTGAGGCTTCTAAAATTTCAGTGTTATGTGGCCTAAAGGGGTTGTCTGGGTGGGTTAAGATCCCTACTTTTGCTCATCCTGATTTCTTTTTACAGCTAGTGGATTCTGTTGTGCCAAGGCCAGGAGGTCCAGATCTCCACTTTGAACTTAAGAGCCACATCTGCTGTTACAGCCCCAGTAGTAGAGGTCCTATGGGAAAGGACAGTGTTCCATTTGATCTTTGTCCTGACCCAGGGGTCATCTCTGCGATCCCTGGTGCATTTGGGGACCCGAGTGGGGTAACCTATGCTCTGGATAGACCTGAGAGACAGGTAAAGTGCAGAGCGGCCTCTAGCAACAGAGGGAGAGAGGGTCCAGTCATGAAGGAATGCCCTGGCGTCAGGGTACCTGCACGGACCAGGGACTCTGGCATTGGGGGGTCGGGTGTCCTTTGGTGTCCCATTATTGGGACACAGGCTGCTTTTGAGAATAAGCCTTTGGTGTTGCGCCTCCTTGGGGATTTGACCAGCAGAGAACCCAGCCAGTTTTGGGACCCTGGCGGCAGGGGTGACAACTGTATAATGTAGGATTTCCAATCACTTTCTACTTTGCTGACAATGGTCACCAGTACAAATACAGAGGGTGAACCAACCCAAAGGGGACACAGACAGAAATGAAAACACGACAGAGGTCTTGACCTTTTACCACTTTATCCTAAATGTTTAAAAAAGGTATTGGCTTTAGATATCTTTGAATGATTGTTACTGCATAAACTCATCGATTTGTTTGCCTTAAGTATTAACACAAAGATGGAGGAGTATATTGTTCTAAAAACAACACAACAATTCAGTTTAGCTGGATTCCTAAACTTTCAAGTGTAGGGAGGGGTGACCATACTGTTTTTCCTGGTTAAGAGTACAAGATTATCAAATGCATAGCCTGAAGACAGGAGCCTCCTTAACTCAAACTGAATCAGACCTTTTGTTTTAGGAACCAGCAGAGTGCACACACACAATGCCTCCTCTGGTATCTGCTTTTTGGTAAGAAAGGTTGTTCTTCCAGATCAATGAGGTAATCATAAATACCACTTCTCTTACAAATGTTGGCACACAAGAACCAATACTTTAGAAAAAATGACGCCCACATCTCTGATATAAAGTCAAGGATTGAAAGTCTGGATTTCTAACTCCCAGCCCAAAACATTCTAGATAGCACATAGGAAAAGAAAGGCATTAAAGGTTCATAATGTCTTCATATAGCATCAAAAGGATAGGTGGGTTTGGTGGTGGCTCAAACAGATTGAGCATGGTTAGCCACAGGGTACCTAGCACTCATGAAGGTAGCAGTGGCAAAAACCTCTCCTTCTTAACCTCAAGGATGGTAACTTCTGAGGTCAGTGGTCTTGGTAGCAACTTAAGTGGTAGACTAGGTGACCTAGATGGTGGTTCTGGTGGCAGCTACTCATCTAGTTTTAGTTATGGCTATGGGGGTGGATTTGCAGCTGGAGATGGCCTCCTGGGTGGAAGGGAGAAGGAGACCATGCAAAACCTAAATGACCGTCTGGCCTCCTACCTGGACAAGGTGCACTCTCTGGAGAAGGCCAATGCTGAGCTAGAGATCAACATCAGGGAATGGTATGAGAAGCAAGCCCCCAGCTCATCACATGACTACAGCCAGTACTACAAGGTTATTGAAGATCTTCGTAACAAGGTAAGATGAGGTCCATACATAAGTTTATTCAGTAGGACACAACAAAGATGATGTGAAATGTCAATGTAACCCAAAGCAGCCTATCAAATTTCTGGTAAAGGCAGCCATGTCAGATAAGAAACTATTTCTTATTGTCTTCTATAGGTTTTAAGCACTTTGTACATCATCACCTCTTTGCAATGTCTCATTTATCAAACTAGCATATCATTTTTCCTAATATTGCTACTATTCCTGATAAAAGCATCTAATTATATTGTGATCTGATTATTAACTGTGTTTCCCCTGTCTTGTATAACTTATGAATTAAATAGTTAATACAGTCATAGAACATTCAAAGCAAATAAATATATTAATGCAATATGTATGGCCCTAGCACAATGCAATATTTACAAAAATGAACACCATGGTATCTCAATAAATCTTAATAAATTGTATGAAGATTCACTTCAAATATCCAGTCATGTGCAGATGAAAAAAATGAACAGGGATTCACTTTTTACATGATTGGATAATTAAAGTGACTCTGCATACAATTTATTGTGTGAACATTCTCAGGTCCTTTAGTAAATGCACCTCATTGCATATTATTATCTCTACATTCAAGAACATTGTGCTTCAAAAAGAAAAAAAAATCCCTTGGAGCATTGACCATGGTCCGCATTTTGATTAACAAACAGAAATTAAAAGGTTTGCAACCTTTTATTAAGGTATATAGATAAAAGGTTTGCAACCACTATTAAATCACTACATTCCAGGGCTTTCCTATTCCCTTGTTACATAATACTGATTAGGTGAAAGGATAATAATTACCAGCCAATTTCTAAAAAATAAAACAACATTAGACATTTATTTAAACCATTTTTAAGAACAACTCGAGAGCGTGTGCCTACGGGTCTGGTATGGATATGGGTCTTGTATGGACAAGGGTCTGGTATGGATAAGGGTCTGGTATGGATAAGGATGGTATGCTTTAGGGGAAACCCCCAGCAGGATGTACTACAGCAAAAGTGGCATTTTAAGAAATAAAAAAATAAATCTGTTTGTAAATATTGATATAAGTATTTATTGTCCGATACATATTTTTGTATATATTTTGTACATGTGTTTTTTAGAAAATAAAAAATGAAGCTGACAGAGAAATGTAATTTACAAGCAATTTAAGTGAACTTTTTTTATTTGTAAATGACAGTTTTAGTATAGTACATTGTATACACTGTACAGGTGTGCCACTTCACAGGCAGGTTTAAGCACCCCCCCCCCCCCCCCCCCCAAGCATTTTTTCTAAAGGAATGTATTTTTAAAGTTTCTCTGTAAGACTTATTAAAAGTGCTGCAGTATTTCTTAAAAATATTGTTTGCATTGGTATATTTCGTGCAACCCCAAGGGGTTGCACGAAAAAAAACTGTACTGTGTACCAGGCTTACAGTGATTGTAAAGGTTTGCTTTTTAAAAAATAAAAATAAATAACAAACATGTTATTCTTACCTGGTCTGTGCAAGGGCTTTGCACAGAGCAGCCCGATCCTCCTCTTCTGGGGTGCCCTGCTGGCGCTCCTGGCTCCTCCCCCTCATTGGGTACCCCCACGGAAAGCTGCTTTCCATGGGGGCACCCGTGCGGGATCGTTCCCGAGTCCCGCTGTTGCGTCCATTGACACAGAAAGCCCAATTTGATTAACAGAAGTCAGAGCCAATGGCTGTGAAAATCTGTCCAATGAGTACAGAGACAGTGACTGGAGCTGCTGGCTCGTGCACATCGCTGGATCGACTATGGCTCAGGCAAGAAAAAGGGGGGTGGGGCTCTGGGGGCAGCTGCAGCAAAAAAAGTTGCATAGAATGCAGTAAGGTGAAAAACCTTGAGACTTTACAATCACTTTACCTATGCCATCTCCCCGCTAAGCTATTGTGTTCTGCCAGAACACACCGGTCAACGCTCGCAGACATTGGCTGCCAGTGCTGATCGTATTCTATTCAGCTGCTGGTTTTCCAGCATGCCTGTCCAATAGAAGCCAGATGTTAGGCTGGCTTCTGTTGGATAGGCTGCTGTAAACACTGGACAAATGTCAAACGTTTTCTGTTGAATCGGCCAATACTGACTGATATTCAGCCCCTGTGTACCAGCCTTTAGTCTTGAAAATGGCCAGAATTGATTTCAAAGATTCAGCTTTCATTGACCTAATGGCTTGTTTTACCGTTTAGCGAGGAACTCCTATTCCCTCATGTTTTATGTAATGATAGAAACTCTTTAAAGATAAACTCCTGAAAAAAAAAAAAAACTTTTATTAAAATATATTCCTCAATGGCCACAAAGAATAAAAATTCACTTTGTGTGTGCCAAATGTCTTTTCAAGCGCATGGTATTACTTTTTAAATGTAGCAGTGACATCACCACTGTGCTGTACATAGCCTGTGCAGAGAACAGAACTGTGGGAGGGATCTTGCAGGCCCCACCCACTACAGGCTGCTTGCAGAACACTATAGGAGGGGCGGAGACAAGACCAGTCACCCTGCATATGAAGAGAAAACAGCAGTGACAGGTCTTTCTTACAGGAAGCTCCTGCACAGAGGCAACGTTTTACACAGGATTACTGCACAGATCTGGAGGAAATACACAAAGCACACCAAGATTCACGAAGAATAGACACAACAAATCTATTTAGACAATATTTGCTTATCCCAGAGTTCAGCTTTATGGTTTATGTACAGCTTTAGTCAAGTGTAGATGTCCCATTTTTTAAATACTGGGATATGGTTTTTCTTTTCTAGGTAGTCATCCCAAATATCATAACTATATTAACTGTAAAATGAAAACGACACGTTTCCAAGTGGCAATCCTTTTAAATGAAACTTTCTTAAAGTGTTACTAAACCCACAACAGTAAAATCAGTCTGTATATGCAGTAAAGCATGCTTGTTATACTCACTGTGGAACCTAAGGGGTTAATCCTCTGCATTGTGTAAAAAGGCTGTTTTATCCTGTCTTCTCTGTTCCTCACCTTTTTCCACTGTCCCCAATCTATCTGCTGATAAAACAGAGGCTGGGGGACAGGCTGCATATGCTCAGTTTGGTGCATATTGCTAGAGAGTTTTTTTTTCTTTGGAGAGTGCATGTGATCAGCACAGGGCCAATCAGCACTGTCCAGACAGAGGGTCAGGGGTCCTGCAGCCTCATAGGATGGTCAGAGAAGAATGAAACCTCCTTCTAAAAGCATTAAACAGACACAGATTGAAGTCACAATCCTGCTATATACTGATGATGAAAATGGTATTTAGCAGTTTATATTTACTAAAACTATCGCATTTCCATTTTCTGTGTATTATGGGAGACCAGATATAGTAAATTCAGCATCCTGTGGACCACACAAACAGTTATGTCCTTACTTTGTATCATGTGACCAAGACAATTTGCTTTTCTGTCACTTTTGTGGACCATTAAGCTGGGCACAGCAACGAAGTGTGTAGATCAAGGAAAAAAAAGATCAGTAATGCACAGTAGCAACTCAGGGGAACAATACAAGATCATTTCATTAGTATGCTCTCTAAGCTTCAGAAATCTGGAACATGATTAGATGTGGTTATGGTCATAAAAGTGGACTAATTTACAAAGCACTCTTTTCTACCATGTTGTTAACCACAGCCAATATAACCTAATCTGCTAATTGTAATGTTATTACTGTATCTTCACAATTCTTAGATCCATGATGCCACCGTGGTCAATGCCAACATGATCCTGCAGATTGAGAATGCTAAACTGGCTGGTGATGACTTTCGAGCCAAGTAAGAACTTGATCTTATTTTGATCCATAAAAGACTCTAACAATGGATGCCGTCATTAAAAGATACACTACAACACAACACTGTGCACAAATATAGGAACAATGAGAGAAAAATACAAAGATATCACAACATTAGGTCAAGTTACAACTTTTTTTGCTTAGGTTTGAAACTGAACATTCCTTTAGACTGAACGTTGAGGCTGACATCAGTGGCATACGTAAAGTCCTGGATGAAATGACTCTAAACAGGTCTGATCTGGAGCTTCAGGTTGAGGGTTTGAAGGAAGAATTGATCTACCTGAAGAAGAACAATGAAGAGGTAGGGTTGATAAAACTTTTCATACAGGTATTTTTTTTAAAGAAATATAGGTCCATGTAGAAAGTTGGGAATGTATTCTAGATCAGTGTACTTATCCTAAAGTGGGCTACGAATGCAGCAGGCTGACTAAGTCCTTCTTACCTTTCCTTTGCCTAGTGGTCTAAGGCAGGTCCGGACTGGGTAATCTGCACTGTATTGTAAAGGGGCACTCTGTGATATAAAGGGGACTACGCCATAAAAGGGCACTGTAATGACTACAGTGCCACTTTACAGTGTAATCCCCTTTATATTACAGTGCCTCTTTACATTACAGTGCCCCTAGCAATCACAGCACCCCAATCACAGTGCCCCTTGCAATCACCCCCCCCCTTTTCTCTCTAATCACACTGCCCCCTTTTACTCTCTGCCTCCCCTGCACAGTCCTACCTTCAGAAGGGCAGAGGCAGGATTTAGCCTGTGTGTCCTTTGTTGATCTGGATCATATTAACAAGCGGGTGATTACCCATTTGTTAATATGAAAAGACTTCCGCTCTCTGTGCAGATCTCCAGCTCCTCCCACCCCCTACTCTGCTGATAGGATGGTATAGTTGGAAGGAGAGCTGGCAGTGGAGACACAAGCATGGCCGCATAGCGGGAGGTGAGTGGCGAACTTGGTCTGTGTTTGCCACTTGCTTCCCACTGTGCGGCCTTGTTATCAACAGGCCACGGACCAGTACTGGCCTGGGGTTAGGGATGCCTGCATTAGCCAGCCCTTATTATTTGGCACCGACCCATTGAGCAAATGCCTGTGTGCCCTATGGCAAGTCTGGGCCTGGTCTAAGGCTAGTTTTGGTGGAAATATATTTTTGATGTACTTTGTTCTACTCCTCAGCTTTCCCAAGTTGGACATACTTTTTTTTATGGAAATCCCCCACTGGCTTACCTTGTAAAATGCCCCAAACAATCCACCCAAATCCTTATCATGAAGAATAAGAAAATAAAATATGATGTTTGTATTACAATCATTTCAGAGTAAAACCATGTAACCACTCTTTAAAATTAAAATGCTTGTGTATAGGAAATGAATGCCTTGCGTGGACAAGCTCGTGGCAGTGTCAGTGTGGAGATGGACGCTGCCCCAGCTGTTGACTTGATCAAGATGTTGGCTCAAGTGAGAGACGAATATGAAACTCTGTCTGAAATCAACCGCAAGGAAGTTGAAGACTGGTACTTTAAAAAGGTGGGGCTGCTGAACAATAGAGCTGGTTCTAAAGAATAATTGTTCAGATTGTGGACAAAGTCAGTAAAATATTTAATGTTTTTGTTAACCTGACAGACAGAAGAGCTGAACAGAGAAGTTGCAAGTCACAGTGAACAGATCCAGTCCAGCATTACCGAGATCACTGACCTTAAACGTATACTTCAAGGCTTAGAGATTGAACTGCAGGCCCACCTAAGCATGGTGAGGTTTTTGTTCAAAATCTTTTCACACCTAATCACAAAGAACCTTTTGTATCATCATTGCTTCAGATGTAAAATGTAAATGTTATACAAGACTGGCTCAAATATATGTATTACCCTATTATAGAAATCAGCATTGGAACGTACCTTGGCAGAGACAGAAAGTCAATATTGCGTACAGCTCTCTCAACTGAAAGACCTGGTTAGTGGCATAGAAGTTCAGCTTGTTGAATTGCGAACAGATATAGAACGCCAAAACTCAGAGCACAAAATCCTCATGGATGTTAAGACCCGTCTTGAACAGGAAATCTCCACCTACAGACGCCTCCTGAATGGAGAAGATGTTAGGTATGTTAACATATATACATACTGGAATGATTGTAATCCTAACAGGAAACAGTAAAACTTGGAAATAATGTAAGAATCCTAAAAATATTTTACTTAATGTGTAAGTCCACTTTTTGGGCAAATACATATTTACAATGCATCTGGCAATTTACCTTTTCAGGACTTTTGTGTGCTTTCTGTAGGTTAGTTGGATTGCAGTGTAGGATAGAGCATGGGTGTGGCCTGTTGTTGCTCCCCTGGTTGGCTACTAGATTCCCCCATAGCTTGAGAGTGAGATTCAGCTTAGGAGCTGCTTGGGTTAAATGCCAACCCCCCCCCCCCCCGAGTAAGGACATATTAGGAGGTTATTGGCAGGAGCAGTTTCCCTCTGTGGTTAAACCTGAACAACACATAGACAGTTTAGGGGGGAAGCCTGTAGTGGTGGAAGGACTATATGCATTTTATGGGACTACTAGCATTCCCCTGCTTTGGGATGCTGGACTCTGAGATAATTCTTGTATGAGTGGTGGGTCTCACGTCTTTCCTTTCATGCCACATTACTCTGCACTATGCCGGACTGTTTGTAAATTAAGCTGAGTACCGCCACCTCAAGGGATAAATGAAACATCTTTACATCTTTTGCTTCAATAAGCTGTAATTCCTGGTATGGACTCCAACTTCTTCTAATCTTTATGGGAACATTTACTGGAAACTATACTTTTGCTCAAGGTGCTAAGCAGGGCCAGTTGGTGTAAGGTCTCAATTAGCTGTGCAGAGGATTGTACACAAATACCAGGTAAGCCAGGATGGGTCGCCTTGCAGACATTCTCTCATGCAAGGGAGAGTAGGAAAATTCCGCTGGGGGCCACATGCCCATGATACACTGCCCCTGGCAGGAATGGGTTAGAGGACAATTGTGCTCACCAATTACACAACACAAACTTAAAAAAGTGTATTTTAATTAAATGGAGTCTGCATGGTATTCAAACTTTTGGCATTTGTTCCACCTAATTAGTGACACCCAACACAGGTTTGAGTGGTCGAATCTTGCAAAGTTAGCATTTTCTCACCTGCCCAATATTATTATAAAGTCAATGAAGTAAGAAGCAGACAACAAGATAATGAAAGCTGCCCTCTGTGAATCTTTAGCTCTCCCACAATACTCTTTGTAACTATTGTGTTCCAAACCACTAGCGTTAACCCTGAGAGGGTCCCATCAATGGACAGCCAATAAGAAGGGTCCATGTCACCGTTACTTATGTCGACACTGGAATAAAGACTCTCCTCTTGCAATAAAGAAGATTGCCCGATGTATCACGTGACCACGGATTTAGGTGAGTATTTGGGGCTTTTAAAATTTCTTTGAACTAATGTAGCAATTAGATGAGGAGGCTGATTATTCCCTCTGCTCAGCTTTGAGAAAAGCAGTGACTGTTAATAAATTACTTGTCTTTGTCCCCATCCCAATATTATTTTCTATAATAGGATATTGATTTTTAGCTCCCCTACTTGGACGAAAATGTATGGTGAGTGCTTTAAGCATTCAGTCTGCCATCGTATCATTTCATTGTTCTGAAAACCCATCCTGACTTGCATAGTGTTCTGACAGTCTTTAATAATGCAAAATGTGTTTTATTTATTTATTTTTTTTCTTCATATTTCCCCCCAACAGAATTTCCTACAAAGAAAGTAAGTACAATTCCCTTTAGGTTTTATGTAACAAATTCCCTTCTAAATATAGTAATAGTAATAGTATAATGCAAATGAGCTTATTTAATAAAAAAAAAGAGCAAGTCCTAGGTGCATTTTTCATAACACAAAAAACAATGTTAGTGCAGCGCATATAAATATAAAAAGTCCATAACATATGAAGACATAAAACAGAAGAGAAGATCCCTCGTGTGTTCCCCTTTCTGCACACGAGGGATCTTCTCTTCTGTTTTATGTCTTCATATGTTATGGACTTTTTATATTTATATGCGCTGCACTAACATTGTTTTTTGAGTAGTTTCGTAAGGTTTGTGATTTCCTATAGTGTTCAGTTTGCATTAATGTGCTATTAGTTTGCGCTGATTGTTCCTATTTATATATTGCATTTTTCATAACAACCAACCAGATTCCAACTTTTACTGATTTGACATCTTATGAGGGTTGTGCACTTTACACTTCATTTACCCCTGTAACGGTAGGGTATGCATCTTGTGATGGACTGGTACCTCTCCTCCATTTGTTCTTCATTAACTTGGGTGCCAGGTGTAAGGGTCCCACAAGAGGCCTACCCAAGGGTGGGTTCTTCTGGAATATGCCAGGTGACCAAAAGGGTCATGTGTTGTAACACTGGGTTTACACCTTGCCCAAGGGCACACTCATCATAGCTAGGGCCTGACAAGGGCTGCGGTCATGTGAAGAATTAAACATTAAGACAGTCCTCCCACTCGAAGATGAGCCACTTGTGTGTAGTGTAATTTGGAATCCCTTCCGAAGATGTGGTCCTGTATAATACACATTTGTGCAGGTGTATGTGTTATATTAGGAGGGACATGCAAAGCTTATGCCCACTCCACCAGTCAGCATACTCTGCCACCTCACTTCCAGCAGCAGAGAGTCTGCCGAGCACATAGGGCACACCTCATGTGTTCTCACTTAACCCGGTGACGTTAATCCACTCCCGGGGACTGACAGAGACAGACAGCTAGGGAGGGAGCTGTAATACCCGTCTCCCTACATGGTACCACGTCAACGACCGGTTGCAGTTTACCTTTGAATGCTGAAATGTTGCTAGAACCCTTCGTGTGCTGGTACAGGCTGTTGCAGATTCAGACCCTTGTGTGCACGCCAGAACCCCATGTGCACTCCTTGAATAACTTCATACCAGGCTTTTTGCGGTTAATAACTTTTACTAAAAATATGACATGATAAACATAACCTGGCAGAACGTCCTTTTCCTATCCAACGCTAGTAGTGGCTGCCCCAGAGTACCTTAACAGGTAAAATCCTCATGGGTAAGGTTCATAGCTGCCATGTCTCGGTGGGAGAAGTTTAAGCTTGGGCAATTTCCGAAAACCAGTGCTTCATAAAAGAACGGCAAGTCTCAGCACAGTCCCGTTCTTTTGTTTACTGGTCTGACTGACTCCATTTGATCTTTGAGGTCCGAACCTCTGCCTTTTATATATCACAGGACAGGAGGCTGGACCCCAAAAGCCAGCGAAATGAGAGCAGTAGAACATAACAGAGTCAACCCTTCCTCTCCCTAACCTGGGGTAGCCACATTAATTAAGCTAACAATAACACAGTAGGCAACCTGTCTACACCCCTTTCACTTTGTATTGGATAAGGACTCTTTCACATGGGTCATGTCCATTCTGGTCAGCAGAGGACCTATGAACAGCACACCTGCTAAACTGGAGCAGAATGGAACAGATGTCACGTTTGTGACATCCCTGTCAATTCAGATTTTTCCTCCAGCCTGAAAATGGAGCCTAACAGACTCATAACAGGGTTATGGGCAGGTGGATGTAAATGAACATGTGTCCGTTTACATACATTTACATCACATTTAGGTCTGAAAAATCAGGAAGGGATGCAAACGTTTTAGTTTTTTTTTTTTTCAGACCTAGATGGACTCAAAGATAATTGGATGCAAACGGACACACGCCCGTTTACATGAAACTGCCCTCAGACTAACATAGAACTTCCGTTCAGGGGCGTAACTATAGGGGTCGCAATCGTGACCCAGTCCCATGCTCCAGCGGACCCATGCAGCCCCCTTGTACACCTGGATAGGAGGGAATGTGGGCGCAACATATAGAGGGACAGTTCCCCACCATTTTCTTCCTGTAGCTGTTGAAAGTCTGTTCCTCCTCCTCCCCCTTCCACAGGCAGTTAGCACCTACAGGAGGAAAATTGAAGGAATCATTTCCTCTATATATCGCTCCTGCCACCCCTCCTATCCAGCTTCCTCCTCTTTCTGCTGGTCCCGGGACCCTGTGTGCTCCCCTGGCCCTCCCTCATCTCCCCGCAGCTCTGCCTAATTCCCCCCTCCTCTCTCCCCCTGGCTTCTGTGGGGGATGTGTCAGGATAGAGAGCTGGGAAGGGGCCAGTAAATGTGTCATTTACTGGTCCCTTCCTTTTCTGAATGGACCGATCACCAACTCTGTACATTCATAATTGAAGCATAGTAAACAGTGTTTATTATGCTTCAGTTTGTGAATGAATGGAAATCTCTCTACAGAACTATTCCTGTCTGTTCCTTCTGTGCAGCTGAGACTGCAGTGATGGAGATTGAGGGCTGTGTGCTCAATCTCCTTTCTCTACCTCAAAGGTGAAACATCAGAGGTCTGTTTAGACCCCTGACATTTCACCAAAGCCCCCAAACGGGGCTCCTAAAAAATGTAAAAATAATAATAAATAAAATTGTAAAAATAATAATAAAAAAAAAATAATAAAAATAAATAACTACTGACACCAGAGGAGGATCTACCAGGGTTGCAAAGGTTGCCTTTGTGACCAGGCCTTCGCATTCCATCACCAGGCCTGAAGAGAAGGGACCCGGGCTCAGAGGGATAGGCCCCACCCAGGGGACAGGGGAGTCTTTTATGGTTTTTTGCAGCGGGGCCCTGAAGGTTATAGTCACGCCTCTGGATCCACCTTTAAAAAATGACTGGTGGATCTGATCAGAACACCCATGTGAGAGGACCCTAAAGTCTCGTACACACGATCGGATTTTCCAACGGGAATTGTGTGATGACAGGCTGTTGGCGGAAAATCCAACCATTTGTACACTCCATCAGACAATTGTTGTCGGATTTTCCGCGGACAAATGTTGGATGGCAGGCTCTCAAATTTTCCGCTGACAAATGTCTGTTGTCGGATTTTCCGAGCGTGTGTACACAAGTCCGTCGGACAAAAGTCCAAAGTACAAACACGCACGATCGATCGTAGGCAAGGACGAGCCAGAAGCGGTCGGTCTTGTAAACTAGCGTTCGTAATGGAGAATTAACATTCGTGACATGGCAAATTATGAAATCTCGAAATGCAGCGCACATTCTCTTCTTCTTTAATGGGATAATAATGAAGCTGCTTTTCTGGTGATACTGATGGAGTTATTGCAAACTAATTTTCAAGGACTTTTTTTTTTTAGTGATATCAAGAATAATATTATTATGCTTGTTATTTTTTTTTTTTTTTGGTGCAAGTTACTACAACACCATTATCCCATAGTTTTTAAGATCAAAGATACAACTATGTTAGTGTCCCTTGTTAATTTTACATTGTATTTTTTTTAAATGTAACTGCCTACTCCCAAACTGGCTTTTGAAGTAAAACACATAGACAAGTATTATTCTCCACAATTTTTTTATTGTGCATTAAAAAAAGAAAACAAATAACATTAGACATGCTATCTGCCAATAGAACCTAACCAAAAAAATATAGAAAATATACCAAATCAAATCATTATTCAACCAAAAACTAAAATAAAAGCCTCATGCATGTGTCATGCTTCTTAATATAGGGGTGAACAATGCCAAGAGTTGGTGAAAGCAGGGGTCAGTCATCTGGAGATAATTCTGAAAATAATCTGGATTATTCTCCTGGAGCTCCCGCAGCAAAGGCAAATGACATAATTGGTCACGATTAATAAAGCAACCAATTTTTGGTCCAAGAAATCCTCCTCCTCCTGTTCCTGGACTGGACTTGGGTCAAAGCAATAACTCCAAGGCCAATAATAAATAACACGTTATCTCTTCCGATTCCGCAGCATGGCTGGTTGATGAATGGCCGCTCAGAAACTAATTGAAAAGCGCGAAATGAAAAGCGCGAAATGAAAAGCGCGAATAAACACTCACCAACTTCTACTACTAACACAAAATTAGCAGAAGGAGCCCAAAGGGTGGTGCTAAAGAGCTGAAAAAACATGTAGTACGTCACTACATTCATGTTTGTTGGCCGACAATTGTGTGCCGTTTGTATGCAAGACAAGTTTGGGGCCAACGCCCTTCGGACAAAAGTCTGAGGTTTTGTCTGCGGAAAATCCGATCGCGTGTACGAGGCTTAAGTCATATAGATCTGGTTTAGAGTGAAAAAATATGTTAATTGGATGGCAAATCTAAATTATTATATGAATATGTAAGGATGACCAATAAATATTGTAATACCACTAAATATGTAGTGTCATGGGATTTGCAACTAGCCTGACTGCACTGATAATATTAATAATACAACAAATATCTTACAGAGGTAAAATGTAAACCTCTTATTATATTACTAGTGAATAATAACAATAATAACTTAGTCAAATGAGTTTTAGGCTTGTCCTTCACCCCTGTCCTTTAAAGCGGAGCTCCAGTCATTTTTTTTTTTAAAGCACCCCTGTGATAGTCGCAGTTTTTACCATGCAAATTGGCATAAGCTGCATATGTAATCATTTTGTGTTCCTTGTAAATCCAATGTTACTCACTGTCGCCTCTCGATCCTGTTAGCTTCCATCTTCAGTGTGAACATCTGAAGCCCGGTCGGACTTTCTTCCGGGATACGGTGCAGCTGGCTACCCAGCATGCACCTCCTGATCTCACGCCTGCGCAGTGTGAAGAAAGCAAGGCGCATTTGATGTAGCACAGAGGATGTTCTTTGACTCTTGGGATGGATGACACATATATCCCAGCAGCCAACAATAGTAAGGAAATACAAAGGTGCAGCACTGCAGGAAGCCCAAAGGTAATTAAACTGCAAAAAAAAATTATTACCCAAACATTGATGGCACAGCAGTAAGCAATGCCTGGGGCCAATGCAAAAAAAACAGGGTGGAACTCCGCTTTAACCACAAGCAACTGCTTGGTGTGCGGCTACATGCGAACAACAATGGTTGCTGTCAGCCTGTCATTACTTTTTACAGAGAGAGCAGCCACCACTATTTGCATGCACCTGTCATTCCAGCAACAAGAATATGCTATTTCTTACCACTGGAATCCAGAGTCTGCAGGTAATCGTCCATGTGAAGGAGGCCTTAGAAATAACTCAGACTTGTTTTGACCCTTAACAGGGTCACATGACCTTCAGCCATTTTGCACTGTAATAAATCTCTAGTGAGCCAATTTTAGCATAAAAGCAGAAATATTTTGACCTTCATGGAAAATGAAAATATTGTACCCAATGTCTTATAAAAGGGCAGTTTTACCATGTACTGTACATATGTGGACAGTATCAACAGCCCTTTTCAGTAAGGAAATGGGGTTGATTTGAAAGACAATAAGACTGTTCACTCTACAACAAAAGTTGAACGTTGTAGGGAATTATCCACAGAGCATAGGTATCGAGGTGAAGCTCTGCTGGCTTCCATTGTCCAATCATGCAGCCAAACATACTGTGTTTGTTATTTTCCTTGGGTATTCTTTGCAAAGTAAAACCTCACCACATTCACTAAGCACTGGGAAAAGTTGTATTGAAAAGTCTATTTGTCGTTAATGAATCAACCCCAATGTCTCTTTTGGATTTACTGATCTGTAGCAAAAAAATTATATTTACTTTTTCCATCCTAACCAGTCCTTGTTTTCTCTTTATTCTTAGCCTCTGAAACTACACGTTATGTCCGCAACATCTCTGAGGAAACCATAGATGGAAAGGTTGCTTCTACAAAGGAGAAAGTCTATCACACAAACTATTACTGAAATATATAAAATGACAAACACTATCCTCCTGTAGGGTCACTCATAGTTAACACACTTCCCTTTAATTTTTTATTTAAAACTATCCATTATATACTCACCACAATGCCAGCGTACGTACTTTCCTTCTACCCTTCCCAACTTTCCTTTATTATTACACAGTTGTTTCTCTGAGTTAGTGACCCACCACCGATCACTTTTCAGAGGTGTGACAATAATAGTTACATGTGTGGATGAGCCCTAACACTAACTTTAGTTTTGTCACTTTGCAAGGGAAGGTAAAGAACAAGTTCGTCCATAAGAGGAATCAAAGGATTATATGATGGCATATGAGGCCTACAGTTCAGTGCATGTGGAGCATCTTAGTGGAAGCATCAGATGGTAAGTAAAAGAATACCTGACAGTCCCTATTCAGGTAAGCTCATGTCCAGGGGAGAGGGCCAGGCAAAGTCAAAAAAAGGAATGAACTGGATGAACTTGGTCTGCACCTTCCCTCGCAGGTGGCCTTTATCCTGTATAGTTACAGCATTGCATTGGGCTTTGGTTCTTGCACTGGTGTGAGGGAGGTTTGAATAGAATGGCTATCATGAGTTTTACATCTATATATGAGATCTGAGATTTGTCCAAACTATGTTGAACACTGTTTACATTCATCAACCTCTAGACGTATTATGCCTCTATGATATATGTCATCTAAAATTGGCATCACCAGTGATATGTTGACATACGAATCGTTTAAATAATGGGACCGTACAAGTGCAGCCTAATTTACTGACTTTCAAGTGGACGAAGTATGTTGTTTGCTCATTCATGTTGGCATCTTTTTTCTAGTACAATAAACTACATGGGAGCACTGTTGGACATTTTGAACTAATACAACATCCAGAGGGAAATTGGGCCAATATAAATATATATGAGCCAGCTCCAGCTCCAATCCTATTTGAAGTCAATTCTTACAACAGGAAGAAATTACACTTTTGTTTATAGAGCTTTATGACGTATATTGATATACACTATATTACCAAAAGTATTGGGACACCTGCCTTTATACGCACATGAACTTTAATAGCATCCCAGTCTGGGATGAATTAGAGCGGAGACTGCGAGCCAGGCCTTCTTGTCCACATCAATGCCTGACCTCACATTCTGGAAGAATGGTCAAACATTCCCATAGACACACTCCTAAACCTTGTGGACAGCCTTCCCAGAAGAGTTGAAGCTGTTATAGCTGCAAAGGGTGGGCCAACTCAATATTGAACAGTACAGACTAAGACTGGGATGCCATTAAAGTTGATGTGCGTGTAAAGGCATGCATGCCATTACTTTTGCTAATATAGTTTCAATGAGAATGGCTTTAAAATCTACATAAATTGGGGGGGGGGGGGGGGTGCATTTTTGTACGTTTTTACCTTTAGTGTTTGTGTTCTTGGCCAAAATTTTAGAGCATTTTTTTTATATGTGACTTTAAATACATGTATATGTTTTATATGAGTGGGTTTATTGGACAGTTTAAGTAGGAGGGATATCTTATGTATGTATACCTTGGGGTTGAGTCTAAACCAGGATTTTATTGTGTAATGACTCAACTATTTCTGAGCTACAATATATTGATATTTGGAAAATGAAAGACATCAATCACCGATATTGTGCCAGGTCATTTACTATTGTAATGTCTGCAATGTACTTGTCATGCTACTTCCTAAGGCCAATTTTATTCTAATAAAGTTATCTGAATTTCCATACATTTCTGTTATGTCTGCATGTGTTCTTTGTTAATAGTAATGTGTAACTGGGTTGAAAATGAATCTGACGATATTACTGATTTTAGCAGTACGAGGTGATGATGGTGATGTTGAGCTTATTTTATCTTTCCTTTTTTTATTTATTTATTTTTTATATGTACTGGTAAGATACAGTATTTATGTGGAATTAGGACTGTATTTATGCTATTTGATGTTTAACTATATGTTTAGAAAAAAAACAAAATAAACATTTATAAAAAAAAAAAAGGAATCAAAAAGAATTTAAAAAAGAAAGCCTCTAATTACTGTAGTTTTAAGTTTTGACTAAAAATTACTACACATCGGCTGCATCTGATTGGATGTAGTCATTGGTCGGTCGTAAATGTCTGTTCTGGTCCAGATCCTTCGCCCTTCCCTTTTTCACCATTAGTAGCCTTTTACATAGGAAGGGGCAGGAATAACAGGGAAAACTAGAGAATCATTGACAGTTCTGATTCTGCTGGGGCCACTGGCATGGCATCCAAGATGGTGGCACCTAGCAGCAGTCTCAAGACTTTTGGATGTCTACACAAATATGTTATTCACATATGATCTTGTGGAAAGATTGGTTTTAAAATGAATAGTCTGGTAATAGGGTCTTTTTCTCTTTCCTTGTCAAAAGAAGTTTATTGAGTATACAATGTTATAAAGATACATAAAGATACATAAAGTAAGTTTACAAGGATCTATAAAGTAAGCTCATTGTTTTACAGTAGGGTTTATATAGGTAAATATCATGAAATTTCAAATATTAAACATTGGGTTCACGTAAACCTAAATTAAAGATATATATCATTTCCTTAGTTACTTTTGTAGGTATTTAAATGATTTATACCTACTATACATATTGTTTACAAGTAGAGTGTATATAGGTCAAATAAATTCTGATAATGAGCTTTAATCGTAAGGTGGAGAAAAGGAAAGAGAAAGAAGAAAAAGGGTTGAAAGGTAGAGGCATGTTCCACAAGGTTGTCCCGCTCGTCAGTTTATTATTCTTTTTAGTTCTCTTTGAAGCCTTAGAATGGGTGTCTCTGTAAGTCATTTAATCTGTTACCATGGCAACAGGACAGAGTCATTGAAATTTGACAGGAACTGTTGTTTTATCCAAGGATGCCAAAGTTTTTCAAATTTTGGAATTTGATTTTGATCGATGGCTACCATCTTAGCATGGGACATTGTATTATTCATTCTGTGAATTGTTTCTGCTAGTACCAATGTAGGAGATTTCCATGCCTTGGCCACTGTTTGTTTTGCAGCCGTTATTAGTTGGATCATAAGTTTGAATTGAGAGAGTGTTAACCATTCCGGTTTTAGATTAAGTAAAGTTAAATATGGATCTGGTTGTATTATTTTTTTAAATATTTTAGATGCAATCACGAAGACTTCCTTCCAGAAGGTTTGGATTACTGGGCACGTCCACCATATGTGTAAATATGTGCCTATTTCTGGGCATCCTCGAAAACAAAGAGTTGAGGTATTAGGTGAATATTTTGCCACTCTAGCGGGTACAAGGTACCAGCGAGTTAGGACTTTATAATTTGTCTCCAGTGCCAAGATGTTGGGTGAAGATGACTTAGATGTGAGCCATATATTAGACCAGTCCGTGTCTTCTAAAGTTCGTCCCAGGTCCTCCTCCCACCTCTGAACGTAAGAGGGTCTATTAAGATTTGCTACTCCATATAATTGATTATAAAGTGATGAAATTGTACCTTTAGCAAATGGATCTTTTGTACAGATTGATTCAAAAATGGATAATTGGGATAATGGTGTATCCCCCTTTAGGAATGGTGTATAGAAATTTTTGATTTGGAGATATCTAAATATCTCAGAGTTTGGTAGATCATATTTTTCTCTAAGCGATGGGAATGAAAGGAATGATTTAGATGCTATGAAGTCATTTAGTGTCTGAATGCCTGATGTTGTCCAAGCTTTAAAAGAATTTGGGTAGATCCATGCCGGATAAAAGGCCGGATTTCTGATAAAAGAAAGGAGAGGATTGTGTGGAGATTGTAACTGATATTTGGTTTTTAGTTTATTCCAGAGAGATAAGAAGTGTTTAGTTATGGGATTATGAATTTTAAAGCGGTCTTTAGGATCAAGCCATAATAAATTTGATATTAATAGAGGGTCATTTTCTGAAGCCTCTATAAATACCCATAATGGGATTTCCTGTTTTGCATGGTATTTCGACAGACTGGCCAAATGTGCTGCTCTGTAGTAGTTAGTAAAATTAGGGTATCCCAGGCCTCCTTTATTTTTGGGAAGATGTAGTGTGTGTATAGGTATACGTGGTTTAGAAGAGCCCCATATAAACGAAGTTGCTCTTTTTTGTACTATTCTCAAAAAATAGGAAGGAATTGGAATAGGGAGGACTCTGAATAGATAAAGCAATTTGGGTAGAATAGTCATTTTGATTGCATTAATCTTCCCTATCCAGGATAAAGGAAGTTGCGACCATTGTTTTATTAGATTTGTGATCTGTCTTAATACAGGAGGATAATTGGTTGAGAATAAGTCAGAATGAGATGCTGTTAAATGAATTCCAAGATATGGGATTGATTTTTCTGCCCATGTGAATGGGAGTGCAGCCGTAGCCGGGATCATTTCCATGTTTGTGAGTGAAATATTAAGCACTAGGCATTTCTTAGGATTAATCATAAGGCCGGATAGGGCTGCAAATCCATCAAGAGCTGGTATTAAGTTAGGACCAGAGACCTGTGGTGATGATAGAAAAAGTAATATATCGTCTGCAAATATACATAATTTGTGTGTAATACCTCCTACTTCAATGCCAGTTATAGTTTGGTTTGTTCTGATGTATTGGGCCATGGGTTCGAGTATAAGGGCAAATAATAAGGGAGATAATGGGCAACCCTGTCGGGTACCTCTTTCGATATTAAAGGCTTCAGATTTGTATCCAGCATATTTTATATAGGCTTTGGGTTTATTATATAATGCTTTGATCCATGTTAAAAAGTGGGGTCCAAAACCCCATTTTTGTAATGAATATTGCATATATTGCCAGGATACTGTGTCAAATGCCCTCTTAATATCGAGAGATAGAAAACATAAAGGGATTTTCCGTTTTTTAGCAATATGTGCCAATAACACTGCCCTGCGTATATTATCGCCTGCCTGTCTATTTGGCATGAAGCCTACTTGATCTCTATGTATTAATTTTCCTATAATGCTATTGAGGCGTTTTGCTATTATTTTTGCTAATAATTTAATATCGAGGTTTAACAGAGAGATAGGCCGATAATTCACACAGGAAGTATCATCAGAAAGGGGTTTTGGGATCATACAAACAATTGCCATTAGTGTTTCTTGCCGAAAAGAATGTCCATCTAGAAGTTTGTTAAAAGTTTCAGTGAGAATGGGAGAGAGTATTTCTGAGAATGTTTTATAGTATAAAGCCGAGTAGCCGTCTGGGCCTGGTCTTTTGTTAAGTTTTAGGTCTTTTATGGCGTTAGCAACTTCATCTATAGTTATAGGCTCATCCAAACTGCTTTTTTGATTCTGAGATAACTCAGGTAAGGTTATTTTTGAGAAGAAGGATTCAGCTTCTGTAGGATTAAATTCATTGTTTGTCTTGTATAAAGTTGCGAGATGTGAGTGAAATTTATGGACTATTTTAACTGGATTACAAGTGTAAACATTTTTTGATAATTTCAAACGTATTGGTTTGAAAGATTTGTTAGTTGAATTTAATGCCCGAGCCAAATATGTACCTGGTTTGTTTGTATTCATGTAGAAATTGTGTTTGGAGCGTTTGAGGGATTTATCAACTGACTCAGTGAGAAATAGATCGTATTCCAATCTAGATTTTTCCAGATGAGATTTTGTACTCTGAGATGGATTATCTTGAAATGATATGTAGGCTGCATTAAAATTGAGTTCTAGTTTTTTTGCTAGATTTTTGCGTTCCCGTTTAAATAGTGCCATTTGTCTTTGTATTGTACCACGCAAGACAGGCTTATGAGCTTCCCACAGTGTTATTGGGGAGATGTCTGTTGTATTATTAATTGATATGTATTCCTTTAAAGCTTGTTCAATGGCCATCTGATGTAGTGGGTGTTTGAGCATTATGTCCGGTAAGTACCACGTTGGGTCATGCGCTTTTGGTATGGCTGAGGCTATAGTAGTGTATACTGCATTATGGTCAGACCACGGAATCGGAATTATATCTGATGCAATAATTTCTGGTATCATTCCTATTGTTAGAAAAATATGATCTATTCTGGTGAAGGTTTGATGAGGGTGCGAGAAATAAGTGAATTTCTTTTTCATTGGGTTACTTTCTCTCCATGAATCTACCAGATTGTATTTGGAAAGAAGTTGAGAAAAAGGTAATCTAGAGGTTATTTTGGATGGTGTAAAAGGTGATTTATCTAGAAATGGGAGGAGGACCTGGTTCGAATCCCCACACATTATCACTGTTCCTATTTTGTGTGTATTAATCACTTGTAATATATGTGAGAGGAATGGTGTAGGTTGTTTGTTAGGAGCGTAGTAGGAAATCACCGTGATTGCTGTATCCATTATATAACCCATGAGTATCAGGTATCTACCTTCTGGGTCTTTAATTTCTGATGATAAGGTGAATGGTGTGGATCGGTGAAATGCAATTAGAGTTCCCCTTTGCTTGATACAGGCAGAAGCCGTGTAAATTTGTTGATAAAAAGGAGAAATATATTTTGGAGTAGAATCTTTGGTGAAGTGTGTTTCTTGGAGGCATACTATGTGAGCCTTCTTGTTATGGAAAGTACGGAAGGCTTTGGTCCTTTTTTGAGGGACATTTATTCCCTGAACATTCAGGGAAAGTATATTCAGTGGTGCCATGGCAATAGATCAAATAGTTTTGACTTACTTTTTGTTATGCAGAGCTGACTGCGCAGATCAACCTGTGTGGACTGAAGAGATGAATAGATAGAAAAGAAACCAGTGAATTCTGGAGTAAAGAGTAAACAAAAAACATATGAGATTAGATGATACATTGTATAAATTATTTTTTGCAAGTAATCACAATTTACCCGTGAAAGAGAATAAATATCTCTCTCAGGGGAATAAGTGCCTTCGTCACACTCCCACATAATATGGTTGGGAGAATGAGGAGGGCTAATGGGGGTACACGGATCTTCCGCTTACAGGAGAGAAGTGCTATGTCAAAAGACATCAAAATGATGTTTCATTAATTGGAGTGCAGAATATAGTTTTTGTTGAAATTATTTATTCCAGGGTGGTTGTATATGGTTAGTCTTGCCCTAGGCGAAATAATTCAGTTAGAAAGGTACTGTTAATAACTTTGGTATTGATGAAGATAGTTTGAATTATTTTGGGATTTTAACCCTTTTAGAGTAAACAATTACATATTTTATTCATATGTAACTGTTTAGATATGTTAACTCATAAAATTGAGGTTGTATTGCTTCAGATTAGAATAAACAAAAACATAATTCTAGGAACTAGTTAGGTAATAATATATTTGTTTTAAGAAAAGAAAGAAAAAGCTTCCATTACTTCTGGATTATTGAACATATTTGTCCTAAAAAGTAATAAATCTATTGTTATTACCTGATAATATATAACTGAACAAGAATTTCCTTATTTCACTTATATATTCTAAGGCTATATGAATCAGAAGTAATAAGAAATATAACTGGAATGTAACATGATCCCACACAGTGTGTGACTATCAGAATGCAGTTACATTCAGTTATAAATATAGGTTTTTTATAGAGAACCATCTCTTAGTATAATAAATGAAGAGATATCAGGAATTAGGATGTCAGTCCATTGAATCTTCTTGGTCCATGGATGATGTGGCATAACGGCCTCTTTTGTGAGAATGATGATTCCCATTTTGTTCTGAAATTTTCTGGGTGCTGCCTGAAGGTGAAGATGACGCCATTCTTCTGCGTGTGGGAGTGTTGCTGCTTGTGGGTTCTGTCAGATTTAATTTTAAAAGGGTTTGTTGTAGTTCATCTGCTGATCTGCTTCTGTAAATTGTACCTTGGTAGTTAAATCTGACTGAAAAGGGGAAGCCCCATTGATACATAATGTTGTGGCATTGCAGTTCCATTAGTTGGGGTTTCATGGATCATCTTTTAGTAATAGTAAGTTGGGATAGGTCAGCAAAAATTTGATAAATGTGTCCTTGAAAATTAAGTTCCTTTTTTTCTCTTGCAGCAATTAGTATTTGTTCTTTCGTTCTGTAATAATGAAATTTTGTGATTATATCACGTGGGGGTCCATCTTTCTTTTTGGCTGTGAGGGCTCTGTGTACTCTGTCCAGTTCTAAACGTTCAATAGGGATATCTGGCTTTAGTTCTTGTAATAGAGCAGTAATAGTAGATTGCAGGTCTGTCACAGTTTCAGGTATTCCTCTTATGCGCAAGTTTGAACGTCTGGCTCTATTTTCGTAATCTTCGAGCTTAGTTTGAAGTATTAAATTCTCTTTTTTTAATTGTTCCAATTCTGTTATATTTTCTTGGGTTGTAATTTCAATTTCATCCATTTTTATTTCTAAGGCTGCGGTGCGGTTTCCCAGCTCTCTTATTTCTTTGGTTAGGCTTTTTGTTATTTGGTCTGAGGTTTGTTTTAAAGCCTTATGAAGCATCTTTTCAAATTGTAATAATATTACTGGGGATACTGAGGAGGCTTGTGGAGAAGTTTGTGAGAGGATTTGTTCTGTATCTGACTCAAATGGAGAGTCTTGCTGTGACATTTTCTGTCTGTGAGAGCGCCCTGATGCAGTATCTTGTGAGGTGACTGGAGCTGCTTCAGCTGCAGTGAGTGCCTGTGAGCTCTTTGTGAGGTGATTTTTATTTCTGCCACGGTTTCCTCCCAGTACCATATTTCCTGCCCAAACTTTCACAGTTTGTTCCCTGGGGCAAAAAGGTTCAAATGGATACCTTTTGAGCCTGCAGGCTCCGCTTTGTCCTTCTCTTCTCTCCTCAGCGGTGTGGAGCTCTAACAATGCATGTCTGCTCTGCTTGGCTCCGCCTCCTGCCCCCTCGGGTCTTTTTCTCTTTCAATAGTGTTTAATTGGTTATTACAAAAAGATAACATGCAAAAATTCTAGCTGGGGATGGGGGCTAGTTTTTGATAATTGCAATATGGGTTCGTTTGCAAAAGAAGGCAAAGAAAACAAGATATGTAAAAAGAAAAAAAAAACCCAGAGAGCGGATATACTGTAACAGCAACAGATAGGCATGGTTCAGAAGCCGTAACAGTCTAAAGGGTCCTGTGAAGGCTCCCAACAATAATGGGGCATACCTAGGGCCCTTCAATATCCATATAGTGGTACAGTATAGGTATACATCCTATATAAATTCAAAAAAGGAAGGCCCAGGCAGAAACCAAGGGGTAGTTGGGTAAGAGGGTGGTACAAATGGAAAAGGAGTTGTGCACCCAGCAGATGGAGAAGAAGAATAAATACAAAGAATACTAGGGGGGAAGGGGGTCAAGAGATTAGGGGCCAAGAGAGGGGTGAGGATATGGGCTTGGGAGCATCGAGGCCGCCCATCATAAGCAGCCTAGGCTGGCTGGGGGGAGAGTTGGGAGGGCAATAGGGTCTTTTTATCAGAAAGAAAGGAACAATACAGAAACACAAAAAATGTAAACACAAGGCAAGGTGGGTAGTTGTGAATGGAAGAAAGAGAGATAGACTTCAGTAGAAAACAGTGACAATTGTTTTTTTAAAATGATCACCCAAGAAATTTGTAAAGAAAAATGAGACTGAATGCTGTATGCTGCACCTAAAGAAAAGCCAGTAACGGCATGCCCAGCATAAGTGGAGGGTCTACATGACTGGGTTACTGGGTAGGCTATAACTAATAGGAGGTTGCTTGCAATTAAGTACCAGGGGCCTTCCTAATTGGGTAATATGGGGGGGCAGGGTGTGGCTGGGTGTGGCTGGGAGTGGCCGGGTGTGGCAGGGGATTCCAGTGTCAGGGAGGAGCCGTTTGGAGTCAGTCCGAGCCCGGCAGCAAGAAGAAGTTTTCCCTCCCTCCCAGTACTTTGGTTTCTTGTTCATTTAATTGAGATTTTTGAGTCAGTTTTTTTTCCTTCGTTCATGGTATTTGGTACAATTGAGGGGTTGTTGTAGCAGTAAGCAGGGGTCTCAGGTTGGTGAAGGTCAGAATGTTTCACTACAGTACGTGGAGTGGAATGGGTTGGGCCTATCTCGGTATGGGTACCTTCCCGACTAAGGAAGTAAGGGGCTATTGGTCATCGGGCTGCATCGGGTGTAAAAAACTGTTTAAAAGTTTGTCCCTGAGCTGGTGTAACTGCGGCTAGGGGCCAGGATGGTAAAGTGGTTGGTGATACAGCCGATGCGATAGAAAACCTTCCTTCATTAACCTGAGACATAGATTCAGTCAGATAATTTGGGTTAAAAAAGTTCTTGTTTAAGAAAATGGACTAAAAAAGTTCAAAATTGTATTTATGGTTATTAATAAAGGGCTGTTATGGCCATTGAAATCCAGAAATGTGTCACATATTTATTTAAAGGTATGGGTTGGGATAAAGGGTAATATAGGTAAGCTATGGCAGCCGCAACATCAGCTATACTTGTCATGATGTTTCTATTAGATTTAATTCCTGCACTAGCTTCTTCAAGCACTTCTTGTGTGCACTTACCTAACCCAGAAGGACGTTCACATACATGCCTTGGCTCAATCATCTCCTAGTTGCTTGCCTTTTCACTCAATGAACGCCTATTTTGTGGGCTTCAATTCTAGGCTTGTGTTGCAGTTTTATTGTCTTTCAGAAAACATTTGGTTGACAAACTTGATTTCCACTGTCATATTCATTTTATAGATAATTTGCTATTATCCATGTTACATTAATATGTATTCTTAAATCTTAAATCTTAAATCTATCACAGTAATTAGCAGTTGAATCGTCTAGCCCAACCTGTTAGAACCTCTCCCATATATTCATAAAAACAAATTCTGTCTGTAGACATTATCTGTGCCAAGTCACTTATTGCATGAACAGCAATATAAAGAACAGAGTAATCCATTGATTGATTAACAAAAGAAAACTAATTACTCTCTTCTTCATCATTGCTGTAGGGTTTGGATAGACACTTTAGGAAAAGTTCTAATCATTTTTATAACAATTATCATTCATCTTGTGACATTAAAATAATATCATACCATCTGCAGAAAGAACTGCCTCAATTGATGACGGAATGTCTAGACGATCCATTAAATTGTAAATTCACCTTTTCACGAAAAATGAAAGGGTGAATCGACTCCAAATATTCTGGCAACCCCTCCAGACCCTGTTGTACATAGTGGCCATGATGATAGTCAGTCAGGGGCTGTGTATTGCAGTGTACGGTGTGTATAAGCCAATGCAGCGACAGCTCTAGGCATCATGGCCGTGAGGTCCAGAGGGCGTTGAGGGTATTTTTTTTGTATAATCTTTATTTTATATTTTCAAAATAACATACATTGAGAGAACAGACCACAACAAAACAAGAGGGAGAAAAGACAATAAGTGTCTGAGGGGGGATACATGGGGACAAGGGAGGGAATTGGGTTGTATGCATATAGAAACCTCTGATACATTCAGATAGCAGACCTCATATGACTTCATCAAATTATACCCCACGCCACAGGGGGGCTTGTGAGTATTTTAACCGTTGTATCAAAACAGGATTGCATACTCATATCTAGGGTGTAACATCTCACTTGCTACATCCAATATAACCCAAAGCGAGATGGTGTTGGAAGGGGAGAAGAAGAATGGGCATACCTGAGAACAAAGAAAAAAATAATCAAGCAGCATGACAGCAGTTATCGTAAGTCAGTAACTGTTACAGAAAACCTAGGGGTTTGAGGTGCGTAGGTCTCAAGAGATTAATTATGTACCATCATCCTTCAAACTGCCTGCCTGGGAGTGGCAGAAGGTGGTGTCTGCATCATATTAGACGTATAATGTATCCAAGTGGCCCATATAGCGTAAATTTTATCGTATCTGTCCTTGCAGTTCGCCATCCACTCCTCCGCTGCCATAATAGATTTGAGCAATCGCACCCAGTCGGGTCGCCCCGGAACATGGGCCGACTTCCAATGTATAGGAATCAGACGCCGGGCAGTATTTAAGAGGAGCGGGAGAATTGATTTACGGTAAAGGCTTAGAGAGGTGGATGGCACGTGCAGCAAGAACTCTAATGTGGAATCCTGCTGATCTTGTTGAGAGTATTTGAAGTTAGTTTACCTTTTGCTTTTCATGAAAAGGTGAAATTACCCTTTAAGAAGTCATCAAAGTACCACCTGCATTGCACTTTACCCAGTGCTGCTGGGGCCCCTTCATCCACTGCTTATAGTGTTCATTAGGTGGTGGTTTTTGCAATGTGTGCCTGGATGTTTTCCGAAGCATAGTGCTAAACATTTTGGGTGGACTCTAGTCAGATGTATAGCAGGACTGTGTAGGACAACTGCTCGTTGGTTAAATCATTCCTTTAAGCAGCAGGTGGGAATGAAATGATCGCATTGGGTACAGCCCGATGTTGGCAGGCATTGACATTTTGTTAAATGGCCCACCTCCTCCTGTGCAGTTGTACTGGATGGTCATCAGGCAGTGAAGACTGATCCATTGATAGAGCTTCCGGAGCCCACCCTGCAGAGCTAAGGCTCTCTTCTCGTTATGCAGAGCCTTTCCTTATCTCTTAGCAATATTACAATAAACATGGGCGTAGAACCTTTCCAAAGAAGAAATTATGGAAAATAATCAAATCACATTAAGTGTTGAAATAATTGAAGTGAAATGCAGGTGGAAATTTTGCACTGTTTTTTCCCACAGTTGCCCCGACATGTTATTCATGTTTACTGTGAGATTTTATAAGGTTTTCAGGCAAGTTTGTACTGACTCACGCTTATTGCAGGAACTATGAGCCATTGCTGCAATAGATCGGTAATGTGCCACATTAAGCAACATTCCTTCCAGGAGATACTTGTCCAGCCCTATCTGAAATCAGAAGATGCCTATAAAATATACTGCAGTGTCCTCATTCCATTAATTTTCTCCAGACTATGAATAGATTAAATTTTATAGACAGTACTAATGGGTTCTTAAGGGATGTTCCAATTGAATGCACAATAACACCGTGTTCATCGTTGCAACTAAGGGAAAAAAAGAAAAGGGACTATTTCATATGGCAACCAACATATTTACAGCTGTAATTTTGCCTGGACAAATAGAGAGAGTAAATCTCCCCATTATGGACACATACAACAGTAACAATCTGACAGAGTTTAAAATCTAAAATTTAAAAAATATATATATATTGGTCACCCCATTGGCACCCCAATGTGTTTTTAATGGTGTAGGCTCTAGGGTTATTATCTTAGTCTTGGCCTGGTGAGTCACAGATCCAGGAAAAGTATGGAGGACAACAGTTTAGACTTAGCAAACTTTACTAGCTGCGTGCTTGCTGTGATATACAAACAGTATGATCACTACATCTTTCTATGAAGTACTGTAATCAACATATGGAGCAGTAAATGAGGAAAAACGTCTGCTCAAAAGAAATCTTTAAAGGCTAAGCTCACTCTTTCCAGAAAATAGCCCATGCAGGCAATGGGCCCTTGCACTACATGGTGTTGCTGAATCTGAAGACAAAAATCAGCAGAAAATCTGATAGTGTGTATGGAACTTAACGGAATCTGATCTCAGCTATGTGCTGTGTGGGGAGGGGGAGATCTGTTGAGTGTCCTTTGTGTAGTGTGGGCAGTGCCGGGACAAGGTCATCTAGCACCCCCCCAAGTGTGAGCATCCTGTCTCATCATAAATCAATCCCCATTAAAAAAAAACTACACTAATAAGCACACTCACCCCTAAGCATAAATTCTGTCTGCAAAACAAAATTCTCCCTGAACAAAAATGCAAATATTCCCCCTCCTCCCTGTTCAAATCCTCCCTCCCAGCACAAATCTTTGTCCCCCATCGCACCTCCCAGCAAAAATCCCACCTTAATTCCCCCCCCCCCTATCACCCCAAAAACCTGCCTAGCACAAATCCTCTTCTTAAATGTTCCATCCTAGCACAAATCTTCTCCCCCAGATCCCCTCTGCCAGCACACATTCCCCCCCAATCCCTCCTATTAGCCCAAATTTCCCCACCCCTCCTGGCACAAAATCCCCCCCCCAACACAAATCTTATTTCTCAAATCCCCCTCCTAGGGCAAATTCCTCCAAATCCCTCCTCCTAGCACAACACCCTCCAAATTACGCTTCCCAACACAAATGCTGTGTGTGTGTACAGTCCAATGGGATCTCAGAGTGATCCTGTCTCATGTGCTGTATGGAGGAGCGCTGTTCTGACAGGAGGGGAGAGCACAGTAAGGGTGTGGGAACACCACATAGTACACCTCCTCTTGGCTCTTTCCTGTCTGCCTCTTCTCTCTCGCTGCTCCAGCCTTCAAGCTGCCATCCCCTTGTCCTGGCCCTGCATGTGGACGGGGGTAGGTGAAGGAACTTTGTGGCCACCAGCCAGGTACAACATCCAAGGGATGGCCAGCCTGGGGATCACAGCCCACCTCAGCACCCTGCTAGATCCAGCTATGATATAAGAACAGGATTTTGCCTACGTCCCTACTTCTAACTCAGGCTATGTGCTGCCCCATCATACCTTCAAAGGTAGAGTCCATGTATAGATAGTATAGACAGGAGTCAATTAATGGCATTTCCCAGTAGCTGACCTTTTTTGGGGCAAACCCCAGGTCCAAATGGCCTCCTACAAGACGAAAGTACTAGCAGTAGTTGACATTCTTTCACTCCTCACGGGTGCAGTATGGGCACTCCTTTTCCACACCGTTCCCATCCACCAACTGTAAGCAACCCCCCCTATTGCCCTGGCTCTGGACCACTGACCCTCATTTATAACACAGGAGCAGTGTGTTGGACCCAAGGATAATGCGTCAAAAATCAAATAATGGGAAAGCCATTCACCCTTACCCCGCCGGGGCAAGCATCTACCTAGCATAATTTCAACTCACTTACAGCCCCACATTTAGATTTGGGCAGGTGCTATAGGATTTTATCACCCACTGGCTTCTTGTATCTTTCTGAGACTCCACTGGCGAAGCCTTGTGGCCAGAGACTCCTACCATTAATTTATGCTTAATGGGAAGAAGTAGAACCTTCATCACTAATGCATCCTTTTAGAACTGCAGGTGATGTAGTGGCCTGGGGGGGGGGGGGGGGGGCATGGGGGGAGTGGAATAGCTTGCAGCAGGCAGATGTAGGCATCAGCAGGACTCCTACGGGGGGGGGGGCGGGGCAGAAGGGGAGGAAGCCCTGAGCCCAAAAATTTACTGAAGGGGTGTCTCTTGGCGCAACCTTTCAGGTAAAGTGCCGACTCGCATTTCTCACAGATCACCTACACCGAACATTTGCAGAGCTGCAGCAGTGTGCCAAGTGCACTCCTGCACCCGGCACTAGATAGAAAGAACGCACTGACTTCTCTAAAGTCAGTCCGGTGTGACGTCATTCAAAGGCCGGGAGGTGGGATTGGATAAGGGAGAGAGAGTAGCACTGATGCCTGCTGGGAATGTGTGTACAAGTGAGCTGTAATTTAAGCAGGGACTGGGCTGGCAGAACCTTCTTCATAATTAATTGTTGAGACATTGACAGTGTAATGTTGTGTTACACTGTTAGTAATCAGGCTTTTCTAATTAACTGGCTGGAGTGTTTGACTGTTTAAGGGAGGGAGGGGGCAGCATGAATGTGTTAATGTAGAATTAAAAGCAAAATCCAAAATGTATGACAATATTGTACATAAATGAACTCTAAAATATGGTCATAAAATGAAAATGATAATGATAATAGAGTCCACAATGTGGCACAGATAGGTGGATGATGAGGATGATGTAAGTCCACATTCATGGCAGCCTTCCGGTGGGAGTGAAAACCATATTCCCAAAGACACTGATAAACAAGGAAACCTTGTTCTGGTTTTCCTTCCTCTCTGTCGGCCGAAGTACATCCAGCGCTTCTGGAACCAGCTAGAGGACACACATCCACGGCTGGGAGAGATTGACCTCACGGACCCCCTTGATTGCCTTGGGACTTTTTTATGCCTGAACACTTCTTCTTAAATGTGAGTGCAAACTATGTTGTTGCCTTTTTATTAAAAGTTGTTTTAAAGTCTGCACCCAGAGGCGCCTCCGTTTCCTTGTTTTTTACTGCCACTGGTCACTGATGCATTAGTGACCAGTGGCAGGTAATTAAACCCTTTGTGCTGCATTAGTGGCACCAGTGTCTTTATTAATGAACCCCTTATGCCGCAGCATGAAGGGGTTACTAAACATTGCAAGTGGCCACTGAAGCAGAAAAAAATTAGAACCACCACTGCCCACCAATAAGGAAGGATGTTTGAAACAGCACTACCACAAAAAGAATAATGTAGAATTCCAGCTAAGGCCCCTTTCACACTGGAGATCAGATCAGGTCCGCTTGTCGGTTTTTCAGGTGGACTTGATCAGATGGTCTATTTATTCTAATGGACAGTTAAGTGCAAATGGACTTGTGTCCATATACACCAGCCTACCTCCGATCCACTCAAAAAAAAAAAGCATGAAAGGAGATCCATCCTCTTCCATTTAGGTGGATTGGAGAGTAGTTGGGTATAAATGGACATAGGAGTCAGTTTCCTACTGGGCCATCCATAGAGCAGAATGGGGTCTCTGTCTGTGTCTACTCTGCATAAACTGAATAGACACGGACATATCATCCTCCGGCTCTGCTCTGATCAGCAGGGGATCTGTGAGCTTATCCCACCCCGTGTGAAAGAGACCTAAACCTAACTAACTTTAGAAATGCCCCCTCCTACCTACTAACACTAACCGACCAACCCATCTTCAGCCCACTCTGGTCCGGCCACATGATGTCCCCTGTGTGAGCCAGCGGTGTATGCAGGGGAGAGGAGAGTGCACCAACAATAGCTGGGACATGGGAGCCTATGGGTGACATCACCACTCTAGGGTTTACCAGCCATTGTCCAGGCTCTTCTCCTTTCCCCTGCAGCCGGCACTGGCTAACACAGGGGATCACATGACCGGAGCAGAGTGACCTGCATTTAAATAAATATAGACATATTGTTTTTGTTTTTCACAGGTTACTCAGCATATGTGTTAGGAGGGGGATGGGAGGCAAGTCACGTTTAAACTGGAATTCTACTTTAAAAGGAGCTTAAATAGCATAATATCACTGACCACCTTTGCTGGGGGTTATTATTGCTGCTATTGCCACCAATTCTGGGGATTATTATTGCAGAAACTGCCATCAATGCTGGGGGTAATTATGTAGGCTGGCACCAATACTGGGGATTATTGCAGAAACTGCCATCAATGCTGGGGGGTAATTATATAGGCTGGCACCAATGCTGGGGATAATTGTTGCAGAAACTGGCACCAATGCTGTTTTTTTTTTTTTATTGCTGCTACTGACACCAATGCTTGGGATTATTTTTGCAGAAACTGGCACTAATCCTGGGGGTTATTATTGCAGAAACTGGCACTAATGCTGGGGGTTATTGTTGCTATTGACACCAATGCTGGGGGGTTTTATTGCATAAACTGGCACTGATACTAGGGGTTATTATTATGGAAACTGTCATTCATGCTGGGGGTTATTTTTGCATAAACGGGCACAGGTGCTGGGGGTTATTATTGCTGCTACTGACATCAATACTTTGGGCTTGCTACTGGGGGTGCAGGTACCTAGGGCTCCGAAACTATTTCTTCTTGGGGTGTCTGGATTGCGTGTACCCCGACACTCCAGGAAACTGCTAGGCCATGTACTTACGGCGGCGAGGTGCCTGGTCGCCCTGCACTGGAAAAAACAGGCTCCACCCACCCAAACAGATCTCTATACCAGAATAAAAGATATAGAGCTAATGGAAAAAATGACAGCCCGACTACAGGACAGAATGGAGGCGCATGATAAGGTCTGGGAGGATTGGCACAGGCGAGAAGACCCACCCTAAGCCGGCGGCTGAGTCTCCCCCCCTTCCCCCCTCTCCCATCCTATTAGTTCTTTTTTCTTTCTCTTTCTCTTTTCTATCCTTCTCCTTATTGTTAGATTATGTTCAGATTAAAATAGATACACGCTGGTTGACAAATTTAGATGATATGGAATTTGCTACATTACTACTGTACTTGGATGAATATATCCTGCTGTCTACTGACTATCAGTTTGATTGTCCGCCAGATGTACTTTGTTTCTTGCGATTTAAATATCTTTTGTATCTATATATATTTGTAACTAATAAAAACTGTTATTTGAAAAAAAAATACTGTGGGCTTGAATTATTGCATAAACTGCCATTTATGCTGGGGGTTATTACTGGCACAGATGCTGGGGGATATAACTGCAGAAACTGGTACTGATGCTGGGGATTGTTATTGCTGCTAATGACACCAATGTTGGGAATTATTCATTTGTAAACCGGCACTAATGATGTGGGTTATTATTATGGAAGCTGTCATTTATGTTGGGGTTATTTTTTGCATAAACGGGCACCAATGCTGGGGGTTATTATTGCTTGCAGAAACTGACACAAATGGTGTGGGTTATTATTGCTAAAACTGCAGTTTTTTTTTTATTGCTGGCATGTGAGGGGCTATTATTCCTGCTACTCCCAGCAATGCTGGGGTTTACTTTTGCGTAAATTGGCACCAGTGCTGGGTAATATTATTGCATACAATACATACATATAGTGTTCATATTCTTCTGCATAATACATATAGTTGAAATGTGTAAGTGAACTCTGTTTCAAATTAATTCAACTTAAATATTTTTGGGGTATCAGTTATTGTAAAGTTTTCCCAGCGTTTTCTTAGAGAAAACTATCATATTTTGCATCATTTGTTGCTAGGTTTTTCAGCTTTTTTTTAGCTTTTCCATCAGCTTTTACTGTATTTCTTTTTTTATTATTATTATTCATTTATTTATTTTTTTGTTCGGTAAGGTATTAGAGTTAAGGTTAGGTTAGGGTTAGGATTAGGGGATGGGGTTAGGGATTAGGATTATTACTATAATTTTTTTTTTTTTGTTAGGGTTAGGGTGTTAATACTTTTACTACTTTTACTACTACTACTAATAATAATACATGAATACATAAATGTAAAATAAATACACAAATAAATAAAAATATTCATAAATAAATAATAAATAAATACATACAAAAAAAAACAAAAAACATTGTAATAACAATAAATAAATAATTAACCCCTAAACTTAACCTCTAACTTTTAAAAAAATTATAATAATAAAATAATATTAAATGACTAAACACCATAGCCCTAATGCAAAATAAATAAATAAATACATTATTATTTAATATTATTTTTTATTATTATTATTATTATTAATAATAATAATAATAATAATAATAATAATAATAATAATAATAATAATAAAAAATTATTATTGATATTATTATTTATTATTGTTTTTTGCTCAGGTTTCATTTATCATGATTTAATTATTGTTATGAATATTATAATTATTATTATTAATAATATGAATACTAATAATAATAATAATGATAATTATTATTATTTTTTTTTTTTTTACAGTTAGGGATAATTATTATTTTTTTATTATTTATATATTGCATATTATTAACTTATTTTATTTATTATTTATTTATGATGATTTTTAGTTTTTTGTGTATTTATTTTTCATTTATTTATTAATATATTATTAGCAATTAGCATTTGAGCAGAAAAAAAAGGCAAATGGCGCGTTCCTATTCCTTTCTATGGGAATAAAAATGCACAAATCTGCTCAATTTGAGCTCCAGAACTTTTTCGTGCTTCAGGTGTTTGGCTTCAGGCGACTTGGAGTGGAGATGAGAACCATCTCCATAGAGAATAATAGATTTTTTTTCTCTGCCAGCGTTTTAGAGCTTTGAGCAAGCTACAAAATGTTGAGGTGGGAAAGAGGCCTTATGGTAGACTAAGCTGTTAAAAAGTACATTCTTTATAAAATACATTTGTAGCACCACATAGCTTATAGCTTTTTTCCACCAAACTCCAGGAGTTATTGATTTAATTGCTTCAGGCTTACATCCTGGAAAAACAGATGAACATGAATTTCTGCTTTCGCCTATACATCTGGTGTGTAAACAAGATAACACCCAGATGCTTTGCATGTAATGATTGTCCATCATTTAAAAAAAAAAAAGAGGTGCTAAAAGAAAATTGGCAACAATATATAAACAATTAAATGGTGACACCCAATGCCTCATTAGTATAAAAAGAATCAATAGCAGAACACATGCATCTGTGGCCCTGTCTCAGATCCAGCTGTGTAGTTTCCTCTGTAGTATCTTCTTGTCAAGCTTTTCTTTGTCACCATGAGCAAAAAGCAAGGAGTTAAGGGCTTAGGGAGCACAGGCTCCAGCTCTGGTCATAGCTTTAGGGTTTCTTCTGGAAGATATAGCTCTTGTGGATTGTATGGTGGTGGGGCAGGAGGGAGCTTAAAAGGTGGATATGGCTTTAGTGGTGGATCAGGTAATGTTGGAGCTGCCTGTGGAATTTATGGTGGTGGGGCAGGAAGGAGCTTAAAAGTTGGACATGGCTATAGTGTAGGGGCAGATAATGTTGGAGCTGCCTGTGGTTTTAATGGTGGATCTGGTTTTGGTGGTGGATCTGGTTTTGGTGGTGAATCTGGTTTTGGTGGTGCAGGTCAGGGAGCTGGCTCTGGTTTTGGACATGGAGGTGAATATGGCTTTGAATTTGGAGGGGGTCATGGGGGTGGATATGGAGAAGATCAAGGAATACTCAATTTCAATGAGAAGCACACCATGCAGAATTTGAATGACCGTCTGGCCACATACCTTAACAAAGTGCGAGACCTAGAGGAGGCCAACAGTGAACTAGAAAAGAAGATCCGCCTGTGGTATGAATCTCAAAAACCAAAGCCAATCAATGACTACAGTCATTACTTCAAAGTTATTGATGAGCTACAGAAAAAGGTAAGATATTGAAGATGTACTTTTGACTTGATGGGTGGGGCTGAGAACTAACGTGCAAAAGTCTAGAGAGATTTAAATATATTATTGGTGATTCAGCGAAGGACAAAGTCACTAAAGGCCCCTGTGCAAATATGGGCGCCCCTAAGACAAATATTTATTCACTGTGTAAAACATAGATAGATAGATAGATAGATAGATAGATAGATAGATAGATAGATAGATAGATAGATAGATAGATAGATAGATAGATAGATAGATAGATAGATAGATAGATAGATAGATAGATAGATAGATAGATAGATAGATAGATAGATAGATAGATAGATAGATAGATAGATAATGCCAATTTGGGTTTTATCCAGGTCTACATGACAGAGGGAAAAGGTCCCAGCACCCACTGAAATCTAGATTGAATGGGTGCCTAAATCAGAGGGCCCTTGTGTAGATGCACACAGTGGTTTGTTTGCCCCTAAAGTGCTTCAACCAACCAACATGCAGCAACTGAAATACCAGAAAATATGGCACGAGATACAACCTGGTTATGGCTACATGTATGTTGGCCAGGAAAAAGTTAGGTATTTTTGGTCCCTTTGAAGAAACATTACAGCAGAAATTAAAAAATAGATCATTCTTAAAGTCCTGCTTCAGGCTAAGGTCTTCCGTATTGTGTTTACATAGGAAGTGATGTGACGTCATGGTATTTCCACTAAGTACAGGAAAGGCTGTTACCCCATGAAAGTTTGAAAAAACTATAGAGGGCAGAAAAACCAATGCAATTGCTTGATAATAGAAGGGTATATATAACTGAAAAAGGTTACATTGACATACACCAGGATAAGGAATCTTTTTTTTTTTTTTTTTTAAATTGAGCGTTATTTTCAATTTTGGAAAAAATTACAGTACTTGGCTAAAATAAAAATCCATATCCTTGTGTGAAAGTGGAACTAAACTTACCCTTGCTGCAACAGTCCGGCATCATTTGTACCGTTTTTTCATTGGCCAGCGCAGGATGACGTCACTCCTGTACATTGCATATCTCTTTTGCAATAAAGAGCCTGCCTGCTTGCTGCCTTTAACAATGGAATTTTAGTTCCACTTTAAGCTATGTGAACTCTGCCTAAATAAGCTAGAGGGAAATCATTTGAAAATGAGTAAACCTAAGCTTTGAGCCTCTTGTCATATGACAAATTCTGTGACTTAGATGAGACAAACGAGAGAGGGCACCATCCTCCTTCTTATAGACTTTCTGTTAATATGAATTGCTGCTTTACATTCCTAAGCCAGACAATGCCTGCATTGTACAAGGCAATTGCTTGGAGGGTTCAGCCTGGTTATAGAAAACTATTAGGCTGGTTTATTAAACAAATAAAAACTGTTCACTTTACAAAGTATATTTTCACATTGAAGTTGGATGTTCACTTGGCTTAATGAAAAAAACAAAGCTGTGTTCTCTGCAATCATCCAATCACAGTTTCCCCTGCAAGTGATTGGGCATTCAAAGTAAAGAAAGCTTTACTTTAACCACTTCAGCCCCGGAAGGATTTGCCCCTTCCTGACCAGAGCACTTTTTGCGATGCGGCACTGCATCGCTTTAACTGACAATTACGCGGTCGTGCGACATGGCCCCCAAACAAAATTGTCGTCCTTTTTTCCCCACAAATAGAGCTTTCTTTTGGTGGTATTTGATCACCTCTGCGTTTTTTTATTTTTGCGCTATAAACAAAAAAAGAGTGTCAATTTTGGAAAAAAAAAGCATGATATTTTACTTTTTGCTATAATAAATATCCCCCAAAAATATATAAAAAAAAAAATTTTTCTCAGTTTAGGCCGATACGTATTCTTCTACATATTTTTGGTAAAAAAAATCGCAATAAGCGTTTATTGATTGGTTTGCGCAAAAGTTATAGCACCTACAAATTAGGGGATAGTTTTATGGCATTTTTATTAATTATTATTAATTATTTATTGTTTTTTTACTAATAATGGTGGCGATCAGCAATTTTTATCATGACTGCGACATTATGGCGGACAGATTGGACACTTTTGGTGCTATTTTGGAACCATTGTCATTTATACAGCAATCAGTGCGATTAAAAAATGCACTGATTACTGTGTAAATGTGACTGGCAGTGAAGGGGTTGACCAGGAGGGGGCTCTGCAGGGGTTAAGTGTGTCCTAGGGAGTGATTCTAACTGTGAGGGAAGGGGCTATGTGTGACACGACACTGATCACTGCTCCCGATTACAGGGAGCTGTGATCAGTGTCCTGTCTCTAGACAGAACAGGGAAATGCTTGTTTACATCAGCATTTCCCTGTTCTTCCTCTCAGTGAGATGATCGCGGGTATCCCCGTGGACATCGAATCCGCGGGACCCGCGGTCGCACTCACGGAGCTCGCGGCGCACGCCCGCTATCCAGACATTGCAAGATCACGTACAGCTACGTGATTTCGCGCAGCGGAGCCAACCTGCCGCAGTATAACTGTGGCGGCTGGTCTGCAAGTGGTTAATTACTAAACTCAATGAACATAACTTTTTACAATTTTACCACTTTTTAATAAAAATTGATCGAGCCAAGAATAGATGGAAAATAAGCTAATATTTGTAATAATCTGGATTGCTTCATGAACAATTATCTTCAAAAGGGGTATTTTGAAAAAGTATACCTAAATTCAAAAAGCCATACAAACAACGATCCACATAGGAGTGATAAAAAAAAAAAAAAAAAGTAACTTCCTCATCACCAGTCTTAAAATTCGAATTGGCATATCTATCTATCTATTTATCTATCTGTCTGTCTGTCTGTCTATCATTACGAATTCTATCAACATGTGATGATACTGTTTTTGCCATTTGATTTGAGTTCTCAGATGCAGAAGAATCAAGATTTAATACAGTTAGTTGCGTTTCATTTCATTTTGGTGTTTTTCGATATGTAATGCTTTGTGTCCTCTCATAGTGATAGGACAAATTAACACATACGAAAAGCAGAACAAGACAACAGGTTCCCTTTAATGCAATAGAATTTTAATCATAGGAATGGTAAAAGAATTGTAAGTAATAAATACTGTAAAAAAAAAATAAGAATAAAAAATGACTGACACTGCCCACCGAACACCATCCACTGCCCTACTGACACCGTCCACATTTTTAATACATTTTAAAATGTTTGATTACATTTATAAGTGTGTGCGTGTGTGTTTGTGTGTGTATATATATATATATATATATATATATATATATATATATATATATATATATATATATATAAAACATATATATATAAAACACACACACATATATATGTGTGTTTGAGGTTTGGGGTGCACATCCTAATTCAATAGTCTGCCCACGCAAATGATTTTAATGTTCAATTTTCCATCCTTTACAATAGTGTACAAATACCATACATTTTTTTCCTGCTTGAGGACCACATTAACAATTAGAATTCAGTTCCTCTAGCTAATAAATAACAAACATTTTCCATCCCAATCCTTCGAATTTTCTCATCCATATGGGCAAAAATGAATATCGATTTATACTTATTGACACCATTAGAAAATTGATGGAACCTTTCCAAAAAAAACAATTTTAACAACATTCTACCACTCTATGGCCAGCTTAAACTTGTGGTGCCTAACCTCCAACTCAGGTCTCTGAATTTATTTATAGAGTCCCTGAGTTGGCAGAAAGTAGAACCTTCTTTTTTTTTGGGTGTTTTAGAAAATGAGCAAAATCTGATACTTGGCAGCTCAGAACAAAGGTTGAGGTCCTCCAAAAGAAACAAACTGTTGTCCAAGAAATATCTACCACTTTCCAGTGATTAACACCACCAGCTTGTCAATTTCCATGGATGATGACTATTTGAAAAATGGACCCTTAGTTAAATTAGCAAAATGGTTGGCGTTGGTGGTGGGGGTACCATAGTAAGTTCCTATGCTGTTTTAGACAACTCTGGGGTCAGTGAAAGTTAATGAGCTGAATGCTTTAAATCAGGGGTCTTCAAATTATGGCCCTTTAGTTGTTCAGGAACTACAATTCCCATCATGCTCAGTCTGTGAATTTCAAAGTTTTACAATGCCTCATGGGACGTGTAGTTCCGCAACACCTGAAGGGCTGTAGTTTGGAGATCCCTGCTTTTAAACAAGCATTTTTTTTTCTTCAATCCTTTTTCTCCACCATCTTTTTTTTCCCTAAAACTCTTTATTTCACTTGTTTCAATTATTTTTTCTCCTACTTCTTTTTGGTCGGCAGGTGTTATTCTCAACCAACTATTTTTTCCCACTGTTTTCCAACTGTTTTTTCACTTTAACTTTTTTTTACTAAGTTTTTTCCAGGCAAATTTTCCATCAACTGTTTTTTTCTATCACCTTTTTTTAAATATGTATGTGTTTCGTGGACAATCATCCCACTTTAAATTTTGAACATCATGCTATAAAACAGTAAGGGATTTATTAAAACCTAAATAAACTTGTGGTAATTTATTTTTCTGTCAGATCCAAGATGCCGCTAGTAACAATGGCAGTTTAACACTGCAGATTGACAATGCCTGCCTTACAACTGATGACTTTAAACTCAAGTAAGTAGAAATAAAATGCACAGTATTTTTTTTTGTTTAGATACTTTTTAAAAATGTTTGCAGGTAAAATTATTTATGAAATAGAATAAAAACTGGAAATGCTCAATTTAAAATCCTTGTTCTCAAAAATTGTTACTGGTAACATGTGACTATGGTTGTCATGCTGTCTTTTTAACTATCATTTTGGAGATTCCAAATTCACACAGGTATCCAAATGAAGAAGAAAAATTACTTATTTGCAAACTTTTATAACAAAAAAATGTTTGTTTGTTTTTCACACCAACCTATTATTTTAGCTGCCTTCAGGTTGCAGTAATTAGAATATTAAAAGATACATTCTGACTGGTTGCTGAACGTTATTATGCTTTGAACTGGTATTCAATGAGTCTGATGTTCCTTTTGCTTAATGAAAGCTTATAGTAGTCACTAAAGAATGTTAATTTTGATAATAGATATGAGAACGAACGGTTCTTGCGCCAGTCAGTGGAGGCTGATATCAATGGCCTGAGGAAGGTTCTGGATGATCTGACTCTCACCAAAAGTGACCTGGAGTTACAGCTTGAGAATCTAAAGGATGAAATTGCTATCCTGAAGAAGAATCATGAAGAGGTAAAACAAACTGCATACAGTATAAGAGATTTGATCAATATGGATTAATGCTTCCTAAACATTAGCCAGTAATATATTGTTATCAGAAACTCTTCCAAATCAAAATGCCACCTGTACTCATTCATGTCAAAGTGAAGTATTTTTGGACCACATGTGTCTGCTACTTAAGTTATGGGAGCTATTCGTTTCAGGTGTCTGACAGTGAAGCTACTCCAGTCTCTGCACAGGCCCTCCAACCAGTTCCTGAATATTTGGTGTTTATTTCTACACCATTTCAAAATCAAATTTCCAGGGTGCCATCATCTATTTAAATACTACTTGCTATAGTGTAACCAGAATACATACAGATGGAATCTTTATGTCCCTCAGTGACCAGTAGCTGGTTCTAGAGTGAGCGTATTAACTGTGTCAGGTACCGAGCCAGGCACTGGAGGGTGCATAAGTATTTTTTAAAGTGTGGTACAGAATTGTCCTCTTCTAGGCCTCATCCAATCCTCACTTTGCCAGACCCTGCCATGTATCACCAGACCATCTAACATAATTCACTTCATAAAGAAAAAAATACTCTGTTCTCAGTGTAGGAGTTCCTGGTACAACGTAATAAATAGCATAATCATTTGCAGTTTTGGTTCTTCTTGCATTACTGTTAGTGCAATAACTATGAGTGATTTGGCCCTATAGAAGTTAAATGACCCTGTCAATCTACTCTCCATCTTGAAGGTCATTCTTCTATTGATACAGAATATCAATTGTTTTCAATGTAATCCTATATAGGTTCCTTATACTTTGTTAAAAGTATAGTAATTGCTACTTACATAAATCTTTTTATAGACAGACAACTATAGGTCCCTGAGCATCTGGGCCCCATAGCAGTTACGTGATCTGCTATGGCTGTTTTCATGCCCTGTACTGTTGGGAGACCCTACTCTTTCCTGAGGGCCTCTTCACATCTTCCTGTTGCAATCTGAATCTGCTGACACCTTCTGCTTCTTGATTTTATGGTTGTACCAGATTTATATGGTATGCTCTGGAATTGCAGATCTCCAGTTTCAAGCTTTCTTAGAAATCCCCTTTAGGAACCCTCTTTAAAGGGAATTAGAAAAGGCTATATCCTCACTGGTTATGTGACATAATCATAGGTTAAAGGGGCCAGCAAATAATGACCACTCTGGTAACAATGCAGTATCAGCATCCTGAGCAACCAAAATACTATTTCATATCCCCAACCTTTTGAGTTAAGATACCTTTTAGCACAGAGCATGTAGGTAGATGACCCATCCTTGACACACCCCCAGTTATGTGGACCATAAAGAATGAATAAGTCAGAAATTATTAATTAAATCCCCAAGTACTTTTTTCACTACTCCGTTTCCTTTTTGTTGGCCTTTCAAAATAACAAATGCAATACTTTAGCAGTTGGATGAAAGGTTTATTGTAGTATAATATATTTGGTGCTTATATAGTACATTTTAGAGAGGTTTATATTTCAGTCCAAAAGGATGAGGAAAGAGGGAATTTGTTTCAAATGAGACACAGTTGGGAACTATATTCTTTGTTGCCTTGGAAAACTCTGGCAATCAGTATAGCTTTAGGTTTCTCCTATATTCTGTGCAAAGTTGGGGATAGTAGGAGGTCCATAAAATTAATATTGAACCCCTTTTGGTACTTAATTTTAGATAAAAAGAAAATTCTATAGGAACGTTGAAGACTTTGTTAGGTTGACCTAACTGCAGTTTATCACTGGGTGGCACTGTACACTCAATATCATTAGCAGTATCATCACCTTAACATGACAGATAATTTAATGGTGTCTCTTATCAGGATATGAAGGCACTGAGTGGACAGGTCCAAGGCACTGTCAACGTGGATATGAACTCGGCACCAGGAAATGACCTACAAAAAGTACTTGGAGACATGAGACACGAATATGAAGCACTCATGGCCAAAAACCAGAGGGATTTGGAAGAATGGTATCATGCTAAGGTAAGTTTGTCTCATGACAAAATCCCAGATGATGTTCAAGTATTTTCTTAATAATGCAATAATAAAATTGTGCTGTTTCCGTAGACCGAAGAACTGAATCAGCAGTTGAGCAAGGAATCACATGACTTCAACACCACTAAGTCAGAAGTCACAGAATTGAGACGCACACTCCAAAGCCTTGAGATTGACCTCCAGGCACAGATTAGTATGGTATGTGGATAACATAGCATAAAACAAACACCAATTTTAAAGAATGTAACAGTATAACATCAGTCCAGAGCAAAGGAGAAGCAGCAGATGGGCCCCCTGAACTCATGGTCGCGGGGAGAATTTTATTCTTTGTCTTCCCACTATATACACCATATAGGCCATTTTGTCATTGATATGAAATAGGTTTATAAGTTGTTCACTGTACCACTTTGTTTTTCTAATTACACTCTCCCAGAAATCCGCTTTGGAAGGAACACTATCAGAAACCGAGGGACGCTACTGTATGCAGCTCTCACAAATCCAAGAACTGATCCAAAAGGTGGAGGCAGAACTGGGAAATATCCGCTGTGAGATGGAAAGTCAGAGCCATGAGTACCAAATTCTTCTAGATACCAAGGCTCGTCTAGAGCAAGAAATCAGCATCTACCGCAACCTACTGGATGGACAGGGAACTCAGTACGTGTACAAAAATAGTAACAAATGCTAACTGTCATGATGACGTAGGTTGAAGTAGACAAGGAAGAAGTTCTATCCAGATAGGCACATACTCTACATCCCAGAGTGAGAGCTGTCTTTTTAGGATTGGGCCTATAGCTGACCAGTATAAGAGATTTTTTTTAGTACATAGGGTTGTAGAGATTAAAATGATCAGTCCACTCAATTCTCCCTATTATTATGAATGAAAATCATTCTACCTAGAGAGAAAATATCCTCAATTGCACAGAATGAATGTACATGCAGCCACTTGCCGATCAGCCGCCGTAATTTTACTGCGGCAGGTCGACACGATCCCACGAGCCGTTGTAGCTATACGTCGGCTCGTGGGATCGGGATAGCAGGCGCGTGCTGTTCTGCTCTGTGAGGAGAGACAGACTGTGTGTTCCTAATAGCTAGGAACCATGATCTGCCATTTCCTCTAGTCAGTCCCCTCCCCCTTCAGTTAGAAAAACGTAGCAGGGAACACAGTTAACCCCTTGATCGCCCCCTAGTGTTAACCATTTCCCTGCCAGTGACATTTTTACAGTAATCAGTGCATTTTTATAGCATTGATTGCTGTATAAATGCCAATGGTCTCAAAAATGTGTCAAAAGTGTCCAATGTGTCCACCATAATGTTGCAGTCCCGATATAAATCGCAGATCGCCACCATTACAAGTAAAAAAAAAAATAATAATAATAAAAATGCTATAAATCTATCCCCTATTTTGTAGACGCTATAACTTTTGCGCAAACCAATCAATATACGCTTATTGCGATTTTTTTTTACCAAAAATATGTAGAAAAATAGATATCGGCCTAAACTGAGAAAAAATGTGCTTTTTTTAAAAAAAATGGGGATATTTATTATAGCAAAAAGTACAAAGTATTGTGTTTTTTTTCAAAATTGTCACTATTTTTTTGTTTATAGCGCAGAAAATAAAAATCGCAGAGGTGATCAAATACCACCAAAAGAAAGCTCTATTTGTGGGAAAAAACGACGTCAATTTTGTTTGGATACAGCGTCACATGGGCACGCAATTGTTAGTTAAATTGACGCAGTACCGAATCGCAAAAAATGGCCCGGTCATTCAGCAGCCAAATCTTTCAGGGCTGAAGTGGTTAAATACACCCCCCCTTAAATGTATGGTACACCTTGGGAGATAAGACTTCCCCTAATTGAGAGATTTGAATATATATAGAGAAGATAAACAGAGTTGGCATAGGGGTGTAATGTGCTATAAGAGGAAATTTACAATAGGAGGAATTTTATAAATACTCAAAATCTTATAGTAAGCAGTTCTCGAGAATATAAGAAAGGAATCATGAAAAATATGACTAAAGTGGGCCCAGAACATAGAATGTAGTTTTCCAATAGATTATTCATTACTATATCGTCTATAGGTATAATTAATGTGCTTAATATTTTTACACAGGATCTCAAAGGGTTCCCAGGATTATTCATCTTCATCGTATCACTCATCGGGCTCCCAGTCTGATAAAGCAGGTATGGAATATCTCACCAAACATTAATGAGAGCAATATAATTCACAATCTGGACCAGATTGTCACAGCCATAGCAGATGTGCTTACAATATTTAATACTCGCCCAGCCAGGGATTGTTTTCTGTACTGCTCAAATAACTTGATATTTTTATTTCTTCACTTATTAAAGGAAACCTGTGCTAAAAAAATATATGTATACGGTCACTGCTGACCACCTTATGAAAATGCAGGCTGCCATGTTTGATCTCTGATTGCACAGAACAAGCATGAAGCAAGTCAAGTTTGACTGATGTCAGAAATGCATATCAGGGTCAGGTACTCAGAAAGTATTGAAGCCATTGGACCAGTATGGCAGGCAACTGTCATTTTCAGAAGAAGAGGTCAGCAATACCAGCCTCCCTTTATTTCAGTACATGCTTCCTTTAACACAATTTTACCATGGTTTTACATACTGATATTTTAAGTAAAACTATAACTTGTTCACTTATTAATATGCGTAAAACCATCAAATGAAAGTACCCTCATTTGGCACCATCCCTTCTGACATGCAGTACTGATCTTTCTCTACAACCCCCAGAAACCTAGGGGGAATGGAAGGGGTAAATTGGGACTCTAAATGTGCCTAAGAGGGAACATGTAACCTAATTAAATTAAATAAATCTTTAAAATCCTGATAAAATACAGAGGTACACAAAAGTTTTTATGGTCGCTATATCTCATACAATATAATTGACAACTATTTGTGATTCAAATGGCTGAGGACAGCTCCGTATGGTGAAATTGTCCTTCACATCCTGTCAATCAGATGCAACAGGCAGTGAGAGGACATCTCTCCGAACTAAAGAAAATCCCCTCTAATACAAGTGTCATTGGAACATGTCCCATTGGAAGAAAAAATGTTTTAACCCCTCACAACTCTATCCAAAACTAAAGTGTTGGCACTAGATATACTTTATTAAGCCAGCACTAAGAGCTGAGGTTATGTACAAAGTGTGGTAAAACATTTCACTTTCAAAATCAGTAATTTAAATAACAGTAGGAATGAGTGTTGATGTTTGGGAAGATTATCAGGAATAAAAATAGTTCAATGCATCTATGTAATCAGAATATTAATAAAGGTTGGGTAATCAAGCTTCACTAACATCCATCAATTTGTTGATCTGCTGGGCAAAGTTGCATCTGATACAACTATGGATAGTATGGTCCCACCACGTGTCTTCCAGTTTATCTACACATACATTTGCCGTCTTTTTACACGGATTAGGTGCATTATATAATATCAGGAGTAATCTTAGAAAATGAGGTAGACTCACAATAAAATCTCTGTGTTGGCTTCTTTCAGGAGGTTCCTATCACGTAAGAATCAAGACTGAAGACAAAGATGGTCGTGTGATTTCCACCCAAAACCAGCACTACCAATCTGGATACAGAAAGTAAACAACACTTTCAACACTTCGAATCAGGAGCAATGCCTAAACGTCTCCAGTCTCTCAATGCTTATAGCTCATGAATGTATCTTTCTTAATTTAACATGTCAGGAGCCCAATGCAAATGATGGGTTACTGTACTTGAACAAGCAAAAATACTCTGTACAAACAATCACTATAGTAGTTGCAAGAAATGCTTTAAGTTGTCAGTCCACTCAAAACAGATACTACTGCTATGAGTGGATGATGGAAAATTGCTTCACTTACAGGCCATTGTCTCAAAGGCTCCAACTGTAAGATGTCCTTATTGGTTCAAATAAAAGATTCCTGGTCAATAGTTATGATCAATGGATGGAACTCCGGAGATCTTACTGTTGCATAGCAACATACAGCAAGCCATAGTATATGGTGTATCCACCAGCAACTGAAATGTGCATTTTGGCAGTCAAAGCCTTTAGGCCTTTTTGTTATCTGTTCACTACAGTGCAGCTAACCAAGCAACCACAGCTGTTCTTATTTTCTGATTATTTACCGAACACGTGCACTTTACCATTACATGCAAATAGTCTCCAAACCGTAAGACTAAAGAGAGACATTCATACATATGCAGATATTATTGCAGTATATAACATTCACAGGATATTGATTTCATGTTTGACTGAGGCTCCCCCTGACATGTCCATTCAATATGCTCTTTTGTTGATATGCTTTCTTTAATAAAGCTTTGCTACATCAAATTACTGGTACAGCATTTATTATTTCAGTGGTTTTACAATGGTTTAGGCAAATTTCCAAAAAACTTTTTTCTTTTGATCTAATCTTACTGTAAGTGTGGGAAAGGAGCAGTGGTGGTGGGAACTCAAGGTACTCAAGTTAATGTGTCATACCATGCTCACATTCAAATCATAACCTTTCCTAAAGCAAACCTGTCATTTAGCTTTCTTACAAGGCTGCTATCACCATTGCCATTAAAAATGTGTCTATAAAAATCTTTTCAAAGTGTGCTGAGAAAAATGAGTTATTGTTGCTCAGCTGCAAATTATAATTAGGCAGTATAGCATTTATGTCCTGGACTGAGAGAACCTGTGCATGGACTCTGAAGATGACCTTCAGTGACCAGCGCTCTTAGCTTGATGACTATTGGTTTGGGAATTACGAGGATAGCCTGTCATTCCTGTTATCGAAACTCTGCAAGTGCATTAGAGAACTGCCCGTGCAACAATTTAAGCAAATATAAGCAGAAGAGGGAAAGGAATGGAGGAGTTAACTGTCAACCTTGCAGAACATCAGATGCTAATATCCGTGCTGGCTGTTTGTTTGCCAGTGTGCTATTTGTTATTAAGGAGTTTCATAAAGGAAAATTGTCAGTCAACAAATGCTATCAATACAATCCACTGGGTGGATATTAAGGAAAGCCTAGTACAAAAGTTTGTATCACTCAGACGCCTTTTTGAAATGTGTATTCGTTAATAACATCATAATGCCATTAAGATCTGATCTGTCTTTATCAACATATCTACCTATTGCATCACACCATCATTCTAATAACATTTACTGCTCAAGCACTGAGGAAGGGGGAGGCCTTTCCCCTGAAACGCATTCGTTTTATTTGATACTCATAACTGGGGGCTGGCAACTGTCGATTGCAGTCTACCTATCGATCGCGGGCAGGTGACAGGTAGACTGTGAACAGGTCCTTGCGCCAATGACCCCTGCCTTCTAGGTGCCGGTCCTTCTCCCCACCCAGCCTCCTCCGCCACTGTCATCAGTGCACAGAAGAGAGCGGGATGCAGCACAGCTCAGGACGGAGGGTGGGAGCTGGCCAAATAAACTTTTCAAGTTAACCTACATGTGATTGGTTGCTAGGACACAGGGCTAGGACACCAGCTTGTTAATATGAAAAGCCACTCTGGCAGCTCCCGCTCCCACCCGCCCGCCATCCAGAACTGTGCTGTTTTCCACTCTCTCCTCTGTGTACACAGGTAGGACACTGCTTATGTGTGGGGGTAATGTTAAGGAAGCAGAAGACACTGCTATGGGAGGTAAGTGGGGGGCAGAGGACACTGCTGCGGAGGGGGAGAGGAGCCAGAGGTTACTGCTATGGGGGAAAGGGGGGCAGAGGACACTACTGTGTGTGTGTGTGTGTGTGGGGTGATGTGAAGGGCGGTGGAGGACACTGCTATGGGTGGAAGAGGACACTACTGTGGAGGGGAGGTGACCACCCCATAGCAGTTTCTTCTATTGCCCTTCACATCACCCCCCCCCCCCAGTAGTGTCCTCTCCCCCCCCCACAGCAGTGTCCTCTACCACCCTTCACATCACCACACCACAGTGGTGTCCTCTTTCCCCCATAGCAGTGCCCTCTACCATCCTTCACATCACCCCCCTCCCACAGTAGTGTCCTCTGCCCCCAGTTTCCACATACCAGTGACCTCTGACCCCCATTTCCCCCCTAGCGGTGTCCTCTACCCACCTCTTCCCTATCATAGAAAGGTATTTTAAAAATCTTAATTCCCAGCAAGTGGCTGGAGATACGGGTTTTACCATATCCCCTACCCTGGCACCCTAAGGTGGCTGCCTAAGCAACCTTATGCTGGTGCCCAGTATAAGGCTGCTTAGGGAGCCACCTCAGGGTGGCCTGGAATTCAGATTTTTAAAATACCTGTCTTTCAATGATCCCCTTTATTTTCCTCCTGCAGCAGCTGCAGGAGGAAAATCCAGGGGATCGGTTCCAGTAAATGCCCCCCCACTGCCCGTCCTGTCCTTGTTGCTTTTTTTTCTGCTTCACAGCCCAGAGTGTGCTCCCCTTTGACCAAAGCCCCCTAACAGGGCTCCTAAAGATTAAAATGAAAAAGTTGTAAAAAATAAAAACTACTGATACCATCCACTGCCATACTAACACCAACCTCTGCCCTACTGACACTGTTTACTGCCCTACTGACCATTTCCACTGCCCTACTGACTGGCACCGTCCACTGCTCTACTAACACTATCCACCGCCTTACTGACTGACACCATCCACTTTTAAGATAGGTTAAGTTTGTATTTTTTCCGTGACATTTGTTTTATTATATTTTTCTATGTTTTCCTTACTATTTAGTTAGGTCTTGCTAGTTCATTTCTTTTAAAAAAATGTCCCTGAAGTCCGATGATCTTTGATCTCTTTCATGTTGTTCAGGTAGATCTCCACCTCTCAAAGGTTGCCTACCCTCGCGCTTAACCAATAAACATTTCAAAAAGTCCTCTGAGTGATATGAACTTTTGTACTAGGTGCTCCTTATTACCTATCCAATATTTTATTAATTGCTGTGCACTCTTTTTGTCATGATCAGAGAGGAAGCAGCCTAGGACAAGGTCAATGTCCACCTACACTCCTTTGAAGGAAGAGTCCGTTGTATATCCATCAGAACCTAGCCTCACTTCTATTGGTCCAGTTCTATTACTCACACATAGGTCATCAATGCCATTCAAGAAACTATAAAGAAGATAAAAATGTCATTTACCTTTATTCAGTTATAACAGAGAACACACCATGTGTGCAAACCATGCAGCTGCATAAGGGTCCCCTGAGACTTAAAGTGGATGTAAACTTACCTTTCCTTCAATGGTCCCCATTACTTGCCAGTTCCAGCATCTTTTGCTGGGTGCCAGTCTTACTGTAGATGGCTTTAATTGGCCGGCCCAGGATGCATGAACAGGAATCAGTCATCCTGGCAACCAGGGACTGGACCGGTAAAGTAAGGTGACTGCAATTTAATTGCAACAAAAGATAAGTAGTGGGTTTTTAAATACCCCTCCAGTGATCACACAAGTACACTTATGTAAGAAACAATATGTACACATTTTTAATTTTATACAATAAAATATTTAAGAACACGTATCAATTTGTCATGGCTTGCATACTGATACCAGCAAAACATTATCCACTACAAACATGTATGGCTGTTTGTAGAGATGAGGAAATAGGGTCAACGCGTTTCGAGGAAATTAACGCTTCTTCAGGACCTTTTAAAGGTACATGATCACAAAAGTAGATTCTTTTTCTGGAAGATTTCAGTTTGTATATTTTTCATGCATCTTATAACTACACACACAGTATACAGAGATGTGGAATATCCAGTGAGGTATAGTCTTGCTGGCTCATGGGAGATGGATCCTCCCCAGAGTAGAGCTATTTATACAGAAAGACCCCAGAGTTTTCACATGGTGTGGAAGTATGAGGAGCAACTGTGTAGTCTAGTTACAAGATGCATGAAAAATATATAAACTGAAATCTTCCGGAAAAAGAATCTACTTTTATGATCATATACATTTAAGAGGTCCAGAAGAAGCGGTAATTTCCGCGAAACGTGTTGACCCTAGTTCCTCATCTTGACAAACAGCCATACATGTTTGTAGTGGATAATGTTTTGCTGGTATCAGTATGTGAGCCATGACAATTTGTTACGTGTTCTGAAATATTTTATTGTATGAAATAAAGATTTTGTACATATTTTTTCTTACATAAGTGTACTTGTGTGATCACTGGAGAAGTATTTAAAATCCCACTACTTACTTTTTGTTGCAATATATTTACTATAGGGATGATACCCTCCACTGGCACATTTTTCTAGTTGATCTCCTCCCCTATATATACCCAACAAACACACAGAAAAACATTTGATCTGTAATTTAAATGGAAGTAAACTTTCATCACTAACTTTTATCCATAGGTAAGGGCCACCGTTTAAGAGATATTTACTGAACATGCATCACTAATGCATGCGCTCTGAAGGAATGGCCACCCAGGCTGTTCCTTCAGAGTCCTGTGTCGTAAATGGTGGCTCCCACGTGCATTTCCGGGAGTGACATCATCATGGCTCCAGCCAGTCACAGGGCCGAAGTCTGCGAACCCGGAAGCAAGACAGGTAAAGATGGGAGCGCCTACAGCTCTGACACCTCGGCACTGGAAGGGCTTCGTTTTAACATAAGTTTTACATAAAGTACTAGTATGCAATGCAAAAAAAAGTCCAGCGGTTTACAACTGCTTTAAGAGGCTTTAAGAGGCTGCCTGCTCATAGTTTTTGGGTGCGAGATTTTTGTTTCTGCTTCAAAGGGGATCCTCAAAGAAAATGTAAGGTCCACTTTACTCACAGCACCCCACCCTCAAAAACAGATAGCTTTAAAATGCCATTGAAAAATAAAGCTTATGAAAAAAAAAAACTTTGGCTCAGCTTCTGACACTTCTGGAAGGGGCGGGTGATATTACCGTGCCTCCCAGGAGAGCTAAGCACTTGAAATCCTTCTAGCTAGACTACTCAAGTCAATTGCAACCTCTTTCACTGAATGCAAAATTTACTTGTAACACCAGCGCTCCCTAATGCCTTATGCCCTGTACACACGATAGGATTTTCCAACAACAAATGTTGGATGTGAGCTCGTTGTCGGAAAGTCCGACCGTGGTGTATGCTCCATAGAACATTTGTTGTCGGAATTTCCGTCAACAAATGTTTGAGAGCAGGTTCTCAAATTTTCCGACAACAAAACTTGTTGTCGGAAATTCCGAGTGTGTGTACACAATTCCAACGCACAAAAGTCCACGCATGCTCGGAATCAAGCAGAAGAGCCGCACTGGATATTGAACTTCATTTTTCTCGGCTCGTCGTACGTGTTGTATGTCACCGCGCTCTTGACGTTCGGAATTTCCGACAACATTTGTGTGACCGTGTGTATGCAAGACAAGTTTGAGCCAACATCCTTCAGAAAAAAAAATCCATGTTTTTTTGTCAGAAAATCCTATCGTGTGTACAGGGCATTAGCGGGTTCTGATATCAATGCTCAAGGAAGTAAAGTTTATGAACACTACATTTTTCACAGTATATATGATCTTCTAATGAAGTAAGAACATTTGCACTACAAAAGGTTTTGTCATGGAATTGTACACTACAAAACTACCATCATATGAATAATCAGATGCAGTATTACAATCTCTGTGTTGCTAGATTCCTTGTTGCGTAAAGTTCAAGTTTTTATGTCAAAACCTTTCTTGCATCAATACAGTACATGGGTTCTTACACCCTGGCTAATAACATTCTCTTTCTTCATTTGGCTAAATCCCAATTTTACTGTACTGCACCCATCTCTGTCATAATACCTCTACTTTTACACTATATGTAAAAATATAGTGTAAAAAAGAATAACAGGCCTATTCAGTAGGGCAATGAGCTATGCTGAAAGAACACAGTCTTATTTTGGAAAGATCTCCTTTTCTGAAGTTTCTAATTCTTTTTTTTTAAAACTTTATGATCTTTATTGAAACATTTTTCATTATGCATCTTATCATACAATCACCCCTCCCCCCACCAGTCAGAAGTAAGAATAGTGGGGTTGAGTGGTGCAAGTTTCTCGGATGTTTGTTGAGTGGGAAGCCCTAATATCTTCCACCCAACCCCTATTCTATTACTGCAATCTCCTCTCCCAGCCACCCCACACCAACCAAACAGCCTCCGACAATCTCAACCATCCATCTCATCTTCCCATCCAACACCTTTCAATCTTATTTACACTACTCTCCCATTCACTCACATCCTGTCTTCCTTATTCTTTTACCCTCTCTTTTTAAATATTGATCCCTCTTATATCCCACAAAGGTTTCCAAATCTTATCATATTTCTTTACACCACCTTATCTAACATATACCGCTTTTTCCTTCAGAATTAAGGATGAGCCGAACCCCCGCCCCCCCACACCCGGTTTGGTTTGCACCAGAACATGCGAACAGGCAAAAAATCCGGACAAACACGCGAACACCGTTAAAGTCTATGGGACACAAACATGAAAAGTAAAAAGTGCTAATTTTAAAGGCTTATATGCAAGTTATTGTCATAAAAAGTGTTTGGGGACCCGGTCCTGCCCCAGGGCACATGTATCAATGCAAAAAAAAGTTTTAAAAATGGACGTTTTTTCGAGAGCAGTGATTTTAATAATATTTAAAGTGAAACAATAAAAATGAAATATTCCTTTAAATATTGTGCCTGGGGGTGTCTATATTATGCCTGTAATGTAGCACATATTTCCCATGTTTAGAACAGTACCACAGCAAAATGAAATTTCTAAAGGAAAAAAGTCATTTAAAACTGATCGCAGCTATAATGAATTGTCGGGTCTTGGCAATATAAATAAAACTCATTGAAAAAAAGGGCATTGGGTTCCCCCCAGTCCATTACCAGGCCCTTTGGGTCTGGTATGAATATTAAGGGGAACCCCAAACCAAAAGTTTTAAAAAAATTGTGTGGGGGTCCCCCCAAAATCCATACCAGGCCCTTCAGGTCTGGTAAGGAAATTAAGGGAACCCTGCGCCAAATTGAAAAAAAAAATGGCGTAGAGGTTCCCCAAAAATCCATACAAGACCCTTATCTGAGCATGCAACTTGGCAGGCCGCAGGAAAAGAGGGGGGACAAGAGAGTGGCCCACCCCCTCTCCTGAATGGTACCAGGCCACATCCCCTCAACATGGGGAGGGTGCTTTGGAGTAACCCCCCAAAGCACCTTGTCCCCATGTTGATGGGGACAAGGGCCTCATCCCCACAACCCTTGCCCGGTGGTTGTGGGGGTATGCCCGCGGGGGGCTTATCGGAATCTGGAAGCCCCCTTTAACAAGGGAACCCCCAGATCCCGCCCCCCTATGTGAATTGGTAACGGGTACATTGTACCCCTACCATTTCATCAAAAAAGTGTCAAAGATAGTAAAAAAGACAGGAGACACTTAGGGACAAGTCCTTTATTAAAAAATAAAAAAATAAAAATGTCCAGCGATGCCCATTAATTTTCTATTACGCCGCCTGATGAACCGAAATAAGAAAAAAAAAAAAAAAACATAACAGCTCCACCTCAATGGGAGGCTCCCACCAAGTGACGCTTCTTCCCGCTGACAGCTGTAATATAGCTGAGGGCGGGGCCACTTGGTGATGTAAATGGGGACCCGCCCCCGCCTCATGACATCAGAGGAAAGCGCGGTCACCCTTTTACGTCACCGAGTGGCCCTGCCCTCAGCTATATAACAACTGTCAAAACAAGAAGAAGCTGTTGCACTTTTTTTTTCTTTTTTCGGTTCGTCGGGTGGTGTGATCGAAGATGAATGGACATCGCTGGACATTTTAATTTTTGTATTTTTTAATAAAAGACTTGTCCCAAGGTGTCTCCTGTCTTTGTTACTATTTTAACACTTTTTTTGGTGAAATGGTAGGGGTACAATATACCCATTACCAATTCACATGGTGGGGTGCCTGGATCTGGGGGTCCCCTTGTTAAAGGGGGCATACCCCCACAACCACCGGGCAAGGGTTATGGGGATGAGGCCCTTGTCCCCATCAACATGGGGACAAGGTGCTTTGGGGGTCTACTCCAAAGCACCCTCCCCATGTTGAAGGCATGTGGCCTTGTACGGTTCTCTCGCCCCCCTCTTTTCCTGATGCCAGAAAGTAACTCAAAGGGTGTGGAAGTACTACTCCTTCCTGTCTTTGTAATTGTAAAGTACTCAAATAAATTCTTGCCAGGCCAGCCCTCCAAAATAAATTCTCTATATTTTAGAACCACTTTTTATACACCCACACTGGGGAGTTATGCAGTGCATACAGAAGCTGCGGCATCCATAGCAATTTTAATTAGATTACATTGGCCCGCTACAGATAGTGGAAGGCGTTTCCATATTTTAATTTTTTCCCCTAAGCTTAACTAGGAGCGGGACAATATTATCCATATATTGTTTAGGATCTCTAGAAATATATATTCCCAGGTATTCCATTTTATTCACTATTTGAATCTGGGCAACCTCCTCAGGCAGGGGACTTTCTAGGGGATCCACCGGTAGCAATACAGATTTTTTCCAATTTATGGTAAGTCCAGAAAGTTGGCCAAAATTTTTGATAATAAAGCCCTAATCCATAGCCTTCAATAGGGAATTCTGCGTGTCTCCAAGAAATAGTAGGAGATCATCCGCATATAATGCTAATTTTTTTTTCTTCCACCCTTCCCTTCTAATTCCTCTTACCTCGGGGGAGGACCTAAGAACTATTGCCAGAGGTTTGATTGTGAGGGCGAAGAGGATGGGCGACAAAGGGCACCCCTGCCTTGTCCCCCTCATCAATCAAAATTTATCAGAATATTCGTTATTCACTTTACTTTTGCCTCCAGCATTTTATACAGCATTTTTACCCAGGTAATAAAAATCGGGCTGAATTGAAATCCTGCCAGAGCCCTCCACAGATATTGCCATTCAAGGCTATCAAAAGCCTTGGCGGCATACAAGGACCAAATGGCCTTTGCTCCATCCTCATCCGTTAGGACCTGAAGATTCAAATATATCCGCCTAATATTAGTACTACTAGATCTTTCAGGTATATTTTATATCTGTGCTCAGTAAAAACATAGGTCTATATGAGGATTTTCCCATTTCCTCTTGCCGGGAGCTATACAAATCCTCATAATATTCTCTAAAAGTATCCACTATTTCTGGCGTATTTGAAGATACCCTGCCCTCTCCTATGATGATCATTGGAACCACAGATGGGGGTGAGTTTGTCTTAACCAGGTGGGCCAGCATTCGCCCTACACTTTCCCCCTTCCGAAAGGCAAGTAGTTTCTGAAAAAGTTGTTTGTTCTCTACCTTCCTAAGCATCATTAACCATTCCTAAGCATCATTCTGTTGTTCATATGTCTAGGCCCTGAGTCAGTCAGGTGTTGGGTCATTAACAGATTGTTCTTCCATTATTGTCACTCTCTCCCCAGCCACCTTTTCCCAATCCTTGGTCTGTTTTTAAAATTTTGGACACTTGTATCATTATACCTCGAAGGAAAGCCTTCAAGGTATCCCATACCACCCCCTCCGAGGTGGTACCTCTATTTAATTCAACAAATTCTCTTAAGGCCACTAATACCTCATCTGGCTCACCCATCAGTTCCATCCAGAAAGGACCTATTTTCCACTACCTCGGGCATTTACTCTCCTCTAATACTACTGACACTGCCACCGGATAATGGTTGAAGAGGCCTCTTGACATGTAGCTTACATTCTTTACCACAAATAACGCCTCCTCATTCCCCAGAACCAGATCGATTCTGGAGAGTGTGGAGTGTGTCTTGGAAAAGCATGAGTACCGCAGAGCTTCTGGGTTCTGTACTCTCCATATATCCTTCAGTCCAGCCTCCCCCATAAATTGGGACAGACGGTCATCCACTACGGTGCCCATTTGTGTCCCCAGGGGGGAACTATCCAATTTACAGTCCATGCAGTGGCGGCCCGTGCATTGTGGGTGCACAGGCGCCGCCCCCCCAACACCCCCTGCCGCCCTCCCTATTCATGTGCCCAGCCCCTTTCAGGATGCCGGACACATGAAATACTATGGCGGGGATAGGCGGGAGGTGTGTATCTTGAAGCACATGATTAGAACCAGAGGCTCTAACTGGCTTCAAAACAGGGTGGGATCGGAGCGCAGAGCACTGCGTCCCGATCCCACCCTGTTGTGTGACAGCAAAATAATTTGCACTATTTTCACACTAACTTTCCTCCCTGCCAATCAGGAGGCAGGTCAGTGAAACCTGTCTCCCGATTGGCCAAAGCATTAGGCAATCCTATTGGATGCCTAACGCTTTGGCATAAGAGGAGGAGACATGGCAGAGAAGGGAGGAGCTGAGCTGACACCGAAGCCACCACTTCCCCCCCCACTGCAGAAGAGTAGGAGGAAAGCCCCATCACTCCAGGAGAGGAGCATAGCCACATGAGCGGTAAGTGCCGCCGGACCAGCCGTGTGGGGGGGGGGGCAGCGGGGGGGTTGATGAAGTGACAGCCGGGGGATGCGCCTGGCTGCATATGATGGGCACAATGGCTGTATTTGCTGGGCACAGTGGCTGCATATAATGGGCACAGTGGCTGTAATTGATGGCACAGTGGCTGTATTTGCTGGATACAGTGGCTGCATAAGTTGGGCACAGTGGCTGTATTTGATGGGCACAGAGGCTGTATTTGATGGGCACAGTGGCTGTATTTGCTAGGCACAGTGACTGCATATGATGGGCACAGTGGCTGTAATTGATGGCACAGTGGCTGTATTTGCTGGGCACAGTGGCTGCATATGATGGACACAGTGGCTGTATTTGCTGGGCACAGTGGCTTCAAATGATGGGCACAGTTGCTGTATTTGCTGGCCACAGTGGCTGTATTTGTTGGGCACAGTGGCTGTATTTGTTGGGCACAGTGGCTGCATATAAAGGGCACAGTGGCTGCATATGAAGGGCACAGTGGCTGTATTTTCTGGGCACAGTGGCTATATTTGATGGGCACAGCGGCTGTATTTGATGGGCACAGTGGCTGTATTTGCTAGGCACAGTGGCTGCATATGATGGGCACAGTGGCTGTAATTGATGGCACAGTGGCTGTATTTGCTGGGCACAGTGGCTGTATTTACTGGGCACAGTGGCTGTACTTGCTGGGCACAGTGACTGCATTTGATGGCACAGTGGCTGCAATTGATGGCTCAGTGGCTGCATTTGATGGGCAAAGTGGCTGCATTTGATAGGCACAGTGAGGCTGCAATTGCTGTTTTTTTCAGAATTTTTCAGTTTGTTTGCGCCCCCCAAAAAATTTTGAGCACCAGCCACCATTGGGTCCATGACCATACTAAAGTCCCCCAAAGCTATCACCGGCACACTCGGCTTATCCAGCACAAACCCCATTATTTTACACAGAATCATAGTGTTAAAAGGAGGAGGGACATACACATTAGCCAGCACATAGGTTCTATTCTCTATCTTACAAAATAGGAAAATATACCGCCCCAGTTCATCAGTCTTAATTTGCATGCAGGTGAACGTCACCCCAGATCTAATCAAAATGCTCAAACCTCTAGAACAGGACGTGTGAACAGAGTGATACTGTGTTTGAAAATCTCCCCAGCCCAATTGGGGTATGGAGATATTAGTGAGGTGTGTCTCCTGCAGGCAGAGTAGCCCAACCCCATACATTTTTGCCATTGAGAGAACTGCGGCTTTTTTCCCTGGGTCTCCCAAACCCCGGACGTTCCAGGAGCATAAAATGTACTTTTTTATCTGTGTACAGTTAACCATTGATATTCCAATAAATATATGTTATTGAAACTCCTCAAAACTAATTGTATAATTTCTATAAACATTGTGCAATCTTTCTTTGATGACCAATACTTATTTTTCTTAGTGTGCTTTTTCTGTGATTTTTTTGTGACCAAATATTACCTGTAAAAAATGTGTTTGTTCTTCATACACCCCTTCAAAAACCTTTTATACCAATCATACCAATCATACCATCTAATACTCTCTCGTGTCTCACTCACCTCCTCTCTCCCCTCTTGGTTTGTATTGGGGCTTTCTAATGTGGCCTTCCCATGTGTTCACAGTGTTAAATATTATTATCTCCATATTCAAACCCTCCCCTCCAAACAAAACATGAAAACCAACAAAAATAACACAATAAAAATAAACCCCCCCCCCCCATACCCCTTTGGGAAAGGCAGGGGCGTTGCTAGGTGTCAAAAAGACCAGGGGCTTCAGTCCGAAGGCCGATGGTGGCACCATGGGGGGATCCGGGGTTGTCATGTCGCGGGTGTTTTTGGCTGGGTGGTGGGGTTGTGTGGTGGGGGGTAAGCTAACTTGCTGGTTGCTGCCTGGCTTACCAGTGCTGCCCATCAATGATGGGCACTAAACTCACCTAACTGACACACTGACCATTACACTGACCTCACCTACCCGACATACATACACTGACCTCACCTTACCTACCTACCTGACATACATACACTACACTGACCTGGCTAACTGACATACACTGACCTCACCTACGACGAGTATTATATAAACCTATGTTTAAGTCAGTAGTAATCTTATGCAGGGAGCAAAATAGAATATATGCTTGGGCATTGCGCACACACATCCCCTTTGTTCAATGCACACACCAAAACACATTGGTAGAAGAGTAAATTCAGACTATCAACTTGTCTCAAGTAAAAAAAAAAAAAACATACAAAATGTCTTAATAAGTTGTATTTTTATTATACTTAAAACAAAGTTATCAACATCCAATACAAACAGATGCAGGTTACACACATCAATTCACTACTTAAAAGTGCAAGGTACTCACTGATGTGAAATACACATCTGTTTAAATATACAATTCAAAAACTACCCATAAAATGCAGCTTACACACATCAATTCGCTACTAGAAGGGATACTACAAGTAATCGACAACAAAACTAGCTCAATCAGTTTGTGTATAGACCATACACCTTTAGTTTCTCTGCCATTTAGGCGTTTAATCACTTTTGTTTCTGTCCATGGAATCAGGGCCGATCCTAGGGTCACAGACGCCTGGGTGCAGAAATATTTCTGGCGCCCCCACATGGGCGTGGTCATCTTACCAACTCCTCCCCTTTACAAATAATTCTATGGCAACGACTCAAATACAGAGCTGCTCCCCTAAGAAGTCTTTGTTACCCTGAAATCCTCCCATGATCTCTTAACAATAAAGAAAATACAGGAAGAGAGAACACTAATGAGACCTGGAGGGGAACCTTTCTGATGCACACAGAGAAGGCTTCTGTTAGAAAGAGTCCCCAGACATAATACAGGATACGGTCAAAGACTGCAGACATGATACAAGAGATGGTCAGAGACTGCAGACATGATACAGGAGATGATCAGAGACTGCAGACATGGTACAGAAGATGATCAGAGACTGCAGACATTATACAAGAGATGGTCAGAGATTGCAGACATGATACAGGAGATGATCAGAGACTGCAGACATGGTACAGGAGATGATCAGAGACTGCAGACATAGTACAGGAGATGATCAGGGACTGCAGACATAGTACAGGAGATGATCAGGGACTGCAGACATAGTACAGGAGATGATCAGAGACTGCAGACATGGTACAGGAGATGATCAGAGACTGCAGACATAGTACAGGAGATGATCAGGGACTGCAGACATAGTACAGGAGATGATCAGGGACTGCAGACATAGTACAGGAGATGATCAGAGACTGCAGACATAATACAGGAGATAATCAGAGACTGCAGACATAATACAGGAGATGATCAGAGACTGCAGACATGGTACAGGAGATGATCAGAGACTGTAGACATAGTACAGGAGATGATCAGAGACTGCAGACATGGTACAGGAGATGATCAGAGACTGCAGACATGGTACAGGAGATGATCAGAGACTGTAGACATAGTACAGGAGATGATCAGAGACTGTAGACATAGTACAGGAGATGATCAGAGACTGCAGACATGGTACAGGAGATGATCAGAGACTGTAGACATAGTACAGGAGATGATCAGAGACTGTAGACATAGTACAGGAGATGAACAGAGACTGCAGACATGGTAAAGGAGATGATCAGAGACTGCATACATAGTACAGGAGATGGTCAGAGACTGTAGACATGATACAAGAGACAGTCAGAGACTGCAGACATAGTACAGGAGATGATCAGAGACTGCAGACATGATACAAGAGATGGTCAGAGACTGCAGACATAGTACAGGAGATGGTCAGAGACTGCAAACATGATACAAGAGATGGTCAGAAACTGCAGACATAATACAGGAGATGGTCAGAGACTACAGACAAGATAGAATAGATGGTCAGAGACAGCAGACATGATACAAGAGACAGTCAGACACTGCAGACATGGTACAGAAGCTGGTCAGAGATTGCAGACATGGTACAAGAGATGGTCAGAGACTGTAGACATGATATAAGAGACAGTCAGAGACTGCAGACATAGTACAGGAGATGATCAGAGACTGCAGACATAATACAGGTGATAATCAGAGACTGCAGACATAATACAGGAGATGATCAGAGACTGCAGACATGGTACAGGAGATGATCAGAGACTGTAGACATAGTACAGGAGATGATCAGAGACTGCAGACATGGTACAGGAGATGATCAGAGACTGCAGACATGGTACAGGAGATGATCAGAGACTGTAGACATAGTACAGGAGATGATCAGAGACTGTAGACATAGTACAGGAGATGATCAGAGACTGCAGACATGGTACAGGAGATGATCAGAGACTGTAGACATAGTACAGGAGATGATCAGAGACTGTAGACATAGTACAGGAGATGAACAGAGACTGCAGACATGGTAAAGGAGATGATCAGAGACTGCATACATAGTACAGGAGATGGTCAGAGACTGTAGACATGATACAAGAGACAGTCAGAGACTGCAGACATAGTACAGGAGATGATCAGAGACTGCAGACATGATACAAGAGATGGTCAGAGACTGCAGACATAGTACAGGAGATGGTCAGAGACTGCAAACATGATACAAGAGATGGTCAGAAACTGCAGACATAATACAGGAGATGGTCAGAGACTACAGACAAGATAGAATAGATGGTCAGAGACAGCAGACATGATACAAGAGACAGTCAGACACTGCAGACATGGTACAGAAGCTGGTCAGAGATTGCAGACATGATAGAAGAGATGGTCAGAGACTGTAGACATGATATAAGAGACAGTCAGAGACTGCAGACATAGTACAGGAGATGGTCAGAGACTGCAGACATGGTACAGGAGATGATCAGAGACTGCAGACATAATACAGGAAGATGATCAGAGACTGCAGACATAGTACAGGAGATGATCAGAGACTGCAGACATAGTACAGGAGATGATCAGAGACTACAGACATAGTACAGGAGATGATCAGAGACTGCAGACATAATACAGGAGATGATCAGAGACTGCAGACATAGTACAGGAGATGATCAGAGACTGCAGACATGGTACAGGAGATGATCAGAGACTGTAGACATAGTCCAGGAGATGGTCATAGACTGCAGACATGGTACAGGAGATGGTCAGAGGCTGCAGACATAGTACAGGAGATGGTCAGAGACTGCAGACATAGTACAGGAGATGGTCAGAGACTGCAGACATGATACAAGAGATGGTCAGAGACTGCAGACATAGTACAGGAGATGATCAGAGACTGCAGACATGGTACAGGAGATGATCAGAGACTGCAGACATGGTACAGGAGATGATCAGAGACTGTAGACATGATACAAGAGACAGTCAGAGACTGCAGACATAGTACAGGAGATGGTCAGAGACTGCAGACATGGTACAGGAGATGATCAGAGACTGCAGAGATAGTACAGGAGATGATCAGAGACTGTAGACATGATAGAAGAGACAGTCAGAGACTGCAGACATAGTACAGGAGATGGTCAGAGACTGCAGACATGGTACAGGAGATGATCAGAGACTGCAGACATGGTACAGGAGATGGTCAGAGACTGTAGACACGATACAAGAGACAGTCAGAGACTGCAGACATAGTACAGGAGACGGTCAGAGACTGCAGACGTGATACAATAGATGGTCAGAGACTGCAGACATAATACAGGAGATGTCAGAGACTACAGACAAGATAGAATAGATGGTCAGAGACTGTAGACATGATACAAGAGACAGTCAGACACTGCAGACATGGTACAGAAGCTGGTCAGAGATTGCAGACATGATACAAGAGATGGTCAGAGATAGCAGATATGATACAAGAGATGGTCAGAGACTGCAGACATGATACAGGAGATGGTCAGAGACTGCAGACATGATGCAAGAGATGGTCAGAGACTGCAGACATGATACAAGAGATGGTCAGAGACTGCAGACATAGTACAGGAGATGATCAGAGACTGCAGACATGGTACAGGAGATGATCAGAGACTGTAGACATGATACAAGAGACAGTCAGAGACTGCAGACATAGTACAGGAGATGGTCAGAGACTGCAGACATGGTACAGGAGATGATCAGAGACTGCAGAGATAGTACAGGAGATGATCAGAGACTGTAGACATGATAGAAGAGACAGTCAGAGACTGCAGACATAGTACAGGAGATGGTCAGAGACTGCAGACATGGTACAGGAGATGATCAGAGACTGCAGACATGGTACAGGAGATGGTCAGAGACACGATACAAGAGACAGTCAGAGACTGCAGACATAGTACAGGAGACAGTCAGAGACTGCAGACATGGTACAGGAGATGATCAGAGACTGCAGACATGGTACAGGAGATTGTCAGAGACTGTAGACACGATACAAGAGACAGTCAGAGACTGCAGACATAGTACAGGAGACGGTCAGAGACTGCAGACGTGATACAAGAGATGGTCAGAGACTGCAGACATAATACAGGAGATGGTCAGAGACTACAGACAAGATAGAATAGATGGTCAGAGACTGTAGACATGATACAAGAGACAGTCAGACACTGCAGACATGGTACAGAAGCTGGTCAGAGATTGCAGACATGATACAAGAGATGGTCAGAGACAGCAGATATGATACAAGAGATGGTCAGAGACTGCAGACATGATACAGGAGATGGTCAGAGACTGCAGACATGATGCAAGAGATGGTCAGAGACTGCAGACATGATACAAGAGATGGTCAGAGACTGCAGACATGATACAAGAGATGGTCAGAGACTGCAGACATGATGCAAGAGATGGTCAGAGACTGCAGACATGATACAAGAGAAGGTCAGAGACTGAAGACATGATACAAGAGAAGGTCAGAGACTGAAGACATGATACAAGAGAAGGTCAGAGACTGCAGACATGATACAGGAGATGGTCAGAGACTGCAGATATAATACAGGAGATGGTCAGAGACTGCAGTTCCTATGGACGTTAGTAGATAATGGCCGATCGACCATCTCACCTGACCCAGCGATGGTTCCTCTGATCAGGAGTCAGCTCACTCTGAATTGCCCGTGGCGACTCTGCTGGGTAGCACCCAGATCTGTATTCTGGCAGTGACTCCATTCCTTTCTCTGCCAGGGATGGCGCTAGGCTGTGTGTCTTTCCCTCTGGTGGCGCAGGGCAGTGGGGTTTCCTCTCTGATGGTGTTCCCTCAGCACTGTCCTCTCCCTCTGGAGTCCTGGGTGTACTTACCTGAAAGCTTTCCCAGGCTCCTGTATCTCTCTCTCTCCCATTCAGCTGAGCATGCTGTGTGGGCTGCAGTTTCCGTGTTACAGTGGGGCTGCCAGTCCTCGGGACTACATGTCCCACAATCCTCTTCTCTGCTCCTTTTTCTATTCTATTTTTTCACTGGCTGATATGAAGGCGGGGGAAGAAACATAGTGGGAGGCTGTGCTGGCCAGCGCCGCTCACTAGTATAGCAGTGCACGTGCGGAGGAGAGGGAGAGGGAGGGGAAGGAGCGAAAGAAGAGCCCGCAGCTGCAGTGACATCACTAGGGTTGGTGTCACCAGGTGCGGTATAACATGGTGTCACCCCCCTTCCACCAACTTTAGTCGCCCCTCAGTACAGACCCCCCTCCACTAAGTATAGACCCCCCTTTGTCAGTGCAGGCCCCCCACTAAGTATAAACCCCTCTCTCAGTACAGACCCCCCTTCATCAGTATAGACCCTCCCAGGACAAACCACCCCCCCATTAGTAGACCCCCACCAGGACAACCCCCCCTCCATTAGTACAGATCCCCCCAGGACAAAGCCCCCTCCATTAGTACAGACCCCCCACAGGACAACCCCCCTCCATTAGTACAGACCCCCAGGACAACCCCCCTCCATTAGTACAGACCCCCCACAGGACAACCCCCCCTTCATTAGTACAGACCCCCCAGGACAACCCCCCTCCATTAGTACAGACCCCCAGGACAACCCCCCTCCATTAGTACAGACCCCCCACCAGGACAAACCCCCCTCCATTAGTACACACCCCCCAGGACACCCCCCTCCATTAGTACAGACCCCCCCGGACAAACACCCCTCCTCCATTAGTACAGACCCCCCCAGGACAAATCCCCCCTCTATTAGTACAGACCCCCCCAGGACAAATCCCCTCTCCATTAATACAGACCCCCCCAGGAGAAACCCCCGTCCATTAGTACAGACCCCCCAGGATAAATTCCCCATTCATTAGTACAGATCCCCCAGGACAACCCCCCTTCATTAGTACAGACCCCCCCTGGACAACCCCCATCCAATAGTGCAGACCCGCAGGACAAATCTCTCCATTAGTACAGACCCCCCAGGACAAGCCCCTCCCCTCCATTAGTACAGACCCCCCCAGGACAACTCCCCCTCCATTAGTACAAAACCCCCAGGACAACCCCCCCATTAGTACAGACCCCCCAGGACAAACCCCTCCCCTCCATTAGTACAGACCCCCAGGACAAACCCCTCCCCTCCATTAGTACAGACCCCCCAAGACAACTCCCCCTCCATTAGTACAGACCCCCCAGGACAACCCCCATTAGTACAGACCCCCCCAGGACAACCCCCCATTAGTAAAGACCCCCCCAGGACAAACCCCTCCCCTCCATTAGTACAGACCCCCAGGGACAAACCTCCCTCTATCAGTACAGACCCCCCAGGACAACCCCCCCATTAGTACAGACCCCCAGGGACAAACCTCCCTCTATCAGTACAGACCCCACAGGACAACCCCCCATTAGTACAGACCCCCCCAGGACAACCCCCCCATTAGTACAGACCCCCCCAGGACAACCCCCCCATTAGTACAGACCCCCCAGGACAACCCCCCCATTAGTACAGACCCCCAGGGACAAACCTCCCTCTATCAGTACAGACACATTATTAACACCTGGGCGGCAGCTAGAGAGGACAGTGTGCAGCCGCGCCGCCCAGGTGAAGAGCAGATCGAGACAGCCAGGGAGCAGATTAGGCGGGAGTGAGAGACAGAGCGGAGGAGAGTGGAGAGAACCTGTGTCAGGCTGCAGGCACGGGCCGCCCCCCCCTCCCCAGCGAAGTCACTGCGCAGCTGGTCTCTCTCAACACAGAGACCAGCCGCTCCGATCTCCGGCGGCTGCTCTCCTCTGACAGGAGGAGGGAGGGGGGACAGGCTCTAGCAATGTAAAGCACAGCGGCCCGGCCGCTCCGCAGTGGTGAACTGCTGCGGACAGACCTACTTCTGCACGCGGAGGGGAGGAGGAGGAGGGAGGGGAGCACTCTGGCTCTTCAGCGCCCCCACCTCTCTGGCGCCTGGGTGCACTGCACCCCGTGCACCCGCCTAGGACCGGCCCTGCATGGAATGGATGCAGGTGAGGCAGCCCTAGTTAAACTTCGCCCCCAGGATGTGACTGACAACTCACACAGCCATGAAAAAAGGGTTTAATTTTCCCATAAGAATTTGCACACTGTAGAGGTTTTTAATCTCCTCTGAGTCCTCTGTAAATTGAACCTTAAGCACATGACATACAGGAGGTGGCTCCTACAGGCAAATTACAGTGCACGAATCAGATGAGAAATTGTAAACACAAAACAGAGTGCAAAATCTGGTGGTGCAGCTGTGCACACTAGCCAATCAGCTTCCAACTTCAGCTTGTTCAGTTCAGCTTTCACAATACCACCTGGAAGCTGATTGGTTACTATGCACAGATGCACCACATTTTGCACTCTAGTTTTAGAAAATCAACCCCAATGTACAGTAAAGGAATTCTAAACATTGGATGTCTCTTGACAGCAAAATTTTAGGCAGGCAGTGTGAGTGACTGACACAAGGCATGACTAGGCTCAGTCAGGCCGAAAGACAAAAAAAATTAAAAAATCTGTTATTTAACTGCTAAATGGCAGAGAATTGAGCCATGAGACAGCATGTAGGATTGCAGGGGCATGATTCATACACCAAAACTGCTTCATTAAGCTAAAGTTATTTTGGTGCCTATAGTATATTTTTAAATATTGTAGAACTATCCCACTTTTAGGCCTGATTCACACCTATACATTTTTTGTGCTTTTTGCATATTTGCACTACAGAGTGTGCTTCATTGGAAACAATGTTAAATAGACTGTAGTGCAAATCTGCAAAATGCAAAAAAAACAATAAAAATGCATAGGTGTGAACAAGGCCCAAGGGTCATAGAGGTAGACTGGAAGGAGAAAATACCCTAAACATGGCATGGACATGGCCATATTTAGGTTATTCTCTCATTCCATTCAACCTAAATGAACCCATGCCGCATGGGTGTCATAGGCAATATTTAAGACACGTGACGTGTTATACAACACTCATTTAACACATAACGGGTTTATTCAATAAATGCCAAACTATAGCAAAGAGCAAAATGCAGGTAAAAATAGCTAATATGGAGAAATTATCAAACTCGCCTTGTAGCCATAGCTTGCCAATTTTAGCTTGATCTTTGCCTTTTTGGTTCTGGTTCACTAGAATTTTGAGTTTAGTGAAAAAAACAACCAAAAAAGTACAAGGTACTGACTGATGTGAAATAAACATCAGTTTAAAATCTTGAAGTCCAAAACTATCCATAAAAGGCAGTTTACACACGTCCATTCACTACTAAAAGGGATACTATAGGTAAGAGGCAACAAAATTAGCTTAATCCATTTGTGTATAGACCACCCCACCCATACACCTTTAGTTTCTCTGCCATTTAGGCGTTGAAACACTTTTGTTTCTGTCCTTTTGAATGGATGCAGGCAGCCATAGTTACACCTCCCCTGGATGTGACTGACACAGCCATGAAAAAAAAGGGTTTAATTTTCCCATCAGAATTTGCTCACTGTAGAGGTTTTTAATCTCCTCTGTAAATTTAACCTTAAGCACATACAATACGGGAGGTGTCTCCTAAAGGCAAATTACAGTGCAGGAGATAACTTTTAAACACCAAACAGTAGAGTGCAAAATCTGGTGCAGCTGTGCACGGTAGCCAATCAGCTTCTAACTTCAGGTTGTTCAGTTCAGCTTTCACAATACCACCTGGAAGCTGATTGGTTACTATGCACAGATGCACCACATTTTGCACTCTCTAGTTTTAGAAAATCAACCCAAATGTACAGTAAAGGAAGTCTAAACATTAGATGTCTCTTGACAGCAACATTTTAAGGAAGCTGTGTTAGTCACACAAGGCAGGGTTATGACTAGGCTGAAAAACAAAAACATAATAAAATATTCAGTGATTTAACAGCTAAATGGCAGAGAATTGAGCAGTGAGACAGATTGCAGGGGCAGGATTAATAATACACAAAAAATGGTTCATTAAGCTAAAGTTATTTTGGTGCCTATAGACTATAGTATAGATAGAACTATCCCACTTTTAGGGTCAGACTCATAGAGGTATACTGGAAGGAGAGAATACCCTAAACATGGCATGGGTTTCTTTGTCGATATTTAGGACACTTGTTATAACACATAACAGTGGTTTATTCAATAAACTCCAAACGATAGCAAAGATCAAAATGCTAAATGGAGGTAAAAATAACCAATATGGAGAAATTCTCCAAAATTGACTGTAGTACTAGTAGTATCCATTAGGGGTGCTGAAATTAATCGTTGCATCGATGCATCGCGATTCGGGTGTCCTCGATGCGGCATCGATGCATAAAACCCCGAAAATCGATGTTTGGTGACGTCATTAGTAGCCCCGCCCCTCCCGGGAAAGCGCTCGAGAAAATTTTTAAACCGTCTTTATTTTAATAAATATATTACAAAGGATGGTGTGCCCCCGCTGTATGTGCTTTTTTAAAAAACAATGTCACTTCATACCGAACTTCGCCGGTATACGATCATGTGACTCCCGGCCCGCCCCTCTCCGCTCTTTTCTTCGCTCTCCGCTTCCGCCTCCTGAGTCCTGACGTCAGCGGGGATTTCTCAGTCCCGCCCGCCTCTCTTCTGATACGATAACTATAGTCAGCGGGCGGGACTGAGAATTCCCCGCTGACGTCAGGACTCAGGAGACACGTGAGCGGAGAGGGAAGAGGAGAGCGGAGAGGGGCGGGACGGCCGGGAGTCACATGGTCGTATACCGGCAAAATTTGGTATGAAGTGACATTGTTTTTTAAAAGCACATACAGCGGGGGCACACCATCCTTTGTAATATATTTATTAAAAGAAAGTAATTGGGGGGGGGGTCAGTGATGGCTGCGTTTGGCGGGCACAGGTGGCTGCGTTTGGGCACAGGTGGCTGCATTTGGGCACAGGTGGCTGCGTTTGGTGGGCACAGGTGGCTGCGTTTTGGCACAGGTGGCTGCGTTTTGGCACAGGTGGCTGAGTTTGGCGGGCACAAGTGGCTGCGTTTGGGCACAAGTGGCTGAGTTTGGGCACAGGTGGCTGAGTTTGGCGGGCACAAGTGGCTGAGTTTTGGCACAGGTGGCTAAGTTTGGTGGGCACAAGTGGCTGCGTTTGGGCACAAGTGGCTGCGTTTGGGCACAAGTGGCTGAGTTTGGGCACAGGTGGCTGAGTTTGGCTGGCACAAGTGGCTGAGTTTGGGCACAAGTGGCTGCGTTTTGGCACAGGTGGCTGAGTTTGGCGGGCACAAGTGGCTGCGTTTGGGCACAAGTGGCTGCGTTTGGGCACAGTGGCTGCGTTTGGGCACAGTGGCTGCGTTTGGGCACAGGTGGCTGCATTTGATGGGCACAGGTGGCTGCGTTTGACGGGCACAAGTGGCTGCGTTTGACGGGCACAAGTGGCTGCGTTTGATGGGCACAGATGGCTGCGTTTGACGGGGGAGGTTCAGTATTTTTCAGTTTGTTTGCGCCCCCCAAAAAAATTTTGAGCACCAGCCGCCACTGGTCAGCACAGAGACAGTACAGGGAACTTCACAGGGCTGTTTGTCAGCTGTGGATTCTATCCCTTTTGACCTCCCAGCAGCAGTGTGTGTGAATCTCTGTACCCTGTAGTGCACCGGATTAGTGCACTTTTTTAGGGAGTGAGGTTATTTTTAATTCAAAGCGGAGTTCCAGTCAATTTTTTGTTTATTAGAAGTCAGCAGCTACAAAAAAAGTGCATGTTCTGACTTTTAATAAAAAGACACTCACCTTTCCCACAATCCAGCGACGTGGCCACCCAAACCCTCCCTTCTCTCCCCCACCTGTCCACAGCGCTGGCAATACTACTGTGGGCATCCGGCTGTGACAGCTTGCAGCTTCACAGCCGGGTGCGCATGTCTCACTGCGCTGTCCTGCATAGCCGGGCAATCTTTTGGGAACTGTGATGTGTCCTAGAAGATTGCAGGGTGGAAGGGCCACCTAGGCGGCCCAAGCGGAAGTGGGAGCTCGTCGGTAATCGTGATGCATCGTGATGCATCGCGGAATCGAATCGAATCGAATCGTTGACCAGATAATCGTAATCGAATCGAATCGTGAGACCAGTGAAGATGCGCAGCCCTAGTATCCATAGCTTGATCTTTGCCATTTGTATTTTGGTTCACTACAATTTGGAGTTTCTTGAAAAACAAAACAAAACAAAAAGTGCAAGTTGCTTCATGAGTTGAAAATACACCAGTTTAAAACTTTAAATAAAAGTGCAAACAATTTGTTGTAGTAAAACTACAAATATTACAACTCGTTAACCATATAGTAAACAATCTGTACTGTAAAGTGCCATCATTTTTAAACTGTAGTATAGTATTACAATATTCCATTTTCGGTAACTAATTTTTGATGTCTGAGTAAGACAGAGAAGAGATTGTCTACACAAGTGATATGCCAGAGAATCTTTTGAAGATTTTCTATTATTGGATCTGCACTTAGAACATTTCCTGGGATTTTGTGAACTGAAAGATTTGACAGCACTTGTGTCTGGTTGAACATTGCTTGCACAGATACAAAGTTGCTGCCTTCTTTTATCCCTTCCTTGCTTTGTCTGCTACTATGGCATACATTCGATTAAATTCACTAACAATTGTACTTGTTCAGACATTGTCTTACTGTAGGAAATAATTTTGCAATAAAGGGGTACATATAGCATCTCACAAGAGTACACCCCTCACATTTTTGTAAATCTTTTATTCTATCTTTACATCTGACAACACTGAAGAAATGTCAGTTTGCTACAATTTGTGAGTGTACAGATTGTATAACAGTGTAAATTTGTCCCCTCAAAATAACTCACACAGCCATTAAGGTCTAAACTGCTGGCAAGAGTATACCCCCCAAATTGCGGGGTAAATTGGGCCAAATTAGCCATTTTCCCTCCCAGTTTCATGTGATTCATTAGTCGCTAGTGTTACAACAAGGTCTCAGGTGTGAAACTTGGTGTTATCGCTCTGATACTGGAAGATCTAAATACATGCCACGGTGGCACCTCATGGAAAGAACTGAGGATCTTTATATAAAGATGGCCTTGGCTCCAAGATTGCGAATAACCTGAAACTGAGCCAAAGCATAGTGGCCAAGAACATACAGCGGTTTAGCAGGACAGGTTAAACTCAGATCAGGCCTCGCCAATGGTCGACCAAAGAAGTTGAGTCAGAGAGTGCACGTTTTCAGCGCCATGTCCAAGGGTTGTCTTTGGGAAATAGACTTATGAGTTTAAAGGTGATGGACTGGCCAAGCATATCTCCATACCTAAACCAGATTGAGCATCATTGGGGCATCCTCAAACTGCAAGTGGAGGAGCGGAAGGTATCAAACATTCAACAGCTCCGCTCCGTGATGTCGTCATGGAGGAGTGGAAGAGCCAGAGGACTCCAGTAGCAACCTTGAAGCTCCATTGAACTCCCATGCACAAGAGGGTTAAAGCAGTGCGAGAAATTGGTGACCACACAAAATATTAAGACTTTGGACCCAATGTTGACATTTGCACTTAGGGGTAAACTCATTTTTGTTGCCAGCGGTTTAGACATTAATGGCTGTGTGTTGAGTTATTTTGAGGGGACAGCAAATTTACACTGTTATACAAGCTGTACACTCACTACTTTTACTTTCAATTGTAGCAAAGTGTAATTTCTTCAGTGTTGTCACATGAAAAGCTATATTTACAAAAATGTGAGGTGTATGGGTACTTATTTTGTGAGATACTGTACATAGCATCCCAAACAGCCAACCACCATTAACTGTTATTCTTTAGCTACCCTACCCCTACTATAGGTATAGTTTAGAATATTAGTTTCAGCCAGGAGCAAATTCAATTTACTGAGGCAGCTGAAGTGTTTGTAATGGTTAATCTCTTGATAGAACCAAGGTATGCCTTCGTGATCGTTTGTTACCAAAATGATCAATTACACATTCATCAGACACCGATTCCGAAACGCCCTTTTCAATGGAAAGAACTGCAAGATGATGAAGCCTTGCTTGCCCCATTGTACCTCTGAGCCATGTATGAAGACGTCTCAAAGCACTAAATGATCTTTCGCAAGAGCAGCTGCTCGCAGGAATTGTTAGGACAATCTGCATGATTTTTTTAACCGTTGGAAACATTAAAGGATCCAAAAGTTTGCAAATGTGCTGTACTGTTAGTACCACACCTTCCTGTTTTTTGCGTTCAAAGAAGTTTTTAGCAACAACTACTTCTTCATAGTGCAGATCAATTTTGTAATGTTGTGCAAGTGCCTTTATGTCTTCTGACAGAAAAGATGAAGAAAGTGGGTTGCATGCCTCAATGCCCTTGACCAAATTTTCTTTAATGCTTGAGAAACGATGGTCAAGTTCAGAGAGCATTCGGTCCAAACAAGGGTAAAAGATTTTTGTTCTAAGATCATCTTCACTTGACAAATGATCACGTGGTGTTGGTCTGGCTTCGTACACAAAGTCTTCCATCATTCTTGGTTTTTTAATTTGCCTGGATGTTTGTGGATTCTCAGTGTCAGTGTCAAACAAAGAAACAGCTTTTTGAAGTATATCTCTTGATTTGGCATTGGTTCTTAGAGATCTTAATGAAGTACAAACATCTTTTTTATACTCTAATGCAGTAGACAAATCTAGGTTTTCCTTCTGAAGCAACTTATGGAAACCTTCTGTAGTACCCAGTAACAATTCAAATGCAAAAAGGCAGTAACGCATTGATAATCTGCGCAATTTAATCAACAAGCCAGTGGCTATGGCAGATTTCTCCTCTTTAAGACACTGCACAACAGCTGTAAAGTTGCGTATTAGGGCAGTAATGGAACGTATCTGGCAAGACCAACGTGTCTCTGAGAGCTGTACTAGTTCTGTTTCTTTTAGTCCAAGTTGCGCCTGAACATCAATGAACTTTTGGTGCTGTGTAAAAGAAACACTAAAAAAAGTATAAAGGTTTTCTAGTGTTTGAAAAAAATCTGAAGCCTCTGGGATTGCTTTACAGGTATAGCAGAGTACAAGGTTTAGTTCATGGGCATAACAGTGAACATAAATAGCTTCAGGATGTTTTTTCTGAAACTTTGCTTGTACACCACCAATTACGCCACTCATAACTGCAGCTCCATCGTACGTTTGAGCAACACAGAGGACATTGGCTAAACCATTAACTGTGAGGCAATCTTCCAAAGATTCTGTTATTGAATTTGCACTTAAATCTTTCAGTTCACAAAATCCCAGGAAATGTTCTTTTATAGCACTTGTGTCAGGTTCAACAAAGCGTACACAGATAGCAAGTTGCTCTTTTCTTTTATCCCTTGCTTCGTCTGCCATTATGGCATACATTCCAGATTTCTTTAACTGCCTAACAATTGTACTTGTTACTTCTTCTGAACAGCACTGTATGAGATCATTTTGTGATGAAGGTGAAGTGTACGTAGCATTGCCTGGAGGCTTGTACTTTTGAAGGAAAGGATCAAATTTACGTAAATAATTTAAGCACTCTTTAAAATTGCCTCTATTTAGGCTTCCTTCTCCTTCTAAATGACCTCGAAATGATATGCCCTGCTTGGCAAGAAGCACTGTGGTTGCAACTATTCGTTCTAGATATTGTCGCCTTTCTCGAATTTGGAGTTCAGTAGCTTTTTCTATTTGTTCTACAACATTTCCACGCAGTTTAGCATCTTTGCAAGCTGCCCATGCCAACATGCTAGACTTGTGAAGAGCACTTCTTTCATGCTCCTTGAAGGAATCTAAAGCACGTTTCCAATTTTTAAAACCTTGTGTAGTTAATAATGCGTCCAGATTGTGCCTTTTGCCTTTTGGGGCAAAATTTCGACAAGCAAAACAAAATGCAGTATTTTTGGAACATGAATATTCTAGCCAATTATATTTTTCAAACCAGTGAAATTGGAATGATCGCTTTTGTGAACCAAACATTTCATATGGATATTGCTTTAGTTTAGGCTGCATAGAACCACTATCCACATCTCCTAGATCAGTAACATCACAAACTGCAGTCATAGCAATGGATCCATCACCCACTTCTGTATCTGTTGTGGTACTAGAAGTGCCTTCCTCTGCAAGTAAAATACTGTCATCACATTCTGAAATTTGATCCGTGCTCACGGCTTCTTCCTGAGACTCAGGCTCAGCTTCTCCTGATGCTTTTGGCCCTTTTTTGCTGAAAAAATTTCTGATATCCATATCCTATGAAGAAATTATTTCGAATTTATTACTCTGGTCTCAACTATGAGAGTGGTCTCATAGACCGTCTGGTCTCAAGAACCTTGGCACCCCAGATGTTTTAAAATATATATAAAACACAAAGCGCTGTGATGCTAAATAGCTGATAATTACACATAAAACCAAGTGAGGCTGCTATCAAAAGAGAGTGTTTTCAGAGTCACTTAAAAAGAATAAATAATGATATTTGAAGCGCTTCACAATGTGCATGAAAATGAATATATAAGAGTAAATATAAATAGTCAAATAAATCCAGCGGTGAGTAAAAATTCCTATAAAATCCAGCAATCAAAATAGTGTAAAATTATAAAGAATTAGTGACACCAAATGTGTAAAAAATTCACATAAAAAATCCACATAAAAATAAATATATAGGGATGTATTCAGAAGGTTCAATTATACAGGTGTAGAATCCTGATTGGTATAGAGCTTTTGATCACTAGCAAAGCTGTTTAAAAACACTTGCTTAATTAAGGTGCTCATTGATAGTACCAATGTGTTTTTTGCTTCTATTCACAACCAATGTGAGAATCATAAACAGGCAGATAAGAGAAAAAAACAATCATTGTGCAATAGTTAGGATACCAAGGTACACAGGCAAAACTTCAATCCACTCACGTGTGCCTTATAATGATAAGGCATATGCAGGTTTTACTATAGCAGTCAGCCGCCTTAGACAGGAGCAGATTCAGTGCAGTACACTGTGTGAAACTGCTGATCTGCACAGAGCTTCCTTGGCTCCTCCCACGCGTTACATCACAGTCACGTGACTTTTTCAAGGATCCTTGAAAAGTGCAACTCACATTCAGTTCACTCACTGACAGTGACACTGTCTCACTCAGTTCTCGTTCTTGAAGTCAAGTGTGTGGCGTGGCGTGGGCGTATAGGCCTAGGCTAGGCCGCCTGAGCAGTGCAGATTAACCACCAGTCAGTGCGACTGCGAGTGCGTGCCGTGCTGCCCACTGGCTGCCTCTGCCTCGTCGACTCGGTCAACTTAGGCCCCGGGCCTCACCTCCACAGTCCACTCCTCAGCTCAGTCAGTCTGTCAGGCCAGACTCAGGCAGGCTCAGCAGCAGTCAGCAGTCCGGAGGTCAGGTCGTCAGTGTCACCTTGTTTGGCCCTGTTCTGGCCTGAAGACTGCAGTGGTCGCGTCGCACTGTGGCTCAGTCTGGCTGGCAGGCGGCTGCCTTCATTCTGACTGAGTCCGGGGGGTGGTGAGCGCGGCGGCTGGTCACGTGATGTCTCCGATGTTAGCGCGCGCTTTGTCTCCCGCCGGCCGCCGCTTTATGAAGGTAGGGGCCGGCCGTGCGTGACGCGTCATCACGGTGCGTGCCGCTGCCGCCTATCGTGACATCACACGCCCCGACTCCCGGCCGCCGCTCATGCGCAGTGTGGTGCCGCACTTTTGGCCGCCGCTCATGCGCAGTGCGGCGCCGCACTTTCATGGGGGACTCGGGGCTAATAATGATAAAATAGATGGCCGAGACTCGGGGCTTTTCGGGGTCACATTCGGGGCTTCAGCCACGGCTAGCCACCCCCTCCCGACGCCCCTGGGAAAAGGGACAATATGCACATTGTTCCCTCTATCCTAGATGCAAAACCCCCCAATTCCCTAATATTCAAAATTAGTGATGTGTCCTAGAATCAGTTATGCTGCTGGTGATACTTCCAATTCCTATCCTCAGGGTAAAGCATTCCAGTTCTTCTATAGTCTCCCCTTATTGATTGCCAACCACCCCGCCATTCCCTCAGGAGTATCAAAAAACAAAGTATCACCTAAAGCGGTTACCCGCAATCTTGCTGGATATAGTAATGCATAAGTTACTTTCAAATGTTGTAGTTTGCCTTTAATTTCCCCAAACTTTCCCAATACGTCCTGATGATGTTATCATCATGAACCCAGTATCTTTAGAAATACTATGTGAACACAGGTGCCGGGCATGCTGTTTTTGACACTTGTAGGCCATATTGCTGTTATATATATCATCTATTGATCATTATGATTATATTCCTATTTATTGTTTATTTTTATATACCTTGTATCATTATGTATATACCTTGTGCCTATATGTATATATATGAAATGACTCTATTTTGATATGAATAGAATTATTTTCTATCACCACCTCCGCATTTCAACTGTTTCATTTAAAGTCCGAACTCCCTTCTTTATGCATTCAATATAGGGATGGAGGCCCCTACCCAGGCCTCATATAGAGTCCCAAACCTTTCCCCTTTTTTTCACAGTTTGTACAGGGATGGAAGTGGTTGAAAAGCTGGGTTAGCAGTGTTCCCCTGCTATCCACGTGTGATGGGTATTCTCTGATGTTTGCATTCCCTATCAGGGACTTGCACATCTGGGATAGCCAAGAGCATATTCGGATATACTGGTGTATGTATTCGTTATCTTTATCAGTGACAGCAATATATGGCATTCCCGGCACGCTTCCTACAGTTACAATTGATTTATACTTTTATACATATATGTTTTACAATCTTTATATTCATGCGCCCTCACTGCTCTGGTGATAGGTTGCGTTTTTGGGGTCCTTGGGCTTGTTCATGGTGTGTGGGGGGTCCCTTCCACATTGCGGGAGCTGCGATGCGCCTCGTGGGTCCTCCCCCTCCTCCCTGCACATTTTAGTCTGGGAGATCGTGTGTCACATCAAGCGCTTGGCGTCAGTCATGACGTCGCTGCGCTGATGTTGAAAGCACCAACTGCGTGGTTCTTGTGGGGGTGGCTTGGCGCCAATCACTGAGCGATTTAGCTCGGGTGCGGACGCCGTCCCCCCTCTTTGGGCTCACGCATGTGGCGTTGGTGGCATGCCTATACATATACCCCCAGTCGGAGCCGGCTGCTCACGCGGCTGGTCTCCGCCTGGGGCTCTTGCACACCAGCCATTTCTTTGCTTGGAGTTGCATGGCATGCAGCTTGGGTAAGTGCCGTTTGGTCTAGGTCACTTTGTTTGTTACTTTTTCATTGCACATTTTTGTTCATACACATACACATTTTATCACCACGCTTCAGCTCTTTGCTGTGGTCACTTAGTCAGTCATTTCTCAGACATGGGTTAGCTCACCTCCCACTTACCACATTCATTCACTTACTAATTTCTCCTCCATTCATCACTATACATGTAGACACTTAAGGTACACTTACATAATACCTCAAACATATCACTTATTCTCACACACATTTTTACTTATTTGTTCCCAGATACCCTTGCCTGTTGACTCACACACTAGCACTTTTGTACATGGAGACCACCCTTGGCACCTTAACATCATCCCAAGCTGTTTATGTACAACACGCCACCTCAGCTGCCGTGATGTGGCTTATGCCTCTGGTTCACCGTGTCTCACTCACCCCTTATCGCACTCACGACCGGGGTTGGTGAGTGTGCTTCTTTAATACTACTTTTATCCCCCTCTATTCGAGTGTGGCTTACTTTATTTGTATAATTTACAGGAATCTGTCGCATCTGCTCCTGACGAGTGGAGATACATCCACGAAACGCGTAGAGCTACCTGATGCCACAGAGACACACAATAAGTCCTGATGATGTTATCATCATGAACCCAGTACTAAGTGAACTACTAAGTGAAATACTATGTGAACACAGGTGCCGGGCATGCTGTTTTTGACACTTGTAGGCCATATTGCTGTTGTATATATCATCTATTGATCATTATGATTATATTCCTATTTATTGTTTATTTTTATATACCTTGTATCATTATGTATATACCTTGTGCCTATATGTTTATATATGAAATTACTCTATTTTGATATGAATAAAACTATTTTGTATCACCACCTCCGCATTGCAACCATTTCATTTAAAGTCCCAACTCCCTTCTTTATGCATTCGATATAGGGATGGAGGCCCCTACCCGGGCCTCATATAAAGTCCAAAACCTTTCCCATTTTTGCAGGTCAGGTGAAAAATCAGGGTATATAGATACCCTGGTACCATTATAGAGGATATTACCCATTTCTCTGGCTTTACGTAGTAATGTTGCTCTGTCCTTATAATAGAGCATTTTTACCAGGAGGGTTCTTGGTGGGCCTCCTGGTGGGGGAGCACCCCGTGGGCTCTCTCCATTGCGTAAAAAGGTGAAAAAGTGTCCTCGCCAAATAAATCTTTAAACCACTTCTCCAGAAATGCGACAGGGTCCAGGCCCTCACTTCGTTCAGGGAGCCCAACAAACCTCACATTTTTTCTTCGCATTCTATTTTCCATGTCATCCATTTTTATCTCATAGTTAATCATTTGTTCTCTTACAGTTCTTATCTCCCGCTTAAAGTGTAAGTAAACCCTCCTATCGTTTTCAGCCAAGGAAGCTGCCATCTTTGCCTCTGTTTAATCTACAACTGCCATGATGCTCCACATGTGATCAGTTATGACACCAGCCATTGGATGGTTTGATAGTTTGGTTGAGAGCACAACCAATGGGATTGTTACATTTCCGGCACATCCCAGAAATGAAACTGTTTTCTGGATGGGTTTACTTCCGCTTTAAGGGGATTCAGGTCATCCTCCACTAGGCTAACTCTCCCCTAGAGGATGGTGGTCCTTTCGCAAACCTTTTGCAAGTTATGCCTAACAAAGGACAGTTCTTCCCTGATGGTTTTAAGCTTGTCAGACAATTCATTTAAAGAAAGCTTACAAGAGTTAATTGCTTGCAAGACCTCCTTTAGTGATGGTTAGGGCGCCAGCCCCAGATGGTAATTTTAAAGTGTCCTGGGCTTCCTCCCCTACGGATTTCCCTCCTGCATTATTCACCTCCATTACTGCTGCTACTTGACCATGACCTTGGCTTTTTCTCACAACCAGAGCCCCAGACTGTTATTTAGATTAAACTTGGGGGTTCTGTTGTCCTCCTTTTGGAGAGGTGTGGCCTGGAGTACGCGCAAACCTCTCCAACTTGGCTGCTGCCTGGCTCCCCTTTACAGGTCGTTGCAGCCGCGTAGTAGCACTGGTGCCAGCACTATCCTGCTGTGTTGACTCTTTCCCTCTCTTTCTTGTCATGACGGGCTATTTATTTAATCCAGTGCCTTCTGTCCTACTTAGGGCGGTATAACACCTGCACCCCCCCAAAAAAAGGGGAAAAAAGCAACCAAGGAGGAGAAAAAAGAAAAAAAAAAGCTGACACCCAAAGATATGGCTGTCCTTCCCCCACTGATATTCGCTGAGTGTCCACTAAATGCCACTACAGGGCAAACTAGGTCTCCTCTGAAGTTTATGTTTTGCAGTGCAGTACAGGATCCACTCTCGTTTAAATGTTAAGGATTTAATCCTTTCTCAGCCTCCAGGTCCAGACTCTTAACCTCCTGCCAGTCTCTCAAACTGACACTAAAACTCTCTATGTGAAAACAAAACGGAGGAAAGTATAGTGAATGTCTCTCACCCATCCACCAGGCTGGATCCGATTCGGGGAAGTCTCCACTTGTGACACTGTGCTCTAGGGGGGATAGATTTCCACATCTCAACGCTTGGCTCTTTAGTAGTACACACCGCCACTGGGGTTGTTCCTCTGCCCAGTGAACACAGTGGGAGCCTTCCACACTGCCGCCTCCTACTCAGTGCTTGGCTCCTTGCCAGCACACACTGCTGCCAGGGCTGTTCCTCCGTTCAGTGAGCATGGCGGGAGCCTCCCACACCGCCACCGTGCACTTAGTGCTTGGCTCTCAGCCCAACCACACCGCTGCCAGGTCTATTCCTCCATCCGATGAGCACGGCGGGGGCCTATCACAATGCCGCCGCGTCACTCAGCCACGCCCGCTGTCAGACTGAGGGTTCAGGAGTCATATGGCCCAACGTCGTCGCCACTCACCAAGCAGCTCTTTCAGATCCTTGGCCAGCTTCTGTCACTCATCAGCGTCTCAGGATAGCAAGGAGGAAGAGGAAGAGGTGCCGTGTGCGTTCCCTCACATCTTCATCCAGTCACACCCCAGCTGCAAGTCTGAAGTTTCTAATTCTTAAGTGTCACATAGCCGCCAATAATAATATACACTATAGTATTGGGACACCTGCCTTTACATGCCCATGAACTTTAATGGCATCCTAGTCTTAGTCCGTGGGGTTCAATATTGGGTTGGCCCACCCTTTGCAGCCATAACAACTTCAACTCTTCTGGGAAGGCTGTCCACAAGGTTTAGGAGTGTGTCTATGGGAATGTAGGCACTGATGTTGGATGAAAAGGCCTGGCTCACAGTCTCCACTCTAATTCATCCCAAAGGTGTTCTATTGGTTTGAGGTCAGTCAAGTTCCTTCACCCCAAACTCGCTCATCCACACTATATTGCCAAAAGTATTGGGCCCCCCCTCCAATGCTTCCCCAATAGTCACCCCTTGATGACTGGAATGGTACCACTTGATTGGTGTAGGGCCAATGTGGTGCTTATATTTAAAAAGGGATCAAAGTCTTTACCAAGTAACTATAGGCCTGTTAGTTTAACTTCTATAATCAAGAAAATACTGGAGAGTTTAATAAAAGACCACATAGATGAGTTTTTACAGGAAAAATGTATTTTAAGCAACAGACAGCATGGATTCATGAATCAAAACAATAAAAAAAACTGCATTATATGCAAATGTGTAAATACATAAGACTCAATTAGTGTATAAAAAAGATTCAAGTGAGTGACCGTGAAAGTCATCCATGGAAACAAAGAAAGTCCAAAAAGACAAAAATCCCTCAGTAATTCTAAGTGAAGGCTGTATAAAACTTGAAATAAACACCACTCATTGTGATCTACCACCACATAAATTTTGTGCTTACCAAAAGGCAAGCTAAGTAAACTTGTGTGCAAACCGGAGATCCGGATGCCAAACCAATGGCGCTGCTTCTCCGTGCTCAACGTGGATAAGGAAGTGCAGTAGATGATGGCTCATACACCAACCCGGGTTCAGGATCATGAGGGCAAAAGAAAACTCCTCTGCTGCTGAATTCAGCAACGTCACCATCATACATGCTAGGGGGCATACAATTGGGGGATCCATAGTGGAGAAGTATCTGGGGGTTTTGGTAGATCATAAGCTTAATAATAGCAAGCAATGCCAAGCTGCAGTTTCCAAAGCAAGTAAAATCCTTTCTTGTATTAAGAAAGGTATGGACTCCAGAGAGGGAGATATCATTTTGCCCCTTAACAGCTTGGGGTAGGCCTCTTCCTATTCCAACATGACTGCAGACCAGTGCACAAAGCAAGGTCCATAAAGACATGGAAGAGCGAGTTTGGGGTGGAGGAACTTGACTGACCTGCACCGAGTCCTGGCCTCAACCCGATAGAACACCTTTGGGATGAATTAGAGCAGAGACTGCGAGCCAGGCCTTCTCATCCAACATCAGTGCCTAACCTCACAAATGCGTTTTTGGAAGATTGGTCTAAACCTTGTGGATAGCCTTCCCAGAAGAGCTGAAGCTGGTATAGCTGCAAAGGGTGAGCCAACTCAATATTGAACACTACAGACTAAGACTGGGATGCCATTAAAGTTCATGTGCATGTAAAGGCAGCCATCCCAACACAACACTTTTGGTAATTTAGTGTATCGTGTAATGGTATGATTTCAGCAGAGTGAATTCTGATCTTAAAACATTTACCGTTAAGCCAGAAGCAGAAGTTGTTTGCCTTCAGACTCTCTTTCTCTGGCTTAGACTCTGTTGGGTTGATTTACTAAAGGCAAATGGACTGTACTCTTTGAAAAGTGCAGTTGCTCCAGAGCTTAGTAAATGAAAAGTTCTGCTGACTTCCATCATCCAAGCATGTGCAAGCAAAATTGCTGTATTATTTAGACTCATTGCAATTGATTGGATATTCTTTGCAAAGTGAAGCTTTAAATCATTTACTACGCTATAGAGCAAGTGCACTTTGCAAAGTGCACAGTCTATTTGCCTTTAGTAAATCAAGCTCTGTAAGGCTTCATGTACAGTGGCCTACATTTACTGTAGCCTTGTGAAAAGGCAAAACACGGCAAAATCACAGCCGGCAGTCAAAACGTTCCTATCCTGAACACAGATCTTACTAGTTCAGGAGAGGGAGGTTAAAGTTCACCTAAACGCAGCAGCTCCTAAACTCTGCTAAAAGCCTATGTATACATTGACACTAGGGATGGGCCGAACACCCGCCGGTTCGGTTCACACCAGAACATACAGAACAGGCAAAAATTTTGGCAGAACACATGAACACCGTTAAAAGTCTATGGGACACGAACACGAATAATCAAAAGTGCTCATTTTAAAGGCTTGTATGCATGTTATTGTCATAAAAAGTGTTTAATGACCTGGGTCCTGCCCCAAGGGACATGTATCAATGCAAAATTTTTTTCAAAAAACGGCCATTTTTTCGGGAGCAGTGATTTTTTTAATGCTTAAAGTGAAACAATAAAAATGAAATATTCCTTTAAATATCCTGCCTGGGGGTGTCTATAGTATGCCTGTAAAGTGGCGCAGTTTTCCCTTGTTTAGAACAGTACTGCAGCAAAATAAAATTTCTAAAGGAAAATTTGTCATTTAAAACTGCTCGCGGCTGTAATGAATTGTTGGGTCTCGGCAATATAGTTAAAACTCATTGAAAAAAAGAGCATGGGATCCCCCCAGTCCATTACCAGGTCCTTCGGGTCTGGTATGAATATTAAGGTGAACCCCGAACCAAAATTAAAAAAAAATGCGTGGGGGTCCCCCTAAAATCCATACCAGGCCCTTCGGGTCTGATATGGATTTTAAGGGGAACCCTGCACCAAAATTATTAAAAAAATGGTGTAGGGGCCCCCCCAAAATCCATACCAGACCCTTATCCGAGCACGCAACCTGGCAGGCTGCAGGAAAAGAGGGGGGACAAGAGAGCACCCCCCCTTCTGAACCGTACCAGGCCACATGCCCTCAACATGGGGAGGGTGCTTTGGGGTAGCCCCCCAAAGCACCTTGTCCCCATGTTGATGGGGATAAGGGCCTCATACCCACAACCCTTGAGCAGTGATTTTTTTAATGCTTAAAGTGAAACAATAAAAATGAAATATTCCTTTAAATATCCTGCCTGGGGGGTGTCTATAGTATGCCTGTAAAGTGGCGCAGTTTTCCCTTGTTTAGAACAGTACTGCAGCAAAATGAAATTTCTAAAGGAAAATTTGTCATTTAAAACTGCTCGCGGCTGTAATGAATTGTTGGGTCTCGGCAATATAGTTAAAACTCATTGAAAAAAAGAGCATGGGATCCCCCCAGTCCATTACCAGGTCCTTCGGGTCTGGTATGAATATTAAGGTGAACCCCGAACCAAAATTTAAAAAAAATGCGTGGGGGTCCCCCTAAAATACATACCAGGCCCTTCGGGTCTGATATGGATTTTAAGGGGAACCCTGCACCAAAATTATTAAAAAAATGGCGTAGGGGCCCCCCCAAAATCCATACCAGACCCTTATCCGAGCACGCAACCTGGCAGGCCGCAGGAAAAGAGGGGGACAAGAGAGCACCCCCCCTTCTGAACCGTACCAGGCCACATGCCCTCAACATGGGGAGGGTGCTTTGGGGTAGCCCCCCCAAAGCACCTTGTCCCCATGTTGATGGGGACAAGGGCCTCATACCCACAACCCTTGACCAGTGGTTGTGGGGGTCTGTGGGTGGGGGGCTTATCGGAATCTGGAAGCCCCCTTTAACAAGGGGACCCCCAGATCCCAGCCTCCCCCCTGTGTGAAATGGTAACAAGTACGTTGTACCTGTACCATTTTACAAAAAAAGTTTCAAAATGTTAAAAAAAACAAGACACAGCTTGGGACAAGTCCTTTATTAAAAAAAATAAAATAAAAATGTCCCACGAAGTCCATTCATCTTCATCTTCCATTCACTCAGCCGATGGACCAAAAAAAAAAAAGCCGCCACCGATCCGCCTCCATGGGAGGCTCCCGCCGTATGATCCTTCAGCGCCTTTGACAGTTCTTATATATCTGAGGGTGGGGCCACATTCTGACGTACTCGGGTGACCCCTGGTGTCAGAGGGGACAGGGCCACCTGGTTACGTAAAAGGGTGGCCCGCCCCCCTCTGATGCCAGGGGAAGCCATGGGGAAGTCCCCGTGTGTCAGAAGGAGCAGGGTCACCTGTGGCCCGGCCCTCAGTTATATAAGCACTGTCAAAGACGCTGAAGCGTCATACGGCAGGAGCCTCCCATGGAGGCGGGTGGGTGGCGGGTTTTTTCTTTTTCGGTCCGTCGGCGGAGCGATAGAAGAAGATGAATGGACTTCGTGGGACATTTTTATTTTCTTATTTTTTAATAAAGGACTTGTTCCAAGCTGTGTCTTGTTCTTTTTTAACATTTTGTCACTTTTTTTGTGAAATGGTACAGGTACAATGTACCCGTTACCATTTCACATGGGGGGGAGGCCGGGATCTGGGGGTACCCTTGTTAAAGGGGGCTTTCAGATTCCGATAAGCCCCCCACACGCAGACCCCCACAACCACTGGGCAAGAGTTGTGGGGATGTGGGAACAAGGTGCTTGGGGGGGTGTTCGGATAAGTGTTTGGTATGGATTTTGGGGGGACCCCTACGCCATTTTTTTTTTCATTTTGGCGCAGGGTTCCCCTTAAAATCCATACCAGACCTGAAGGGTCTGGTATGGATTTTGGGGGGGACCCCTACACCATTTAAAAAAAAATTTGGCGCAGGGTTCCTCTTAATTTCCATATCAGACCCGAAGGGCCTGGTATTGATTTTAGGGGGACCCCCATGCATTTTTTAAAAATTTTGGTTCGGGGTTCACCTTAATATTCATACCAGACCCAGAGGACCTGGTAATGGACTGGGGGGATCCCATGCTCTTTTTTTCAATTAGTTTTATCTATATTGTCGAGACCCAACAATTCATTACAGCTGCGAGCAGTTTTAAATGACAAATTTTCCTTTAGAAATTTCATTTTGCTGCAGTACTGTTCTAAACAAGGGAAAACTGCGCCAGGGTTCCCCTTAATTACCATATCAGACCCGAAGAGCCTGGTATGGATTTTAGGGGGGCCAATGCATTTTTTAAAAAATTTTGGTTCGTGGTTACCCTTAATATTAATAAAAATAAGAGTGCATGGGAGCTGTGATGTGATGATCCATACTTGTTGATGATCTCTTGGTTGGATTACCCTCCCTATTGCCTCAATTTATCCTAGTTGCTAAATCTCTGCACTATTGGAGTTTTTTTCCCTCCTTTTGGGTAATCCACTGGATGCTTACGCCTAGTCCGTGGAAGTGCACGTTCATTGGTGTACAGAGATTGTCTCCTGGAAGTGCGCCATTGAGGATGATCTTCATGGAAGCTGACCGGTCACCTGTGTAGGAGATCTGGGAGATCCTAGCAGCATTCCTGTTGCTCTACTAAGCCTGTTTAGACCCCCCTGAGTAAGGGCGGTCGCAGGCTTTCTGGTAAGCCTCCATTGTTTCTATTGAAAGGTGACGGGCGGCACAAGTGGTGGAAAACATAGACCCTGGGTCATGCATTGGAAATTTTACTTTTGGATATTTTCATTTATGAACTGTATTTGTCACCAATTTTTGTGTTTTTACATGCATGTTTATTGCCAATGGAGTAATTACTTATGGACTATTTTTTCACTTGTTTTTTTGCACTGGATTATTGATCACTATTATACTGGTGGTATACTGTATACATTATTATTATATATATCATATTATACATATCATTCTCACTTGTATTATTATATTCACTTGTAGTATTTATCTGGCACTGCACTCTTATTTTTATTTATACCTGTTTGTGCCCTATATCGGGGTTATAGTGTTCAGCTGCAGGATATTTTTCACGGTCCCTTCTATATAATTTTTCTATAATTTTTCTATTTTACACATTTTTCATGCACATAATGCAATTCTTCTTTTTAATTTTTTCCCCTTAATATTCATACCAGACCCAAAGGGCCTGGTAATGGACTGGGGGGGGGATTTCCCATGCTCTTTTTTTCAATGAGTTTTATTTATATTGCCTAGACCTGACAATTCATTACAGCTGCGAGCAGTTTTAAATGACAATTTTTCCTTTAGAAATGTCCTTTTGCTGTGGTACTGTTCTAAACATGGGAAAAATGCGCCACTTTACAGGCATACTATAGACACCCCCCAGGCACAATATTTAAAGGAATATTTCATGTTTATTGTTTCATTTTAAGCATTACAAAAATCACTGCTCCTGAAAAAAATGTTAGTTTTTAAAATTTTTTTTTGCATTAATACATGTCCGCTGGGGCAGGACCCAGGTCCCCAAACACTTTTTATGACAATAACTTGCATATAAGCCTTTAAAATGAACACTTTTGATTTTTCATGTTAGTGTCCCATAGACTTTAACGGTGTTCCGAATTTTCACCGAACACTGCATATTGTTCGGTGTTCGCAGAACATCCGAACAACCAAAGTTCGGCCTGAACTTATGCTTGGGCCGAACCGTTCGCCCATCCCTAATTGACACATAGGGGTTGATTTATTAAAGGCAAATAGACTGTGCACTTTGCAAAGTGCACTTGCTCCAGAGCTTAGTAAATGAGCAAAAGCTCTGCTAACTTCCACCATCCAATCATTTGCAAGCAAAAATGCGGTTTTTAAAATTTTCCTTACATGTGATTGGATATTCTTTGCAAAGTAAAGCTTCATCTCATTTACTAAGCTTTGGAGAAACTGCATTTGCCGTGTGCACAGTCTATTTGCTTTTAGTAAATCATCTCCATAGACTTTTATGGAGTTGAGTTTAGGAGCTTTGACAAAAAATACCAAAAGCTCTTAAACTCAAGTTTAGGAGCTGCCCGTGTAGGATAGTGTACATTAAACCATAGTAGCTATCTTAATACATAGGTTGCAAGGGAGAGGGAGGAGAGAAGAGTCAGACCTATAAAGCTGCCCATAGATGGAGCGATTTTTCTTTCCTGCAGCCACAGATTGCAAGAAAGTATATGGCCTGGAGCTGAGTGAAACTAGGAGGAGGGCCAGCATGACTGGGGCCTGCAGAAGAGGTGGGTGATTTTGATATGATCCAGGCTGCTTAGCAGATTGAAGAGTTCAAGGCAGATGGTGTGTCCTGTAGTGGGTAGAAGAGGGGGTGTTGGAAAAGTACAACATCAAAGTTGCTTATAAACTGACTATATACTGCATATGCATTATGCCTGTCTAAGCAACAGGTGGCGCTGTAGTATTATAGTGTATAGTTATGTTATCTATGATATAACAGTAGGTTTGTCTATCCTCTCTCCATGTACTTGGATGCTCCTTGTTTCTGTGTTGATGTTTCTCCATTCTGTAAAGACATGCATTGATATTTCTCCAAGAAAGTAAAGCCATATTACTGCATACAACATGCTTCCAGCATGATTTCAATACTCTGCTAACAGGGGGATCGTGTCACAGCTCAGTCAGAGCAATATGATGGTAATATCAGGGTATTAATTGGTTGTATCTGGTAGTGCATAAGTAGTTAATTGTCCCTGAGCCGGTGTAGTTGCGGCTGGGGGCCTTTGATTGGGTGGCAGATACAACCGGTTAATCGTGAGTATATAGGCCTTCAAAGACCTTAGACTGGGCATAAGCTGAGGTTGGTTTATTTGTTATGGATTGACTGTATTATATGCATTAAACTCGTTTTCTTGTGAATGTTGTATTTAATGGTTTGTAATAAAAGGCTGCTATGCCCATTCGACTCCAAATAAAATGTGTCGTCTGGTCATTTTGGAAGGGGAGATTATTTGAGTGTTTAATGTTTTATAGATAATCGGAGTCTCTGCATTCTGCAGGTCCCTCAGTCAAGAAAATTGCTTAATTTCCCCATCAGCACAGTCAGTGTTAATGGGGGAATCCCTCCTGCAGAGCTATTGTGTCCTCCCAGCAGGAGGGCACAGGGAGCCGTCCCTGCCGGGAGAACACAGTGATTATTGCTAGCGGCTAGAGCTGATATAAGAAATACGACAGGCTGGTTGTACCCAAGTTGATCGATTGATCAACTTGGGTACATTCAGCCTGCCCATACATCATTTGAATCTCAGCTAGTCCTTGCTGAACCAGCCACGATTCAAACTGTCTATGGCCAACTTAAGTCATTCAGTTATTTGTGTACAAAGGGGCTATTCCCCTGTCAGCACCTTTTCGTAAATCGAGAGACCTTCTGAGGACTTACTAGGAAGCCCATCTCCTGTTTAGAAGTGGGAAGTATGTGGATTGCACATGAAACTGTATGATAGCCAGTGTTATACTATGGTCAGGTGTATATATATATATATGGCTACTCGTTGGCAACCTGTTGGAGCAAAGGATTTCAGAACAAACTCAGCCTGTTATAAGGCTATTGGCAAGAATAGTAATTATATCTGAGCTTTGGAGACTCACTCTCCAGTGTGACGGTGGTGATGTCTGGTGATTAGCCCAGGGCTGTCATTTGGAGTCTGTGTAAGGACTGGCTTGGAATTTACACAAGGGTTTTTGCCCTTGCAGCTGATGGTTGAACATAACAGTAGTAGAGTAAAGGAAAGGTGAGTATGTTCTGCAGGGAGGGGAGGAAGTTAGGTAACCTTGCTATTTGTCCACAGTAAAAGGTAATTTAAAGCTTTCTTCTCAAATGACATTGGCCTGCTTTATGCCTTCTAACTTGGAAACTTATTGCCCTTTACTGTTTGAGTTGCGTTTACTGCAGTTCAATCTAATCACTTATTTTATGGTTTTCAAGGGTGTCTGTACCAAGATTGCTAGTTGTAATAGCTCAAGGGTCCTCGGGAACTATCTGTATGTATGGTATGTTCTTCCTATGTTTAAAATTCGATTAACCTGATTTTCTCTTGCTTTCACAAAAAAAACATATTGATAGGTTAAAGTGACCTTGCCACCAGGTGATTTTTTTAAGTAGAGAAAAGAAAAGATTTATTACTTACTTGTCCCACCAACCACGTTCCCAATTTTCATTATGTTGGCTATGGTGGCAGACGATTCTCCATCATCTAACACTTCCAGATATTTCAGTATGCTCTGTGGTTCCCTCTGCTGCACTTTATGTCAGTGTGTCTGGAGTCAGCAGCACGGATGGTTAGATCTGTGTGGCTACACTCAGGAAACTTGCCCTCTATTGGTCCTCCAGGGGGTCTTTGCTGGTTCCTTACCTTTAGCTCCTGGGACAGACACACCTTGCCGCCACCTGTGGGTTAACTGGCTTTTTAGATGTTGGCTTAGTCCATATGTGAGTATGGGATCTCTTTGTGTAAGGTCCCTTATTGTGGGTATATGACATTTATCTTTGTTATATATTTCTAATTGATATTTTTATTTTGTAGATACACTGCATTTACATCTACTCCTGAAGAAGCGAGCAGTGACTTGTGAAACGCGTTGAGTTTTATGATGCCTGTGTATTACTGTATAGCAACAATTCCAATATATATGTATGTGACTGCTTGGTATGCTTTGTCTATCACTGCCAAGTGGTTTGGCACCTCTGTTTATGCATCCCATATACGATGAATGTTATAAATTTTTTATAAATTTATAAACTATGTTTACTTTGTATACGCTTATTGACCTTTTGTGCTCAACTCATTTAAAGTCCCATGGGCGCTATTCTTCGTTGTTGTATTTAATTTGGGGATGGAAGTGTGTCAATGGCAACACCAGACCATTTTGTCTTTGTATACACTCAGGAAACTGGGACCAGACTGTAAATGCGTTAAAGAGCTTGTAACCCTAAAAAAAAAAAAAAAAAAGAGATCCTGTTCCCTTAATACCCTCCAAGCAACCAGCATTGGGTGGAGACTGATTACTGGAAACTGCTGGCTGCTGGGAGACACCCTCTGGTGGACACTGGAAGTACAACTCTCTGCTCAGGGAACCACAGTGCCACCAGCAGGACATCCAGGTATTGACACACTGCTTTTCCTGTAGTGATGTAGGGCCCAGCAGAAGGAACCACAGAGAAAATAGGGGGACTAGGCATTCAACACTCCTCGAAGTGCTGAATGCTGAGAAGAATTTTCAATAATATTAAGTATCATGTCACAAAAAAAGTTTTTTCAAGACATACAGTACCTTTTTAACCACTTGCCGACCAGCCTTCGCAGTTTTACTGCGGCAGAAAGGCACGGCTGGGCGAAACGACGTTACCTTACCTCGTTTCGCCCTGTGGCAACTAGGGCGCACGCCCAGACCATTGCGAGTGCCCGGCAGGCACGATGACCGCCAGGCTCCCGTGATCACTCGTGACACAGCAAGAACCGGAGTAAACACACAGATCCCAGTTCTCTGAGGGGAGAAGAGACAGATCGTCTGTTCATACAAAGTATGAACAGCGATCTGTCATCTCCCCTAGACAATCCCATCCCCCTTCAGTTAGAACAAACACTAGGGAACACAGTTAACCCCTTGATTGCCCCCTAGTGTTAACGCCTTCCCTGCCAGTGACATTTTTAGAGTAATCAGTGCATTTTTATAGCACTGATCGCTGTATAAATGCCAATGGTCCCAAAAATGTGTCAAAAGTGTCCGATATGTTCGCCATAATGTCGCAGTCTCGATAAAAATTGCAGATTGCCACCATTATTAGTGAAAAAAAAAATAATAATAAAAATGCTATAAATATATCCCCTATTTTGTAGACGCTATAACTTTTGTGCAAACCAATCAATATACGATTATTGCGATTTTTATTACCAAAAATATGTAGAAGAATACCTATCGGCCTAAACTGAGAAAAAAAATACTTTTTTTAAAAAAAAATGGGGACATTTATTATAGCAAAAAGTACAAAATATTATGTTTTTTTCAAAATTGGCGCTCTTTTTTTGTTTATATCGCAAAAAATAAAAAACGTAGAGATGATCAATAACCACCAAAAGAAAGCTCTATTTGGGGGAAAAAAAGGACGTCAATTTTGTTTGGGTGCAGCGCCGCACGTCCGCGCAATTGTCAGGTAAAGCGCTATAAATGCTCTGGTCATTCAGCAGCCAAATATTCCGGGGGTGAAGCAGCTAAAACAGTTTTATCTAATATCAGAGTTACTTTATGCAGCTTTCAAAAACATTGTATATTGACTCTACTGCGTGCATGATTTGGTTAAGAAGATTGGACTGTACATTTCCTTAGAAGCTGGGACTTAAATGTATGCTTTTATGTGTGTTGTGAAACACTGAATAGTAGTCCATGGTAAAGAAATAAAGGAAATAAGATATATACTGTATGTGTGTTACCTAATACAGTGTATCATTGTATTAAAAAATACTAAGTTAATGCTTTTTAATTTTGAAAGCACCCAAAGTACTTTAGGAAGGTACATTTTTGATTAGTTCATAGGGAGGAGGAAGTAAATGTCATACTTGCTTTGGATTATTTCATCAATAGTCCTATTGTACAAGGATAAGTGTAACCGGTTCCACCAAATAGAAAGCCCTAAAACATAGTATTGTTAGACTCAGCCCTACTCCATTCTTAACACAAATTCCATGTCTCCCAATCATGTGTGAGGCATCCTGAGCTTGTCAGAGCTTGGGTTTAACCACTTGACCTCTGAAAGGTTTCACCCTCTTCATGACCAGGGCTTTTTTTGCTACTTAGCACTGTGCCACTTAAACTGGCAATTGCGCGGTCGTAGACGTTGTATGCAAATTATATTTTAATAATTTTTGTTCATACAAATGGAGCTTTCTTTTTTGATCATCACTGGGTTTTTTCATTTTTTGCTTTATAAACAAAAAAATATCCGAAATGTTGACAAAACACGCTTTTCTTACCTTCTGTTATAAAATTTTGCAAACAAATAATCTTTCTTCATAAATTTAGGCCAAAATGTAGTCTACATTTCTTTAGATAACACAAATCAGTGTATACTATTTAGTATATTTAGTGTGAAAGTTATATCGTCTACAAACTCTGGTATATACATTTGAAAAATTGATCAATCCTTATGTACTGACTGCCAATCTCATTTCTTAAGGCCCTAAAATTCCAGGACAGTACATATACCCCCAAAGGACCCCTTTTTGGAAAGTAAACAGCTCAAGGTATTTAGGAAGAGGCATGGTGAGTTTTTTGAAGTTGTCATTTTTTGTCACAATTTTTTGGAAAATGAATAAATTATATACATTTTTTTTCACACATTGTCAGCCAGTGCAGTACAGCATCCTCATATGACGGGTGTGGCGGTGATCAGGGATACTGACTGGTAACAGTATGTAAAAAAAAAATATATATATATAATTACACTTTCATCAGAGTAGTTAAGTGTCAATATAGTGTTGCTTATAACAGTGTTAATCACCGTTGTAAGCAATAGTTAGCTGGCTTTCCATTCATGACAGCTTGCTTACTGTTGATTTGCTGTGATTGACTACAGCTAATCACATGATACAGGGTGCTGTGATTGGCTCAGGTACCATGTAATAGCTGTGAGCCAATTCCCCTTTTATTGGGTGTCCAGGTGATGACCTCTCACAGTGGTCCTCCACCTTCACTCCCGTTTGGCCACCAATTTATCTCTTCACTCTTGCATTCACCACTTTCCCTAGCCAGTCCACATATACCTTTATCACCACTCCATTCACATAGCCTTAACATTGTTCTGCACCACTGATGTAACCACACATCATCCTTTCTTACATTTCCACCAGGGGTGCCCGGGGAGAGTGGATCCACCTGGGCTGTTGCTTGTAATGGGCGCCGCCGTTGGACATACCCTCTCGGCTCCCGACACTGATGTCCTCGGGTGACCTACGGCATTTGACATCGTACTTTCTAGTGCACACATATTTGTAAGTTATCTTGTCTTAGAATGATTTTGTTTGGGAGGGTATTTATCCACCCTCCCCCACCTTGACATAGCTAACTTACTTAGCCAGTTCATTCTCTTATTGCAGATACCCCACATGTCTGCTCCTGAAGAGCGGCTAAAAGCCGCGAAATGCGTTGAGCTACTAGATATTGTGTTCCTCAGCTACACACCTACCATGATTTGTGTTCATAATTTTTACCTTGATAAAGCTCCAAAAGACTATTGACTATACCGATGTTATTATTTTAACTTACATACCCAACTATGAATATTGGTGGACCCCTCAATATTATTATGAATATCCTTGTTTGTAAACATGTGATTACTAGTTCATATCCAAATTAGAAAGTGGCACCATGTTATGGATGCATTTCTTTGTATATGTGACCTAATGTATTTAAATATATTTTTTATGTTTTATTAAACATTCTATTTTTCCACCATTACATTCATTTTGTCATCATGAGCTTCATATAAAGTCCCACCCTTTAGCATCTTTGCTGTCTTATGCTACAATTGTGCTTTCGTTGTCAGAGTGACAGGGATGGAGGCACATGGCTTTACCCAGTCATGGCCTCATTCAAAGTCCCAAATTTCCCCTCCCCTGTCCTAATATCTAACTTTGTTCTTGTCATCTTGGGACTTTTGGGAGCTCTGTCCACAACTGAGTGTTGTATCAGCTTCATAAAATAACTAAAAAATCCAGCAGAGTAAGTGAAAATCCCTCATATTAGCTAAAGTAGACTTGGGAGTACAGCACAGAGTTTCCACCAGATAGAGATATAAGAGATAAGAACTATCAGACGGGGTAGGAGCCTGATTGGTTTAGGAGTCGGCACCAAGATAGATGTAAGCGATATCAATGGTCGGTTTCAGAGCAGGGGAGGGGAAAGGATAGTACGGGGGGGGGGGTTAAAAAGTTAAATAAAGAGAAACCTTGCGAGCCACAAGGAAAAATATATGATTGATATAAAGATGATATAAAGATATGTTGTCTCTATATTGAAAAACACCTAGCTGCCTGTGTAGAACATACACTGTGCACCACCATGAAAAAATATAAATACGCTGCACTAAAAGTGTAAAGACAGAATGCCAATAGTGTGCAAAAATTATAACAAAATAAAATAAATAGAAAAAAATTAACAGAAAAATGTTATGTAATGTAATATTCACGCTACTTACTAACACTAGTGACGTAATAAGGTAGTATTATTAAATCAGTGTAAATATGCAAACAAATACCACTATACATGAATGCAAAATATATGAATTATCAAATATGCAATGCATATATGATTTAAATATCAAAACATAAAGTGCCATGTGCAATGGATCTACAACAGTAGATATAATATGGGCAATGTTCAATAAAAGTGGCAAGTGCCACACATTAGTGAAATATAACAATTTCCAAAAATTATATGCCAAGTGATCCATGTTCAATAATAGAGATATTGAAATTGTCCATAGAATCCAACATGCTCCAAGTAATCTGTGCTTTAAAAAACCATGCGGCAGTGTGCATCCAGTGACCCCCCCAGGTAAAGCCGCTCACCTCAGAGCGTGTAACTCAGCTGTGACACTAAGTCAAAACACGCTTTGGAGCCCTTCCACGGCTCAGTATTGGTATCCAGGTACACAGCTCAGGCAGCAGTTCCACAGTAAAGGAGAATGAGAAGAAAAGAATGGATGGGGTAATACTGTTTTAAAAGGTTTATTTAAATAAAAACATTCCCCACAATGGGGTACTCACAAATTCAGGGTGCGTCAGTGCACCAACCTAATAACAGCCAGTTCGACACAGGGTCACGTGTCTTCATCAGGGGGATGACCCCTGATGAAGACACGTGACCCTGTGTCAAACACGCGTAGGGGAGGGGCCAGGACGGAGCATGGAGCTTTCTCTCTTGTTGTGATGCAAAGCATGCTTCACCACGCTTGACACTCGATATTTGGAGGCTTATTAGGTTGGTGCACTGACGCACCCTGCAAAAAAAGGCTTATTGTCAAATGAGGTGCAAGCTTTGAGTTCTAGACAAAAGCCAAACAAATCACACAAGGCATTTATTATTTTTCTGCTCTTTTCCTGCATTTCTCTTTTAAAACAAAACAGCTCTAACTCAAAAAAAAAATTATTTTCATTTAAAATATAAAAAAAAAAAAAGTTAACCACATAAAATTATTATCTGCATATAGAAAATTTATATACCATATACTTCGAAACTTTGGTTTACCACTTTCACTAAGCACTGGAAAAATTGAATTGAATCTTGGCCAGTCCCTGCTGAACCGGCCAAATTTCGATCCTTGTATGGCCAGCTTTAGACAGGCATCTGATCAATTTTGCAGGTAGAGACTTGGAATGGTGACTCCAGAATGACTTAGGACCAAAACCATAGTCAGATTTTTTTTTTCCTTTTTTGCCATCTGTGTCCCATTATGGAGATTCCTCCCCACTTTCTATTCTGTATTGCAGACTCAAGAGGATGTTTTTCCAGTTTGAGGGAGATCCCCTCTTAGACAGTTGTCATGTGAACAAGAATCTCCATTTTGATGGCAACCAGTTCGCTAATGTCTTCCTGCTTTTCCTCCTGCCCAATCAGGAAGCGGGTCCTGAGACCCAATTGGCAAGGGAGTCTTAGGACTCCCGGACAATCTGGTCTCGGGATCCACTTCCTGTTCAGCCATGAGAAGAAGCAACGGCCCCTTGGCAAGCTGGAGCGAGGAGCAGCATCGGCCTCCTAAGACTGATCGCCGCCTTGCCAGCACCATAGAGCTTGCACTGGGCACTGTCCTCCATAGCTCAAACAAGCGAGTCCTCCAAGTCCAAAGAGAGCTGCCCAGGAGGAAAGAGATGGAGCGGACGGATGCAGAGATTTCCCTGATTGCAGATGGGAGTATGAGTGGGAGCCGGTGAATACCGAGGCACCGGGGGGGTGGTCTCGGTATGTGCGAGTGAGGGGGGCAGGTGTGTTTGCCGCCCCCCCCCCCCAAAAAAAAATATTGAGCACCAGCCGCCACTGATGGCAACTCAAAGTTTGGATCTACACTCACTTTCCTGTTGACATTGATGATCAGGACGGAGAGTGTGAATCTCCTCACAGGAGACACAGACAGTAATCCAAACCTCTCTCCACCCTATATAAATTTGAAAAAAGGAGTTCTGCCTCAAGTTATACTTTAAATGCTACCATGGTCACAATAACATCATTCAGCAAAAGTATTTTCAGTGATTGTATTCAGTGATGTGGTTGAGTATTGAGTAGGCCACACCTTACTAAAGGTGATTAAGCCACTATTGATATTTACCCCTCCCTGCCTAAATCTCATGGTGAATAATTCAGTTTAAAAATCTAATGACACACTTCAAAATACGCCTAATAAATAAAAAATATAAAAAGTGTCATGTACTGTTGAAAAGCAATGTGTTAGATGAAATGTAAGAAAAAAAGATTTTTACCAGAATACATTTTTATTGGCTTTTATTGCAGAGCTTTTTTTAGAGGTAAATATAAGTTCATACATGTATGATAATACAGACAGGGCTTCTGTTTGAAATCACAGGGCCTACCTGACAGATATTCCAATCTTTAAAAATGTCTTTTTAGAATTTAAAAAATTATTATTTACAATTAATTTTTTACATTTTTTTTAATTATTATTTTTTTTTTTACAAATTTTCCTTTTTATATTACGCTGTTGGGGGGGGGCTTGGATGAAACAGACACTCAACATCTCACCTTTGAGACAGAGAAAGGCATTGAGGACACAGATTATCCAATTCCTTTCTCTGTAGCCTCAGCTGCACTGCAGATGAATGAACAGGAGACAGAGGCTCCTGTTCATTCATAAACTGAAACATAGTATGTTCAGTTATCAATGGACACAGGAGTGATCTGTATCGATTGCTCACTGTGTGCAATTCAGAAAAGAAGGGGGCTTGTAAATTACATATTTACTGACCCCTTCCCCACTCTCCATCCACCTGTGTACCTGAAGCAGCCGGCGGGAGAGGAAAGCAGGAAGCGCAACGGAGGATCGAGGGGGAGCCCAGGCACACAGGGGAAATTAGATGGGCACCACAGAGAAGGAGATCTGTGCAGCGGGATTAGATTTTGTGGGAATTTCAGAGACTTGGTTCAACAGCTCTCATGATTGTCTGGCAACCAATCAAGGGTATTCCCTTTATCGCAAGGAAAAGAGGGGGTAAAAAAGGGAGAGGGGTATGCCTGTATATCAAGAATAACGTACAAATGAATGTGAGAGATGACATCACTAGGGGAGCTAGGGAGGAGGTGGAATCTTTATGGGTAGAGCTCCAAAGGGATGAAACTAAGGGGGTAATAATACTGGGAGTATGCTATAGGCCCCCTAACCTGAGGAAGGAGGGGGAGACGGACCCCCTGTCACAATTTGGATTAGCAGCAAGGATGAGAAGTGTCATCATAATGGGGGATTTTAATTATCCAGACATAGACTGGGCGGAAGGAACCACACATTCGACTAAGGCTTGCCAGTTCCTAAATGTCTTGCAGGACAGTTTCATGGGTCAGATAGTAGACGCACAAACTAGAAACAAAGCGTTACTAGACCTACTGATTACCAACAATACAGACCTGATCACGGATGTGGAAAAAAGAAGAAATTTAGGAAACAGCGATCACAGGTCAATTAGCTTCAGTATAAATCACACAAATAAGAAACATAAGGGGAATACAAAGACACTGAATTTCAAAAGAGCCAACTTCCCTAAACTACAAACCTTGCTAGAAGATATAAATTGGGATAAAATCTTAGGAACTAAGAACACAGAGGAGAGATGAGTTTGCTTTTAAAGCATATTAAATAAGGGTATGAGCCAGTGCATCCCACTGGGAAATAAATTTAAAAGAGCGAACAAAAGTCCTGGATGGCTTAACTCCAATGTAAAAATGCATATAAAAGCAAAGGAGAAAGCCTTCAAAAAATACAAGGCTGAGGGATTTACAAAGAATGCACAAGAAATTTAAGGGTGCAATTTTGGCAGCTAAGATAGAACACAAAAGACACATAGCGGAGGAGAGCAAAAAAAAATCCCAAGAAATTCTTTAAGTATATAAACAATAAAAAAGGGAGGACAGACCATATTGGCCCCATAAAGAATGAGGAAGAAAATCTGGTTACAAAGGATGGGGAGATGGAGAAGGTATTGAATTTATTCTTCTGCTCAGTCTTCACGAGGGAAATGGGGGCTTCAGTAACCAAAATTGCAGTGTTTATCCTCATGACACATCACAGGAAGCACCCTTATGGCTAACAGAGGACAGAATTAGACATAGACTTGAAAAACTTAACATTAATAAGTTACCGGGACCAGATGGCGTGCACCCGAGGGTCCTTAGGGAACTCAGTAAAGTAATTGCCAGACCATTGTTCCTAATTTTTACTGACAGTCTACTGACTGGATGGGAACCAGCTGATTGGAGAAAAGCCAATGTAGCACCAATATTTAAAAAAGGGCCAAAATACATCCCTGGGAATTACAGACCAGTTAGCCTAACATCAATAGTATGCAAGCTCTTGGAGGGGATGATAAGGGACTATATACAAGGTTTTAGTAATGAAAACTGTATCATTAGCAGTGATCAGCATGGATTCATGAAGAATCGTTCTTGCCAAACCAAGGGTGAGTACATGGATTGAAAACTGGCTACAAGGGCGAGTTCAGAGGGTGGTGATTAATGGGGAGTACTCGGAATGGTCAGGGGTGGAAAGTGGGGTCCCCCAGGTTTCTGTGCTGGGACCAATCCTATTTAATTTATTCATAAACGACCTGGAGGATGGGTTAAACAGTTCAATCTCTGTATTTGCGGACGACACTAAGCTAAGCAGGGCAATAACTTCTCAGCAGGATGTGGAAACCTTGCAAGAATATCTGAAAAAATTAATGGGGTGGGCAAATACATGGCAAATGAGGTTTAATGTGCAAAAATGTAAAATAAAGCATTTGGGTGGCAAAATTATTAATGCAATCTACTCACTGGGAGAGAACCTCTGGGGGAATCGAGGATGCAAAAGGACCCGGGGCTCCTAGTAGATGATAGGCTCAGCAATGGCATGCAATGCCAAACTGCTGCAAACAAAGCAAACAGAATATTGGCATACATTAAAAAGGGGATTAACTCAAGAGATAAAGCGATAATTCTCCCACTCTACAAGACTCTGGTCTGGCCTCACCTGGAGTATGCTGTCCAGTTCTGGGAACCAGTTCTCAGGAAGGATGTACTGGAAATGGAGCAAGTACACAGAAGGGCAACAAAGCTAATAAAGGGACTGGAGGATATTATTTATGAAGAAAGGTTGCGAGCACTGAACTTATTCTCTCTGGAGAAGAGACGCTTGAGAGGGGATATAATTTCAATTTACAAATACCATACTGGTGAACACACAGTAGGGATACAACTTTTCAGCGGAAGGGAGTTTAATAAGACACGTGGCCACCATTAAAATTAGAATAAAAGAGGTTTAATCTTAAACTGCATAGAGGGTTCTTTACTGTAAGACTGTCAAGGATGTGGAATTCCCTTCCACAGGCGGTGATTTCAGCAGGGAGCATCGATAGTTTCAAAAAAATATTAGATAAGCACCTGAACGACCACAACATACAGGGATATACAATGTAATACTGACATATAATCACACACATAGGTTGAATTTGATGGACTTGGTGCCTTTTTTCAACGTCACCTACTAACTATGTAACTATGTACTATGGATGGGAGGACAATTACAGAATGCTGCACTGTGTCTGTGTCTCTCCCTCCAACAGCTGAAAGCTGGCGTGAGGGAGAGGGGGAGAAACTGCCTTTCAGCTGCTGGAAGGAGAGACACAGACAGTGCATTGTTCTGTAATTGTCCTCCCGTCCCACCGCATTAATCCTCCTGCTGTCTGGACCCCCCCGTGTACCCCCCTTTCAGTGGCCCTGAATACAGTTATAACAACCATTACATTCTGTTACAAGGTAACAACACAGGATGACAATTAGAAGACAGGGAATTCTGGAGTGTGGTAAACTTATACCTGGAAGTGCCTGCACAAAAATGTTAATGGCAGTATCATCAGGTTTATTTTAAAACTGCATGTTTAAAAACTCATTAAAATTACATTAACAGGTTAAAATCATATATAAAATTTTAGTGATTGGGTTTAGCTCTAATTGTGTCAAAACTTTCTATAAAAAGTGTGTAATAGACACTCAGTGGCTACTTTCTGTTGTCCAATGTAGGGTGCATGTAAAGAGCATGCAGGGTCAGCATAAATTAGGGATCTAATGTGTGACAAGACAACATTCTCTATTAAACAATCAGCAACCTGGACTACTGACATAATGGGGTTGATTTACTAAAAGCAAATAGACTTTGCACTTTGCAAAGTGCAGTTGCCCTCTGCAAGTGGAGCTGCTCCAGAGCTTAGTAAATGAGCAGAAGCTCTGATGACTTCCATCATCCAATCATGTGCAAGCAAAAATGCGTTTTTTGTAATTTTCTTTGCAGATGATTGGGTATCCTTTGCAAAGGGAAGCCTTGCCTCATTTACTAAACTCTGGAGCAACTGCACTTGTAGAGTGAAAAGTCTATTTGTCTTTAGTAAATCAACCCCCATGTGTTCACAGTTTCATGCAGTGTACGCCAAATTCCTATTTTCCCTCTATTTACGCCACTCTGTTCAGCCACATGGATACCAAGGGGGGGGGGGTGGAATCCCCCCATCTCAATAATAGAAGCTTTGGTGCATTGAGATGTTTTTTTTTTGGGGGGGGGGGGATAGAAATGTTATGTAAGAGGAAAAAAGAGGGGGTCTTAGGGCAGTATAAAGTCAACAAACCTATGTGATATGATTCTGACGTCAGTCCTGAAGAATTTTAATGTTGGGCAGGACCCAAACACATAGGGAATGGTTCCCTTATTCATGTTGCATTGTCAGCAGTGAAATGTGGCATCCAGGTAGACATTATGCAGGTTGGTTGGTGTTAAACACCATCTAAATAGAATTTTTTAGTTTGTTTCTTGGTATTTTTTGCAGACAGAAGACTTTAACGAGAAGTATAGTATCTTTTGACATTGTTCTGGAGTAAAAGATACCTGTAGATCTTTATGCCAGAGCCTCAATTTTGAGGTCTTGTGCCCTGGTTTTGGTGGGAATATCTGTGTGAAGAGGATAATCAAGGGGAGTCTGAGAAGGCCTGTGTCCATGCAGAATTGTTCAAAAGAAGGAAGGGATTTTCAGAACAGTGTAGAAGTGATAGTGTGGCAAGGAAATACCTGAGCTGAAAGGATTTTGCAGAGGTCGCTGTCATAGGTACCATCATTTAAAAAAAAGTCTCCTATCAGCACCCTTTCTGGAATAGAGAAAATGAGAGATTTAATATCACTTTTTGGAAAACAAAGACCAGAAAGGACCACCTAAAACAATTGGATTCCCAATGCTTGATAGCCTCCTGGGTTGCCAATGATCAGGCACACAGGCCTTGGGTCTTTGAAGGGTCCTACCGTAAGGTGGGTCTTCATTAGTGCTGGGAGCTGGGAGGAGCACCAGTGTAGTCTGTTTAGGGATAAGGTTAAAGTGGAATGTTCAGAAGTAATCCATTGCTTAAGCAGGCCATAGATTATGCAATTTTCTTTCCTTCCACCTAAATTGCTCAATTCCCCCGTCAACACTTACTCCTCCTGCAACGCCATTGCGAGCCTTCCTTGATGGCAGAACACAATGATTAGTGTTATTGGCTATAGCCAATGGCACTAATTGTTTGGGAAAAACATGACGAGCTGGTTGTACACAAGTTGATCAGTAGACCGACTTGTGTACAACCAGGGTGCCCATACATGAATCGATAAATTAATTCTTCTGGTCCCTGCTGAACCAGCTGAATCCATGCTTACATCTCACTAGGTGACATGCTGATTTATATCTGGTTATGTCTGGCAAGGCTATACCCATGTAAAATTTGGGTAAACTGACGAGAATGCATTTACAGTAAGTCTAGGGCATTTATGGGCCTAGACAAAGATGGAAGATAAAAACTTGTATAAGGTAAAAGGGGTGATGTGGATGGTCATGAACAAGAAGGAGATATAGGAGTTTTGGTAGAAGAGGCTTTTTTAATGTTGCAGCTCCAACACTATGAAAACACGCCTGAATTCCATTTCAAGAGCAGAGATAGGACTTTTTGTAGGAGGGGCAGGAATCTGAGAGAAAATGTGTCTCTTAGGTCATCTGGGATTGGAGTGCCTAGATACTTTATAGCTGATATTGCCCATTTATTTGAAAGTTATCTTTCAACTTATATATCTATTTTTGGAAGTAAATTTTCTGACAGAAAAGTTCTCCATAGGTTTCAAATTCTTTGAGGAGATTAGCAAGGGAAATGACTGGGTTGGTTAGGGAGAACTGTAGGTCACCTGTGTAAGCCAAGAACCTGTATTGTCTTTCTCTGATCTGGAGTTCTCTGATGTCCGGGTTTAACTGATTTTGCATAAAAAGTGCTATAAGGTAAGCCTGGACGTGCTCCATTGGAGGTTGTAAAAAGTTCACAATATACTCCATTTAAAATTACCTTGACCAGGGCTGAGGAGATTTACCCACCTTAACATGTTTTCTATTTGCCATAGAACCCAGATTTTATTTGCCAGCACAGACAGTCAAAGGCTTTCTCATCCTTATGCCCTGTACACACAGTCGGACATTGATCGGACATTCCGACAACAAAATCCATAGATTTTTTCAGACGGATGTTGGCTCAAACTTGTCTTGCATACACACGGTCACACAAAGTTGTTGGAAAATCTGATCGTTCTGAACGCGATGACGTAAAACATGTACGCCGGGACTATAAATGGGGCAGTAGCCAATAGCTTTCCTCTCTTAATTTATTCTGAGTATGCGTGGCACTTTGTGCATCGGATTTGTGTACACACAATCGGAATTTCCGACAATGGATTTTGTTGTCGGAAAATTTTATAGCAAGCTCTCAAACTTTGTGTGCCGGAAATTCCTATGGAAAATGTGTGATGGAGTCTACGCACGGTCGAAATTTTCGACAACAAAGACCTATCACACATTTTCCATCGGAAAATCCTATTGTGTGTACAGGGCATAAGTCACCAATAAGAGGCAGAGAATGGAACAGATTTTGATTTAGTGAATCAGGTTAAGCACTTTGATGGTATTGTTGTGGGCTTCAAGAGTTAGAATAAAGCTCACTAGGTCAAAGTTGATGAAAGTAGTGAGAAGAGGAGAAGGTAGTGGGCCAGATTTTCCATGTTATTAGTATGGTCTGTGGCACTACATGATGGCAGCCTTCCTTATATGAGATTAGTTTGTTTTGTAAAGTGGTATTAAATTTTACTAGCACATTGTTGCTGTTGTTTTAAGGATTTATTATAATAAAGGAGTATTTTGCTAGAGTGCAGTCATCCATTTAAGGTTCTTTTTGATGTCTCTGTGACGAGCTGGGCTTACACCCACTGTGTGGCTAGAATAATGTAGACCAACCTGCAGTTGTATACATCTTTATAAAAAGAGAAGAGGAACAAACCACAGGACTTTTAAGGTGCCAAAAAATAGATTGATTACAATTGATAAAATTCAATACATTTTATTATAACAATAAAAATTGATAAAACATTCCTTGTTATATTACTCATATAATTGATAAACCAATGCAGGCACTTCCACTCTACATGTTTTGCTATAAAGAGCTTCTTCAGGAGACTCAAGAAACATAGGAATAATTACATCATGTTCTGGACAAAACTTTGCATCCATCCCAATATTGGTATAAATAAGTACACATTTTTCATTTTATTTGTATATATTATCATCAAGGAAAAACAACTTTGAATAATATGTGAATTGAGATAAAGATGGGTCTAACAGATATACTTGGACCTAGGTTAATCAAAAAAGCAGAAGAATCCTGATTGATTGCAGTAGATGTCCATTCAATGGGATATTGTGTGACCACAGGGGAGAGACAGATATAACACCTATATTATATAAGAAAAATATATATAAGAAAGTTTCTATATTTAATTTAATAATTAAGTATCAAAATCCATGAGTGGTATTTACCTCAATCTGATTTATACAATAGGACCAATTGATTTATCCTTTTCCCCTTCAAAGAAAGGGGTAACCTATTGATGGTGATGAAGGGATAGCAAAGGTGCAGAATACTAGATATCCCTGATGAGGAAGAAAGACACACCAGGAAATTCCTCCACTAAGGGGTCCAAATAGTCCCCCTCCTCCACGTTCAAGGTCAGCTGAATAGGGTCTGAAAGATAAGTGAAGCATATAAGCATCTTCAATCATTGGGCATGTATCAATATGAGATGTAATAAAAAGAGATCTTGATCAACCAGTAATCAACCAGTGAGTTCATTATACATGATAAAGATCTCAAAATGAACGACAATGAGTGCTTACCTGTCCATGGAATCATTGGGCATGTATCAATATGAGATGTAATAAAAAGAGATCTTGATCAACCAGTGAGTTCATTATACATGATAAAGATCTCCAAATGAACGACAATGAGTGCTTACCTGTCCATGGAATCAAACGAGCATAGTAAGAAGGGAGAGGAGAGATGCAAACTCTCTCTTTCTCGAAGAAACCCTGACAGAGAATGGCGGTTGCTCGCCGTTTTCATATCTTCCCCTGTTCCCGCAGTGTCTGACGTCACTGCCGGAACATGGATGTCAATTAGATGCTGATGCGCGGGATCCAAGCAGTGGAAATGACGTGGCGCTAGACGCATCATTGCCAAATCGCCATTTTGGATTCTCTCTGCCCTCAACCCACATAATCGAGTGAGTAATCAACACGAAATGTCTGTGGGTGGGGCATCCTGCACTGAGGGATGAGGATGATAAAGGCAGAGCCTCTATTAGATGGACATAATCCCAATCCATTGGGGAGCATCAGGTTTATACCAATAGGGCTCAAGTCGACCGCAATGATTGGTCAAACACCGGTGAAGACAAGTGCCCGGGGCGTCCGTATGGTCATTAATCCCTATTGAAATTTGGGCATGGTTTGTGTAAACATCAACTTTGAATTATAAAATATTCCAGTTTTAATCTTATTTACAATATTTATTAGCTATAACTGCTAAAGTCCAAAATTGGGCAAGATATCATTAGGAGTCCATCTATAAATCTCAAAGCCATATAACAGTGAACAATCAATACTGTCCTTTCTGTTGTACAATAACATAGAGCAATACCCAATTGTAGCAGAGCATGCATGTAATTAAATATGATTAAAGAAATACATTAGCTTAAATGGACTTTGTGGGAGAAATTACCAGATGATGCGCGCCCATCTATAAGAAGGGCTTATAGCCGAGCGCATCATTTAGGCCAGGGTATTTCAATGCAGATAAACTATGCATCCAGTGGGCCTCTCGCTGCAAAAGTATTTTATCATTGTTTCCCCCTCTTTCATTTAGTGGGATACATTCCAAAGCAAAAAAATGTATTCTGGAACAGTCGAATTAGTAAAAATGCATTTTTTTGCTTTGCAATATTTTATTATTGTAATCAATCTATTTTTTAAGTCCTGTGGTTTGTTCCTCTTATCTTTTTACATGTTAAATTGGGATGTGGTGTAATTTCTGATTTCGCTGCCCTTACCTCTAATTCTGTATACATCTTTGGTTAAGCTTGTGGGCATCTTGGGTGAGGTCTTTGATTAGCTAATAGACATATACTCAAACCTGCAGCACCACTCCAAACCGCCTCCACTCATTGTTCAATAGCTTTTGGGGTGCCAGCTCCTATAGCCCCTCTTCTCTTCCACAAAAGTTTAAAAAAAATTGATGGCCGCTCTCCAACCTAAATTCTTTGTATTGTTTTGTCCATTAAAACCAATGTGAATGCATACATTCTGCCTCCACCCAGCATACGGCACTTTCCAGATGCGTTTAACCCTTAAGGGCTTGTTCACAGGAAGTAGGTACCTTAGGGGTGAAACACACCTGGAGAGTGTGGTATGCTGGGTAGAGACAGAATGTATGTATTCACTTTGAATTTCATGGAATAAAAGAATACATAGAATTTAAGATAGCGTGGGTTTCTCAACATTTTTTTTATGTCTTTGACCAGCTGCTGTTCTGGTTAATGTGTCAATTTGCCCAATATGGGCAGTTTGTTTGCTGAACTGCAGGCTGAATTTGACCTGAAATCCAGGCTCATTCCTAGCATTAATGCACCACAACAATGCAAATGTGTCTTTATAATTTCCTTTTAAGCACTGAAGCAAGCAAAAAGGAGCCATTTTTGCTTTATGTTTACCTATTGGCTATTTAAAAATTAGTGCAAGTTTTCGTATCTATAAAAGCTAAAAAAGTACACAATAGGTAGGTGATAAGAATTTTGTGTTTATTGTAGTCCGGAGAATCTAAATCTGATTAGTGTGCATACACTGAGAACACATACATGGGCATTGCCATTCCAGTGGTGAATCACTTTTCAGGCTACATACCCACCAGCAACGCATATATCTTTCATGTACACTAATAAACATTCAATCATTCTAACAATATGGGAATTAGTCATTAGTGAATTATTACATTTAGATTAGCTGACACTAGGAAATTTGAAATGATTCTCCTTGAACAAAAGTCTAATATAATCCATTTGTTAAGATCCTTCAGACATGTTGAGTCAAAGACTGATCATGGTGGAAAAGAACACCCTGAACCACATGCTATGGCTCAGTGCGGTCTCATCTATCCCTTGGCACTGGAACTAGTGATTCATTCTGATGTGGAATCTGCTGTTGGGCATTAACATTTCATTGAGTGTTACTGCTTGTCAGTTGTTGGTGTTTCATCCTTATCCAGTATGCCACATTGGCAATGCCAGTGAATTTTTTAAGACAATAGAACCCATTGTTGTAAACAAGTGACAACTGCACTGATAATCTACTCAGCTAAATTATTTAATGAGTAGTAGTGTGCCAACTATGGTACTAGGGGAGGACAAAGTTTTATTCCAGAGTATGCTACTACATAGGGGCTCATAAAGATAAGTGGGGCCCATCAGGAAGCCAAAAAGAGAGGAATGGTGGATGGGAAAAAGGGAGTCCCTCTTTTAATCACAAGGGTTCCTATATTAAGAGAGGCTAGACCACACTAAATATATATGTAGCAATCTGGAAGTATAAAGTACAGTGTTCCTCCGGTATTTCTATGCATCACATGTCCCTCTAGTGCCCAGTGTTATCAACTGACATCATGTTTGTGAGCCAATCCAAAGGGATTGTGGGATGAGTAGTTCCACAGATTGATAATTGCTTTGCATGACCCTGTACCTGGACTACATATCCCAGGGATCTTTGCTGCCGTCAGAGAGCTTGCTGGAAGGAACTATATAAGAAGCCAAAGCCCTGCCCTGCATTCTCTTCCTCCTGGGCCTGACATGAGAAGGACCTCTCCGTGCATGGGGAGAGAGAGGTTGCGGCCTACCACACATGGTACAACATTCCAACCCAGTTGAGAGGGGCCTAGAACTGTTTGCTGTTCGTCTGACATCCATCCAGCACCACTTCGGTTGCCTGCCAACCTGTGTTCTAAGCTTCACATCAGGAGATCGAAGTGGCGGATCCGCTGCACGTGTGTTGCTACAGGGGCTGCTATCCGGAGGGCATTAAATCGGCCTGGTCGTTGGTGAGAGGGCATTCGCCCACCTTTACAAATCCTTTTTCTCACGATTTCACTGGGAAGCTTTGCACAAACATCTTTACTTTGGGAATATTTTACTAAACCTATCCTGAACACTGTGCATAGACACCTTTAGATTCTACCATTTCAAGAAATCTTATTGCTTGCTATTACACTTTATTGGATACAATTAATGAGCTCCTACATGTCGGTGAAGACCATCAGATCTACAACGGGGACATTGCTGTCATTATTGCTACAATGGTCCTTATACCAATGCCATTAAGTGTAACCTCTCATTAGGGTTAAAGTTGGTTTATAGGCTGGCCGAGGTTTCCCCTTTAGGACTTTTTCAGGATAACCACCTAAATTGGATTAATTTTTCAGGTGCAAGCAGAACTCCACTGTACATGTGTATATGATAGACTGTTTTACCTGCAAATATTTTGTTTTGAGTTATTCAGAGGAATTCCTTTCCTGAGTTGGCGCTGTTGCCCAAAATTCTCTTTGTGACAATATCTTCTTTGAACTGTTCTAGTAAACATTATCAGAACATAAATGCACAGAGTTGTCTGACTTATTGCTTTAAGGTGGTGCGAAGATGTCTGAACCCAAAGTGTCAGGTGGGTTGGAATGTTCATCAGGTCATGGCAGTGCAGATGAGCAGGTAAATCCAAGCAGCCCCTTAGGGGGTTATGCTACATTTGGGGGCTCGTCCGGGATGCTATCTGCAGCTGGCCTTAGCTGACCTAGACAAGAACCACAACCTGCATGGGAAGTCGCTTTGATGGCCGCGGTTGCTCGGGGCAGGAGTCAGGGACCTCAAACAGAGAAGAGCACTGTTCTGGAAATCTCGTGAAATGAGCACGCCGAGAGGGAGATCAGAAAGTGTGTGAGAGCTCTGGTCCCAGGACACCAGGCTTACATCCTGGAAACTAAAGCCACATGTGAGTTGGATCAAGTCAGGGTACTACTAGAATGGCAGGAAGAGGTACCTATGTGCTTTCAGGAGGAAGAGGTATGTCTGGCTGAAGGGGTGATTGCTAAAGTGTTCCCGCTCAAAGTGGGGGGAGAACAGATTGAGAGGCAGCCCTCGACCAGAGCTTAGGAGAAGGGTCAAGAACTGGAGTTCTTGACCCTAAAGTGGGCTGTGGTAGATAAGCTATGTGACTATCTGTACGGGGCTACCTTTGTGGTGAAAACTGACAACAACCTATTGACTTACATACTGTCCACTGCAAAATTGGACGCCACTGGGCATCAGTGGCTGGCAGCTCTGCCCGAGTTCCAGTTCAGTTTGAAATATCAACCGGAAGTGGGAAACAGAGACGCTGACGCTCCTTCCCGAAGGCTTCACTCTATTGGGGCTTACTAGACTAAAAATGCATATTGTCCACACAACCAGCCACAAAAAGTGATAGAACACACTGAGGGAAGTATAAATGCTCAAAGACAGCTAATGAGTAACCACCAACGTCACGCTGGCGCGTGAGGAGACAGGAGACACCATCATCCAAGAGGAAACTTCTCCTTACCACCCTCAAGGGGATCCACAACCAAAGCATTTCAACCGTACCCTGCTGAACATGTTGGGAAACCTCCCATTAAATAAGAAACAGCATTGGGGGGATCATATCGAGGCAGTCGTTCATGCTTATAATAGCACCTCAAATTATTCTACTGGATACTCCCTCTACAGATTAATGTTCGGGAGAGAAGCTCATCTACCTGTGGATCTGACTTTTGGAACATCACTAGATCACACCTCCCAAGCCTCTTATAGGGGGTATATTGACAGACTTCGGAACCTAAAAGTGGCTTATGACAAAGCCAAGGAGACCTCTACCATCAGAGAATGAAGGAACAAGAAAAACTTTGAGTGAGGATTCACGATTTACAACCTGGAGATTTAGTGCTGTTGCGCAATCTAGGGGTGCCAGGGAAGCATAAACTGGCTGATCGATGGCGTTCCCAACCCTACGTTGTCTGTAAATGACTACCTGGGCTCCCTGTGTATCAGATCCAGCCGGAAGGGAAGACCGACCCTCTCAAGACTTGGCATCGAAACGATTTGCTGTCCATATCAAAGGCTGTTCGAGTACCCTCACCCCCTTGCTTAGAGACTTGAACACTGTGCATAGACACCTTTAGATTCTACCATTTCAAGAAATCTTATTGCTTGCTATTACACTTTATTGGATACAATTAATGAGCTCCTACATGCCAGGGAAGACCATCAGATCTGCAACAGGGACATTGCTGTCATTATTACTACAAGGGTCCTTATACCTTTGCCATTAAGTCTGACCTCTCAAAAGGTTAAAGGTTTATAGGCTGGCCAAGGTTTCCCCTTTAGGAGTTTGTCAGTATAACCACCTAACTTTGTTTATCCTTTCAGGCGCAAGCAGAACTCCACTGTACATGTGTATATGACAGACTGTTTTACCTGCAAATATTTTGTTTTGTGTTATTCTGAGGAATTCCTTTACTGAGCAGATCTATTACCTCCTCTTTGTGACAATATCTTCTGTTCTAGTAAATATTATCAGAACATAAACACGCAGAGTTGTCTGACTTATTGCTTTAAGGTGGTGCGAAGATGTCTGAACCCAGAGTGTCAGGTGGGTTGGAATGTTCATCAGGTCATGGTAGTGCAGATGAGCAGGTAAATCCAAGCAGCCCCTTAGGGGGTCCTGCTATATATCTTCAGGGTCTGGGGTATAGGAGTGGAGGAATACTCAGTGTTACTGGTCAGAACAGTAAAGATCTGGGGTATAGGGGTGGAGGACTACTCAATGTTACTGGTCAGAACAGTAAAGGCATACCTCTAGGGTCTGGGGTATAGGGGTGGAGGACTAATCAATGTTACTGGTCAGAACAGTAAAGACATACATCTAGGGTCTGGGGTTTAGGGGTGGAGGACTACTCAATGTTACTGGTCAGAACAGTAAAGGCATACCTCTAGGGTCTGGGGTATAGGAGTGGAGGACTACTCAATATTACTGGTCAGAACAGTAAAGGTATACCTTTAGGGTCTGGGGTATAGGAGTGGAAGACTACTCAATCTTACTGGTCAGTACTGTCATCAGAACAGTAAAGGCATTCCTTGTATAGGGAACCTGGCCCTTAATCTGTCAGACCATCCTGAACTTGTCACCTGTCATGCAGGGAAAGCTAATTTATCTTAGTTTGCAATAGAGTGAAATGCTTACCAACTTATTGACAAAACCTCTGCAGCGTTCGGCGAAAACATACAAAGAAGGTCAGCACTAAATAAGGAGGGCATAAACACATGCTGAAGAGTTTCCTGTCAATGGCAGACTAGATAAGAGGGGACAGAGTTATTGTTAAAGTTGGCCATATACATTAAGATTTATTTTGCTCTCATGCTGAAAGAGAGAAATCACTTGATTCCCCCAACCATGCTAAACAGAGTGGATGGGCAAATGTGCAGTTTTGGCAAAACACCTAAGCAATGTTTCCATCTGATTGGATGCAGGCACTGCTCAGATTAGAATTTCTTGCCCAGCTCCATCTACAAAAGTTGATTGAAAAATCAACTTTGGTCAAACCAGGTGGTGCCAACAGGGCCCCTCAGAATGAATTTCAATGTATACAGCAAGTAAACATTTTTTGGAAGCAAATAAAATGAATAGCATGTCAAAGGCCCCTTGCTTTTCAGGTGGACCCAATTGGACCCTCCATTCTCCTCTATGGAGAGGAGGATGTAAATGGACTTATGTACGTTTACATCCACCTACCTCCAATCCGGTCTCATCTGGCAATAAACAAGCGGGCCCTTTCCCCTCTGTTTGGCTATATCGGATAGGATGGCAGTCGTGTGTAAACGGGAAACCGGAACATTTACATCTGACTGCCCATAGAGCAGAGCAAACTGTGTCCGTGTCCACTCATCATAAACTGGGGGAACACGAACCTGTCATCCACCCGACAGATCCCCTGAAGAGAAAAACGCAGTCAAGAGGCTCGAAGACTGGCTCGTGTGAAAGAGGACTTAGGTAACCTGATCTTCAGGCTAACAGCAATTAATTCTTTTAACTCTTCCCTCCTTGTCTCTGGTGGCAAATTCTACCATACTTCCCTGCCCAACTTGGATTTCTAGGAGACTGCACCTAGCTTTGAGTGTTCCCATATGCCCTGTTTCAGGCTCCATAAAAAAATATGTATGAATAAAAAGCTTTATTCACTGTCATAGATTGTCCTGATCTATATTCATTTGTGAGAGATTGTTAGAACAAAAAACCTAACTAATTGGTGGTGATGATGGCTGTTGGTTGACAGTGACATATAACCAGGGCTTTTTTTCAGCGAGAACGCAGGGGAACGCAGTTCTGGCACCTCCAGCACTAAATGTATGTAATAGCATGGGGTGTGGGGTGTGCTGGAGGGTCTATGGATATTGGCTGCTGGGGGATCTATTGTCACTGGTGGGGATCTGATTTTGTTTCAGGGTCTTTTGTTGCTGATGGGGAATCTATTGTTGCTGGGGGAGGGGGGTCTTATGTTGCTGGAAGGGATCTACTGTTGAGGGAGAGGTCTATTTTTACTGGCTGCTGGAGGATCCATTGATGCTGGCTGCAGGGAGATCTGTTGTTGCTGCTGGGGAGGGGGGCATCTAATGTTGCTTGGGTGGATATTTTGTTACTGAGTGTGATATTTTGTTGTGGGTGGTTCACTGTTGCTGCAGGGAATATATTGTTGTTGGAGTGGAGTCTTTTGTTGCTGAGGGTGTCTATTGTTGCGTGGGGATCTATTGCTGGGATTCTATTGTCTATTGTTGCTGGCTGCAGGGGATCTATTTTACTGCTTTTCTTTTTATCATTAACATGTTCCATACAAATGATTTAGCACCACAAAATGATACTTGGTTCTGTATTCTCTAAAAGGGGCAGTACTGGTAGGTGGGTAGGGAGTGGAATCAAGGGACGGTGGACAGAGGTGGGTAGGGGGCAGAGACAAGGGGTGACTCAGACGGGGGGAATTCCTGCACCTATTCTCCGAGAAAAAAAGCCCTGCATATTACTGTGTTTGGTTTATGGTTAAACTGATAGTGGTACAACTTCCCACTTTGCTGTCTTGCCAAAGAGGTCAAAGATATACTGTCCAGGCATATCTGTTAATTGTGTACTTTCGAACAGTTAAGTCTTTGAAGAAGCTTATAAAGTATGCTGCAGCATTGGACTATGTATGACCTCATGCATATGAGTGGACTCACAAGTAATGTAAGCTTTTATCATATACTTTGTTTATTGTTGAAAAATATGATTGATTCATACAAGGTATAATAGACTGTACTATGTAACTTCAATGCTGAAAATAAATAAATAAATGAATAAATATAAATGCTTAAAAACAGAACAAGAGACAAATAAAATTCTCATAATGCCCATAGCAGATGTGCAGACATGTAAGCACAGGGATCTTGCCATCAGATTTGTCTAAAGATAACATTATTTTGTTTAGAGCCAAACTACAGCAATTTTTAAATTTAGTTTTGGATATGGAAGAGAAGAATTACATTTTCTGTTCAGTTTTTATTTCTATCTGGGATCAGAAAGTGAAGAGGAATCTCCCCAACATAAACACAGATAGGATAACTAAGCTCCTGGTCATGATTTGGTGACTTCGCCAAGTCCATGTTTTTGTTTTTTAGGGAAATATGCAGGATACTTTCTTGTATACTGGAGCCCCTAAGGGGTAATGGAAAAATGGGGTTTATTTTCTAAAGCTGACCAGTGCAAAATCAGTCTCACTTTTGCAGAGAAACCAATCAGCTTCTAACCAACCTCAGCATGTTGAATTAAGCTTTGGCAATAAAACCTGGAAGCTGATTGAAGTGTGACTGATTTTGCACCCTCCAGTTTTAGTAAATAAACCCAAATGTCTATGATATGCAGAAAATAGAATGATACCCAAAAGTTAAATCGCAGATAAAGTTATAGTTATAGTGTTAGTAATGGAGACAATGCATCTTGGGGTTTACCAGACCATCTTTTTCAGGTTAAGACATAACATAAAAAAATGAATAGTATATATCTAAAACATATATAAATTGATAAAAGGACCCAACTACTAGATAAACTATAATAGAAAGGTAATACAATTGTGTCTTTAGCATAGAAATATGATGCACTAAGTGCAGCAACCCACAACTACCAATCATAAATATTCTTTGGCTTCCTAAAAGCAGACCTAGAGCAAAAACAAGGAGAGGGGCACCTCTGAGTATGTAACATAAAAACATTTTATTAAGACAACAATATCCACTCACATAAAGGTTAGATGAGTTGCGTTCCGTTCTATTAGCTGGGCTGTAGCGATGCAGTAGGACTACAGGTCACAGCAGTTCCTGCAGGGCTGGTTCCACTTCGAATCCAGAGGAGGAAGGGTGGGATGGCACAGCAAGGTGCAGTCTCCTTCAGCTTACAGTCTTATACATATCCTGCTCTAATAGGGACGGATGGTGTCCATAGTGCAGGGATAAGGGTTCCAAAGAAAGGGGTGGGACGCCAAAGCTGCCGGCTGGCCACGCTGCGGCTCTGCACTGAGTGGTAATATACGGCCGTGTATTGAATCAAAACGAGGCTTGGGGAGCAAACACCACGCGGTGCCCGGTAATGACGTCACACATATGCAACGCGTTTCAGAACAAGCTGGCCATTGGTGGATGAATGGTCGCATTCCTTTATCAAGCATGAGATGTGTGGGGCACAATAGGCTTTTTATAGTCTAATGGGGGGCGGGGCCAGGACATCCATGATAAAAACAGGGGATCAGCAGTAAATGACAAAAAGGACATTAAAAAGACATAGTAAGCTAAAAAAAAAAAAAAACTTTTTAAACACGCAATGGCCTAGAGCAAAGTACAAACTGAGGACAAATTATGGAAAAAGGGTAAATAATGTAAAAACAGAATTTTTAAAGAACAAAACAAAAACGGCCACAGTACATAATTAATGGATTACAATGGAGTAATAGACAGGAGGTCATTGTGGGGAGGCAAATAGACAGCTCCACTCGTCAGCAATGAGATATACATAAATCTCATCACTTAAGAAAAGGCTACATTGATATCAAAGATACAATAATGATTTTCATGTAATACAAATTAAATAGAAGAAATACATGTGCAAATGGATGGAAGGCTGAGATAAGTCAATAAATTAGATAAATAAATAAATAAAATAGGATACAACCCATTCGAGAAAATGTATAGATAAAAAATTGTATGGATACAAAATTTGGTAAATTACTAAAGATATGATAATAATTGGTTGGATGAAAAATGATAAAGTGGAAATAAGTGAGCCTTTGAAAAAAGGGGGGAGTTGGGACTTTGAGTGAGGCAGTCAACATTGTGAAGGTAGATTGAAAGGAAGTACAACTTTATTAATCATGAGTCCATAGTACATCTACAAAAACAGTAACCACATACAGGAAAGACATTATAATGAATGTGATTCTCAAACTATTGACCCGCACATAAATAGGCGCGCATACAATACAGGCATCAAGGGTACAGCAGTGCATACCAACCAAGCGCCACATAGTGATCTGAATGAAGAGGTTATGGCATCCAATAAATTAATATATGTACATGAAAATTCTGAACAGCATTGCAGCAATAATAAAATATGTAAAAACCATAAAGACCATGATGGATAAAGTTGACATTGAGAAGTAAAAGAGTAACACATGTATCTCTATCTCTGTTGACCGACGCGTTTCGTGTATTGAGAACACTCATCAGGGGCAGGTGCTTGTGGGATATCTACAAAATATAAAAAATATCTTAAAGGGTCTGATCATAATACGATATCTTAAGTTCAAAGCGGGGCAGACAAGCCCCCCTTAAGTAATTGCATGGAGATACTGTGATGAACCTGTGACAGGTGTACAACCAAGGCCATGAATCTTTGCCCATCATGGGAGCTGAGGTGGCCTGGGGCCGCACGCCAGCAGGGCACGCACACAGAACCCCCCCATACACAGACGCCAGACACTGATTGCTGAAGTTCTTGATGGGACCAAAAAAGTACTCAAATGTGGGTAGCCACGAGGAGTCTAGAAGGGAATATATATAATGAGTGTCATTGTATCATACAAGTTGTCCGCCAGGAATGATTAATCCAGGCAGATAGAGGGTACTCAGAGTGAAAGTATATATTGACCTGCGAGTGGCGTCCTGGGGTCCTGGAGGAAGTGTGGAGATGAAATCTAGCCTTGCAAAAGTATGGCGTCTGGACTGTGTCCGGGAGGGCCGGTTATAGCCGCCCACAGCATACGCACACCTTCCGCCATCAGCCTCACACTGGGTCTGGCAGAGACGGGGAAGGCGTCCCGACGTGGGCGGCGTACCCCGCCTGCGGTGAACGCCCACATTACCCCACCGCCAGACCGGAGATAGTCAGACACACGCTCCACGCAAGTGACGCCACAAGTGACGTCACGCGTGAAGCGGGAGGCGTGGCGCCTAATATACAGACTTTGAAAAAAGGGGGGAGTTGGGACTTTAAGTGAGGCAGTGGAAATAAGTGGGAAAAAAAAGCAGACCTAGCAGCATATATTTCTTTTAATGTTGAAGGATATCTAAACTCAAAAACAAAAATATAACATATTGCAGCTTACCAACCCATAGATGTCATGGCTGCAAAACATTTCTTTATTCAAGCTAAGTCAAATGTTTCCAAGTGCAGAAAATATAGAAGAAGGGTATGCTTGTAAATTCTTGTGTACTGTACTGAAATTTCAAAAATTTTATCAGCTTCCTGCATTATCTCCTGTGAACTACACAATCCTTGCTCTCTATGTACTAAAAATGAGCATCACAATTGTCCTCCATAGATACAATACCATGAACGTTGCCATTTTAGAACAGGAAGTGTGTTACTGGCAGGATGGCCAAGTGAAAATAAAGAAAAAATACTCAAAAAAGGAGAAACAAATGCAGCCACCACATCAAGAGTTGGTTAGTTGTAACAAAAATAATTGTGTTTATGGGTTGAGATACATATTAATGTTCTTGTAGTGAGTTTTGTGCTTTCCATACCAAGCTGGAATTTTTAGCTATCCAAACTGCTGGAATGTTAAATAGAAAGCACAGCTTTGGGTGTTAGTTTTTAACAGGAATTCTTTAGGGTTGATGCAATATGATTAATGCTTCTCATCTTGGCAGATGCACACCTGTGGAGAACCTCTCCCTTATTGTTTTCTAATATCTGTCAAGTCTCCACATGGGAACATGACTGAGGTAAAAAGGAGCTTCAGGGGAAACTCCTACCTATTGTAGAGCTCTATGTACTATATGGGAACACTCAATGGCTATTGGAGTGAATTGGCTACTGTTTATTTAGATAATGCTTTAAACTGATATTTCTCATAGTCAGCTCAGTTTTCCCATGATGGGAAAAGATCAGTTTAAACTGGGGAGATTATTGTGTTCCCACAGCCGCTGAGGTGAACTCTGAAAGCCATTTGATTACATTATGTTGTGTTCTTAAAGTTGAACTTTAGAAAACCTAAACGTCCACCCTTGCCGTGGGGCTGCGTCCACACTGTAAGCTTTAACTGCTCGTTTTTGTCTACGGGATCTGGAAAAGTACTTCTACTTACCCAATCCTTTGTTCCTGCAGGTGACTCCTGCTAGGCTGGTCCCTGTGACCTCTTCTCCTCTGCACTCTAGCAGTCTAGGGTCCTCAGGACCAATCAATTCCAGGTCAATAGCCCTGAATTAGACATGAGGACACAGAAGGACAATCCACCACTGCATAAGGATTAGGTAAGTAAAAGTATTTTTCTCAGATTAAACAAGCATTTCTTTAGGTTTCCTGGAGCTTTAAAGCATGACAAAGCAAAAAAAAAAAAAAAGAAATATGCAGTGCATTTGTGCAATACATGCACATTTCTGCATCAAAAATATGAAAGGATGTATCAACCGCACTCCACTCTTTGCTCCTGGTACCATATTTATTATTAGTCAATATATTTACTGCATATAACATCTCCACCTGAGAACCAACCTTCCTTGATGCGTTTCACCACTCTTGGCTTGCCTACAAGTATAGTATCCTTGTGAACATGCCAACAGTTTTGAAATGCATCAACGAAGGTTGGTTCTTGGGTGGAGACATTGTTGTATGCAGTAAATTTATTGACTATTAATAAATACAGTAGGAGGAGTGGAGGAGTGGAGTGCGGTTGATGCCTCCCTTCATATTTTTTGATGGAGAGTGAAGATAGACTAGAGTGGGCAGTAACCATATTGTCCATATATAAAAGGGGTGAAGCTTGAGCGGTTTAATGGATTTGTGCACATTTCCCCAGATTATTTTAAAGATCATGCAAGTACAGAGAAATACCTGTCTATCTGCCAGAAATGCAATCCTTCTGTCAACTGACAAAACCTGACTTTTTTGTTGTCAGCCCTGCTCAGTTGTCTTTTGCTAAACTACTCAACCACTTCCACTTTCAGATCTCTATTAAATTATAAAAAGGTTGGGTGCTGTTACTCAGAGTGATGTTCTGCCAACATCCCCATAATTGCATACAATACACAATGTTAATTCCCAATGGGACTTTAAAGGCAGAATGAGAAATGGTAGAATAAAAGATACAAATCTTTATTTACAAGCAATAAAAAATCACCAAAAGGGTCACTATAGCAAAGAAGATACACAATTGATTAAAAACACATAACATAGCAATGTACAATATTCATGCAGAATACCCTCCTACTCTGAATACAGGTGCACCAGACCAGCCCCTAGGAGCATATGGTCTGATCATAGAGGATGATCACAGGATAAATACATTTCGGGAATACAATTTTTCTTCTTCAGGGAAAGAGGAGGGTGCAATAATACTGTACAGTCACAAACAGGCAAACTGATGGATCCTGCTTGGATGCGCCCCACCGCCCAATGAAGGAAAATGGGGAAAAGACATCCTATTGCAGGTCCGGCACCAACGAGAACCGCTTGAAAAAAAAACTAGAACAGTCCAAAAAGGGGCAATATTCTCACATGGTATGCACTAGTTTATATAGGTGATCATGGGATGGCCTCTCAGATCTCGACTACATGAAGGCTAATCATTTTGTAGTCGAAGGTAAGAACTAACTATACTGCTTTTCTTTTTTTCTCGGTTTGATGAACTGGATGGGTGTCTCTTTTCAACCACATTAACCATGTAACCATGTAACTAGGAGGGTTCTTTGAGAAAACATGGGACATGAGCAAAGGGCACAAGACAGCTCTGAATTTCTGACAAGATCAACATTTTTTTCATAACTTATCAAATACCGTAGGCAGCATTTAATCACTAGACAACCTCATTAGAAGTAGAGCTTCTGAGTAAAGCCTGGTACACACTATTAGTTATTTCCGTTCAATCCAGCGAGTTGAATGAAAAAAAAAACTGTCAGCTCCAGTCGGAGCTCTACTAACAATCCAACATTAGTATAGCGATCATTCCCGCTGAACTGTTGTGTTCTGACAGAGGGACGCCCCCCCGCCAGAACACTCCGATCAGTGCTCTCCGCCATTGGCCATTGGCCAAATGTTGGATGGTTTTTATTGAACCGGCCAATGTCGGCCGTCATTCGGCCTGTGTGTACGGGGCTTAAAGTGATTGTAAAGCTTTGGTTTTTTTTTTTTTAAATAACAAACATGTCATACTTACCTCCACTGTGCAGCTCGTTTTGCACAGTGTGGCCCCGATCCTTGACTTCTGGGGTCCCGCAGCGACTCTCGCGGCTCCTTCCCACATCAAATAACCCCCTAGGAGAAGCGTTCTCCGGGGGAGTTACCTTGCAGGTGCACTCCCGAGTCCAGCACTTGCGTCCATAGACACGAATCCTGAACTCGGCACCGCCCCCCAGCATCCCTGTCATTAGATTTGATTGACAGCAGCGGAAGCCAATGGCTGCGCTGCAATCATTCTATCCAATCAAGAGGCAAGACCCCGTGGAGAGAGGGACAGCGCTTCACCGCCAAGTGAATTCCAGGGCTCAGGTAAGTAAAATGGGGGGCTGGGGGGCCGGTGACTGCCAGAAGTTTTTTCACCTTAATGCATAGGATGCATTAAGGTGAAAAAACACAAGGGTTTACAACCCCTTTAAGTCTGAGTAAGTCGTCTAGTGAAGAAACATCTAGTGAGTATGAAGGTTTCATGCTTGCGTATGTGATAATGCTGGTAATCACCGACAAATGGGAGTAATTTAAATGTTTTTTTAAATAAATTGTCAAATGGATTCTCCTTCCTATTTGTATTGCACTGGGTATCAAGATGGTGAACCAATGGATAAGCCCATAAAGAAGCCTTCTTAGGGGGGAACATGGCAAATCAATATACAGGCACATTTTGACCTTTTTTAGAAATAAAAAGCCAGTAGAATCTGGTGAGTGATACTTTTCAGAGGGGATACACAGTGATGTTTGGCATGGAGGATACACTATATTTGAAAGCACGGAAAGTAGAATGTGCATATTGGGACACAATCACTATTCACTGGATATTTAAAGAACAGACATTATGTCATGGAATTACATATTAACACATTCCCCCAGCTACATCACTAATGTGGTCTCAAAATACCAACCAAATCATTCTCTTAGTTCCTCCAAAGACCTCCTGCTCTCTAACTTCCTTGTCCCCTCATCCCATGCTTGCCTCCAGGGCTTCTCCTGAGCCTCTCCCATCCTCTGGAATGCTCTACCCCAATCTGTCAGACTATCTCCTACTCTGTCCACTTTCAGACAAACCCTGAAAACTCATCTTGTCGGAGAAGCCTATACTGCCCCCACTTAACAACTCTACATTTATTTTCTTCATCAGTTCATCCCCCATAGTTATTACCTCTTGTATCTCTTGACCCTCCCTCTTAGATTGTAAGCTCTAACGAGCAGGGTTTTCTGATTCCTACTGTATTAAAGTGTATTACTGTCTACCCTCAAGTTGTAAAGCGCTGCGTAAAATGTTGGAGCTATAGAAATCCTGTATAATAATAATAAATCATGTAAAATAATGGAATGTGGATTTTACACTGGGGAACATGAATTGGACTAATAAGAATGAACTAAATAAGTGGAATGTAGTGTAGATACTAGATCATTCAAGTGTGATGCATATGATTTGCTTTATTATATTCAAATGCAGATCATGCTTCAGAGAAAAGGTACAATAGATATAGACGTATGTCTAAATCTACCCTAAGACACAAGAATAAGAAATGTGGCATGTTTAAAGAATCTAACATCTAGGTCTGCTCTGCATGACAACATGATAAATACATTCTCTGTAATAAATAATAAAAGGAAAAAAACAAAACAATAATAATAGCCAGGAAAGAAAGGCAGACGTAAAGTGTTGTGTTCCCTTTGCACTGGTGCTCAGTTTAGAAATTGCGCCTTACATTATTGGTCAGTGAAATAGAAATATTTTCACACACTGGTGGTCAACTGAAAAGGGTTTTCTTACATTGGTAGTCTATACAAGAAGATCTCCCATACATTGCTGGTCATTAAAAGAAGGGCCCTATAAAGTGGTATTTAGAGGGAGAAAGGTCCTTATACTAGTAGTCAATGGGAAAAATGCAACATTGGTGGCCAGTGGAAAAATTACTCCTCCTTGCATATACACTATATTACCAAAAGTATTGGGAAGCCTGCCTTTACACGCACATGAACTTTAATGGCATCCCAGTCTTAGTCCGTAGGTTTCTATATTGAGTTGGCCCACCCTTTGCATCTATAACAGCTTCAGCTCTTCTGGGAAGGCTGTCCACAAGGTTTAGGAATGTGTCTATGGGAATGTTTGACCATTCTTCCAGAAGCGCATTTGTGATATCTGGCACATCTCTGCTCTAATTCATCCCAAAGGTGTTCTATCTGGTTGAGGTCAGGGCTCTGTACAGGCAAGTCAAGTTCCTCCACCCCAAAATCACCAATCCATGTGTTTATGGACCTTGTTTGTCCACAGGTCCAAATCATTTAGTAGAGAGGGAAATTATGGTGTGGGGTTGTTTCTTAGGGGTTGGGCTTGGCCCTTTAGTTCCAGTGAAGGGAACTCTTAAGGCGTCAGCCTACCAAGACATTTTGGACAATTTCATGCTCCCAACTTTATGGGAACAGTTTGGGGATGGGCCCTTCCCGTTTCCACATGACTGCGCACCAGTGCACAAAGCAAGGTCCATAAAGACATGGATGAGCAGGTTTGGAGTGGAGGAACTTGACTGGCCTGCACAGAGCCCTGACCTCAACCCGATAGAACACCTTTGTGCCTGACCTCACAAATGCACTTCTGGAAGAATGAGCAAAGGGTGGGCCAACTCAATATTGAACCCTATGGACTAAGACTGGGATGCTATTAACGTTCATGTGGGTTTGAAGGCAGGCGTCCCAATACTTTTGGTGATATAGTGTATATAAAAAGATTATTGGTGTTAGTAGTTACTTATTTCAAAGTCAAACTTTGTTGATTTCTCGAGGAACCCCTAGCAATATCTGGAGGAAACCTAGAGAACCCAGGATGAGAAAGAATGAGAAAGGCTGTCCTAGAGGGAAGGAGGAAGCAAGCTGTATGAGACTGTCAGAGATTGGGGACATGTTACAAGAGACTGTTGGAGATCACTGCTATTACAGTCAGCACTCCCTACAGCCTCATTAAAAATCTACCATATTTGACAGTCCTCTCATCAAGACCTATTAAAAATTGTGACAGGACAAAAAGAAACAAAAAGAGAAAACATGGTCAAAAGAGAAAACATGGTCAGCACAGAATTAGGAACGAAGTGTGAAAGAAATAAACCAAATAATTTATCTGGTAGAATTCAGTTTAATTAACATTTTCCTTCACTGTTCCAAATTAAAGAGGAGCTCCGGCTATTGCCATGTTTATCAAAAATCAGCAGCTACAAAAATTGTAGCTGCTGACTTTTAATAAACAGACACTTTCCTGTCCCAGGATCTAACAATGTGCTCATCTGAGCTGTCCCTTCTCTCAATCTTCTGTCCCCAGTGCTGGCATCTCAACAGTGGGCACCCGGCTGTGACAGCTTGCGGTTTACAGCCGGATGCCCACTGTGCATTCTCGAGCTGCGCTGCACATTTTGAATGGTCCCGCAGTCTTCTGGGAGCTATGACGTGTGTCCCAGAGGAACGGGGGGGGGGGGGAGGAGAACTTCCTGTCGGATTGTGGAAAGAAGAGGAAGGGAAAAGAAGGCCTTAAAATGGAACTTCCCCTTTTGGGTGTAGCTCCACTTTAAGCACCCATGGAAACCACTGACTGCTGAGGTCCACAGAGTAAGTACCAAAGAACTTCAGCTTGGGAACTAGAGGTTTACAGAATGCAGTGATAACAAACATTACCCCAACCCTTAAGCTGTCTGTACATTAAATTTTCTTATTCAATTTCCTTTAGATTTACCTTCAACTATGTAGTGCAAGGGCCTGCCTGATTGCATACAAATTCAAAGTGTTTAAGTTGATCTCATATTATATGGTTTTGGTAAATCTAAAGGAAAATTGCATAATGTATGGCCAGCCTTACCCTTAGCTTAACCCTAATGGTACCCTATTACTTTACTTTAAATATTGCCACCGTTCTATTAAGGCCGGCCATACATGGAGAAAATTTCTTTCCTGCAACCACGGTTCCCCCATTAAGATGCGAGCCATTGTCTTCTACCAGCAGAGGAGGGGGGGAGGCAGGGGAAGATCGATCAACTTGGTACAATCAGCTTGCCCATACACGGTTTGAATCTCGTGCGGTTCCTGCTGAACCAGCTGAGATTCGAACCATGTATGGCCTGCCTAGGAGAATTAGACATGTGCAGTTCATTTCGTTCTGAATAAATATGAAGACAAATTTTTCATTATTCGGAGATTCGGATATATCTGAATTTTCAAATGACAGTATAAACGAAGCTTACCGAATGCTCTGAATAACAAAATGAAATTCGTCCCAATTTTGAATTGAAATTTGAATCAAATTTGACATCGAATCCCAGTCAAATTCGAACTGTAAACATGTTTCTGAAATCAAAGACTGTGCGTTATTAGAGTACCATTTCAAAATAGTGCTGTTTTAGTTAAAATGATTGTAAAGGTTCATTTTTTTTAAATAACAAACATGTTATACTTACCTGCTCTGTGCAGGCTTTTGCACAGAGCAGTCCCGATCCACTTCTTTTGGGGTGTCCCGTTGGCGCTTCTGGCTCCTCTTCTTCATTTGGTGCCCCCATGGAGACCCGCATTCCCTGGGAGCACCCGTACGGGCCTTCTCACGAGTCCGGCTGCTGCGTCCATTGACACAGACAGCAGGACTCGGCCCGCTCCCCCGGCTTCCATGTTACTGGATTTGATTGAAAGCAGCGGGAGCCAATGGAAAAAAGGGGGCTATGGGGGGCAGAAGGTTTTTCAGCTTAATGCATACAATGCATTAAGCTGAAAAACCTTGAGACTTTACATCTCCTCTAAGCCAAAGGCGATTTAAAGAGTCATTGTAATCATTTGATGAAGATTTTTCTTTTGTTTGTTCACTTTCGAAGCAAAAAAAAAATCAAAAGTTTTCGATTCGGCCATTTAGAATTAAAAAAAAAATCTGTAAATTTGAAGAAAATTTGAAAAAGACATAAAACGAATTCCGAATACGAGTTCCAAACACACATCCCGAATACGAATTGGACGAATTAACTGAATTTAACAAAACTAAATAACTAGATTAAAGAATCTAAACGAAATGAAACTAATTTTTTCGTCATACACATGTCTAAGGAGAATGTCTTTGTAAGTAGAATCAGGCTCTATTAGAAAAGTCAACTTGCCTCATAATTTCCCTTTGAAATTTCAAACATTTTTTCTCTTGAAGGAACTCTTGAAATAATATAATAATAAGCTGTATGTTAAGCTATAATATTATCTACAGTCAGCATTGCAGCAAGGTGCATTCACATGATCAATAAGTGGCAGAATATATAAAAAATACAATACTGCCGCCCAGAGTGGATCATTACGTAACACCTCTCTGCTCTAAACATCATTATTTTAAAAAATAATTATCAAAGTAAAACATTATAATGGCCAGAAAAATACAGACATTGAAAACTATAGTAACCTTTTACATTAGTGGTCAGCGGAGAAGTGATCTCTTACGTTGGTTATCAATGGGATTAGTGGCCAGTGGGGGAAGGACCCCATTACAACGATGGTCATTGTGGTGCTCCTTCAATTTTTGGTCTATCAGAAGATTAGTCCACTGCTGCTTACGGAACCCCCCTATAGTAACGATAATTTTGTATGAGAAAGACTGAACTCAACAATCAATCAATTTTGAAGTATACATTATCTAAGTGCAACAAAACTGGGGTATGATCAGCTTAAAATTAAATATACTTTTTAGGTCACACATTTAGGAACTGTTTTACACGCCAAAAGAAAAAAATTAACATGTTCCTGTGATTCAGCCACCACTGCTGAGCTTTATGGCGGACAGAGCAGAATAAAAATATTTTTTAAAGCCCGTAGTTGTCCAGAATCTGTGGTCACTGGTCCACTTCCTACTTTCTCTCTGGGTTACCACCTTGAGATACCTTTGTTCTCTAACTCCAGTAACTACCATTCCCACCCATCAATTTACAGCGAATATTTTAAGTAAGTTGGATCTGGTTTGTGGAAGGGGACAAAAGCAGCAGTCATTAAACCAACCCTGCCTGAACCAGTGAAAGGCACATTATCCAAATTTAAGTTCTCATTTCAGTAAGACTGGATAAAAAAGAGGCAATTATATGATTATCACACATAATAACAGCCAGGAGGGATCTAAGAGACTGTAAGTCTTATACATTCCTACAATCCACTTAGAGAAATATAACTGCATCTTACGTAGGGAAAAGTTTGCTAAATACATTCCCTCTGTCAAAACAGAGGTTTGAGTAAAGCTGGCCATACACCCATAGATTTCTTTTGTTAAATCTGCAGGATGACCGAAAGAAGTCTAAAAGGCTCCAACCGAAAGAAACCTAAAAGGCTCCTTTATCCATGCCAAATAGCACAGATGGACCATTCTCTCGTTGTGGTTATTGTATTCTCACAGTTGGCACCAACAATTTTTTTGGCTGGGTCCTTCAATTTTTCATTTTTTTCTAATCCTGCCATCAATGTGGATGCTCAGGTTCCCCCAGCAGTTTTATTTATGGCAGTCGCAAGGGACAGGGAGTAAAGTTCCTTGCAAAGTGAAGAGCCTATTTGCCTTTTAGTAAACAACCCCAATAGCTTAATGGTCAAAGACCCATAGCTTACACGGGGCTTGTCTTTGCTCTCAGGGGCCAGACAGAGCAGCAAGGACGCAAACAAAAAGGTACGTACATGCTGAGTTAAAATATGGTTATCCTGTTGCTTTGCTTTGCATGGGCAAAGCACAGGTTCACGTTAAAGTAACATTGTTTAAAGCTGATCTCCACCTTTACTGAAACTTTAACTAGTTTGTTTGGGGCAAACTGGCCCAAATGTTGTCTCAGCTACATACAGTATATAGCGCTGTGTTCCAACAGTAGAATTGGAACTTCCCATCACACGCCCAGAAACAACATTGAATCAGGATGAGTGCTGCTCAGCCATTTACAGGCAGCTTTTTATTCACTGAATGAATACAAAGCTTCCACTGATAGGCTGAGGCAAAGAGGTGGGCAAATTACATCACAATTACCGCCTCATCCAGTCAGAGGAAGCTTTGTAATAAATTCCGGGTGTGGGACAGAAAGTTCCCATTCTACTCCTGGAACACAGCGCTGTATACTGCATGTAGCTGAGGCTAGTCATATTTTTGCTCTCTACAGAAAAGCCCTGTGTAACCTATGGGTCTCTGACCATGAAGCTATTAGGGTAGTTGATAGTGTAGAAAATATTTCATTTGGGCCAGCTTGGCCCATACGAACTAACTGAATTGACAATAAGGGTGGAAATCACTTTTAAAATGTATAACTCCAGCAGGATTGAAAACCAAATTGTTTTAAACCGAGGGTGCGTCAAAATAATTGAAAATGGGCAATTACCTGTTGAAAAAAAAATATGGCCAATTAACATTTTTACATACTTTCTGCACCAAAACACAGTTACAGGCGCAAGACATAACAAGTCATAAATACATGCACATATGTATTGTACACAACCTTTTAGTTACGGTATTTTATATTGGAAAAACAAACACTATGAAAATCTTTTATATGATGCAAAACAACTGAATACAATCTATTTTGCAGGCGATATTGGACTTTTGAAATAGTGTTCTGTCCGCGCCTAATGGTCAAATAGCAGTATGCAATAAGTGCGGATATACAAAGACACTATAATAGAATAAATACAGAGATTGCAGTGCTCAATTAGCTGAATATCTTATGTAATTAGACAAAAATTCCAAAAAGTCCAAAATTAAAAAATCATGCAAATAAACAAGTCCGTAGTGAATCTTGTGCCAAATGTAAACATATCCAAATAAACGTATCCAAGTAGTGATCCTCCACCAGTGCAATCCAAAACACCCAGTGCTGCCTCCACCTTAAGTAGAAATTCACACTCACCAGATGTAGTTGCTGTCTAACATATAAAACAGCAAACTCGCATATTACAGGGTATAAGGCGAAAAGCATAAATTCCTTCCCCAACATCTCAAGCGTATCCCATTCCAGAAGATAGCATCTTAAAGAGCTTAAGAGCTTAATAATGTTCAGATATATGTATAATATTCCAGATGACTTCCTCTTATATGGTTATAGAAATGCTCAAAAGCTCAGCGCATCCCATCTAAATGATGAATCACAAGTAACAAAAAAGAAAAATTCTCATGGTGCAGTATTTATTGGTGTTAAAAACAATTAAAACATTAAACAAAATGGACAAGATGCAAATGTCACTTACATATCTAACCGCCACTCCACATTAGGAATGGCGGTGGGACCTTGTGCATCCAATAATAAACATATGTTGTTGGTATCACTTACATAATAAGCCGCCAGTCTAGCCTTATGTTAGACAGCAACTACATCTGGTGAGTGCAAATTTCTACTAAGCCTAGGTTTCCACTATTACGACCTGAAAGTTGCACGATTTTGCCACTATTTTTGCTGCGATTTTGATGCGACTTGAAGCAATGCCTGTGTATTCTTGAGGTATATGGACCTCAAGTTGCATCAAAGTGGGACCAAAGTAATGCAGGGTTGACTTTGAAGTCGCTGCGACTTGAAATTGCACAGATATGAACGGTACTCATTGGAAATCATGGGGTACAACTTTTAATGTGACTTTGTAGTCCCAAGTCACAGGACAAGTTGCACAAATGGAAAGGGAGCCTTTACGTGGAGGCAGCATTTGGTGTTTTGAATTGCACTGGTGGAGGATCACCACTTGGACATGTTTATTTGGATACATTTACTTACCATTTGGCACAAGAGTCATTAAGGACTTGTTTACTTGCTTGATTTATTAATTATGTACTTCTGTCTGATTACATAAAATATTCAGCTAACTGAGCGCTGTAATCTCTGTTTTTAAGATATTGGACTTTTGCCTGGATCAAAATACTAAAATAGTTTAAACTCACATGATTGTCTTACGACAAATGATTGACTGGAAATGGTACATTTCTTAAAACCATCATTTTCAGTCTGTGGGTAACCTTATTGTCGACGATCCTTCAGTTTATATCAGTATCATTTTACACAGTTGCAGAAGAATTGATGCTAACACCTTCACTCTACCTATTCCCTACGGCTGATTTAGTAATGTGGGTGGATTCTGATCCCTCAGAAGAGTTCATTGAGATGTCATTGTGTGATACACCAGAGCCAATATATCCAGGCATCCTCCCAGTCTAAATTATAGGTTTGCGAACAAAAACAAAAGAAAAAAAAAATGCTTTTGAAAATTGTGTGTCAACAGTATCCAAGATAGAAAAAAAAACACATGTCCAATCAATTCATTATTGGCATATATGACACTCTTGGCAGCCACGTAGTGAATATTAATTAGGTTTTGAAAGTTGACACCCATGGAAAAGGATTTATAAGGAGACTAGTGGGGTTCATAACATTAGTCTGCAGTGCTAGAACAGGCTGTGTTAGTCATCAATTCCTTTGCTTTGGCTTAAGATTATTTAGAGCTTGCAGTCATGGCTTTGTACTCCTCATCATCGTCCTACAGGACATCTACTGGGTCCCTAGGTGGAGCCAAAGGTCCTGGATCTAGGACCTCTGTTTCTTTTTCCAAATATGCTCCTAGTGGAGCAGGGGGATCTTATGGTGGCAATGTAGGTTACTGCCAAGTTGGTGATTTAGGTGCTGGTTATGATGGTGGTTTTGCAGGGTATGGATATGGTGGAGGTGCTGGTTTTGATGGAGGAGCAGGAGCTGGCTTTGGTGGAGGAGCAGGAGCTGGCTTTGGTGGAGGAGCAGGTGCTGGCTTTGGTGGAGGAGCAGGAGCTGGCTTTGGTGGAGGAGCAGGAGCTGGCTTTGGTGGAGGAGCAAGAGCTGGCTTTGGTGGAGGAGCTGGTGCTGCATTTGGTGGTGGATATGGATTTAACCAGGGAGGAGGATTTGGTGAAGGCCTCCTTGCTACCAATGAAAAGCAAACCATGCAGAACTTAAATGACCGCCTGGCCAGCTATTTGGGCAAAGTACAAAGCTTGGAGGATTCCAATGCTGAATTGGAGAAAAAGATTCGAGAATGGTATGAAAAGCAAAGTCCTGTTAGTAAAGCTGCTGATTACAGCCAATATTACAAGACCATTCAGGATCTCCGTGACAAGGTAAGTCTTTCAGTTTACTTTTTAAAGCATATGAAGACAGACCCCAACAACTCAATCAAAACATTTTCCATTTGGCAATAAGTCTGTAAAGGCATAATTAAACATAAAAGTTCATTACCTCACTTTTCTTGATGGTGTACCTCTGTATAAGCTACCAAGAATAGTACTTTATAACTTGCGTCCTTTGATGACTCTAAACTATGTAACCAACACTGAACAATTTTCCTCCATAGTTCTCAAATTGGACCTGATCTAGCTATGAACAAGTATAGTTTACCAGTCTCAGCAATGTCTGTTCTTCAGGTGGCAGAGAACATGTTAAATTCCTTGTCAGTCAACACTGCTTTATATTTCATGACATAATTATTACTTTGAATCTAATTGCTCTGGGCGATTAACAGTCTCACATCTCTAGCTTTCAACAGAACTCAAAAAGAACACAAATTAAATGACGTACAGACGATAGATAGATAGATAGATAGATAGATAGATAGATAGATAGATAGATAGATAGATAGATAGATAGATAGATAGATAGATAGATAGATAGATAGATAGATAGATAGATAGATAGACACATATTATCACAAGACTTGTGAGACACCCCTAAAGCTAGCCATACACGGCTTGAATTTAAGCCAATTCTTGCTGAATCAGTCGAAATTCAAGCTGAGGGTGGCCCTGGCTTGACAAAAGTCGACTTAAAAATGGACTGATCTGGATGGAAGTTATTGTGGATGGAAGAATCTGTTGATTTCCTCTCATTCAGCCAACTGGTCTACCACTATGGTCAATGGTCACTGTGAACGCACCTCTGTATTATGTGACTGTATCGGTGAGAAGACCCATATCATCTTGTTTTAACCATATTATTAGTCATTACAAGCCACTAGCAAAAAATGAGTAATCAAGCATGAGCAGTTCCCTAATGTCATCTGATGATATTCTGTCATAAAGCTATAACAAATAAGAATATTAATTTAACTCATCAAATGCTTCTGCTGTTGGCCTTGCTTTACAAGCATGTACAGTTGTTCATATTCTTAGCTAGCGATTTTAAACGTTATTTTGGTTAAATGTAACAACTAACAACCAGTTGAAAGGGTCTGTAAAATGTAGTTGTTTAGTTGTAAAGATTTAGTTACACTGGAATGCAGACTTTCATGGCGGCTATAAAACATCATAATGAACGCTAATGAGCTTGTTGAGAAAACCATGCCTTGTGGGGTACAAGTTTAGGCATAATTTATGCACATTTATATTATAATGTAACATAATGGCGCTCTGCAGAATTAGGAAATATTACTCTGTGTTGCAAATGTAACATAAGTAAAGGACAATCATTTATTTCTATGCCAAACTCACATAAACCTTACCAGCCAATCAGAAACCAACTTTAATTGCCCTGAATGCTCTACTTTGAATAAAAGGAAACATGATTGAAAAATGCAGATTACAGCAAATCATCTTTTTTTGAGTTGTCCTTTTAATGAAACACATTAGTGTCCTACATTTTGTCTCTGTATTTTCATACACTTTGTTTGATGTTACATAAAATGAATTGTACTCTCCTGTTAGTATGCAATAAACTGCATCACGCAACTGCCCTTAGAGCCCTTTCCCACTGTGCCGCCTAGGGCGTCAGCGGTAAAGCTTTAGCGGCACTATTTAGCGGCACTATAAAGTTTTAGCGGCACTATTTGACCGATAGCGGGGCAGTTCTAACCCCCCGCTAGCAGCCTAAAAGGGGTTAAATCCGTCCGCAAAATGCCGCCGGAGCAGCGTTCTGCCGGCGGTATCGCAGCGCTACCCCATTGATTTTAATGGGGAGCAGCGGTGGAGGAGCGGTGAGTTCACCGCTCCTTCACCGCTCCAAAGAAGCTGCTGGCAGGACTTTTTCTGACGCCCTGCCAGTGCACCACTCCAGTGTGAAAGCCCTCGGGCTTTCACATTGGAGTGAATGGAGCAGCTGTTTTAGGTCGGTTTGCAAGCGCTATTTTTAACGCTATAGCGCCTGCAAAACGCTCCAGTGTGAAAGGGGTCTTAAAGTGGTTGTAAACCTTTAGAATGAAGATGAACAAAGCATATCCATCTATAGTGTGCATTTGTCTCAATCCAAAGCACCAAGTGCACATGTTTTAAACACATGGCCAGCCAGGCCGTTTCAGGTGGACCTTGCACCTATCCTGCAGCTACGACACCCCCCTCGTCTCTGCCTCTACCTTGTATCAGAAGTCAGCAGCAGAGAGGAGGACAGAATTCCTCCGCCAGACCCTATGCTTCTTTGTGTAGCCGCGGAAAGACTTGTCTCTGCCCCCACCCGTCTCAGCACTTGTCAGCAGAGAGGAGGACAGAACTCCTCCTACAGCTCCTACGCCTCTCTGTGCAGCGGCACAGTGCTGAATACTCCCCACAGCTGAGATCTTCTGACACTGCAGGAATTAAGAATTAAGAGCAATGACTGTAACTGTAAAGGACTTGCACCATTCGCCCTCCCCTTCCCATCCCCTCATCTATTCACACAAATACTAGTATTCCTTTCCCAAAGTGCAAGGTGTTCTGTGAATGGATGAAGGGATAACCTGTTATTTGTCCAACCCTTCGCCATTCACAGAACAACTTGCATTCTGGGGGGAAAATACCAGTGTTTTTTTGTGTGATAGATGAGGGAACAGAAAGGGGAGGGTGAATGATGCAAGTCCTTCACAACACTGCTGTGGGGAGTTTCCGGTGTCACTGGAGGGAGGATATTTACAGTTACCAGAATGCAACAGAACATAGGATAATTTATTAGAGGTAACTTACGTGACTGGTGCTTTGTGCCCAAAAAGTTACTATTTTGACCAGTGTTCAGCTTTACTAATTAAAGACAATTTTTACAACCTATTGTGTCCCACTTAATCCTTTTTGTGTGGCTTTGACCTACAGATCTTTGCTGCCACTAAAGACAATAACAAAGTGCTCCTGGATATTGATAACACTAGACTCACCACTGATGACTTCAGAATGAAGTAAGTACCCGAATTAAGTGTATCACTGCCAAAGCATACAGACTTTTTGTGTCCTTTAATGTCTCAGTGTACCTAATGGTGATAATTTAGTTATAGCTGACTGGAGTGGGAATACCTCATAATGGCAAATTATATATCAAGTATATAGAACATCCTTTCTCAACCAGGGTTCCTCCCCTACGGTTCCTCCAGAGGTTGTTAAGGGTTATTTGAGCAATGAGCAACTTCTCCATCTCAAATGAGAAACCATTATGATCAATGTCTTTTTAGCTATCTGTGGGGGGTGATCTTCCCAATGACCACAAATATAAGGAGCATTCTTTTAAGTGGCTATCACATTAATGTACTGTGAACTTTTGATATATAAATTATTAGTAGGGGTTCCCTGAGCCTGTAAAGTTATTTCAAGGGTTCCTCCATATTAAAAATGTTGGGAAAGGTTGAAATAGAGCTTATGCAGAGCTCTACCAACAGAGTCCCTGAGAGATTTATTAAAGTTCTCAGGTGGTTAGAACTTACAGTCTCAGCTCAGCATGGTATGTATATGTGTATGCTTCCTGATTTACCTTTAATCCATCATTTAAAGACCCAGGAATCCTGAATAAATGAATCATTTGCTAATACTTCAATATACATACAGGTGCAAGAAGCATCATAATTATATCATGGTGCACAACAGAAAAATCATTGTCAGTTTCCTTGGCTCTCTTTCGTAAAATGAATCCCAATATATAGAATCAGGTCATTCTTAAAGTGTATCTCTAGTCAAAACATTTTTGTTTTTACTTTTGATGAGGGAAAGGGTTAGACCTTCTGTCAGTTTCTTATTTTTGTCTGTGTGCCCATTGGTTAGATTTGCCCCTCTGTTTGTCCTATTGGCCATTGTCACTAAGAAAGAAAGTGATGGCAAATCCAAACTCTCAGAGTTGTCCCCAGAACAAGAAGCCCCCATCGTCAAGGGCTCCTCCATGTTATAAAGGTTGAGAAAGACTTACGCAGAACTCTAGCAACAGAGTCCCTGAGAGAAGTAAGAAGTTCTCAGATGGTTTAACTCTCCAGGATCTAAAAAAAACTGCAATACCAATGTTCTCTGTTATTATTCACAAGATTTTCATTTTTTCAGGTACGAGAATGAATTGGCTCTTCGCCAGAGTGTGGAGGCTGACATCAATGGCCTGCGCAGAGTCCAGGATGATCTAACTATGACTAAGTCTGACCTGGAAAGCCAGATTGAGAGCCTTACAGAGGAACTGGCTTACATGAAGAAGAACCATGAAGAAGTAAGAGGTTTAGGACTTAGGTGTAAGATTAGGAAATATGGTCCAGTTTATTGCTTGAAGATTAATAGATTCCTTAAAACACTGCACTTTCAGTTGAAATCAACCAAATGCATTCCAGGTAAATGAAAACAAAAGGCGCACAAAGCCTTACAGTTTCTTTTTTAAATTAGAAAGCAGCCACATCCTGAGTAGCCTTCCTCCTGCCAATTAGAAATACACTAGAGCCTCAGTAAAAAGGCATGTCCCCTGCCAACTTTTTGTAGAGAAGAACCCTTTCTCTCTGTGTGGCAGCGATCTCTCTGCAAACGTCCAAAGCTCAACACAAGTAACAAGAGTCCTCTGCTACAAGATTGCAGGGGAATAGTTTATTTCTAAAGAAAATGAACTGTAGACTTTGCACATCTTTTGTTTTGTTGTACCTGGAATTTCATTACTTTATTAAACTGAAAATGCAATTGAGCTTTTAACCAATGTATGACACCAGACTAAAGAAATAATAATACTTAATTGTCATTTTTTTAGGAAATGAAGGGATTGCATGGCCAAACCAGTGGAACAGTTAATGTGGAGATGAATGCAGCTCCAGGTATTGATCTTAGCAAGATCCTGACTGATATGAGATCTGAATATGAAAGGATGTCTAATAAATACCGGCAGGACGCTGAAGCACAGTTCCTCGCTCAGGTAAGGGTGAAGAACTGCAAAAACTGAATGGTTTACATCACCTTTTTTCAGGTATGTAGCGCCATCTTTCGCTAACTCTGGTTTGCCACAGCCACAACCTTTGCAGTTGTCTACTATTGCAAAGTAGCTTTCGCAGGACAGAGATTTAATTAGGTACCAGCCAAAAAGGTACAATTTCTACAGGTTTTGTATGTAAGTTTTATTTATCTCCATTTCAGTCCTGAGCCTGCATCTAAATTGTACCTCTCCAAAATAGCTCTGTAGCCTAGACACAGGCGCATTCAATCTGCTAATTAGAGCCCAAATCCATATTTTTTCAAACTGAAAAATAAATTGCCCAACAGGTTTAAAAAAAAAAAAAACAACACTCACTCCTTCCTAATTTCCCCTCTGCGGTTCAGTTCTGGTCCTTTTCTAGGTAAATGATGACCACCACCATCCCTATATCTAGATCCCTATACCTCCTGTATGCCAATACCATAACACCGGCCATCATACAGTACCGGCCTGGGTTCACAGTAAACCTCTCAGAGGCACAAAAGAGCTAAAGATGGACTTTGATCTACTGTGCTCTCACGGGTAGCTAAGACAACAGTAAATATTTGCTCCCACAAAGCTGTCTTGCAAATAAATTCCTAGCCTTACCATGTTCTACCTCCAGAGTGAAGGATGTATGCTATCTAGAATACAATTCTAGAATTTTCACAAGGAGGTTTCCATATTTCTCTCATTAGCGTATTTGCTTTAAGCAAAAGGAAAAAGTGATGCGAGGGAGTGGAAAAAATAACCAGCAATTTTTTGGTTGAAGGAGGGCATCCCTATTATACCACATTATGTGTTTGGTGCTTGTCCATGCTTGCAAAAGAATTGGGGTTGTGAAAATTCAGATTTAGATGAATGGCCGGGAGACTTTTGTAGATATAGTTACTCTTGTGTTAAAAAACCCCACCACCTCAATATTTGGTTTGGCAAAACAGCTGGGTATCACAGTAGAGCTTTGAGGGTACAGTAGCAGAAAGATAAAAGGTTACACGCATTTATTTGCCTATGCATGTTAAGGGAGCTAAGGTCTGTTAAAAGTGCACTTATTTCTAAAGGTCACTTTATGGACCTTGCTAATTTGTAGTTTTTTTGTCACAACCTAACATTGGTCCTCATTTAACCATCTAATGTTCTCTTGTAACTATAGCTCTTATTTTTTTTTTTTTGGGTCACCTTATTTAATCATATTTATATGTTTCAGGCCAAAGAACTGCAAACGCAGGTTGTTACTGGAAGCCAAGAGGTCCAAACAACCAAAACAGAGATTACAAATCTGAAGCAAACACTCCAAAGCTTAGAGATAGAACTACAGTCTCAGCTTAGCATGGTATGTATATGTGTATGTTTCCCTGATTTACCTTTAATCCGTCATTTAAAGACCCAGGAATCCTGAATTAATACTTGTTTGATGTAAAAAAACTACTAGAATAATTCTCTAATACTAGAAATATATATAGGTGCAAGGAGCATCATATTTGTGTCATGGGGCAGAACAGCAAAATCATTGTCAGGTTCCTTGGCTCTCTATCGTAAAAAAAAGTCCAATCATATAGAACCAGGGCATTCTTAAAGTGTATCTCTAGTCAAAACATTTCTTTGTACTCTTGGAGTGGGAAAGGGTTAGACCTTCTGTCAGTTTCTTATTGTTGGCTGTGCGCTTATTGCTTAGATCCACTCTTTTGTTTGACCCATGGCCGTTGTCACTGGGAAAAAATGTGATGGCAAATCCAAACTCTCAGAGTTGTCCCCAGAACAAGAGATCTTCCAACGGGGACCCCTGTCTAAGAAGAGAATTTTCCTTAATTTTGGGAGATTTCCTTTAAATTTTCATTGCATTTCTGGGACAGGATGTGAAATTTACACACTGTTACACAGACAAACAACAAAAAAAACCTTGGTAAAAAAGTTTTAGCTATACATCCACTTTAAACATTAAAGTGTATACCAAGGTTAGATTAAAAAAAAGCATATCCAGTTCATATCTGTGCAATACATAGAAATTTCCCCATGTTTTAGACCTTTAAAAATGCTGCAAGTTTAAAAAAGAGTTGATTCATCAAAAATCCAGTGTGCACCAACTTCAGGATCAAGCTGACAACACAGTGCCTTTGCTGCACTGAAAATATTAGGAATGTTGCCAGCCCACACTGCTGGACTACAGAAATACTATTGGACTACAGAACTTTTACTATCCCCATCCCCTTTCTGTCTCACTATACATGCATCTACTGATTTCAAAGAGCCCACTCACACACTATGTGCAGAGTAAGGGCTCTTAAGAGATGTAGTTCTGGGGGCATGCTTACGTCAATAAGAAACTGAACTCCCAACAGTTGCCCCTGCAAAAATTTTGCAAGCCACTAATGAAATAACAGGGACTAATTAAAGCTTGCTATAGGTACAATAAAAAATATAATGCTACAACATAGAGGAGAAAGAGGGAGGTTTGGAGGTAAAACTGTGTAATAGTTGGACATACACTTTAACTAGTAGTTAAGCAAATTAAATGGTTTAATTTGAATATGACAGATGATCTTCAACTCTATATACTGTACATTAATGTATGTTATTTTATGGCTCTCTGATTTAAGTTATAATGCAGCCAAGTTATAAGGGGCCTCTAAACGACTACGCCCCAAAGCAATCAAATCACACGATCTACTGGTTTTTTTTTTGCGGGGGGGGGGGTGTTTGGCTAGCATGTGAATGGCACTGTAGTCAACACCAATTCTGTATTAGAGAGAACAATAGGTTGCAATCAGCTTGAAAGAGAATTTCGGGTCCACAATGTATTGCCAGGGTCCTTGACTTCCCCGTAACAAACTTTTTCTGTTATACACAGAAATCAGCTTTAGAAGCAACATTGGCTGATACAGAAGGTAGATACTGTGCACAGCTTGCTCAAATTCAGCAGCTCATAGCTAACATAGAGGAAGAGATTTCAGACCTGCGAAACCAACTGGAACACCAGAGCAGCGAGTACAAGATGCTTCTGGATATCAAGTCTCGTCTGGAACAGGAGATCGCCAAATACAGAGAACTACTGGATGGACAAGACCTTAAGTGAGTTGGTGGAACAGACAGTACTGATCTCATGACATAGGATTGTAAAAGCCTTTCTTATTGTCTTATAGTCATCCTTGCCTGTAATAACTGCATAAATCACGAGAGGACCTTTCTGGTTGGGTACTCATGGGTTTGATGATCCACCGGCGCTTACTAATCTGTAGGCTCTAGTGGAGAGTTTTTCCAGATGTAGTTTGTGCCTTTACATGGTAATAGTGAAGGTGTCACTCTTGCAGCTGGAATCATCAATTATCTCTCCATTTTGCATTATGGAAAATCAGTTGATCAAGGTAACCCAATCATTTGGCTTTTGAGTTGCTCCAATATTTGGTCAGAACTTTAAATTCTGTTTGAGATTCTTCGCCACTGGAGTCCATGGTGGTATTGGAAGCCATGGTTCAATTTGTGAAAAACTGAAACAATTGATTTTTAACTTCAGCACTTTTTTAGGTGTCACTTCCATTAAATTTATAACCAAAGATCATGCCAAAGTTTAGTGACATAAAACAGAGACTAAGCTAAGAGACAGTCTTGAATGTAGAGAAAGACAGAGAATGTCATTGCCAAGATTGTAATCTTTGTGATATAGGCTGCTCACCAGCATCTTTGGGGCCTTGCTGGACCCCCAGAGGAGATTATTGAGGTTTTGAAAGGACTTTTTAGACCTTTTAAAAGATTTTTATTTTGTAACAGTCAACGAGTTTCAGTTGCTCAGCATTCCCCCTTCTTAAGGGCTAAAAAACAGATAATGTAGGCACTTGGATTGGGAAAAAAAGCCTAGTGCCCGAATTATCTGTTTCTTAGCCCCAATGATGGGGGAGTGCTGAGCCACTAAAACATGTTGGATGTTACAAAATAAAAATCTTTTACCAGGGCTATACAAGTTGGTGTGGCCCAAACCCAGGGAAGCAAACTGATCAGCATGGATTTGTAGGGATTTGTAGGGCGCGGAACACATGGATTTCAATGGGGTTTTTTTTTTTTTTGAAGCACATGATTAGAGCCTGAGGCTGTAATTGGCTTCAAAAAGTTGTGTGACATTGGCGAATTAATATTTGCTAATGTCTTCCTGTTTCTCTTCCCAGCCAATCAGGAAGCGGGTCCTAAGACCCGTTTGGCCTGGAGTCCTAAGACTGGATTGGCCACGAGTCCTAAGTCCTGATTGGCCAGGAGGAGAAGTGACTGCCGGGTCTTGGGAGGAGATGCAAGGGGGAAGCCGCCGAAGCCACAACCTGGACAGGGCTGGCGGGGGGCCTGGTGGGAGACAGGCAACTGAAGCAGCAACCCAACGATCATGTGCCGAGGACGATCGTTTGAGCGACAGGGATGGGGGTGGTTGGCTGGTTGTGGGAGGGATGGCTGGCTGGGTGGGGGCTACAGGCTGCCCCCCCCAAGAAAATTGAGCACCAGCCACCACTGGATTGGAAGAGGAGACAAGGAGAACTGACAAAACCACCAGGTGTTTAAATTAGACATGAACAGTAGAAGTACCAGTACAATGTGAGATAAAGACATATACATTGATTAATCCAACCACACAGCAAAAAAAAAAAAATGATTAAAGTAATATACAGTATAGTTAAAATGTTTGTTTTTTTATATCATTTTAGAGCTGGAAAGTGTTACAATTCTTGGCAGGTTTTTATTGGGGTGAGTGTCCCCACTAGGCAGATTCACTGTGAATAATCACCAGGGAAAGAATTGAAGAGAAATCTTTCAATAGAGACACCTGTTCCTGTGACAACTGTCTAGGAATGAATGTCCCCCCCCCACCCCCCTTTGGAGAGACTTCTCACTTCCTGTTTTGTCTCTGAGACAGGATGTAGAATCTTCCTGATGGGACACCAACCCTAAAAAATGAACTGACAGAGGTTGTAACCCTTCACTATTGTATCCACAACTAAAAAATATGTATTTCTACACTTTACATTTATGCTCACATTCATATCTCATATGAAAAGTCATTAATTAATCACATTCTGAGGCAATATATCATAATTAGATGTAATCAAATTTGCATTTTTTGGCTCATGTTCAGGAATTTAAAAGGGACCTTCGCTTATTATTAACACATAGGGGTCAATTTATAAAACATTTGTTGAAAAATATTGCTGTGTTTTTGCTAATACTATGACTTCCTGTGATCATCAGCTCCGTCTAGTGGTCAAAATGCAGTATATTGTCTGATTGGGGTATTTAAAAAAATACAGTGCTTCGGCCACCAAATGGAGCTGATTATCATAAGAAGTTATGGTGTTAGAAAAAATACATGGTAAATTTATGCAGCCCGGATGAATGTTTCTAAAACTTGTCCAATTAATGTTTTACTCCTATCCTCCCCCCTCTCTGTTTTTTAAAGATCAGCAGCTACAGTACTTGTAGCTGCTGACTCTTTTGTTTGGATAGTGAAATTCATCTTTAACATTTAATTTTCTATGTGCATAGGCATATGTGAAATAAATTACAGAAGGTAAATATAGTTTACTATATTTGTGGTCAATTAATTTGTATAAATATGCAAACAATCTTATTTTTTTGCTCAGAATTCCTGGTGGTGTTTCAAGTACGACCATTACATCAACGTCTTCTTATTCTTCTTCTTCTTCCACGGGTAAGTAAAGTAATATCAAAATAATACCAAGGGATTAAAATAACACTGTGATCCAAAGCAGATTTACTGTTTTTTTATTTCTAGCTTGAGGGCCGGTTCACAGCAGGTGCGGTTCAGGAAAGGCAACGTCTGTCTGCGTTTCCGCAGGTGAACGCGCTGCCCTTATCATCTGCATGCGGGTGCCAATGTATTGTTAATGGCACCACAAATGCACCACAATTGCAGATTGCAAGCACTACTTTTCCCATGGTCCGGTGCATCTTGCAGTCTGTTTAAATTAATGGACTGTAAAAGTGCACCGCACGGGACTCAGCATGTTCTCGTATAATGCCAGTGTGAACCAGTCCTGAATCAGAACAGCACTCCTGCATGCTCTAAAATAGTCCTTATTCCCAATGGTGACCTTTAAAGTGTAACTCAATTTTTGCTGAGAAAAAAACAATCCCCACTCGATGATCATACACTGCAGGGATTTTAACAAATTTTGCTACAGATTCCAACCTGTTTCTGCTCTGAAGAAATAGCTGTTTGATTGGGTACTTTGTGGACTGATTCTGAATAGGAGAGACTGGATTCATTATAATCATGTGTGTCCTCTCTGTGTTCTGATGATAAAAGTTGCAGTCTACATTCCTTTAGAAGTCTTTGACCTTTGGGAAGTATCATACCAAAATGAAAATTCTTACTGCAGAGGATGCCTAAAACTGATTTCTATCTTAGTGCAGACTTCTGGCAAAATCAGTGAGCCAATCATACAAGCAGGCAATGACATTTCGGGGGGAGGGGTTCTGGTGTACAGAACCTTTAGCCCTCCATTGTGCCCCCAAGCTCCAACAGTGTCTCCCAGCCCCTCCAGAAACCTCATCTCCTACAGGGTCACCAAGTCTGCTGCAGAGTCCACTAACCCACACCTTACCCCCCTCCCACCCCTATTTCATTACATGTTTTCCCATAAGTTTATTGTGTGAGCTTTATTTTTCTACTATTGGGGCAAGGAAGGTTTTGGAAGAATTTATCAGGCCCTAGTCTCAAAAAGATTGAGAACCCCTAGCCTACAGTATAGTTGAACCATTGGCAATGGACATGAAGCTTATGGGCGGGGTCATACACCACCAGTGCTCATGGAGGTATACTTCTGGTGGAGCATGCTTGTCAATGCCCGGGACCAGGCTGGGACTGCGGTCATGTGAAAAGTCGAGCATTAATGCAGTTCCCCAACTTAGAGATGAGCCTCACTGTGTTTAGTGCAGAAGTGCAGAGTTCCTAGGAGGGCCTGTGCTCCTAGGAGGGCATTAGGAGGGCCTGTGTTCACTCCAACAGTTCAGCACCCTCTGTTACCTCCCTCCCAGTAACAGAATGGGGTCAAGCCTTGCACATAATGTGGACCTCATGCGTGCCCATTAACTTCTTCCTTCTCGTACCTTGTGATCAGGCCTTGTATCCCCATAATGCTAGTCTGCTCCCGGTTACCATGGGAGATGGACTGCTAGGGAGGGAACCAAAGCACACTACCAGAGGATCTGCCACCTAATCAGGTACCGTGCCTAGCGGTTGGTTGCTTTTAGCGCGTTTTTCCCTTTGGTTACCCATGGCAACTACCTCCTCTTTCTTAGCTTCCTGAGTCAACCTATTGTAGTCGTGTCCCTCATACCCAATAGTGCTTTACAGACCCAGGTTTTTTGGAATACGCCAGAACGCAACATGCACCCTTTTGAATAACTTCATTCAGGCCCAAAGCAGTTGAAATTACTTTACTGGTGGAGCTCAACATATCAGCATGACAGGCAAAAGTCCTTCTCCTATCTAACCCTAACTGTGGCTGCCCCAGCATACCTGCAAAGGTGGAACCCTTATAGGCAAAATCTATATTGGCGATATCCCAGATGCTGGTGTGCCAAAGAGTCGGAGTCTTCTGCTCCAGCAGCAGCTCTTTGGAACGCACATCTCAGCCAACCTAACCTCTTCTCTCCGTCCCTTTTAATAAGACATAAGGCCAGTAATTTGGACCCAAAATAGGCCAGCAAATATAGACCAGGGAAGGAGGCAAGAGACATTAACCCCTTCCCCCTGGGTAGGGCAGCCATGCTAACTAGCTCACAGTAGGCAACCTGCCTACAAGCTGAAATAGTACATTGTACTGTATACAATATTTTACTTATGCCAAGCTTCTTGAGATGTAAAAGACCTGTTGATAGCCTGTATCTTTATATACATGTACTATATATTGAGGAACCAAATTATGATGTTTACTTACAGCAGCAACTACAAGAAAACCTTAGACCGAAGCACTCAAATAACTCCGCAACCATCAAAGATATGGCACTTCAATACAGCCCGTGGTATACTGCATCTTACCTTTCTACTGACCACTTTCAGTCTTCCTGCAAAGTTCCTTGATGTACAAGGAGAATCGTTACATGGTGTTTCTCTGACTTCTTTGGTGCTCAATAAACTTTTTGTCTGTTGCAAAATATCCTTGTCTTGTATATTTATCTAGAGACTAATATATACCAAGAGAATATTTACAAAGGGTACAAATGCTCCTGGGCCCATGATATTATGGAGCCCAGCTATGACTGATGGTTCTCCACAGTGGCGGCTGGTGCTCAAAATTTTTGGCGGGGCGCAAAAAATTTTTGAAAAAAAATCATCAGTTGCAGCCACTGTGCCATCAAACGCTGCCACTGTGCCCGCCCTCAAATGCTGCCAATGTGCCATCAATTGCAGCCACTGTGCCCATCAAACACTGTCACTGTGCCATCAAACGCTGCCACTGTGCCATCAAACGCTGCCACTGTGCCATCAAACGCAGCCACTGTGCCATCAAACGCAGCCACTGTGCCCTCAAACGCTGCCACTGTGCCATCAATTGCAGCCACTGTGCCCATCAAACGCTGTCACTCTGACCAAATGCTGCCATTGTGCCATCAAACGCTGCCACTGTGCCCATCAAACGCTGTCACTGTGCCATCAAATGCTGCCACTGTGTCTATCAAACGCTGCCACTGTGCCCAAACGCTGCAACTGTGCCATTAAACGCTGCCACTGTGCCCATCAAACGTTGTGACTATGCCATTAAACGCAGCCACTGTGCCATCAAACGCAGCCACTGTACCCTCAAATGCTGCCACTGTGCCATCAATTGCAGCCACTGTGCCCATCAAACGCTGCCACTGTGCCCAAACGCTGCCACTGTGCCATCGAACGCTACCACTGTGCCCATCATATGCTGCCAGTGTGCCCATCAAATGCTGTGAATCTGCCCATCATATGCTGCCAGTGTGCCCATCAAATGCTGTGAGTCTGCCCATCATATGCTACCAGTGTGCCCATCAAATGCTGCCAGTCTGCCCATCATATGCTGCCAGTCTGCCCATCAAATGCTGCCAGTGTGCCCATCATATGCTGCGAGTGTGCTCATCAAATGCCACCAGTCTGCCCATCATATGCTGCCAGTGTGCCCATCAAATGCTGCCAGTGTGCCCATAATATGCTGCGAGTGTGACCATCAAATGCTGCCAGTCTGCCCATCATATGCTGCCAGTGTGCCCATCAAATGCTGCCAGTGTGCCCATAATATGGTGCAAGTGTGCCCATCAAATGCTGCCAGTCTGCCCATCATATGCTGCCAGTGTGCCCATCAAATGCTGCCAGTGTGCCCATAATATGCTGCGAGTGTGCCCATCAAATGCTGCCAGTCTGCCCATCATATGCTGCCAGTGTGCCCATCAAATGCTGCCAGTGTGCCCATAATATGCTGCGAGTGTGCCCATCAAATGCTGCCAGTCTGTCCATCATATGCTGCCAGTGTGCTCATCAAATGCTGCCAGTGTCCCTCCCGGGACACTCCGCTCATACCACCCCCCCGCGGATGGATCATGGGTCACCCCGCTAGCAACCAACCAACCCCCCGCGGATGGATCGCAGGACACCAGAACAGACCCCCAGCGGATGGATCGTGGTACACCCCGCTGCCATCACAACACCCCCCCTGCGGATAGATCGCGGGACACACCCTTTTCTGAAGCCTATTAGAGCCTCTGGCTCTAGTTAGGTGCTTCAAAAAAATACACCCCCTCCTGCCCCGCCATGGGAGTCCATACGTCCAACGTCCTGAAAGGGGCCGCGCGAATGGATAGGGAGGCGGCAGCAGGGGTAGGGGGGTGGCGCCCGTGCGCCCACAATCCACGGGCCGCCACTGGTTCTCCAACAGACATGTACCATCAGAGTCTTTTAATCACTTAACGACCAGCTGCCGTCATTATACGTTGGTACTTTGATGTGGAATACTGTAGTCAAGGCAGCAAACAGCTGCCATAACCCTGGTATCCTCTTAAACGACAGGTGGCTGGCTTTCAAATAAAAGTGGTCTCTGCGGAGGATTCGCCACAAGATCACTTTTATTGGCAGCTTACCTAAGCCGACGGTAGCGGCAGAGACGTTCTCGGCATGACTCGGCATCCAGTCCTGTGAGACTGAATGCCAAGTGAGGGAAAGATGGCCCCCGCTCGGCCCCATAACATTGGATGAAGGAAGCAACCTCGCTTCCACCCACTACTTGAAAGGGGAATTATTATTTTTTTTCAAAAGACATTTACTAATTTATTTATTTATTTGTTATTGCATTTAAGTCTAAATGTGAGATCTGGGGTTTTTAGACCCCAGATCTCACATTAAAGTGTTCCTGCCATGTTTTGTTTTCTATTACAAGGGATGCTTACATTCCTTGTAATAGGAATAAAAGTGACCCAAATTTTTTTGTTTTTTTAAAAGGTCAGTGTAAAATTAAAAAATAAAAAGTAAAATAAATAAGGAAAAAAAAAAGAATTTAAAGCGCCCCTTCCCGCCAAGCTCGTGTGCAGAAGCAAATGCATATGTAAGTCGCACCCGCATATGAAAACGGTGTCCAAACCACACATGTGAGTTATTTCCGCGATCGTTAGAGCGAGAGCAATAATTCCAGCAAAAGACCTCCTCCGTAACTCAAAATCCTGTTATCCTGTAGAAATTTGGAAATGGAGATTTTGAAGTGCCAATGTTTGTCGCCATTCCACGAGCATGCACAATTTTGAAGCTTAACATGTTGGATATCAATTTACTTGGTGTAACATTTTCTTTCACTATATAGAAAAATGGGTTAATTTTACTGTTGTCTTATTTTTTTATTCAAAAAGGTGTATTTAAAAAAAAAAAAAATGCGCTTGTAAGACCGCTGTGCAAATACGGTGTGACATAAAGTATTACAACGACTGCCATTTTATTCTCTAGGATGTCTGAAAAAAATATATAATGTTTGAGGGTTCCAAGTAATTTTCTAGCAAAAAAAAAATGATTTTAACTTTGGGAATACAAATGCACGCCACACTTTTAACATATTTATTTGTAAAAAATAATTTGAAAACCATTAATCATTTTCCTTCCACTTCACAATTATGTGCCACTTTGTGTTGGTCTATAACATAAGATCCCAATAAAATAGATTTATGTTTTTGGTTGTAACATGACAAAATGTTGAACATTTCAATGAATACTTTTTCAAGGCACTGAATGATCACTTTAAGAGGGGAATTAGCGTTGGTTATATCCTCGCTACTGCTGAGTCTCTGTAACACAAGGTAACAGGGAAGTCTCCCTGATAGGAAACAGACAGCAAAAAATGTATAAATAACGGGGGTCTTAACTCTTCTCTATCCAAAATAAAACAAAACAAAAAAAAAGGTTTGGGCTGCGCATACACTTTAAGTTGTTCTCTTTCTCACCTGTAGGGGGAGCAATAACAATACAAGTGAACCTTTTTCTATAGCTCTTTGCTAATACTTGCACTGTGATGTGACTTGCTTGGAATGTAGGAGCTTCAGCTTTCAAATGAACTTTTAACTACCTCTGTCAAACGATTTGGAAGAGATTTATTAGATCTAAAAGCTTAGGCCTACTCAGGCGGGAGGGGAATGCCCCCTATAAAAAGCATACATAAACAGAAATACCTTTGATAACTAGTAAGGCTTAGGGAGGAAAAACAATATTGTATCGGGGATGAGTCTGTAAAAACTATAATACAACACATTGGAGATGAGAGTGCATAGGGACTAAACAAACTCTTGAACGTATGTCGCATTCCTAGGCTGTCACTGTGTTTCGAGGTTTTACAGTTCGGAACTTGGGAAGGGCTTGAATTCATTATGTACTTTTGTAGGTATGGCTTTATATAAATGTACACTCACCGGCCACTTTATTAGGTACACCTGTTCAAGTGCTTGGTAACACAAATTGCTAATCAGCCAATCACTTGGCAGCAACTCAGTCTATTTAGACGTGGTGAAGACGACTTGCTGAAAATCAAACCGAGCATCAGAATGGGGAAGAAAGGGGATTTAAGTGACTTTGAATGTGGCATGGTTGTTGCCCGGCTGGTCTGAGTATTTCAAAAACTGCTGATCTACTGGGATTTACACACACCACCAGCTCTAGAGTTTACAGAGAATGGTCCGAAAAAGAAAATATATCTAGTGGCAGTTGTGTGGAGGAAAATGCCTTTTTGATGTCAAAGGTAAAAGAAGAATGGGTAGACTGGTTAGAGATGATAGAAAGGCAACAGTACCTCAACTAACCAGTCGTTACAACCAAGGTATGCAGAATACCATCTCTGAATGCAGTCAATGCTCTACACATCGCACCTTGAAGCAGATGGGTTACAGCAGCAGAAGACCACACCGGGTGCTACTCCTGTCAGCTAAGAACAGGAAACTGAGGCTACCACTCGCACAGGCTCACCAAATTTGGACAACAGAAGATTGGAAAAAGGTTGTCTGGTCTGATGAGTCTCAGTTTCAGCTGAGACATTCAGATGGGAGGGTCAGAATTTGGCATAAACCACATGAAAGCATGGATCCATCTTGCCTTGTATCAACGGTTCAGGCTGGTGGTGTAATGGTGTGGGGGATATTTTCTTGGCACACTTTAGGTCCCTTAATACCAACTGAGCATCATTTAAATACCACGGCCTACCTGAATATTGTTGCTGACCATGTCCATCCCTTTATGACTAAAGTGTACCCATCTTCTGATCTTCCAGCAGGATAATGCACCATGTCACAAAGCCCAAATCATCTCACCACTGGTTTCTTGAACATGACAATGAGGTCGCTGTACTCCAATGGCCTCCACAATGGCCATTCAGCTAGCTCAATTGAATGGGCCCAGTGTGATTTGATGAGTATAGCATTCAATCAGTGCAATAGCATAGTTCCCAACTGTCCCTGATTTGGAACAATGTCCCTCTGTCCCTATTTCACCCTCATGTGTCCCTCATTTTGGTCTGATCCATATAGTTTATATAAAATGCACTATTTATCTTTCAAAAAGTGTTTCCCAGTGATAAACCTTTCATGCAATTTCTAAATTGCTGCATTTGTAAATTCCAAAAGCCAATATAAAGGAACAGTGGTAAAAAAAAAGCACTTGTAGGTTTAACTAATATTTGTTTTGTACAATTCTCCTTTAAGGGGGCGTGGCAGGGGGTGTGTCCTATGTTTACATACTTTTGCTAACAGGTGTCCCTCATTCCCATCTCAGAAAGTTGGGAGGTAGGTATGCAATAGTGATTGTGAGTGTCTCCTGGCAGAACTTCAAAGAAAGGAAGAAAGCAATGATGTCTGCATGCAGAAGATTCAAGATTTCTACATCGAAGGACTACTTTTTCACCCCCCCAAGGGACAGGAACATTGGTTGTCTATCTGGCCCCATATCACCCATATCATGCCTTTGTTTAGAAACAAAGGTCATAAACTTTAGATACAACTTGCTAAGCTGTGGCATCTGCCACCACGAGGCTGTTCCCTCTACTGCTCAGCCTGGGATCTGCCTTGTCACATCCTGAATGAAGAGTGATTGAGAATTTACAGAAGAGAGGATGATCTTGGGACATGTAGTCCAAGGAGCTTGAATCTATACTGGGGACCGATCGTTGTGGACTACAACACTTTTGTAAATTCTCACTCACTCTGCATTCAGGATGAGACAAGGCAGATCCCAGGCTGACCATTAGAGGGAACAGCCTCACTGTGGCAGGTACTGTAGAGTGTCCTCTGATAACACAAGCAATTTAGCCATCTCCTGGCTACATGGGGCTACGTATTTCCTCCCTCCAGAGGCCTTAATCATAGCTGATAAAGCTATGATTAAAGCCCCCCAGAGGGCAGAAACGCGTAAGCTGTTTGTCTTCTGGATTGTTTACCTCTGTCTATACTAAATAAATGGATTTTCTGAAGTGAAGGATCTGAGTTTCTGATTGCATCTGTTTTAAAAAATCCATTGGCTGGTAAAACAGTGCCCATATATGCATTTCAACTGTGTATTTAGTGGTTTACCTGGAGTTCAAATGCAATTAAAAAATTCAAAAATAAGGGCACCGCACAATTAGTGGTGCATAATGGTGCCATTTAGTTTGGTAATGGTACATTAATGCACCTTTCAAATGCAACTCATAATGAACAAATGAAAACATCTGTGTATTTTGGTGGACTGCATTGAAAAAAACAAGGTTCTCGTCCTAATTTTTGTGCATTGCGGTGCGTTGTCACCCTATTCAAAAAGGACGAGCTTGAAGGGAGACTAAATATTCCTGTATGCTAATATAACTGTAGCGCCTGGTAGATTTGCAATCTACCGCAGGTTAGGTAAATTTAGTAAATTGTGTGTTAGGAAGGTTAAAAGTTCGCCTCTGTTCCAGATTGGCTGACGTTGTGTTTGTTTCCGTGCTGACCGGTGAGTGTTGCTGTTACCACTAGTCAGTGTTGGAAAGGCAACGTGTTGAAGTGTATAGATGCTCCTCTGTCTCGGAGACAAGCTCGGTGGAGATGGTCCTCCGAGTTGCATTCTGGGAAGAGGGTATTTATGGGACAGACGCCATGTTCTAGGGTTCGTTTTACAGCCAACTGCTGGCCCTCCTGGCCAACAGGTATGAGTTAAGGAGCTACCTCGTGGTCCTCCGATCGGGAGGCCCACGATACAGCGGCGCAGGGGTGGGTCCAGAGGCTTGTCTGGGGCCTACCACCGTGGCTGAGGAATGGTCCTGAGCTGTCGGTCCTGTGTGACGAAGCCGGACAACCGGGGACATCCCAGGGGAGGACCCGCCTTGGAGAGATCACACGGTGAGCTGGTCTATAGAGGGGCCTGGTGACTCGGTTGGAGGACGTATCCAAAAGAAGTAACTATACAGCATAGTGTTGCCAGTTCGGCTTAAAGGTTCAGGCACTGTGACTGACTTTCACTGCAGAAAAATCTGATACATCCTGTGGCAGAGGATCGTATGGATTTACCCCCCAAACAAGTCTGTGGCATGGACTTTTGATTCGTGCTGCGTGCTGGCTGCTAGACCGGTGAGAGAGGCCTATCCAGACGAGCAAGGAGTGTGTCCCACGAGGGGAGCGCATTCCACATAATTATCTGAATTTCACCAAGACATTTGCCGCTAAGATTTTACAAGAAGATATTTGAGTTTCTCCTGAAAGTTTCCTTTTCTGCCTCTTTCCTGCTACTTCCTAAAGTTTGTCTGTTTAATAAAGCATTGAAAACGTACTCCAGTGTTGGTGCGTGTGTCGTCCAGAAGTAAACTCAACGGAACCCTAGACCCGGTGCCGGTGAAACAGAGGGAAGCAAAGTGAAGGTAACAGACCCGCTTAAACCAGCAGCTCCACTGAGAGTTAGTGCTACATAACTATATACTAAATAAAGTCTACATAATAAAGTCTACATACAAATTAATAAGAGGAAGACAATTTGCATCATTTGTTATCCATTAACTATAACATTCTCAGCTTCGATGTCTATCAATATTTAGTTGACTATTCTTCTTTACTGCTTTTCTGTTCTCTTAAAACTTTAATAGGAAAGTGATTTATATAGCGGCCTTCTGTCATTTCACAAGGCTCTTCACACCTTCATGTAAGATTCTTAACCTTTGGTCTCCTGATTTAGTTCAGACTTCAGGGCTGTATTTGGTGTAAATGTATTTCTAGGTGATAGGAATGGGCTACAATCAAGACATTGACACTGCCAGCTCTTGGGGAGAGGTCAGTTAGAGGGGTACATTTTTAACTACCCAATGTTCCCAGGAGATTCGGGTTTATCTTATAGATTGTAAGCTCTAACGAGCAGGAAACTCTGATCCCTCCTGTATTGATTTGTATTGTAAATGTACTGTCTGCCCTCATGTTGTGAAGCGCTGTGCAAACTGTTGGCGCTATATAAATCCTGTATAATAATAATAATAATAATATAGGCTTAAAGGAAACCCATAGGAAAAAAAATATAGTTAAGAAGCCCACGGATTAAGGCCTGGGACAAAGGGTGGGCAGGAGGGAAGGCTGCCCTGGGCACAGTGGTGATTTGAGGAATTATGTGCTGGCAGGGGTGATTTGCAATTTGGAGGGTGGATTTTGGGGGGATTGGTGCTATTAGGGATGATTGGGGGATTTGTATTAGGAGTTGAAATTTAGGGGGGAGGGTTAGTGCTAGGAGAGGTGATTTCTGGTGGGAGAGGGGAATTTAGTGGGGGGAGAGGATTTATGCTCAGAGGGAAAAATTTAATTGGTAGAGGATTTGTGCTAGGAGGGGGGATTTGGGGGAGGGGGGAGGGTCTGAGCTGGGAAGGGAGATTTGTACTGGTAGAGGGGATTTTTTGTTTGGGGAGAGTTTTGGCTTGCAAAGGGAATTTGTGCCTAGGGGGTAAGTGTGAAGATCAGTGCTTACAATTTGTTGGAGGGGTGGGAGGGGATTTTTGCTGACACACAGAGCTCATACATCTTGAGGGGGGGCATCTTCGCACTGGGCATTAGATGACCTTGTCCTGGCACTGGGGGAAGGAAAGAAAATTGTTTGATTCCCCCATCAACATAGTCAGTGTTGATGGGGGAATCCTGGTAGAACACAATGATTACTGTCGGCGGCTATAGCTGCTGTCAGTGATTGCATGAAAAAAATCTGATATGTTGGTTGTATTGAAGTCAATGGATGAATTGGCTTAACCAACCTGCCCATAGATGAATCAAATCTTGGCCAGTCCCTGCTGAACTAGCTGAGATTCGATCCGTCTATGGCCAGCTTTAGGGCAAGCACAAGTGCAGGCATTCATACAGGTTCAGGGTAGTCACTCTCAGGTGCTCATGCACATAGTCAGGTCAGTCATTCATGGTTAAAAAATAAGTCACTCCAAGTGCTCAGAGCAGGATAGGACTGTGAAACAACCAATCCATAAACATCCATAATGCGTGGCGGATGCTGCCCGCCTCAGGGTAATCTAATATGAAACTACAAAAAAAAAAAACAGACAAGAGGGTGCAAATACCTAGTGCATTACCAACATTTTTATTGAAAAAAATAAAACTGGTAAAGCTTAGAGGATGCGACCCCTAAACACGTTAGCCTGCCAGCATAGTGGGGTGTTGTTGGAGTCTCATATTCTGCACTGTATGGCCTCTTCTGATTTACATGCTCTTGTATGTTGCACTTTTGTGAGTATCCATTTTTACAAGTTTTATATTTTTCAATAAAAATGTTGGTATTGCACTAGGTGTTTGCTCCCTCCTGTCTTTTTTTTTTTTTTTGCAGTCATCCATGGTTGCTCACTAGGGATGAGCTCAGGTGTGTTCGGACACAAGTCTAAACCCGCATGAGCCATCCTGCCAGGAAGCTTTAACTGTGGACAGCCAATCACAAGCGGGGGAGACATTCCCTGTCCCTTTGTATACATGCAGCTGCAGTGGGGGGGGATGTCTTCACCACTTATAATTGCCTGCCCGCCATGACAGCTTCATGGCGGAATAGCTAATGCAGGTTAGGACTTGTGTCCAAACATGCCTGAACTCATACCTAGTGTCCAAACATGCAGTCAGGTAAGTCACACGTGAGACATGCATTAGAAAAAGAGGGCGAAGTCCCTGGAAATGCATCATGCACACCCCCTCTTCTGATATCCACCAGACATTTTGACAGCTGTCCTCCTCGCGTGCAGCTGAGAATATAGCTGCTAATATTTATACCTTGAGCTGGCTGGCTCCCTGGCATCCTCGGTCATCCATGGTCTTTGTTTGCTCAGTGATGCCCACAACCTCGCACTGATCACAGCTGTTTGGTCTCATGTGTTCCCTACCCATGCTGTTTCATGCTAACTTCAATGTAAGTGTGCTACTTATTTTATTAAAGAGATTTATATTTTACCTGTTAAAAATAGAAATAAATGCAGCGCAATAACAGAAAAAGGTCTACAGTTAATGTATAAAGTTGACTGAGGAACTACAAGTGCCAGGATGGAAATTTTAGAAGAATGAAATCCAATCCACAGAAATCCAAGTGGCAAACCCTCCACCAGCTGATATATAATACGCTTACCAGATCAGATGGACCCCTGAATTAACAGGAAGTCAAACATGCTTGTTTCCACTGTTTCATCAGATTTGGCAACCTGTCAGAATGTGTAACGGAAGTGACGTTCCGTCGCCGCCATCTTGCTATACCCCGCACTCCTCCATAGTAAAGATACACTGAGAAGGGGGAAAGCGGACACCTTGTTACACCCACCGGAGTTTTGCATTTTACACTTATTTTTAACGGTAAAGTGAGTTTATATAGTTAAATAGAATACTTAGAACTCCGTCTGACTGGTTAGATGTTGAATTTTAAAAGCAGCGGCAAGCCTGCTCATCTCATAGGTTTGCTAATCTGACAGAAGTTCACTGCTTTTAAAATTCAACATCTAACCAGTCAGACGGGGTTCTAAGTACTGTATTTCACTATATAAACTCACTTTACTTTTAAAAATAAGTGTAAAATGCAACTCCGATGTCCGCTTTTCCCCTTCTCAGTGTATCCTTACTATGGAGGAGTGCAGGGTGCAGCAAGATGGCGGCGACGGAACGTCACTTCCGTTACACATTCTGACGGATTGCCTAATCTGCCAAAACACATCAAATGGAATAAGGAATGGATAGCCAGCGCTCTGGTGGAGTAGGTCCGTCCGATCCAATAATAAAATAAACACAGTCTAAGTGCTCACTCACAAATGGCCATGAATAAAAAGCATAGTGGTATACATTCCCACAGATCAATGAATGCAAAGTTCCATACAATCTCCGTGTGTGACACAGGATGGCAGCGGGTGACGGCTCCTCCCCTGTACGCGTTATGTCCCACAGGACTTCATCAGCAAGGGACTGTGTTTATTTTATTATTGGATCGGACGGACCTACTCCACTGGAGCGCTGGCTATCCATTCCTTATTCCATTTGTGGAAACAAGCGTGTTTGACTTCCTGTTAATTCAGGGGTCCATCTGATCTGGTAAGCGCATTATATATCAGCTGGTGGAGGGTTTGCCACTTGGATCTCTGTGGATTGGATTCCATTTTTCACGAGGTCTTCTAAAATTTCCATCCTGGAACTTATAGTTCCTCAGTGAACGTTGTACTTTAATTGTGGACCTTTTTCTGTTATATCATTGCACTTATTTCTATATTTAACATGAATCTGAGGTGACGCGATTAACCTGAAGTGTTCAACTTGCAACTCTTTAGATTTATTTTATTTTATTTTGTTTGCGCTGATTGCTCCATTTTTACTATTTTACTATATTTTATACTGACCTCAGTGCTCTGCTGTTCGATTTCTTCTACATTGTGGTGATCCTACCCAAATCTTCTACAGGAGCTGCAGAGGTTCCAGTCTTGGTCCCTTCTCCTGCCTCAAAGAGTCAGGACAGACACAAATGGGTATAAATGCATAGAATCAGGGCAGACACAGATGGGGGCACGCACACACAAAGTAAATGTTTCCATCCTCTGTGAAGGTCAAGTTAAGATTTAATTTAGTCTTCCTCCCCTCTACTCCCAGTGCAGCCTAACATTTGGCTCCAGAGCTTGTTTTCCAGTTCACGGTGGCAATGGATGATTGCCTTTTACCAGCTTCTTCTTCCTTACTAGAAATGGAGTTGATTTTAAAATAGTATTTAATTTTTGCTGGTAAGAGTATGAAGGCACCATATTTTCTCTGAAGTCTATGTAGCGGTCACTGCCTAAAGGTAGGTGATCTCTAATGCCGCGTACACACGGGTGGACTTTTCGACCGGACTGGTCCGACGGACTGAATCCGGCGGACAATCCGACCGTGTGTGGGCTCCATTGGACTTTTTCGGTCAAAAATCTGACGAACTTTAGATTTGAAACATGTTTCAAATCTTTCCGACGGACTCGAGTCCGGTCGAAAAATCTGCTTGTCTGTGTGCTAGTCCGACGGACGAAAAACAACGCTAGGGCAGCTATTGGCTACTGGCTATCAACTTCCTTATTTTAGTCTGGTGTACGTCATCACGTACGAATCTGTCGGACTTTGGTGTGATCGTGTGTAGGCAAGTCCGTTCGTTCAAAAGTCCGTCGAAAGTCCGTCGAAAGTCCGTCGGTAAGTCCGTCGGACCAGTCCGGTCGAAAAGTTCACCCGTGTGTACGTGGCATATGTGTTTTAGTGACAGAATGCAGCTTCAGGTATATTTAGCCAGAAATGTCTTCCCATTTCAGGCCTGGTTGTTTTGATCTGGAAGTGGGAGTGTCAGTATAGCGGGGGGTGTGATCACCTGCACTCTGGCTCAGAGATCCTCTCCTGCTTTCAGTGGAATTGTTCTGGAAGGGAGGTTGGACTTGAGACCTGAGTGGCAGGCAGCTCATGTGGGGGGTTCTGACCAATCATTAATTTGTATTGGCAGGGGGCAGGCCTCCTATATAAGCTGGGGTCACATGCTTCCGCTGGCTCTCTGGAAGCACAAGAAAGACAGCATGGCGTGCTGAGGTGACATACCGGGCATGCCCTTACGGGGATGTGCCATGTGTGCGGAGGAGGGACGGAGGAGCCGCAGGGGAAGGAGCTAAAGTGGGGAATCTTCATCCCCGTGGAGTGCATCAGGTTTCTGTCACCGGGGAACACAGTGCTTGATTATAACAAGGATCAAGTGAAGGAAATAGAAGCAAATCGGCGGAAGTGAACCCGCTTATCGGATTCCTGTGACTGTGGAACACGGGACTTCGATATAAAGAGAAGGTCAGTGTAATGTTCAAAGAAGTAGAAACGCTGGAGAGAGTAGCGTAACAAACTGTATGACCGTGGAACACAGTATGGACAATAATGGATGGGCTGGAGCAATAGTCTGCCATTTATTATGTGTTCAGTTCACATTTCTATAACTTCCAAAGACCGAAGGGTGTTAGTATGCTGGTCATGAAGAAGGTGGTGCAGCCCTTCGACCTTAGAGGATTAATACCCCAAAGGAAGTACATTAAGTCGGGCAGAGGAACTATTCAGAGTAGTAAATCTTTAGCCAGATTGACTGCAGTGAGAATCAATACAAGAGAATTATTCAGAGTGATTCGCCTTGGTAACCGGAAGTAATAGCCTGCAGCGATCATTAAGGACAAGGTCATGGGTGATGATGATCTATCCTTTTGAATTCTTTATGAGCATCTCATACATCCCTGATATCTCTCAAAGTTTCATCCCATCAATAAAAGCAAAGAAAAAGGAGAAACTGACTGTTGTTGGGTGTCTAAGGACTAAAAAGGGGATGGTGCAGGGTGAATAGCAGATTTACATCTAATTCAGCAGCTCCTTCGGGGGTAGTGCGCTACATCTATATGACAGTGGAAGAAGTCTGAGCATCCCTCCAACCCAGATCTAGTATGAGTAGAACCTCAAGTCCCAGAGGACCCTTCTGCAGCTGCACAGTCTGTGCATATGTTATGTCCGCACCAGCACATAGGATACATATAGTTAGAGCACATAAATACTTTACGCTACCACTGTTATGGTATTGTAAGAAGAGCATGGTGGATTCATTGTGAATGTTCTAGTTCCACTCTGACATTCTAATTCCATAAAGAAATAGTGAAACAAGGGGGCACAAAACCCCTGGTGTGCCATAGACATGTGGCCTGGACTGGGATAGTTTGTATATACAATATAAACTGGCAGACTGATGCAGCTGAATTGAAAAAAGTCTTCCCAGCTCCAATCTATCCTAGTCCAGATCTCATCTCTATCAAATTCCAGTCCTGATGGGAGGCCTATGATCCCCTTGAAACGCATTGATTGTTTTTTTTGCTGAATACAACAATCACTAATGTTTATTCTAGACACACCCATGGACTTCTTTGGAAAAGGACCACTCTAGAGGTTCTAGTAACGCTAGAGAGCTGCATGCAAACCCACGTGTACCATTGGCATATACCTAACCGTAACCAGTGCGTCTGGAAGTCCAGCACACCTGCGGGAGGTCTGCCCATTGTATGGCAGCAAGGTGGGGACAGAGATCTAGCGGATGATGGTGGCTTGGATGGTGCACAATTGTAATGCATTTAGTAACATACAGAAGACGAGGTCAACCCTCTAACAAACCCGCAGCATGAATCCTTTGCATATATATAGGCCATAATTAGCAATATGGAGACATTGGGGGTTATTTACTAAAGGCAAATCCACTTTGCACTACAAGTGCAAACTACAAGTGCAAAGTGCACTTGAAATTGCACTGAAAGTGCACTTGGAAGTGCAGTCGCTGTAGATCCGAGGAGGACATGCAAGGAAAATAAAAAACAGCATTTTAGCTTGCACATGATTGGGTGAAAAAAATCAGAAGAGCTTCCCCTCATTTCAGATCTACCCCTTAGATTTAGAGCGACTGCACTTCCAAGTACACTTTCAGTGCAATTTCAAGTACACTTTGCACTTGTAGTTTGCACTTGTAGTGCAAAGTGGATTTGCCTTTCATAAATAACCCCCATTTAGTCATAAATTATAGGCTGTTAGCATGTGGGTAGGTGCAGTTTGAGACAGCTGCAGAAAACACACAGAGTCCAGGTGCAATTTAAAAAATGTATTATAACGAAAGTCCTACAAGAAAAAAAAAAAGCAGGCCTGGTGGGAAAGCAACCCAACTGGGAGCACTCTCAAGTTGTAACAGCAAAGCAGCAGTAGAGTGCATGGCATGTCCCCGCGTTTTCCCTACTCATCTGGAACTTTTCCCTGATGCTAACCACTGTCCCTGACAGACGGGTGACCTATCCCTACTTAAGCCACTCACAAAGTATGTGCTAAACCTGGGAGCCAGGGCCTTAAACAGACTCTGCTTGACCCAATATGGCTGCCAGAGTCACATGAGGTGCCAGCATCCAATCTGATAATTGTCTTCCTGTGACCAACCATAGAGGAACTAGGTTCCTCTTGACTTTCTCCTCCACCTGCATTGCCACTGCGACCAAAGGGAAAAAACCCTTTGGTCTAGAGATGTGAGCACATGGCTTGCTGCTGCCAGCTTTGTTTGGAGTGGATGATCTGGGACATCTGGCTGCATAATACAGAGACCCGTAGCGGGGGGTACAAGCCACTTGCGAATTGGATCTTCTTAAAAAGAGATCTATCTATCTGGTAAGCGGCAGTATTTTTAAAGGTGGAAGGACCCTTTATATCACACACCGTCACATCTTCTTGGGTGTCTCCTATTATAAGTCACTGTGGAACAGTCAGCTGATTAATGTTATAGGACTTTGGTCTTCCGCCTTTGTAGGTTGTGGAAAAACATTTACCTCATCAATTGTATTGAGGAATATGGACACTCACAGAGCCCGTTGTTTTTATGTTATTGACCTATTTGCACACTCATGAGTTTCACTTATTAATATTGCTCTATTAGTAGCTAATCAAAGGGCTGTCAGCCCACACGAAAGTTGGTATATGTTTATGCTATACGTGCAGGGCTGTGTTTTGGCCTAGGCCGACAAGGCCTAGGCCTAGGGCCAGTGGTGTATTTAGGTTTTGTGCTGCCCTAGGCCTGACTAAACGCATGCACCCCCCTAATTTAAATACGACCCACCCCATCCTGCCGAGGCCACACCCCTTCCTGTTTAAGACCCACCCTATCATTTGTAAACAACACCCCTTCCTCTTTAGGCTCATTTGGCACCTTTCAGGGGGGAACGGGTACCTGTTTCTGACAGGTACCCTTCCCCACTTCCGGGAGACTGCGCTGTCCCCTCTGAAGTTTGCCCCCCTCCTCCTTCCTCCGCTGGGCCATTCAGAAAGTGCAACGCGCTTCGCACATGTGCAGTAGGGAACCGGTCGGTTTCCCTTACCATGAATGATAGTGGCAAAACCCGAGAGCCAATCCGAAAATCGGCTGAGGTGTCGACATCGCTGGATTCCTGGACAGGTAAGTGTCCTAATATTAAAAGTCAGCAGCTACAGTATTTTTAGCTGCTGAGTTTTAATGCTATCACGGGGGGGGGGGGGGTCTCACTGTGCCCCATCAAACGCAGTCACTGTGCCCATCAAACGCAGTCACTGTGCCCATCAAATGCAGCCACTGTGCCCATCAAATGCAGCCACTGTGCCCATCAAATGCAGCCACTGTGCCCATCAAACGCAGCCACTGTGCCCATCAAATGCAGCCACTGTGCCCTCAAACGCAGCCACTGTGCCATCAAATGCAGCCACTGTGTCCCATCAAATGCAGCCACTGTGCCCATCAAATGCAGCCACTGTGCCCATCAAACGCAGTCACTGTGCCCATCAAACGCAGCCACTGTGCCCATCAAATGCAGCCACTGTGCTATCAAATGCAGCAACTGTGCCCATCAAACGCAGCCACTGTGCCCCATCAAACGCAGCCACTGTGCCCCATCAAACGCAGCCACTGTGCCCCATCAAACGTAGCCATTGTGCCATCAAACATAGCCATTGTGCCCATCAAACGCAGCCACTGTGCCATCAAACGCAGCCACTGTGCCATCAAACGCAGCCATTGTGCCATCAAACGCAGCCACTGTGCCCATCAAACGCAGCCACTGTGCCCATCAAACGCAGCCATTGTGCCCTCAAACGCAGCCACTGTGCCCATCAAATGCAGCCACTGTGCCCATCAAACGCAGCCACTGTGCCCATCAAACGCAGCCACTGTGCCCTCAAACGCAGCCACTGTGCCCTCAAACGCAGCCACTGTGCCCTCAAACGCAGCCACTGTGCCCATCGAACGCTGCCACTGTGCCCATCGAACGCTGCCACTGTGCCCATCGAACGCTGCCACTGTGCCCATCAAATTCTGCCAGTGCCCATAACATTGATATACTTTATTAAATCATTGTACCTGCTGTCCTGGGGGTTTCCCTCGTGCTCCTCTCTCTCCTCCTGACGTCACAGCCCCAGGGCCGAGGAGAAGATTCACTGCATAATAAAGTATATCAATGTTATGGGCACTGGCAGAATTTGATGGGCACAGTGGCAGCGTTCGATGGGCACAGTGGCAGCGTTCGATGGGCACAGTGGCAGCGTTCGATGGGCACAGTGGCTGCGTTTGAGGGCACAGTGGCTGCGTTTGAGGGCACAGTGGCTGCGTTTGAGGGCACAGTGGCTGCGTTTGATGGGCACAGTGGCTGCGTTTGATGGGCACAGTGGCTGCGTTTGATGGGCACAGTGGCTGCGTTTGAGGGCACAATGGCTGCGTTTGATGGGCACAGTGGCTGCGTTTGATGGGCACAGTGGCTGCGTTTGATGGCACAATGGCTGCGTTTGATGGCACAGTGGCTGCGTTTAATGGCACAGTGGCTGCGTTTGATGGGGCACAGTGGCTGCGTTTGATGGGGCACAGTGGCTGCGTTTGATGGGGCACAGTGGCTGCGTTTGATGGGGCACAGTGGCTGCAATTGATGGGCACAGTGGCTGCAATTGATGGGCACAGTGGCTGCGTTTGATGGGCACAATGGCTATGTTTGATGGCACAATGGCTACGTTTGATGGGGCACAGTGGCTGCGTTTGATGGGGCACAGTGGCTGCTGTTGATGGGCACAGTTGCTGCATTTGATAGCACAGTGGCTGCATTTGATGGGCACAGTGGCTGCGTTTGATGGGCACAGTGACTGCGTTTGATGGGCACAGTGGCTGCATTTGATGGGCACAGTGGCTGCATTTGATGGGGCACAGTGGCTGCATTTGATGGCACAGTGGCTGCATTTGAGGGCACAGTGGCTGCATTTGATGGGCACAGTGGCTGCGTTTGATGGGCACAGTGGCTGCATTTGATGGGCACAGTGGCTGCATTTGATGGGCACAGTGGCTGCATTTGATGGGCACAGTGACTGCGTTTGATGGGCACAGTGACTGCGTTTGATGGGGCACAGTGAGACACCCCCCCCCCCGTGATAGCATTAAAACTCAGCAGCTAAAAATACTGTAGCTGCTGACTTTTAATATTAGGACACTTACCTGTCCAGGGATCCAGCGATGTCGACACCTCAGCCGATTTTCGGATTGGCTCTCGGGTTTTGCCACTATCATTCATGGTAAGGGAAACCGACCAGTTCCCTACTGCACATGTGCGAAGCGCGTTGCACTTTCTGAATAGCCCAGCGGAGGAAGGAGGAGGGGGGCAAACTTCAGAGGGGACAGCGCAGTCTCCCGGAAGTGGGGAAGGGTACCTGTCAGAAACAGGTACCCGTTCCCCCCTGAAAGGTGCCAAATGAGCCTAAAGAGGAAGGGGTGTTGTTTACAGATGATAGGGTGGGTCTTAAACAGGAAGGGGTGTGGCCTCGGCAGGATGGGGTGGGTCGTATTTAAATTAGGGGGGTGCATGCGTTTAGTCAGGCCTAGGGCAGCACAAAACCTAAATACACCACTGTATACGTGTCGTTATTTATATGCACGTCACTATTCACTTGTTTCTTCTTTATTTATAGCGCAGCTTAACCTACCCTATTTAAGGCCCTGGCTCCTGGGTTTGGCTTTAGGGTTGCCACTTGTCCGTGAATCACCCGGACAGTCCGGACACATAATTCAGACTGAACTGGGGCTTCCTAAGATAGCTGGAGAGAAGATTGAATGTTATCCTCCCTCCTGCCTGCAGGAAGCGACAGAGAGCAGGCACAGCTCAGTGTCAGCATGGCACTGTAGAGGAGTGAAGACTGGAGAGAGGAAGGAGGGGCTGCGTTGTTTTCAGTTTTTGATCTGTGAGTACAGGGGGAAGGGGGGGGACAACTTTGATGCATGAATGGATACCTGGGGGTACCTGATGTAACAAGGGACTGTGATGTGTGGAGGGACTCTGACGTGACACCTGATGTAAGGGGGACTCTGATGGGGGCACCTGATGTAAAGGGGGGCTCTGATGGGAGCACCTGATGTAAGAGGCACTCTGATGGGCCACCTGATGTAAGGGGGACTCTGATGTAAGGGGGACTCTGATGGGGGCACCTGATGTAAGGGGGACTCTGATGTAAGGGGGACTCTGATGGGGGCACCTGATGTAAGGGGGACTCTGATGGGGCACCTGATGTAAGGGGGACTCTGATGGGGCACCTGATGTAAGGGGGACTCTGATGTAAGGGGGACTCTGATGGGGGCACCTGATGTAAGGGGGACTCTGATGGAGACACCACCTGTAAGGGGGACTCTGATAGGGGCACCAGGTGTAAAGGGGACTCTGATAGGGACACCTAGGGTTGCCACCTTTGTTTTTCATTTGCATTATTTCAATACAAGCTTTCCCTGCATCTGCTGGTGTGAGTTATTGTCTCCACACCACGCTGCACCCAGGGCTGGCCCAAGACATTGTGCTGCTGCCTGGGACCAAATGAAATGCTGTATAAAGAGTATAAAGAGGACCTGTCATGGCTCTGTGCATGTATATAGGAGTATAAAGAGGACCTGTCATGGCTCTGTGCCTGTATATAGGAGTATAAAGAGGACCTGTCATGGCTCTATACATGTATATAGGAGTATAAAGAGGACCTGTCATGGCTCTTTACATGTATATAGGAGTATAAAGAGGACCTGTCATGGCTCTATACATGTATATAGGAGTATAAAGAGGACCTGTCATGGCTCTGTGCATGTATATAGGAGTATAAAGAGGACCTGTCATGGCTCTATACATGTATATAGGAGTATAAAGAGGACCTGTCATGGCTCTGTGCATGTATATAGGAGTATAAAGAGGACCTGTCATGGCTCTATACATGTATATAGGAGTATAAAGAGGACCTGTCATGGCTCTGTGCATGTATATAGGAGTATAAAGAGGACCTGTCATGGCTCTGTGCCTGTATATAGGAGTATAAAGAGGACCTGTCATGGCTCTATACATGTATATAGGAGTATAAAGAGGATCTGTCATGGCTCTATACATGTATATAGGAGTATAAAGAGGACCTGTTATGGCTCTATACATGTATATAGGGGTAGAAAGAGGACCTGTCATGGCTCTATACATGTATATAGGGGTAGAAAGAGAACCTGTCATGGCTCTATACATGTATATAGGAGTATAAAGAGGACCTGTCATGGCTCTGTACATGTATTTAGGAGTATAAAGGTGACCTGTCATAGCTCTGTACATGTATATAGGAGTGTAAAGAGGACCTGTCATGGCTCTATACATGTACAGGAGTATAAAGAGCAGTGGCGGCTGGTGATAAAAAATTGGGGGGGGGGGGGCGCAAACCCCTCCAGGTCCTTACTTGCCCATCCTTTGCTGTCATGGCTCCCAATACCCGAACACACTATACACAGTGCGTACAGTACATACAGAGCATACAGAGTCCACAATGCATACAGAGAACACAGAACACACAGTACATACACAGAGCACACAGTACACACAATACATACACAGAACACACAATACATACACAGAACACACAGTACACACAATACATACACAGAACACACAATACATACACAGAACACACAGTACACACAATACATACACAGAACACACAATACATACACAGAACACACAATACATACACAGAACACACAGTACACACAATACATACACAGAACACACAATACATACACAGAACACACAGTACACACAATACATACACAGAACACACAATACATACACAGAACACACAATACATACACAGTACACACAATACATACACAGAACACACAGTACACACACAGAACACACAGTACACACAATACATACACAGAACACACAATACATACACAGAACACACAATACATACACAGTACACACAATACATACACAGAACACACAATACATACACAGTACACACAATACATACACAGAACACACAGTACACACACAGAACACACAGTACACACAATACATACACAGAACACACAATACATACACAGAACACACAGTACACACAATACATACACAGAACACACAATACATACACAGAACACACAGTACACACAATACATACACAGAACACACAATACATACACAGAACACACAGTACATACACAGAACACACAGTACATACACAGAACACCACAGTACATATACAGAACACACAGTACATACACAGAACACCACAGTATATATACAGAACACACTTCTTCTCAGCCTGAATGCCCATTTTGAGTTTGACACATTTTAAAACAACCTGTTGCTGTGAAACTCACCCATCTTCTTATCACAGAGTCCCACACAGTAGCTGGCAGCTGCCATGCTATGAGTTACTGCATGTGCAGAAGAGACAGCTGAAGCAGTCTGCCTGAAAGGGGGAGAAGAGCAGCGGCATGACATACAGACTCTGAGTACAAGCTCCAGTAAGGACGGCCACCTTTGCATATCTGACAGTCACAGTTCTGATATCAGCCGATTTGTGTCACTTGCCACAACGTCACCTGCCACATGTTGCAGATTGTCACTTGCCACATCAACTGCCACACTTTGCGAATTGTCACTTGCCATGACGTCACCTGCCACACGTTGTGGATTGTCACTTGCCACGTCACCTGCCATTCAGTGCGGATTGTCACTTGCCACGTCACCTGCCACACATTGCAGATTGTCACTTGCCCCGTCACCTGCCACACGTTGTGGATTGTCACTTGCCACGACGTCACCTGCCACACGTTGCGAATTGTCACTTGCCACAACGTCACCTGCCACACGTTGAGGATTGTCACTTGTCACGTCACCTGCCACACATTGCAGATTATCACTTGCCACAATGTCACCTGCACACATTGTGAATTGTCACTTGCCACGTCACCTGCCACACATTGCAGATTGTAACTTGCCACATCACCTGCCACACGTTGCGGATTGTCACTTGCCACGATGTGACCTGCCACGCGTTGCGGATTGTCACTTGCCACTATGTCACCTGTCACACGTTGCGGATTGTCACTTGCCACATAGGCTGGACTTGATGGACTTGTGTCTTTTTTTCAACCTACTCACCTACTATGTAACTATGTAACGTCACCTGCCACACATTGCGGGTTGTCACTGCCATATAGGTTGGACTTGATGGACTTGTGTCTTTTTTCAACCTTACCTACTATGTAACGTCACCTGCCAGGCTGCCACACATTGCGGAATGTCACTTGCCACAATGTCAATTGCCACACGTTCCATATTGTCACTTGCCACATCACCTGCCACACGTTGCAGATTGTCACTTGCCATGTCACCTGCCACACGTTGCAGATTGTCACTTGCCACGTCACCTGCCACACATTGCCACTTGCCACATCACCTGCCACATGTTGTGGATTGTCACTTGCCATGTCACCTGACAAATTTTGTGGATTGTCACTTGCCATGTCACCTGCCACACGTTGCAGATTGTTACTTGCCACATCACCTGCCACACGTTGCGGATTGTCACTTGCCACGATGTGACCTGCCACGCGTTGCGGATTGTCACTTGCCACTATGTCACCTGCCACACGTTGCGGATTGTCACTTGCCACATAGGCTGGACTTGATGGACTTGTGTCTTTTTTTCAACCTACTCACCTACTATGTAACTATGTAACGTCACCTGCCACACATTGCGGGTTGTCACTGCCATATAGGTTGGACTTGATGGACTTGTGTCTTTTTTCAACCTTACCTACTATGTAACGTCACCTGCCAGGCTGCCACACATTGCGGAATGTCACTTGCCACAATGTCAATTGCCACACGTTCCATATTGTCACTTGCCACATCACCTGCCACACGTTGCAGATTGTCACTTGCCATGTCACCTGCCACACGTTGCAGATTGTCACTTGCCACGTCACCTGCCACACATTGCCACTTGCCACATCACCTGCCACATGTTGTGGATTGTCACTTGCCATGTCACCTGACAAATTTTGTGGATTGTCACTTGCCATGTCACCTGCCACACGTTGCAGATTGTTACTTGCCATGTCACCTGCCACACGTTGCAGATTGCCACTTGCCACGTCATCTGCCACATGTTGTGGATTGTCACTTGCCATGTAACCTGCCACACATTGCAGATTGTCACTTGCCACGTCACTTGCCACGTCACCTGCCACACGTTGCGGATTGTCACTTGCCACGATGTCACCTGCCACACGTTGCGGATTTTCACTTGCTACATAGGTTGGACTTGATGGACTTGTATCTTTTTTTCAACCTCACCTACTATGTAACTATGTAACGTCACCTGCCACAACATCACCTGCCACACATTGCGGGTTGTCTCTTGCCACAATGTCACCTGCCACATGTTGCAGATTGTCACTGCCATATAGGTTGGACTTGATGGACTTGTGTCTTTTTTCAACCTCACCTACTATGTAACGTCACCTGCCAGGCTGCCACACATTGCGGATTGTCACTTGCCACAATGTCAACTGCCACATGTTCCATATTGTCACTTGCCACATCACCTGCCACACATTGCATATTGACACTTGCCATGTCACCTGCCACACGTTGCAGATTGTCACTTGCCACGTCACCTGCCACACATTGCCACTTGCCACATCACCTGCCACATGTTGTGGATTGTCACTTGCCATGTCACCTGACAAATATTGTGGATTGTCACTTGCCATGTCACCTGCCACACGTTGCAGATTGTTACTTGCCATGTCACCTGCCACACATTGCAGATTGTCACTTGCCACGTCACCTGTCACACGTTGTGGATTGTCACTTGCCATGTAATGTGCCACACATTGCAGATTGTCACTTGCCACGTCACCTGCCACACATTGCAGATTGTCACTTGCCATGTCACCTGCCACACATTGTGGATTGTCACTTGCCATGTCACCTGCCACACATTGCGGATTTTCACTTGCTGCGTCACCTGCCACATGTTGCGGATTGTCACTTGCCACGACGTCACCTGACACACGTTGCGGATTGTCACTTGCTACGTCACCTGCCACACGTTGCAGATTGTCACTTGCCACGACATTACCTGCCACACGTTCCAGATTGTCACTTGCCATGTCACCTGCCACATGTTGCAGATTGTCACTTGCCACGTCACCTGCCACACGTTGCAGATTGTCACTTGCCATGTCACCTGCCACACATTGCGGATTGTCACTTGCCACATCACCTGCCACACATTGCAGATTGTCACTTGCCATGACATCACCTCCTACACGTTGTGGATTGTCAATTGCCACGTCACCTGCCACAAATTGCAGATTGTCACTTGCCACGTCACCTGCCACACATTGCAGATTGTCACTTGCCACAACGTCACCTGCCACACATTGTGGATTGTCACTTGTCACGTCACCTGCCACATGTTGTGGATTGTCACTTGCCATGTCACCTGACAAATGTTGTGGATTGTCACTTGCCATGTCACCTGCTACACGTTGCAGATTGTCACTTGCCATGTCACCTGCCACACGTTGCAGATTGTCACTTGCCACGTCACCTGCCACACGTTGTGGATTGTCACTTGCCATGTAACCTGCCACACGTTGCAGATGGTCACTTCCCATGTAACGTGCCACATATTGCGGATTGTCACTTGCCATGTCACCTGCCACATGTTGTGGATTGTCACTTGCCGCGTCACCTGCCACATGATGCGGATTGTCACTTGCCACAATGTCACCTGACACACGTTGTGGATTGTCACTTGCCACGTCACCTGCCACACGTTGCAGATTGTCACTTGCCATGTCACCTGCCACACGTTGCAGATTGTCACTTGCCATGTCACCTGCCACACGTTGCAGATTGTCACTTGCCATGTCACCTGCCACACATTGCGGATTGTCACTTGCCACAACACCTGCCACACATTGCAGATGGTGACTTGCCATGACGTCACCTCCTACACATTGTGGATTGTCAATTACCACGTCACCTGCCACAAGTTGCAGATTGTCACTTGCCACGTCACCTGCCACACATTGCAGATTGTCACTTTCCACAACGTCACCTGCCACACATTGTGGATTGTCACTTGTCACGTCACCTGCCACACATTGCGGATCGTCACTTGCCACAATGTCATCTCCTACGCATTGCGGATTGTCACTTGCCACAATGTCAAATGCCACAGGTTGCGGATTGCCACGACGTCACAATGTCACCTCCTACATGTTGCAGATTGTCACTTGCCACATCACCTGCCACACATTGCAGATTGTCACTTGCCACAATGCCACCTGCCACACATTGCGGATTGTCACTTGCCATGTCACCTGCGACATGTTGCAGATTATCACTTGTCACGTCACCTGCCACACATTGCAGATTGTCACTTGCCATGTCACCTGCCACACATTGTGGATTGTCACTTGCCACGTCACCTGCCTCACGTTCCAGATTGTCACTTGCCATGTCACCTGCCACATGTTGCAGTTTGTCACTTGCCACGTCACCTGCCACACGTTACAGATTGTCACTTGCCACTTCACCTGCCACGAGTTGCAGATTGTCACTTGCCACGTCACCTGCCACACATTACAGATTGTCACTTGCCACAATGTCACCTGCCACACATTGTAGATTGTCACTTGCCATGTTATCTGCCACACATTGCGGATTGTCACTTGCCACAACGTCACCTCCTACACGTTGCGGATTGTCACTTGCCACGATATCAAACGCCACATGTTGTGGATTGTCACTTGCCACGACGTCACTTGCCACAACGTCACCTGCCACACGTTGCGAATTGTATCTTGCCACGATGTCACCTCCTACATGTTGCGGATTGTCATTTGCCACATCAGCTGCCACACATTGCAGATTGTCACTTGCCACAACATCACCTGCCCCACATTGCAGATTGTCACTTACCATGTCACCTACCACAAGTTGCAGATTGTCACTTGCCACGACGTCACCTACCACACGTTGCGGATTGTCACTTACTGTGTCCCGGAGGGAAGGCAGGCAGCAGAGACTGCAAGTCAGGCCTTCTCGTCCAACATCAGTGCCTGACCTCACAAATGCACTTCTGGAAGAATGGCAAAACATTCCCTTAGAAACACTCCTAAACTTTGTGGACAGCCTTCCCAGAAGAGTTGAAGCTGTTATAGCTGCAAAGGGTGGGCCAACTCAATATTGAAGCCTACGGACTAATGCCCTGTACACACGTTCGCACATTCCGACAACAAAATCCATGGATTTATTTCCGACGGATGTTGGCTCAAACTTGTCTTGCATACACACGGTCACACAAATCTTTGAAAGAAATTCCGAACGTCAAGAACGCGCTAACATACAACATGTACGATGAGCCGAGAAAAATGAAGTTCAATAGCCAGTGCGGCTCTTCTGCTTGATTCCGAGCATGCGTGGAACTTTGTGCGTCGGAATTGTGTACACACAATCGGAATTTACTACAACAGATTTTGTTGAGATCCAGATCTCAAATTTTGTGTGACGGAAATTCCGATGGAAAATGTCCGATGGAGCCTACACATGGAATTTCCAACAACAAGCTCCCATCGAACATTTTCCGTCGGAAAATCCGACCGTGTGTACGAGGCATTAGACTGGGATGCCATTAAAGTTCTTGTGTGTGTAAAGGCAGGTGTTACCAATTACCATACATGCATACACTATATTACCAATACTTTTGGTAATATAGTGTATGCATAGCTCCCAACTGTCCCTGATTTCGAGGGACTGTCCCTGATTTGGAGCAATGTCCCTCTGTCCCTCATTTCTCCTCATTTGTCCCTCATTTTGGCCTGATCTATATAGATGTATATAAAATTTTTATCTATCAAAAAGTGTTTTCCAGCACTAAACCTTTCATCTGATTTTTAAATTGCTGCATTTGTAAATTCCAAAAGCCAGTATAAAGGAATAAAGCACTTGTGGGTTTAACCAATCTTGTTTTTTTGTACAATTCTCCATTAAGGGGGCGTGGCAAGGGGTGTGTCCTATGCCTGCATACTTTTGCTGATAGGTGTCCCTCATTCCCATCTCAAATGGTTTGGGAGGTATGTGTATGTGCGCTTATGCTGCAGTCGCTCTGAAAAGCGATCTGCTTTGGATCACTTCTCAGAGGGCACTTGACAGATGGTGAGGAGGCTATGTCGCCTCCTCACCGCCTGCTCTAACCCCCTAAAAATGCCAATCCACCAACCGCTACCGCGTGTGTCGTAAGGCAGTTGTAGCGTGGCCCCATTTATTTGGGGCATAGTTCCAGCCGGCTGAATGGGACATGACAGCCATGAAAACTGCTGCAGAGAAAGATCAGGTCCCCTTCTTTGCCAGGCAGGAAGGTTCTGTGTGGCAGAGATGTGCCAATCTCAGGACTGAACAGACAGAAAATGCTGATCTAGCATGGAATAATTGAGGTGGCCCCATGAGTCATGTGTCATTGACTAGATAAAGGTCTTCAACAGATACCAAATTCTCCTGGTTTCTAGAACAGCTTGCTATGTAAACAGAAGTTTCTCTTGCTTAAAGACCCATATTTTAAACAGATTTATGTTTGAAGTGTTCTTTTCAACAGAAGCTTACTGGAGGGAGTGTCCGCATACGACTCAGGGTATTGCTAAAGAACAATAAAGCCTCGTACACACGATCGGACGTCCATCAGACTTTTCCGTGAATTTTTGTCCGAAGGGGCGTTGGCAGGGCCGTCTTTAATATTGATTTGACCCTGGGCAAAAATTTTCTTGGGCCCCCCCCTATGCAATTTCACTCTCCATCTGCTCTGAGACATACAATAAATAGCAGCTACACTTAAAATCAGTTTACTGTATCAGATAAGGCAGCAATTGCGATTGGTTGCCAGAGATTACAGAATATCATTACTGCTTACTGACTGGTTGCTAGAGGTTACAGCACACAATACGGCTCACTGATTGGTTGCTAGAGGTTACAGCACATCATCTCCTCACTGCAGAGGGGCATAATATACATGTGAATGCCACCTTTATTTACATATCAATGCCACCGGCCACAGCTATTTACTTATGAATGCCACCGCTATTTACATATAAATGCTGGTTATTTACATGTAAACACAGGGTCTGCAGGTGAGTAATCTGTACACAACAATAGGGCAGAGCTGGGCAGCATTAGTACCAGCACTTCACACTGAGATATCAGGACACAGCACGGGACTAAAACTTCAAGGGACAAGGGAATTTAAACTGGGATAGTTGGCAAGTATATGGCAGCTGCTTTGGACCCCACAACAATGAAAGGGCCCAGGGCAGCTGCCCCTTTTGCCCTGCCTTAAAGACGGCCCTGGGCGTTGGCCGTGAACTTGTTCTGCATACACACGGCAGAACTTTTTTAGCCAACATTCCCCAAATCACGTGGTATTTTCATCTCTTTACCGCCACCCTTTGGGCAACTTCTGCTATTGTTGTCTGATCTTTAGCATTGGTTCTGAGCATGCGTGTTTGTACTTTGGACATGTGCGCACACGATCAGATTATCCTCCATCGTACATTTGTTGGCGGAAAGTTTGAGAGCATGTACAGCGAAAGACAAAAAACAATTGTCTGATGGAGCATACACACGGTCAGATTGTGTCAGATCGTATGTATGGGCCTTTAAGAAGCATGCTTACTATGCAGGCTCTGTTTTTAATTGTGTTTACGTGTACAGTAACATGAGCAGGTGTGGTAGGTAGAGTTATGTGACCATAAAATGAATGACACAACAATGACTGTTACCCGTATATGTTTACAACGGAGATCAAGATAAAGCTAGAATGTTTATGACATCCGCAGTTTGCACTTCCCTCCTGTACCACCAATGTTTTAAAGTGGACCCTACCTCTCCAAACATATAAATCCTCACCTGTATGCTTATCCCTAAACATCTGGAAGTCCTATAAAAAAATAAAAAAAATAAAAAAATAATAATTATATATATATATAGATATATATATATATATCTATATATATATATTGTATACTGGAAATTTTTATTATTTTATATTCTTTGTATTACTAATGGTGGCGATCAGCAACTTATAATAAGACTGCGATGCTGCGGGCCAATCTGACACTAACTGAGGCTGGGGGGATCTGACTAATTGCGCTGACATCACCAGTGACATTAATACAGTGATCAACGATAATACTGTACTAATGACACTATGGCTAGGAAGGGGTTAACATCTAGGGGCAATCAAAGGGTTAAAAGTGTGCCTAACTATGTGTAATGTGTGTAAAGTGTGCTGCTTTTACTACGTGTACTGGGGGCGGGCGGGTAAGTGGTAATTCTTAAAAAGCCTTAAAAAGCCTGACTCTGGGGCTGTGCCTGACTACAAGGGATAAATACTCATTTACAGTGGATCCCCACCCGTGCACTGTGGTTCTGGAGCAGAACAATTCTGTATTTTACACACTGTTCCCATGGACTTCTGAGCATTTTCAGGAGGCGCACCAAAGATGCTACATGCAGGACTTTTAACCACTTCAGCCCCGGAAGGATTTGCCCCCTTCCTGACCAGAGCACTTTTTGCGATTTGGCACTGCGTCGCTTTAACCGACAATTGCGCGGTTGTGCAACGTGGCTCCCAAACAAAATTGACGTCCTTTTTTCCCCACAAATAGAGCTTTCTTTTGGTGGTTTTTGATCATTTTTTATTTTTTGGGCTATAAAGAAAAAAAAGAAAGAAAAAAGAAAAAAGAAAAAAAGAGTGACAATTTTGAAAAAAAAAAAGCAATATTTTTACTTTTTGCTATAATAAATATCCCCAAAAAATATATAAAAAACATTTTTTTTTCCTCAGCTTAGGCCGATATGTATTCTTCTACATTTTTTTGGTAAAAAAAAAAATCACAATAAGTGTTTATAGATTGGTTTGCGCAAAAGTTATAACGTCTACAAAATAGGGGATAGTTTTATGGCATTTTTATTAATAATTTCAGCGATTTTTTAATGACTGCGACATTATGGTGGACAGATCGGACACTTTTGGGACCATTCACATTTATACAGCAATCAGTGCGATTAAAAACGCACTGATTACTGTGTAAATGTGACTGGAAGTGAAGGGGTTAACCAGGAGGGGGCGCTGCAGGGGTTAAGTGTGTCCTAGGGAGTGATTCTAACTGTGAGGGGAGGGGCTATGAATGACATGACACTGATCGCCACTCCCGATTACAGGGAGCGGTGATCAGTGTCCTATCCCTAGCAGAACGGGGAAATGCTTGTTTACATCAGCATTTTTTCCTTCTTCCTCTCAGTGAGACGATTACGGGTATCCCCGCGGACATCGAATCAGCGTGACCCGCTTCGGACTCACGGAGCTCTCGGCAGGCGCGCATGCGCATGCTATCCGGACTTTGCGAGATCACCTACAGCTACGTGATTTCGCGCAGAGGAGCCAACCTGCCACAGTATAACTGCGCCGTTTGGTCCGCAAGCGGTTAATGCGCTTTCAGAAAATGCGCCAAAAAGACTCGACCTAACAGAAGTCAATGGGACCACAACTAAATACGTGCGTAAAGTGCACCCCGCTGTGACCCAAATGTAGCTCACCAGTTTGAACCAAGCCTTAGTTTAGGACAGGGGTCTCCAAACTTTATAAACATTGGGCCAGTTTACTGTTCTTCAGGCTTTAGGCGGGCCAGACTGTAGACAGTGGAAGTAGAAAAGGCTCTGGCATCAGTGGGAGTAACCAGTGCCCTATGATTGGTTTCAGTGGGAAGATTAGTTCCCTATTGTTGGTGTCAGTGGGAAGAATAGTGCCTCATTGTTGGTATCAGTGGGAAGAATAGTGCCTCATTGTTGGTGTCAGTGGGAAGAATAGTGCCTCATTGTTGGTGTTAGTGGGAGGAAAAGTGCCCCATTGTTGGTGTCAGTGGGAAGAATAGTGCCCCATTGTTGGTGTCATTCGCTGGAATAGTGACCCATTGTTGGTGTCTGTGGGAGGAATGCTGTCCCATCATTGGTGCAAGTAGGAGGAATAGTGTTCCATCATTAGTATCAGTGGATAGAGTGGTGACCCAAGGGACAAAGGTGAGAAAAGGGCCGTATCCAGATTGTGGCGATAGTTCAGAGACCACTGGTCTAGGAAACGAGAAAAACACTTTTATTTACCTGATCCTCTGCTCCTCTGACAGGCGGCGCCCCCCTACAATTCATCAGTGGACTGTACCTTTGGGGCTATGGTCTTTGCACTTGTGTTGATGACATAATAAGACCTTAGACCATTGTAGGGGAGAAGAGGCTGCAGGGACTGGTGAGCAGCGCAGAGGAGCCTACAGGAGCAAAGGATGGGGTAAGTAGAACTGTTTTACCCGGTCCCCCTAGATAGAAACAATCAATTAAAAATGCACTAATTACTGTGTAAATGTGACTGGCAGTGAAGGAGTTAACCAGGAGGGGCCATTGTAGGGGAAGTGTGTCCTAGGGAGTGATTCTAACTGTGGGGGGGAGGGGCAATGTGTGACAGGACACTGATCACCGCTCCCGATTACAGGGAGCTGTCATCAGTGTCCTGTCTCTAGGCAGAACGGAAAAATGCTTGTTTACATCAGCATTTCCCCGTTCTCGTTCTTCCTCTCCTTGAGACGATCGTGGGTATCCCCGCGGACATGGAATCCCCGGGACCCGTGGCCGGACTCACGGAGCTCGCGGCGACGCGCACGCCTGCTATCTGGACCTCGCGAGATCACGTACAATAATGTGATTTTGTGCAGCGGAGCCAACCTGCCACAGTAAAACTGCGGTGGCTGGTCCGCAAGCGGTTAATGGCATCCCAGTCTTAATCCGTAGGGTTCAATATTGAATCGGCCAAAAGGGAAAAAAAAACCTTTATGGGACTTTATCGGCCCAAATGAATATCATATCATATGAAAAAAGTAAATACTCAAAAAAGGTATGTATAGAAAATATGAAAGAAGATGTTGGACGAGAAGGCCTGGCGCGCAGTCTCCACTTTATTTCATCCCAAAGGTGTTCTGTTGGGTTGAGGTCAGGCCAGTCAAGTTCCTCCACCCTAAACTCGCTCATCCATGTCTTTATGGACCTTGTTCTGCACTGGTCATGTTGGAACAGGAAGGGGCCATCTCCAAACTGTTCCCACAAAGTTGGGAGCATGAAATTATCCAAAATGTCTTGGTATGCTGACGCCTTAAGTGTTCCGTTCACTGGAACTAAGGGGCCAAGCCCAACACCTGAAAAACAACCCCCACACCATAATCCCCCCTCCACCAAATGATTTGGACCAGTGCACAAAGCAAGGTCCATAAAGACATGGATGAGTAAGTTTGGGGTGGAGGAACTTGAATGACCTGCACAGAGTCCTGACCTCAACCCGATTGAACACCTTTGGGATGAATTAGAGCAGAGACTGCGAGCCAGGCCTTCTCATCCAACATCGGTGCCTGACCTCACAAATGGTCTTCTGGAAGAATGGTCAAACATCCCCATAGACACACTCCTAAACCTTGTGGACAGCCTTCCCAGAAGAGTTGAAGCTGTTATAGCTGCAGAGGGTGGGCCAACTCAATATTAAACCCTACAGACTAATGCCCCGTACACACGGTCGGATTTTCCGACGGAAAATGTGTGATAGGACCTTGTTGTCGGAAATTCCGACCGTGTGTAGGCTCCATCACACATTTTCCATCGGATTTTCCGACACACAAAGTTTGAGAGCAGGATATAAAATTTTCCGACAACAAAATCCGTTGTCGGAAATTCCGATCGTGTGTACACAAATCCGACGGACAAAGTGCCACGCATGCTCAGAATAAATAAAGAGATGAAAGCTATTGGCCACTGCCCCGTTTATAGTCCCGACGTACGTGTTTTACGTCACCGCGTTCAGAACGATCGGATTTTCCGACAACTTTGTGTGACCGTGTGTATGCAAGACAAGTTTGAGCCAACATCCGTCGGAAAAAATCCTAGGATTTTGTTGTCGGAATGTCCGAACAAAGTCCGACCGTGTGTACGGGGCATAAGACTGGGATGCCATTAAAGTTCATGTGCATGTAAAGGCAGGCGTCAAAATAATTTTGGTAATATAGTGTATATCACTAGCCAAAATGAGTTTTTTGTTATATTAATTTTGGATAGAGGCTGCAAGACTTGTAGGGTTAGATCCTCTATCATGTTATTTTGCTGTTTGGTCCTAGTTCAGTAGATTTCCCGTTATTTCCTTTCTGGGTGACAACACAATGAATAAAAGGGAATCACCCAACCAGGACACAGACAGCATTAAAAAAACTGGCAAAAGTTGGAATGAAAACTGTTAATATTGTTGAACAAAACACAGACTTTCGACAGACATTCCCCTGCATTGCCAAATAAGGATCCTTGGCATGCTTCCCCTGTCTTGCTGGCAATGTTAGTCTAGAAGTCTTAAGAAATCCTTGCAGACACAGACAAATCCTTTTTTTTTTCTTGGCGTGGTCTGCACATTTAACAATATAAAAGGAGAATGATTAACTTGAATCAATGATGCTGACACATGCAGAAAGGGGAATGGAGACCATGAACTCAACCTCTCATAGAACCTGGCACCAAACCCTGAAGTCTTCAGAGATGTACTGTAATACATTATCAGACCCAACGTAGGACAAAGGTAACTAGTGGGATAAAAGGCTAGGAAGCTCACCTCCCAGAACTAATACCTCTAATCTAGGTTAATGGTTGATAAAAGTCTGTTCTAAGCAAGCGGGCAAAGGAGGAGGCCCCTGCCTGTGTGGGTGACCCTGGAATGCCGCACTGATTCATCAATACACCTACACATATAAGTTACCTGCATGCCTATCAATGATTAAACAGGTCTTTCCACGCTTACTCATTTAAGATATACACAGCAGCGGAAATCTCCTAGGAGCTATCATGGGTGTAACAAAACAATACGGGGCCCTATCACGTTATCTAAAGAGGCTTCTCTTTCCCTTAAATTAGGTTGGTCATTATCATCAACGTATTTGATCCGCTTAAAGGATAACATCAATCATACCTGGAGGAAACAAAGTTAGATTATTGTTGCCTGTGTCTCTGTTTGGGAGATTACCTCTCACTTCCTGACCCAGTGACAACGTTGTCTCTAGGATAGGGAACTTTAAACTGTGGCCCACTGCTAGATTTTATGCAGACCGCAACTAGGATCAGTGGTGTATCCTCAATGTGCTGCCTATGGTCTCCATTTCAACCCCTTCCAACCGACATCTGGACTCTGTAATGGGGGTTCTAATGGGGTCCTTAATGTAAGGAGCACTGTGATGAGGACCATAATGTAAGGGGGGGGCTCTGATGGGGGCACTTACGTAAAGGGGGACTATGGTGGGGGCGCTGATGTAAGAGGGGACCAGTAATGTAAGGGGGGGCTCTGATGTAAAAGGCACCCTGATGTAAAAGGGAATCTAACTGGGACACTGATGTAAGGGGGGACTCTGATGGGGCACTGATGTAAGGAGGGACGCTAATGGGGACCCCATTGTAAGGGGGGACCCCTAATGTAAGGGGAACGCTGATGGAGATTCTGATGTAAAATTGACCCTGATTTAAAGGGAATTTAATCGGTACCCTGATGTAAGGGGGGACGCTAATGGGTGTACTGACATAAGGGAGGACTCTGATGGGGGGCACTGACATAACAGGGGAATCTAAAGGGGACCCCAATGTAAGGGGAGACCCCTAATGTAAGGGGGACTCTGATGTAAAAGAAGGGAGCCTGATGTAAAGGGAATTTAATTGGTACCCTGATGTAAGAGGGGACTCTTATAGGGGACTGACATGAGAAGGGGCTATAATGTGGGCACTGACATAGGGGAGGACTCTAATGGGGACCCTGATGTAATTGGGGAACCCTAATGTAAGGGAAACTCTGATGGGGATTCTGATGTAAAAAAAAAACCCTGATGTAAAAGGGAATTTAATTGGTAGCCTGATGAATGGGGAGACTCTGATGGGGCACTAACATAAGGGAGGACTTTGATAGGGGCAATGATGTAAGGGGGACTCTGATGGAGGCACTGGTGTAAGGGGGTACTCTAGTGAGGACCCTGATGGGGAATTCAGATGTAAAAGGGACCCTGATCTTAAAGGGAATCTAATCCGGACCCTAATGTAAGGGGGCGCTCTGATGGGAGGACTGACATAAGAGGGGACTCTGATGGGGTTTCTGATGTAAAAGGGACCCAGATGTAAAAGAGAATCTAATCTAGACCCTTATGTAAAGGGTGGAACTATGATTTAAGGGATACTCTGTGGGGATTTTTTTCGGTTTACAAATATTTGTAAAATATACAATGTGGTCCTTATATTGAACATTTTGGAAAGCCCTGCTCTAGGACATGAAATAAGGAGGAATCACCAACAGGGGTACAAGCAGAGGTACTAACAAAAAGGGTTTTATTGCTGTTGTGTTCCCTTTGGGAGAACCCGGTTCCTGGGACAATGTTGCCACTTAGACAGGAAGAGAGAGGAAATCTTCAGCATTAAAAACATGGTGAAATCAACACAGTTCGGCCCAAACTGGGAAACTCGCACATGAAAGCAGGCAACTGGCCCAATCAGTTGAAATTCTTCACCCGTATTAAGCCGCACGTAACAGAGGTGTGGGGGTGCTGTTGACATAATTGTCCTGATCTGGCCACATGGCCATATTTGGTCAATGACATTGTGGCCTATATTAGGTCAATGATGTCACCGGCAACCCTGCCCCTTTGTTATGTGTGGCTGTGAGGTGGGGAATTCAATGGCCACAGCTGACTGGGCCAGCAGCCTACTATCATATGACAGTTTTCCATGGGTTCACCCCACCCATTAGATTCATCATCAGTAATGAGCTAAGGTGATTAAAGACTGAGATTAGTAACTGGATGAGGTTTGGGCTGAACCTGAGGGAAACCACCATATGATAGCAGGCCGCTTGCCCAAGCAGTTGTGGCCATGTAATTCCCCACCCCACATCCATGCACAACAAAGGAGCGGGGATGCTGGTAGCATCATTGACCTACTATGGCTACATGGTCATTGTCCAAATGTGGCTCAGTGGCCTTATTAAATTAATGATGTCACTACCATCCCTGCCCCTTTATTACATGTGGCTGACTATTGGTGGGAATTCCATGGCCTGCAAAGGATTTGGCTAGTGGCCTGCTATCACGTGACATCTTGTGTTGAGGAATTTCTCAGCCGGAGCTGATTAATCCAGGAGCCTGCTATCATGTGACAGTTTCCAATGCGTTCAAGCTGAACCGTGTTCAGCCCAAACCCTAGCGCTTCTCTAATCTAAACACTCCTGGGAGGTGTTCAATGTCAGCACTGAAACATTGGTAGTCACCATTGACAGGTGCTGGAGATATTAGTGCTGCATAGCTGCAATAAATAATTAGGAACTCTTAAGATGACCAAACTTGGGGGGTAGGATATGGATGTCCTTTCCCTTACAGGAGTTACAGAGAACCAGGCAGTGTATTTAAAATGTGGAAAAATGTGAAAAAACTCAGAAGCTGCAATTCTCATGTAAGCATAAGTACAAGAAAGCAAAATCAGAAAAAAATAGAATCTCGCTACCAAAGATTATTACCAATGACCAAACTTGTTCTCGTGAATTCATCTAATAATAGTGAAAATCATAAACTCATTAAATTAATTGCCCAAACACCTACATGTGCATATACATATTAATAATAAAACTCATCAATTGTAAAATATGGATTGAACGTTCATAATAGGTCCAAAAATAAGGCCTGAAGTCTGCTGTGCCGGCCGGAGCACAAGCAGACAACCCATCCTCTGGGTATACAAAGTACGAGGTGAAGCGCGATTCTAGTTTTTTCTGATTTTGCTTTCTTGTATTTATGTTTACATGAGAATTGCAGCTTCTGAGGGGCTGTATTTTGGATACAGCTCCATCTGTTATTTGTCTTAGCGCAGTTTTTTCACATTTTTCCACATTTTAAATACACTGCCTGGTTCTCTGTAACTCCTGTAAGGGAAAGGACATCTATATCCTACCCCCCAAGTTTGGTCACCTTAAGAGTTCCTAATTATTTATTGCAGCTATGCAGCACTAATATCTCCAGCACCTGTCTATGGTGACTGCCAATGTTTCAGTGCTGGCATTGAACACCTCCCAGGAGTGTTTAGATTAGAGAAGCGCTAGGGTTTGGGCTGAACTGTGAGTTTATGATTTTCACTATTATTAGATAAATTCACAAGAATAAGTTTGGTCATTGGTAATAATCTTTGTTAGCGCAATTCTAGGTTTTTCTGAGTGTATTTAAAATGACCAGTTTATTGAAAATGTATTCAGTCACTGTGGGTGCGTGCGCAGGGATACAATGCAACACCAGCTCAATGAGTCTAGGTATACCCTCATATGCCATGTAGGCTAGCTTGGTATGTTAAGATCTCTCTGGCACTCTTTTTTTATCGATTTCACTCAGATTTGGGAGGCCATCATTCTTTTGGGAGGCTCCCGCTTTGTGCTAGATCTACCAAGGTTGCCGAGCTGCCATCAATTCATCACTGCTAGCAGCAAGTACATAGGGACTCTCTAACTAGCAGACTTATTCACTGCATGCAGACTTTAGTAGGGCTGTACTCATGTGCACCACCATAAAGACTGGGCCCCTTCACTAACCAGCTGAAGAACTAGTGCTTAGGACTGCTCACTCAAATAGCTGCTGCACAAGAGCTTTTCCTATTGTTTATAGTAAGAGGTACCTATTTAGAGAAGCTCTTTTTTGTGGATTTGGGAGGCCATTATCCCTTGGGGAGGCTCCTGCTTTGTGCTAGAGCTGCCAAGGATGCTGAGCTGCCATCAATCTATCGCTGCTAGCAGAGACTGAGTACATAGGGACTGTTCATCTTACTAGTATCCTTATTCACGGCAGGAAGACTTTAGTAGAACTGTACTCATGTGCACCACCATAAAGACTGGGCCCATTCACTAACCAGCTGAAGAACCATCACTTACAACTGCTCACTTAAATAACTGCTGTACAAGAACTTTGCCTATTCTATATAGTAAGAGGCCCAGAGGCAGATCCAGAGCCTAGTCTCGGGAGGGGCACTGGCAGAAAATACACTAACTGACCCCCATACTACACTAACTGACCCCCATACTACACTAACTGACCCCCATGCTACACTAACTGAACACCATGCTACACTAACTGACCCCCATGCTACACTAACTGACCCCCATGCTACACTAACTGACCCCCATGCTACACTAACTGACCCCCATGCTACACTAACTGACCACCATGCTACACTAACTGACCACCATATTACACTAACTGACCACCATACTACACTAACTGACCATTATACTACACTAACTGACCCCCATACTACACTAACTGATCATTATACTACACTAACTGACCACCATACTACACTAACTGACTGTCACACTACACTAACTGACCCCCATACTACACTAACTGACCACTATACAACACTAACTGACCCCCATACTACACTAACTGACCATTATACTACACTAACCGACCCCCATGCTACACTAACTACAGGAGTAGGCAGCCAGTGACACATACTGGCGCCCCCCTAAATGTCACGCCCGGGGCCATGGCACCCCCCACGCTAGGAGCTCACTCACCTGCCAACTCCCGCTGACTGGCCCGCCCGCACACTCGTCCCTGGGTCCTGACTGGCCTGTTCATCACACTAATTTCTCGGAGGGGGAAATTGCCCCGTTGCCCCCCCTGGGGGGGCCCCTGAAGAGGCCCCCCCTTAGGGAAGCTTATAGCTCATTGTAGCTTTCCATATATAGTGCACTCTAAGGCTCCTACAGCCTACTGGTTGCAAGTGAGTTATTATTGCTATCGCTGTTACTGTCCACTAATGCTACTGCTTACTGCTGATTTTGTTGACTGTTAGGTTTACCTTAACCTAGTGGTGTAGAATTACATTCTAAGCTGCTTTAACATAGTAATTACTGTGCCTAGTTACTGCAATTAAAGTAAATCTCCATTTACTGTATATACTGGCATTTACTTCAACCCATGGCAATGAGTTCATTTGCCACTAATCAGTATGGCGTTTGCTTTCTGAAACTGAAACATTTGCTCAACCAGGTATCTCAGTGAGGCCGAGGTTGTTCTCTGAATCAGGGAAAAACACAGAGAACACAATCTACCAGGCGGCTCTGGTGGTAGCACTTCATACTGTTCTCCACTTTCTTCAAAATTAACAAGAAAAGCTTTGGATGGAGTTCAGATTTAAAGCGGAGATCCACCCAAAAATGGAACTTCCCCTTTTACGGTCCCCCCCCCCTCCGGTGTCACATTTGGCACCTTTCAGGGGGGAGGGGGAGCAGGTACCTGTCTAATACAGGTATTTTGCTCCCACTTTAGGGCATAGATACCCGAGCCACCCGTGAGTATCTACGTCACTTCTGGCGCCTTCTCTGTCCCCCCCCCGCTGTGTTCTGGGAGACACACAGGTCCTAGGAGACAGCAGGGACCAGTGGGATAGCACAGCGCGAGTCGTGCATGCGCAGTAGGGAACCAGGAAGTGAAGCCGCGAGGCTTCACTTCCTGATTTCCTTACGAAGATGGCGGCGGCATCACCCGAGACCCGAGGGAGAGATCGGCTTCGGGTGACAACATTGCGGGCGCCCTGGACAGGTAAGTGTCCTTATTTTAAAAGTCAGCAGCTGCAGTATTTGTAGCTGCTGACTTAAAAAAAAAAAAAAACGGCGGACCCCCGCTTTAATCTCACAGTGGTTGTGGAGCAAACCAAGAGAATTTGATGATTTACAGTGCCTTGCAAAAATATTCACCCCCTTCGGCATTTTTCATGTTTTGTTGCCTCACAACCTGGAATTAACATGTATGGTTTGAGAATTTGCATCATTTAATTTACGGAACATGCCCACAACTTTGAAGATGTTTTTTTTTTTTTTTTTTATTGTGAAGCAAGCAACAAATAGGACAAAAAAACAAAAAGATTCAATGTGCGTAACTATTCACCCCCCTAAAGTCAATACTTTGTAGAGCCAACTTTTGCAGCTATCACAGCTCCAAGTCGCTTTGGATAAGTCTCTATGAGCTTGCCACATCTTACCACTGGGATTTTTGTCCATTCCTCCTTGCAAAACTGCTCCAGCTCCTTCAAGTTGGATGGTTTGTGCTTGTGAACAGCAATGTTATGTCTGACCACAGATTTTTTTTTGGATTGAGGTCTGGGCTTTGACTAGGTCATTCCAACACATTTACGTTTCCCCTTAAACCACTCAAGTGTTGTTTTAGCAGTGTGTTTGGGATCATTGTCCTGCTGGAATGTGAACTTCTGTCCTAGCCTCAAATCACACACAGAGTGGTACAGGTTTGTCTCAAGAATATCCCTGTATTTAGCACCATCCATCTTTCCCTCAACGCTGACCAGTTTAACAGTCCCTACTGCTGAAAAACATCCCCACAGCATGATGCTGCCACCACCATGTTTCACTGTGGGGATGGTGTTCTTTTGGTGATGTGAAGTGTTGGGTTTGGGCCAGACATAGCGTTTTCTTTGATGGCCAAAAAGTAACATTTTAGTTTCATCAGACCAGAGCACCTTCCTCCATATATTTTGTGAGTCTCCCACATGCCTTTTCGCAAACTCAAAACGTGCCATTTTGTTTTTTGTTGAAAGTAATGGCTTTCTTCTGGCCACTCTGCCATAAAGCCCAACTCTATGGAGCGTGAGGCTTATTGTCGTCCTATGTAAAGATACTCCAGAACTTTGCAGCTCCTCCAGGGTTACCTTAGGTCTCTGTGCTGCCTCTCTGATTAATGCCGTCCTTGCCCGGTCCGTGAGTTTTGGTGTGCGGCCGTCTCTTGGCAGGTTTGCTGTTGTGCCATGTTCCTTCCAATTGGTTATGATATATTTGATGGTGCTCCTTGGGATCATCAACGATTTGGATATTTTTTTATAACCTAACCCTGACTTGTACTTCTTAACAACATTGTCCCTTACTTGTTTGGAGAATTCCTTGGTCTTCATGGCAGTGTTTGGTTAGTGGGTGCCTCTTGCTTAGGTGTTGCAGCCTCTGGGGCCTTTCAAAAAGGTGTGTATATGTAATGACAGATCATGTGACACTTATATTGCACACAGGTGGACATCATTTCACTAATTATGTGACTTCTGAAGGTAATTGGTTGCACCAGAGCTTTTTATGGGCTTCATAACAAAGTGAGTGAATACATACGCACATCCCAATTATCAGTTTTTTATTTCTGAAAAATTGTTTTATGTATGTATTTTTCTAATTTTACTTCACCAACTTAGACTATTGTGTTCTGATCCATCACATATAAGATTAAAAAAACATTGAACTAAAGGCTGTAATGTAACAAAATAGGTAAAAAGCCAAGGGGGGTGAATACTTTTGCAAGGCACTGTAGGTACACCTGAAAACATGCATCATGGTACATGCAGCTTTAAAGTAAGTCAGCAATGGCAACTCCCCTATTCCTATCTTGGCAGGGTCCTCTCTTTTTTGTGTGTATTAGAACATTTGCTCTTTACTTTTAGTGCACCCGTCTTCGGGAATGTGGGCTGAGCCACTCCCTTTTGGCACTTGTAAGTACTAAGTAAGCCTTTGTCTTATCAGTTCAGAGACATTTGGTGTACAGGAATAAAAAGATTTTAATATCTAATATCTGACCACTGTATAAAAGAGTGAGTGTATAGACAAGAAAGGGTCGTAATTTCTCCTCTATGACATACACAGTTATATCTTAGCAATGTTTTTCGGTGGCTCTACATAATGAAATTTTATTGCTGCCTTTGGCACAAGGATTAAAAGCCATCTCTGGGCAAACCAGATTCTTAAAGCCAAACTCCAGCAAAAAAATATTTTCCCATGCAGTGGGGCTTTGCCACACTGTGCAGGTCAACTGCTCATTTTGTCCAGGTGAGAGAAGAAAGATTAGCTCAAAGCAAAAATATAAATAAATAAAAATAGGCGTAGGGCTGGCATGACTAGGTAGCAAGGTAAACAGGCAGTTATACTGTTAAACATTTTTATGGATGTTACATACCGGGATTGGTGGGTCTTTACTATCAAGGTATGGAAGGGGTGGGATCAGGATTGTCCCGGGCAGTTCGAGATCTGTGGACCAAGAAGACGCTTCCCACCCTCCCGTCCATTTTCTAAGTTTGTTTTTGCTGCATTTGTCGTAGTGGCCTGGCGGTTGGGATCTTTGGAGGACTTCTAAAGTAACAGCGATATGGCATAGGGGTGAACCATCTATGGTATGGGGTCCACTGTAAAATTCCAGTTAGCGGAGGTTTAACCGGGCATTTGAGATATGGAGGTATCTGCGTAGATGAGAGTTTGGATCGTCCCAGAGTTGGTGGGAACCTGTATGTGGTTACGCTGATGCAAAGCTCTTTTTGGTTCATCAGTGCCTTCAAAGATCAGCAACCTGGATTATCGCGTATCATTGTGATTTTTATTATGTTTCTGTCAAAAGAATGTGTTTTTGGTTATATGTTAAATGGCCGCTATGGCCAATTTTCTATCGAAATGCTAACGTCTGTTTATTCTTGAAGGTTGGTAAAGTATGGGTCATATTGGTGGCTTAGTTATTTGGAGGGAGGGGTGTTTACATCTGTTTACCATAGTCAAGCTGTATGATCACTTGATCCTCCCCTTCTCCGGCAAATGGCGCTCACCTATGATCCAGCAGTGGACTGTTCCTGACATCCTTACGTCCAGAGCAGGTCTATGGGCATAATGACCATCAGTCCAGGAACAGTCCATTGCACAAGACCACGGTGGGGCAGGAGCCACAGGGACCAGTCTTCTGCAGGAAGGATCATAGGATTATGCAAGTATATCTCTGTTCTCCAATCCCCTAGACAAAAATGAGCAGTTGACCCATGCAGTGGTGTCACAGCCCCACTGAATGGGAAAACTTTTTTTTTTCACACAAAAACACTAGCTAGGCACACATTTAACCCTTTGATCACCCCTGATGTTAACTCCTTTCCAGTCAGGGTCATTAGTACAGTGACAGTGTATATTTTTAGCACTGATCACTGTATTAGTGTCACTGGTTCGCACAAAGTGTCAGTTAGTGTCAGACTGTTCACCGCAATATCTACAAGTCCCTAATCAGGGAAGCCTACCCAATTTCCACCTAAGAACTGTACCGAGTGTCCTCCATCAGATCATCCCCACAGCTATTACTTTTTGTACTGCAAGCTACATGAGCACCCGCACCCCCCAGCCCCCCCCCCGTCCCTTCTGTATTGAACTGTATTGTAATTGTACTGTCCCCCCTCTACATTGTAAAGTTTTTGATCTTTCTGCTTACCAGGGAGATGGTCAGGTAAAACTTAGAGTGCTCTCGGCCTACCAGGGAGCAGGATCTATTGGTTAAGTCTGCTCATTGTACTCGGGTGCAGCTCAGCTTGTTCTGACTGTCCCTCACTGGTCCAATAGGGAGGCATATTGGACAGTGGAAGGGGACCTGACAAGTGAATGCACAGGCTTTGTTACAGCCCTGGCAATTGGCAGAGGACAAGTGCTGCACTGCATGTTGGGATACTATATATATATATATATATATATATATATATATATATATATATATATAAAGCCAGAGTACATGTGCTCAGAGTTAGTTGAGCTGGGGAACAGAGTCCAGGAGGGGGGGGGCTGGCTACCCTCTCCTCCATGGAGGAGGTTGTGCGGCCCTGGGTGGTTGACCCAGGGGCCAAGCAAGAGAGAGAAGCTGAACCCAGAGATCCTGCAGAGCTGATTAGAAGGGAGACACCAGGAAGGTTCTGATTCTGCCTACAGTGAGTACAGATCTGTGTCTTTGGGGCCTGTCAAGTGAGGGCCACTCCCTTCAGTTTGAAGAGTCAGTGGACGGTGTCATTAAAGGGGATGCTAGAGAGTATCCTAAAGATAATGTAGTGCATCAAATCTAGAGGTCGACCGATATATCCTTTGATGACGCCTTGTGGGAGGGCGAAATGCATTGACGTGACACACTTCCGGTTCTGACGTCATTTCCGGTCTCATGGGAACGCCGTCAATGGTGTTTGCTGCAACCTCGGATTGTTTCAATGCCTGTTTTTAACTTACTTTTGTAAGTATAACCTTTTATGCGCAATAAATTTTCAATCTTAGCATACTTCACTATTGGTCCCCCTTTTTCTTCTCTTTTGGGTACCTGTTTTTCGTATGGCTGAGTATTAACGTTGAAGAATCGTTTATCATCTCATCAGTGAACCTGCCATCCTGCAACATTCTTTGGATATCGTTACAAGCTTTTACTGCCTCCCAGACTGAAAAGCTGGGTGTCATTGTGATTTGGTGAGTGGGGACACATGTGGGGGTGTCTTGGTACAAGTGAAAATTTTTCTGCAACATTTTCTCTGCACTTTCCGCACACCAGATGTGAAGCATTCCCTGCGTTTTTACACACTATTTGTGAAGCACATTCTTAGTTTTGTATGGACTTTATGTTTTTTGTTATCACTTATTAAGCGTTTTAGTTTGTGAGTGCTGTATTTATATATTTTACGATCGATATATCGGCCGATATTTGGCCTTTTTTAAGAAATCGGCATCGGCCCATTAATATGCAAATTAGGCCAATTAACACAGCAGTGCGGCTGCTACACTATACCCAGCCTGCGATTGTTCCGGCCTGTGGAGATAAGTGCGGATAAGTGTCCTGAGACTCCTGACTGTCCTGTGTTTTATAACACATAACACATGCATCCACCTCTCTGTAGTGTACCCCCCTCCTCTACATCCACCTCTCTGTAGTGTACCCCTCTCCTCCACAGCCACCTCTCTATAGTGTACCCTGTACAAAAGAAGAAAAAAAGCGGCCTAAAATATCAGCCGCAAAAATCGCCATCATAAACTGGCCATCGGCCGCTCTGATTTATAAATATTGGCATCAGCATCGGCCAGAGAAAAACTGCTGCTAGTGAGAGCAAGAAGACTAAATTCCTCCATACGTGTGACTGTATGGTTAAAGCAATGTGAGTGCTTCTACTACCTATCCGGTGAGGTCAAGTGAGAGTTGTCCTTATACATTGTGAATAGTTCTAGCTGGAGTATCCCACTCGTCCCTTCTCCCATCCAAGTTCCAAATAAAATACAAAAACACAAATACCCTGGACTGGTCATTGAGTAATGAGCAAGCAAGAGTAAGGGTTGGACAAGCGGGAATTCTTAGCAACCAAGGCAGTACCCCTAGCAACCAAGCGGGAAACCCTCAGCAATCAAGTGGGAACTCTCAGTCCCTGAGTTGTTTATCACGCAAAAAATAATAAACCCAGTGGTGATCAACTACCATCAGTGGTGGCCCATAATGCAGGGTGCAGGGGCGCTGCTCCCCTAATCCATGGGTCCGGCCTCCCAATCTACATGCGGGGTGCTGGACGCATGGATTCCAATGGTTTTTTTTTTTTTTTTTTAGAAGCACGTGATTAGAGCCTGAGGCTCTAATAGGCTTCAAAAAAGGGCAGGCTCAGGTGGGCCCCGGGCCTCACCCCTCACCCAGTTGTGTGACAATAGCGAATTAATATTCGCTATTGTTTTCCTAATACTCTTCCCAGCCAATCAGGAAGCTGGTCATGAGACCCGTCACCCGATTGGCAGAGAAGAGAAGTGATCCTATTGGCCGCGAGGAGGAGATGCAAGGGAAGCCGTTGTGAAGCACCAGGAGGAGTGCAAACTAGTTGGGGGGGTTGTGACCAACCGGCGGGGTGTGCCTGTGACCCGACTGACCAGGGGGTGGGGGGGTGGCGGGTGTAGTAACGCAGTGACGTATGGCAAAAAAATGGCCTGGTCATGTTCCGGGCTAAATCTTCCGGAGGTCAAGTGGTTAATCTGTTCTACCCATTTCCTAGGCAGGCTGCATTTTCATGCAGATCACCTTATGCATCGCTCACATGTGATTCCGACTCTTCATGAATGATAGGACTGAAATCTAATTAATGAAAGGGGCGGACCAGTGAGAGTCAGGCTGGGGAGAAATGAGCTAGATGATGCTATACATCCTCCAGACAGGAAATAAGGTGGGTTCTATCTGACTTGCTGCATCTTCTAATGAACACTGTGAGATGCTAACAGTATGCAGTGAAATCAGAGTAGGTAATTTCAGCACAGGAGAGGAGCCAGGGGTTCAGTTTGAATCAATATTTCACGGAGAGCTACATATATTCCCAGCACATCTACAGTGCCTTGCAAAAGTATTCACCCCCCTTGGCATTTTTCGTGTTTTGTTACATTACAGCCTTTGGTTCAATGTTTTTTTTTTAATCTGAATAATATGTGATGGATCAGAACACAATAGTCTAAGTTAGTGAAGGAAAATTAGAAAAATATATACATAAAACTATTTTTCAGAAATAAAAAACTGATAATTGGCGTGTGCGGATGTATTCACCCCCTTTGTTATGAAGCCCATAAAAAGCTCTGGTGCAACCAATTACCTTCAGAAGTCACATAATTAGTGAAATGATGTCCACCTGTGTGCAATCTAAGTGTCTCATGATCTGTCATTACATATACACAACCTTTTTGAAAGGCCCCAGAGGCTGCAACACCTAAGCAAGAGGAACCACTAACCAAACACTGCCATGAAGACCAAGGAACTCTCCAAACAAGTAATGGACAATGTTGTTGAGAAGTACAAGTCAGGGTTAGGTTATAAAAAAATATCCAAATCTTTGATGATCCCTAGGAACACCATCAAATCTATCATAACCAAATGGAAAGAACATGGCACAACAGCAAACCTGCTAAGAGACGGCCGCACACCAAAACTCACAGACCGGACAATGAGGGCATTAATCAGGGAGGAGCACAGAGACCTAAGGTAACCCTGGAGGAGCTGCAGAGTTCCACAGCAGAGACTGGAGTATCTGTACATAGGATGACAATAAGCCGTACACTCCATAGAGTTGGACTTTATGGCAGAGTGGCCAGAAGAAAGCCATTACTTTCAGCAAAAAAACAAAATGGCACGTTTTGAGTTTGTGAAAAGGCATGTGGGAGACTCCCAAAATGTATGTAGGAAGGTGCTCTGGTCTGATGAGACTAAAATTTAACTTCTTGGCCATCAAAGTAAACGCTATGTCTGGCCCAAACCCAACACATCACATCACCCAAAGAACACCATCCCTACAGTGAAACATGGTGGTGGCAGCATCATGCTGTGGGGATGTTTTTCAGCAGTCAGGACTGGGAAACTGGTCATGGTTGAGGGAAAGATGGATGGTGCTAAATACAGGGATATTCTTGAGCAAAACCTGTACCACTCTGTGTGTGATTTGAGGCTAGGACGGAGGTTCACCTTCCAGCAGGACAATGACCCCAAACACACTGCTAAAGCAACACTTGAGTGGTTTAAGGGGAAACATGTAAATGTGTTGGAATGGCCTAGTCAAAGCCAAGACCTCAATCCAATAGAAAATCTGTGGTCAGACTTAAAGATTGCTGTTCACAAGCGCAAACCATCCAACTTGAAGGAGCTGGAGCAGTTTTGCAAGGAGGAATGGGCAAAAATCCCAGTGGTAAGATGTGGCAAACTCATAGAGACTTATCCAAAGCGACTTATAGATTTGATAGCCGCAAAAGGTGGCTCTACAAAGTATTGACTTTAGGGGGGTGAATAGTTATGCACATTGACTTTTTCTGTTATTTTGTCCTATTTGTTTTTTGCTTCACAATAAAAAAAAAAAAAATCTTCAAAGTTGTGGGCATGTTCTGTAAATTAAATGATGCAAATCCTCAAACAATCCATGTTAATTCCAGGTTGTGAGGCAACAAAACATGAAAAATGCCAAGGGGGGGGGGGTGAATACTTTTGCAAGGTACTGTATGTTCAAGGTGAACGTCATTAGCCTGAGCTTTCATTTCATCATCTACTAGGCATTCATGGTGGGATCTTATCAGATGGGAGGTGTGAGCCAGCCTCCCACAGCCGATCAATAAGTCTATACTAGTGACAGGTTATCTATATGTTAATATTTGCCTAGGATTTCAGGTCACAAATCACGTTATGTACCTTTAGAGCACATTCTCCTATGTGAGATATAGATGACATTCTGTACACAGGATTTGTAGACTGAAGTAGTTATATTCAATGGGCCTGTATAACGAATACGATAAGCGCCTAGGTTTAGTTTACACTTGTGGTTGGGCGGCAGTACCGCCGCTGACTATGACATATTCAAGGGAATGGGGGTGTGCCCCAACCGTGAGCCCAACGCCAGGCTCCCTATTATGGCGCAGCATTCCATCCAAACAGCCTATATGGCTGTCAAAAAAAGACATTCCGAAAGGCGACGGTCTCGCCTCCTGAATGCTTGGCGTCTGCTCCTGAACCACTCTGTGAAAATCAATCCACCACAGTTCACTCTTCACAGAACTGCGCAGGTGTAAACAAACGCTAAGAGCTCTTAGGCATTTTTCATATGGGTGGCCAAGGGTTGTGGTAAAAACAGGCGGCTGAGACTTCTATTTTCATATGGTGATCAGTCCAGTAAGTCTGTTGTTTTCCAAAAGAACACAGATGTATCAGTTTATAGAGATAGGAGAAGCCATTTACCACTGACAGGGGTGCTTTCAGTGATCAGCTTTTAAAACATTTATCCCCAGAGGGGAAAAAAACAAAAAACAATTTGCTGTGACTGATTATAAAGTGAGAATTGGAGTTTGGCTTCATATTGTTAGCGTATTTAAATCTGCTAGTATATTTAACACTCCCTTCCCCCCCAGATTGACAATGCTGCTGTCTGCTGTGCCTCATGTGCTCATTCATCTAGAGTGGGGGCACTGCAATACAGGAGGTGTGTTTAGTGGCGGCCCGTCCATACAGGGGGCGCAGGGGAGCCGTCCCCCCGTCCATGCGTCAGACCCCTAATCTACATGCAGGGCACTGAAGCAAATGATTAGACCCTGAGGCTCTAACTGGCTTCAAAAAAGGATGGGCCCGGGTCCTGAGACCTGATTGGCAAGGGAGTCTATGGACCCACTTCCTGTTGGTCTCCATGGACGACTCACTCACAGCCACATCCAGCACTCCGGATTGGACAGTGGAGGGAGGAGGAGGGGAGTTTAGAGTGTCATCCCGGCCAGGACTCGTCATCTGCCTCCTAAGGTAAGGAGGCCCTCCGCCCTTCTGTCCATCTCCTGTGCGGAGGGGTGGGGGGGAATCCCAGGATAGATGGTTGGTGGTGCTGGTGATCGCTGGCTTCATGTCTGTCTCCCACCCGGGGGGGCAATATAGTGTATGTGAACCGAGCCTAACAAAGAAAACAAATGCAGCCACCACATCTAATATTTGGTAAGCTGCAAAATTCTTTTTTTTTTTCACTGCTAGAGGGTGTCTACATTTGTTCTCCATGGTCCCGACTGCATGTGGGAATGCAGCCAGCCCCTCTTGCTTTCTCTGGAGACGGACTGGGGATTGTGGGCAATGGGATGCATATTGCACATGACTGCAACTAATATGCACTCCCCTTTTCAAACAAAGGGAAATGAGGGCGGAAAGGAGAGGTTTGTGAGCTTACACAGTGCTTTACATAGAGGCAAAAAACACAATAAGCAATGAAGCAACAGGTCATAGAAAACCACTATTACATATAAAACAAATGAAGTTTATTCACATAAAGTTAAAAGGATGGGTTCAATAAAAATACATTTATATGTATACATATCATATCATCGAACATTGGTGTCCAAAATGTAGATGATAAAAAGTGGTGTATGATCTCAACATGTTTCGCCAGGGTTGGCTTCCTCAGGGGATTTACAGATCACCACTTTTCACAAGACCAAAAAGACCATCAAAGAGAGTCACCGAACACATCCACAACTCTGTGGGAGGGAAGCTCTGTGCGATCACAGGGGACACAAGTGGACCAGGTCAAATTATACTATTAACAAGGAACACTTCAAGGGCGCCAGATCATAATGCACTAATTGTAAGGTAATATTGGCAGGGCACAGCCACTCATTCCATGGTAAGAAACTGCAATGGTCGCCCTCACGTTCCAGCGACCATTGGGTTTTTTACAATGGAATGAGTGGCTGTGTTGTCACAGCACTCTTTGTTAGGAGTTCTGTTAGCTTTGTCAGGAGTTTAGTTAACTTCATCAGGTGATATGATATGTATACATATACATTTATTTTTATTGAACCCATCCTTTTAACTTTATGTGAATAAACTTCATTTGTTTTATATGTAATAGTGGTTTTCTATGACCTGTGGCACCGCTATAATCCCACACAATATCCTGTTGCTCCATATATACCCATAATGAACACTAATGTCGCATACACACGGGCGGACTTTTCGACCGGACTGGTCCGACGGACTTTGGACGGACTTCCGATGAACTTTTGAACGAACTGACTTGCCTACACACGATCACACCAAAGTCTGACGGATTCGTACTTGATGACGTACACCGGACTAAAATAAGGAAGCTGATAGCCAGTAGCCAATAGCTGCCCTAGCGTCATTTTTCGTCTGTCGGACTAGCATAGAGACGAGCGGATTTTTCGACCGGACTCGAGTCCGTCGGAAAGATGTGAAGTATGTTTCAAATCTAAATTCTGTCAGATTATCGACTGGAAAAGTCAGCTGAAGGTCTGATGAAGCCCACACACGATCGGATTGTCCGCCGGACTCGGTCCGTCGGACCAGTCCGGTCGAAAAGTCCGCTCGTGTGTTCGCGGCATAACACCTTTAACACTGTTACCCAACCACACTACTCAAGATAACAGTAAGCAATGATTTCATGAAAACTAGATTACAGAGCCATTAAGTAGTGAATGTGCTTGAGACCATAAGTGTCACTTTAAGCAGTTAAAGAGGACTTTATAAAAGTTTCCTGTATTCTCACTCAGAACAGAGCTTTTGCAGTGGAATGTAAAGCTGCAGCATAAGTCTGTCAGGCAAGTGCTAATGAAACCACATCCTGGAGGTATCCTCCATAGACAGCAGTGGGTGTGAACTGGCTTAATATGTCATTGGACAAATATTGAATCACTTGCTATTCCTGAAGTCAGTTAACCTGTATGAGTGCCATCATCGTCCTATACATTGTGGTTTATTTCATATGGGCACACACAGCAGGGATGGATCTGCTGCCTGTGCCAGCTGCCCACAGTAAAAGTACGGTGGGTGATCAGCATGTGGTTAAACTAAATAGCAATTGTGTAAAGAAACAATAACTATTTTCAAATAATTGTTGCTAAAACACCAGTGCTGCAAATTAACTTTTTTTTTTTTTTGTGTGTAATAAATTGGTATTAATACACTTTCTGCAGACACCTACAACTTTGTACAGGTAATTGATATCAAAGCACCAGTGCTGCGTCTGACTGGTAATAACACAAACCCAGTGCTGTATGTACGTGTTGCAAACTAAAACATACATAATTTAAATGGTGTGTGCCAAAAAACAATAACTTATTTTTTACAAGTAATTGATACTAAGACACCAGTGCAGCATTGGATATTTGGCATCAATTACTGTTTGCTTTGGGACAATAAAAACATAGGAAAGAAAACTCAATTGATATTTGGTGTATTCACCCATCTTTTTTTATTCAGGAGAGGATCTGCATCCTTGCACAGGATTTGTGCCCTAAATGAAAAATCCAGCTACATTGTAGTCAGTTTAGTTTTGCCTTTTGCGTTTAAAAGAGAAATGAATTGCACTCCTGTGATCTATAGAAGTACAGCCAAGCTTTGGCTATACCTCTCCTTTAATGAAGCCTCAACATTGAACTTCATCAGGAATTTAGTTAACTTCGTCAGTAGTTTAGTGAACTTCTTCAGGTGTCCAGTTAACATCGTCAGGAGTTCAGTTAACTTCGTCAGGTGTTTAACTTCGTCAGGAGTTCAGTTGACTTTGTCAGGAGTTTAGTTAACTTTAGTTCACTTTTTAAACTTTAGGTTAGTTAACTTTGTTGGGAGTTCAGTTAACTTCGTCAAAAGTTTAGTTAACTTCATCAGGAGTTTAGTTAACTTCGTCAGGAGCTCAGTTAACTTTGGCATGTGTTCAGTTAACTTCGTCAGGAGTTCAATTAACTTGGTCAGGAGTTCAGTTAGCTTCATCTGGAGTTTAGTTAAAGTGGTTGTAAAGTCAGAAGGTTTTCTATGCATTAAGGTAAAAAACCTTTTGTCTGCAGCAGCTGCCCCAGCACCCCCTAATACTTACTTAAGGGCCTGTTCAGTGATGTCCATGAGTGCCTCAGCTGTCTGGGATTTTCTTTCTGATTGGCTAAGACACAGCAGCGGTGCCATTAGCTCCCACAGCTGTCAATCAAATTCAGTTAGCCAATCAGGAGAGAGAGGGGGCGGGGCCGAACAACAGCTTTGTGTATGAATGGACACTGGGAGCTGTGACTCAGCTTGGGTGCCCCCATAGCAAGCTGCTTGCTGTGGGGGCACTTGGCAGGAGGGAGGGGCCAGGAGAGCCGAAGATGGACTCGAAAAGAGGAGGATCTGTTTGTTATTTTGAGAGAAAAAAATTAGACTTTACAATCACTTTACCTTCATCAGGTATTCAGTTAACTTCATCGGGAGTTCAGTTAACTTCATCAGGGGTTTAGTTAACCTTGTAAGGTGTTTAAATAGGCACCTGATCATCTCAGTTTTCAATAGTCTTAATGTCTAACCTTAGGTGGTCGCCAATAGAAATTTTGGCAGTACTATCTGTTTTTTTTAATTGGGTAGAACGAAACCTATCATTATCATACATTTGTGTTGTGTTATTTACTTGTGATTTGCATCTTACATTGTAAAGATAGGCCTTTTTTCTTTGTTGGGTTTTGTCTGAAACAATCTTCCTTAAAGCGTCTGTTACCCTAACATTTCAGATTCCTAAAATGTGGCTGCTGTACAATGTACTCGTATGAGAAAGTATCCTGTTCTCTTTGTATTGCTTCCTTTATGTGAAATCCCTGGTGTAGCTGACAGTCTCTCTGCTTTCCTATTAAAAACTGACCACACTAAGCAGGAGAGCACACCAAGGTCAGTTCCCTAGCTATGCTGGGAACTCAGCCTGCTTACTTCCAATGATCAGACTTGACCTGACATGCACCCCCCCCCCCCTCCCCTGAAAACCCATTCACTGGAAAGCTCAGTGTCCTGCTGCTTCTCCTCCCACCAGCTCTTATATAGCTGAGAACAGAGGAAATGTGATCACTTATAAAAAAAGGAAAAAAAGGTATTTATATATATATATATATATATATATATATATATATATATATATCTTATATCTATACAAAAATGTTTTGCCTGTTATTTCTATTTTAAACTTAATGGGTTGTTTTACAAGGTGAATATGTGACAGTGTCCCTCGCGCTACTAGGAGTAACAAATAAAATGTGTCTATACTCAGAAAGTGATCATAAAAAGTATAAAACCAGCAGCAAAACCTGTTAGTGGTCACATAGCACAAGTAAAAAATAAAAATGTATAAAGTGGTCTCGTGCAGTGATATAAAAATCACTTAAAAACTATGTGCAATATAAAAGGAACTAAATAAAGTGCAATAAAAAAGTACATATATTCACTCAGCTTGAATCAGACGCACACCGGAAGTGACGTAAGGAGGCACTGAGAACGCAGAGTTTACTGTTTCATGCTTGTTTTTATCAGCATCCCGTTTTTACATTTAATAAACGCACCCTATATTTAACATGCTACACTATTGGAGGCACCCTCTTTTCTTCCTTTTCCCTTGCCTATTGTGGCGCCCATTGGAGCCTATTAGGACGGTGTAGTGAAGAACCTAGGCAGTTGAAGTACCTTCTGGCCCCACTACTAGGACATACAAACAGGAAGAGGTCACAATAGGATGGTGTGAAAAATTCAATCACTTAGTGATGCGTTTTTTCTTCATATATGAGGTAAGAGTTCTGTGAGGCTGCTTCTTGAAGAGGCCACTCGTGGAATTATTTTTTATGGACATTATATACATCTCTACATCACTTTTGGCTATGAGACCATTTTAACACTTTTTTTGTCTGCATTTATGACGTCACCCATTGGTTGGATCTGGAGATCCCTCATACATCCCATTTGTTCATTACCCTCCATTTAGGACCTCCGCAGTATTTTTTCTCCATTCAAGATTTGTTTACCATTCATATGGACACTAGTGTTATTTATTTTTGATTTTACACAGTTATTTTGATACACATTTGTTGCACATTATTTAAGCTCTCCTTTGGGGGACTTCCTACTGCACTTTATTTAGTCCTTTATCTATTGCACACAGTGCTTTTGTGATTATATGTACTTTTTTTATTGCACTTTATTTAGTTCCTTTTATATTGCACATGGGGGGTTATTTACTAAAGGAAAATCCACTTTGCACCGCAAGTGCACTTGAAAGTAAAGTCTCTGTAGATCTGAGGGGGACATACGAGGAAAATAAAAAACAGCATTTTAGCTTGCACATGATTGGATGATAAAATCAGCAGAGCTTCCACTCATTTCAGATCTACCCCTTAGATTTAGAGCGATTGCACTTTCAAGTGCACTTGCAGTGCAAAGTGGATTTTCCTTTCGTAAATAACCCCCACAGTGTTTTAAGTGATTTTTATATCACTGCGTGAGACCACTTTATACATTTTTGTTTTACAAGGTGATCGTTTACAATGACTTTAACCACTTTCCTACTGGGCACATTTACCCCCTTCTTGCCCAGGCCAATTTTCAGCGTTGTCACACTTTGAATGACAATTGTGCGGTCATGCTACACTGTACCCAAATGAAATTTGTATAATTTTTTTTACACAAATAGAAATTTGTTTTGGTGGTATTTAATCACCACTGGGTTTTTTTTTTTTGTTAAACAAACGAAAAAAGACCAAAAATTAAAAAAAAAACAAAAAACGTTTTTCTTAGTTTCTGTTATAAAATTGTGCAGACGGGTAATTTTTCTTCTTCACTGATCTGCGCTGATGGGCGCTGGTAAGCTGTACTGATGGGCACTGATGAGGTGGCACTGATGGGAACTGATAGGCAGCACTGATGGGCATTGATGAGGAGGCACTGATTGGCAGAACTGATTGGCACTGATTTGCAGCACTGTTGGGGCTGCACTGATAATAAGGACATTGATGATCAGTGCAGATGTCCTCTTTTACACTAGCCGGTTACCGACTCTCTCCTCTCTTTATGCTGTTACAACTTGAGAGAAGGAATGCTGATAACTGGCAAGTGTGTTTACATCGTGCCCAGCTGTGAATGGACACAGTGATCATGTGGTAAAGTGCCATTGTTATTTACCCTTTACCCCCATCTGTGAGCAGCTGTGTTGGAAGGACACAGTGATCACAGAATGCTCTGAGTGTGCACCACAGCGCGTGCGCGATCACGGGAGGACGTCATATGACGCCTCCCCCCAAAACTGGTGGACCATGCTGTAGCCATCCTATTGCTATAGGGCGGTCGGCGAGTGGTTAAAAAAACATGCCTTGCAATCACAGACTTGAACTAAGGCAATGAGCTATTTGGCAGTCATGATCTAAAAGGCTTTACATTGCAACTTGACCAGCCAAGTATATTTAAAAAATCGTCAAACAATAACTAAAAATACTGATGGAGCTGGAAGGTTGACTCCGGCTGACCTGGGCTCATTCATGGCGACTGACATTATTCCACATTGGATGAATGGCAGACACTGCTAGGGCATGTACACTCACCGGCCACTTTATGGGTACACCTGTTCAATTGCTTGGTAACACAAATTGCTAATCAGCCAATCATATGGCAGCAACTCAATGCATTTAGGCATCTAGACGAGGTGAAGACGACTCGCTAAAATTCAAACCGAGCACCAAAATGGGGAAGAAACGGATTTAAGTGACTTTGAATTTGGGGTGGTTGTTGGTGCCAGACGGGCTGGTCTGAGTTTTTTTAAAAAAACTGCTGATCTGCTGGAATTTTCAGACACAACCATCTCTAGGGTTTACAGAGAATGGTCCGAAAAAGAGAAAATATCCAGTGAGCGGCAGTTGTGTGGATGAAAATGCCTTGTTGATGTCAGAGGAGAATGAGCAGATTAGTTTGAGATGATAGAAAGGCAACAGTAACTCAAATAACCAGTCGTTACAACCAATCTCTGAATGCACAACACATCGAACCTTGAAGCAGATGGGCTACAGCAGCAGAAGACCACACCAGGTGCCACTCCTGTCAGCTAAGAACAGGAAACTGAGGCTACAATTTGCACAGGCTCACCAAAATTGGACAATAGAAGATTGAAAAAACGTTGCCTGGTTTGATGAGTCTCGATTTCAGCAGCAACATTCAGAATTTGACGTAAACAACATGAAAGTATGGATCCATCCTGCCTTGTATCAATGGTCAGGCTGGTGGTGTAATGGTGTGGGGGATATTTGCCTGGCACACTTTGGGCCCCTTAGTACCAACTGAACATAGTTCATCGCCTACCTGAGTGTTGTTGCTGACCATGTCCATCCCTTTATGTCTACAGTGTACCCATCTTCTGATGGCTACTTCCAGCAGGATAATGCACCATGTCACAAAGCTCAAATCATCTCACCACTGGTTTCTCGAACATGACAATGAGGTCACTGTACTCCAATGGCCTCCACAGTCACCAGATCTCAATCCAATATAGCTCCTTTGGGATGTGGTGGAACAGGAGATTCGCATCACGAATGTGCAGCCGACAAATCTGCAGAAACTGTGATGCTGTCATGTCATTATGGACCAAAATCTCTGAGGAATGTTTCCAACACCTTGTAGAATTTATGTCATGAAGAATTAAGACAAAGGCAAAAGGGGGACCTACCCGGTACTAGCAAGGTGTACCTAATAAAGTGTCCGGTGAGTGTAGAAAACGATTGCACTACAATGCAGCCCAGGAGTGTGGTAAAGTGAGCTGTGCAGACATGTTGCATTTTACCACAGTGCACAGGAAGGCCCCGCATGTCACGACACAGTAGCGCAACGCTCCGCATTGCTGTGCGGAGACATGAAAGTGCTGCTTTGTGCATTTCAAATAAAGTTAGAAAAAAAAAGAAAAGATAAATGAAACTGCAGCAGAAACTGCTATCTGCCTTCACACTACAATGTAGCATTTAGTGCGCAGGCAGTGTAAACAGGCCCTAAAGGGCTCTTTGGAACTCCTTAGCAGTTCACCTGCCACAAGTAAAAAAAAAAAGACCTATTGTGCATAAGCTCTATATGAAAGAACATGCCCCTTATCCAGATATTAAAAATGCTCCCTTCACCCTCTTAACCCCTATGTGAACTAACCTGAATTAGAAAGATGTACAGTATATGCTTGCCTATTTTGAGCCCACTCCAGTCTGGTCACATGATCCCGCGTGTCAGCCAGCGGTGGCTGCAGGGGAGAGTAGAGAGCACCTGACAACGGCTGCAGTTCCTGGGAGTGAGGACGTCACCCATAGGCTTCAATGGCCCATCCTTCCCCCTCTCCCCTGCAGCTGCTGCTGGCTGACACAGGGGAGCTGGATCACGTGACTGGTGTGGGCTGAAAATAGGTAAGGTTTTTTTTTCATACACTGGTTAGTCCGCATAGGTGTTAGGAGGGGGTAAAAAACGAATGCCCTTTTCTTTTGATGTAGAATTAGAAAGTAAGCAGATATTGCCATTGAAGATCTTTGGAAAGTCAAGTTGTCCTAATGTTTTAATCAAATAATCAGAGCCCTTCAAAAGTTTATAACTTCTTGTTCCCTTGGGACTTTTCTTGGGAAAACTCTATAGCCTCGTACACGCGATCGGACTTTCCGCCAACAAAACTGTGGAATTTTGTCCGAAGGTTGTTGGCTCAGACTTGTCTTGCATACACACGGTCACACAAATGTTGGTTTTTCAGCTCTTTAGCGCCACCCTTTGGGCTCCTTCTGCTAATTTCGTGTTAGTAGAAGTTTGGTGAGTGTTGATTCGCGCTTTTCATTTCGCACTTTTCATTTCGTGCTTTTCAGTTTGTTTCTGAACTGCCGTTCGTCAACCAGCCATATTGTGGAATTGGAGGAGATAACGTGTCATTTATTATTGGCCTTGGAGTTATTGCTTTGACATTATTTTTTTGGTTGAATAATGATTTGATTTGTTATATTTTCTATATTTTTGGATGCATAGAATGCACTTTTTGGTAAAGTTCTATTGGCAGATAGCATGCCTAAATCTTTTTTTTTTTTAATGCACAATAAAAAATTGTGGAGAATAATACTTGGCTATGTGTTTTACTTCAAGTGACAGTTTGGGAGTAGGCAGTTACATTTAAAAAATACAATGTAAAATTAACAAGGGACACTAACATAGTTGTACCTTTGATCTTAAAAACTATGGGATAATGGTGGTAACTTGCACAAATAAAAAAAAAAAATAAAAAACATAATAATATTATTCTTGATATCACTAGAAAAAAAAAGCCTTTGAAAATTTATTTGCAATAACTCCATCAGTATCACCAGCAAAGCAGCTTCATTATTATTATTAAAGAAGAAGAGAATTGTGCGCTGCATTTGGAGATTTCATAATTTGCCACGTCACGAATGTTAATTCTCCATTACAAATGCTAGTTTACAAGACCGAGCATGTACTTTGGACTTTTGTCCGACGGACTTGTGTACACACGATCGGAAAGTCCGACAACCCACACTTGTTGGCGGAAAATTTGAGAACATGCTAGCCAACATTTGTTGGCGAAAAGTCCGACAACAATTGTCCGATGAAGCATACACACGGTCAGATTGTCCGCCAACAACCTCACATCCAACATTTCCCGTCAGAAAATCCGATCGTGTGTACGCGGCTTTATTACTCCTCTATGGGAGATACGGTCACCTTCACTTGCAGTAAGGGCCCCAGCAAGTGTTGAACTCAAAACCAATGATCTAACCTCTGAGCTATGGAGCCCTGAGGTCCAACTGTGCATAAACACCAATGAAGGAACGTGCCTCTGTTATCCAGATGTCTAACAAAAAAAAATGTCAAACATCAGCACAACGGGACACAACACTGGGATTCAACACTGGAAGAGCTGCACTTTGGAACAGTTGGCGGCTTTTGAGTCTTCATTGGATTTTCACATTGCTGATAGTGCAGATTTGCATATCTTATATTATATTATTATTATAGCATGATAACTGACCTTTTATCCTAATATAATTCTGCACAGTACTGTATAGTCAGAAGGAGGGGTGGACTCTTTTAGTAGTTTACCTCCAAATTTCTCTCCACACTTTCTTACATTACTCTTCATTTTTCGCTTATGTCTCTTCCTGATTCAAAGCTTTCTACTACTAAATTTCAACAAATAGAATGCTTCCACACTGATTTAACGATATAAACGACCTGGAGGATGGGATAAACAGTTCAATCTCTGTATTTGCAGACGATACTAAGCTAAGCAGGGCAATAACTTCTCCGCAGGATGTGGAAAACTTGCAAGAAGATCTGAACAAATTAATGGGGTGGGCAACTACATGGCAAATGAGGTTCAATGTAGAAAAATGTAAAATAATGCATTTGGGTGGCAAAAATGTGAAGGCAATCTATACACTGGGGGGGAGAACCTCTGGGGGAATCTAGGATGGAAAAGGACCTGGGGGTCCTAGTGGATGACAGGCTCAGCAATGGTATGCAATACCAAGCTGCTGCTAACAAAGCAAACAGAATATTGGCATGCATTAAAAAGGGGATTAATTCCAGAGGTAAACGATAATTCTCCGGCTCTACAAGACTCTGGTCCAACCTCACCTGGAGTATGCTGTCCAGTTCTGGGCACCAGTCCTCAGGAAGGATGTACTGGAAATGGAGCGAGTACAAAGAAGGGCAACAAAGCTAATAAAGGGTGTGGAGGATATTAGTTATGAAGAAAGGTTGTGAGCACTGAACTTATTCTCTCTGGAGAAGAGATGCTTGAGAGGGGATATGATTTCAATATACAAATACCACACTGGTGACCCCACAATAGGGATAAAACTTTTTTGCGGAAGGGAGTTTAACAAGACTCATGGCCACTCATTAAAATTAGAAGAAAAGAGGTTTAAACTTAAACTACGTAGAGGGTTCTTTACTGTAAGACCGGCAAGGATGTGGAATTCCCTTTCACAGGCGGTGGTCTTAGCGGGGAGCATCAATAGCTTCAAGAAACGATTAGATAAGCACCTGAACGACCACAACATACAGGGATATGTAATGTAATACTGACATATAATCACACACATAGGTTGGACTTGATGCTGCTGCAAGCAAACATAATCTTGGCATGCATTAAAAAGGGAATTAACTCCAGAGATAAAGTGATAATTCTCCCACTCTACAAGACTCTGGTCCGGCCGCACCTGGAGTATGCGGTCCAGTTCTGGGCACCAGTCCTCAGGAAGGATGTGCTGGAACCGGAGAGAGTCCAGAGAAGGGCAACAAGTAACTAGTAAAGGGTCTGGAGAACATTAGTTATGAGGAAAGGTTACGAGCACTGAACTTATTCTCTCTGGAGAAGAGACGCTTGAGAGGGGATATAATTTCAATGTACAAATACCGTAATTGTGGCCCCCACAATATGAATAAAACTTTTCCACGTAAGGGAATTTAATAAAACATGCGGCCATTTTCTAGAATTAGAAGAAAAGCGGTTTAACCTCAAACTGCATAGAGGGTTCTTTACTGTTGGAACGGTAAGGATGTTGAATTCCCTTCCACAGTCGGTGGTCTCAGCGGGGGGGGGGGCATCGATAATTTCAAAATACTATTAGATAAGCACCTGAACGACCACAACATACAGGGATATACAATGTAAAACTGACATAAAATCACGCACATAGGTTTGACTTGATGAACTTGTGTCTTTTTTTCAGCCTCGCCTACTATGTAACTAGGTTTACCTATAGATCATACATGGAAGTTACCATCCACTTTAAGTTAACCAGTTCTTTCGTAGAGCGAGAGTCCATTCACTCCTGGCTCAGTAACTAGTCTAGGGTCTTTTTATGATTTTTATTGCAGAACAACATGGATGGGGTGCAGGGTAATATGGGATACTCCAGATGCACTAAATATTTGCAGAAGGACACTTCCCATTTTCTAAGTCTCCCTGAGCAGTTTCCATGTAGGAGCAAAGTGTAGCTGCAAGAACTGCGTCCCTTTTTGGAAGATATCCCAGATGGAAAACTGCAGGCTCCTCCACCCAAGGGATACAGCACACAGTCACAAGAGCCCTGAGCTCAGGTCAGTACTCACAATGTCACAGGATCATCAGATGCCTCCTTCCAGTGTCCACCGGTCACTGTTTAGTGAGGAAGAGGTTAGTGCTCACAATTCCACAGGACAGCCAGACTCCTAACTTCCACCAGGCACTCTTCAGTGGGCTCTCCAGACCAACTCCTTAGGTGAGGGTTCCCTTGACTAACTACAAAAGGAATCCTAAGAGATAGACCCCATAGCTGGACCATAGGCTGCCACAGCTGGGACCTTGATGATTAACTGCTGGAAATCAGGATAGCTGCTGCTGCAGGTGGGTGGGGAAGCCACCCCCTCCCAGACAGGTGGTTTCCCTCCAACCTTGGAAAGAGAGACCCTGACCAACCTGAACCAAATCTTCAGACTGGGGTTTGGTTTGCTCAACTCTCTATGAAACATAGAGGGTTGAGCAAGGCAAACCCCAGTCTGAATATTGAATGTGCTCCAGCCAATCCCCGGGAAGACATGCCCAGAAGGTGGTTGGGGAGGCATATAAATAGTCTTAGAACAGCAGGGTCTCTCTCTTTCCAGGTTTGATTGCTCTCCCCTGTCTTCAAGAGGCTCTGGAAGACAGGGGAGAGCAATCAAACCTGCAGTATGTGAGACCGAGAATAGCCAAAAACAATTACCAACTGCTCCACTGACTACAGAGGAGCGAAAAAGAACTACATTTGCCTACATCCTAGCAACCTAACCAGGAGGGTGCTATATCGTTTTATTCATTGACAGCAGTATTGATTGTATTGCCTGTTGGGAATACTGTGTATGACTTGTGTTGTACTATTGGGCCCATTCACGCTAAAGCATTTTGTTGCATGCATTGCGTTAATCAACCGATTCATTATCAATGGGTTGCTAGCATACCACAACAGATGAAAAAAATGCACATGGCCTTTTTTTAGCAATGCGGTGCACCACCACACATGGTATACGTGTAGTGGTGCACTATGATCTGTTGTGCACTACTGTTTACTGCTTTGAGGTGGCATTCATCATGAATGACACTGCAACAAACCACACATGGGGACTGGTTTGTGTGCTTATCTTAGATTCAGAACATTTTTGGTTGATTTTTTTTTTTTAATATTTTTCTTTTTAATATACTGTTATAATGACATAAATGACCTCCAAATATTGTTATGAATTCAGGCCAGTTGTATAATATTTGGGAATATTTTGGTGTGTCCAGCAATGCTGCGGTGTGAAGATAACAAAGGGTATTTTATGTAAACCCATAATAATATTATTGGCTACATAGACAGTTGAATTGTCAAACAATCCATTGCCGGAGGGTAGAAGAGGCAGAAGACAATGCTGTATTTTTCATTCTGAATTCCATAGTCTTGTGTCAGACCCATCCCATGTCACATATAGGGACTTAGTGTCAGCTCAGGATTCATAACTCACCCAACCGGTTTGTCTATTCAGTTGGAATTATTATGCCATCTAATATCAGACAGTAAAGTGGCTGGGTTTCTGCACGTGGCATATTTCTCAGTTAATAAAAAAAAGAAAGAAATAGACCCTATATACAACCTAGGAACACTGTGCATGATGCATTAGGCTATTTGCACACTGGGTCCGCGCCGTGTTAGCGGTAGAGCGCTGCTAAAAGTAGTTTTAGAGGCGGTTTACCGTCTTTTTAAGCTGTACTTTTCGGCCACTAGCAGGGCACTTTTGACCCCCCTATAGCAGCAGAAGAAAGGGTTAAAAGCGCCCGTGTTTCAGTGCTTCTGTAGCGCTTTTCAGGCGCTTCGGAAGCTCTGCCCATTCATTCCAATGGGCAGGGGCAGTTTAGGAGCGCTGTATACAAAGATTCTGTTTGCAGGACTTTTTTTCCCGTCTCGCAAGCGCACCACCCTACTGTGAAAGCAATCAGGTTTTCACACTGGGGAGTCATGTGGGGCAGTTTACAGGCGCTATTTTTAGTGCTAAAATGCCTGAAAAATGCCATCAGTGTGAAAGTAGCCTTAGATCACAACTACAAGAATGACGGGGTAGCAGTCAAAGCAGCAAGATCATATTTAGCCATCATGTGTCCCAGACATGGTGACTCCACATTGTACAAGATCAAATCATCTTGTCACCATATTATATAAAGTGTATATAATCCCTAACAATGAACTTCTCTTTTGGTTTCCTCTTGCTTTGGTAAATATACTGTAGTGTTGGCTGGCCTGGGCTACTTTTATACCACCCGGCAGTGCAAATCAATCCCCACTGCATTGACAGTTGTTTTTTTCTAATTTTTACTGGTGAGTGACAGCCCAGGGAAAAAGAGCATGACTGAGGACCCTAAGCAGACCCTCTGAGGACCGCCACTGCAAAAAAAAAAAAAAATAATATAATGATTGGGGGTTTTACCCCATCTTCAGACCTAAAATGTTTTTTTAAACACGTGTGCAAAAAATGAAAAACAGGCTCTGGTAGAGGGAAAAAACACGGGAAAAATTGCACGTGTTGTAGAGATGTACTGCATAATTTTTTTAGTAGAAGAAAATTTCAAAGTTTATTCTGAAAAAAATACTTCATCTTGCTCCTTCTGTGTCCACTTCCTGCAGTGCAGATACTATGTAGTGTACTCTTGGCTCACTCCTGGAATTTGTAAGATGCCATAAAAGGGTCCAGGTGTTGGGACCATGTAAATCCAGCATACTCCAGTTACACTGCTGTGAAAAAGTATTTGCCCCCTTCCTGATTTTTTTTTTTTTGCATATCTGTCACACTTAAATGATTCAGATCATCCAACAAATTTTAATATTAACCAAAGATAAGTAAATATGTAATGCAGTTTTTAAATGATGATTTCATTTATTAAGAGAAAAAAGCTGTCCAAACCTGTCTGGCTCTATATGAAAAAGTAATTGCAACTCCCCCCCCCCCCCCCGGATTCCATTGTTAGATCATGAAAAAACTGTGAATACCCCCACATTTTTTTTGGTAAGCTGAGTTTGATTTCAGTTTCCACACCCAGGCCTGATTACTGCCAGACCTGTTGAATCAAGAAGTCACCTAAATAGAAGCTGTCTGACAAATTGAAACACCCTAAAAGATCTAAAAAATGCAACACATTATGCCGCTATCTAAAGAAATTCAAGAACAGATGAAAAACAAAGTAATTGACATGTATCAAAGCCATTTCTAAGGCTTTGGGACTCCAGCGAACTACAGTGAGAGCCATTATCCACAAATGGAGAAAACTTGGAACAGTAGTGAGCCTTCCCAGGAGTGGCCAGCCTACTAAAAATGCCTCCAAGAGCATAACAACGGCTCATCCATGAGGTCATAAAAGAACCCAGAACAATATCTAAAGAACTGCAGGCCTCACTTGCCTCAGGTAAGATCAGTGTTCGTGATTCAACAATAAGGAAGAGACTGGGCAAAAATGGCTTCCATGGGAGAGTTCCAAAGCGAAAGCCACTGCTGACCAAACAGAACACAAAGACTCGTCTTACATTTGCCAAAAAAAAATCTTGATTATTCCCAAGACTTTTGGGTAAATATTCGGACTGATGAGACAAAAGTTGAAGTTTTTGGAAGGTACGCGTCTCCTTCCATCTGGCGTAAAACTAACACAGCATTTCATAAAGAGAACATCATACCAACAAGCAAACATTGTGGTGGTAGTGTGATGATCTGGGATGACTAAGCTCCGAGGGGCATAGCGAAACACGTTGGGGACATGGCCTGGCTGCAGTCCAGGCTGAGGTTGCCACTTTCACACTGATTCTAGGGACTGCACGGATGTTCGGCTACAGGAATACTTTCCTTCTGTACAAGTAATAGCAGGAGCTGGGATGAGCTCCATCCCACACCAGCGCTCCTAGCTGCACACTATACACACCGCGCTTCAATAGAGCCTCAACGGAACACTAAGCTTGCATCGGGTTGCAGTCCATTTCAGCTGTCAGCTGGAGATCCCCGTCTAATAGGTGAATACGAACAAGGGGGACGCAATGCAAAAAATAAAAACAGGATGGGGTCCTCCCAAATTCCCTACTGACTTTCATAATAAAATTACTTTCATTTCTCCTGTGTGCCCTCTTGGTTTGGCCAACCAGAATCAATATGCCTCAGAGATCCTAAAGTTCAGCTGAACAACACAAATGAGGTGGATAGAGGAAAATTTCGAACCGTCTATAGCCAGCTTATCTAACCTAGACAAAGACTTCATAGAAAAAAAAAAACAGATCATAGTCAGGCATGATAGTCAGCACACAATGTTCACATGGGATGTCAATCACCCACCCTTAGCTGTCAACCAATCAGTCCTCTCACTATTCTTCTCAGGTAAGATTGCCTAAACAACAACATTTTTGTGGAAGCCACAGAACACAAACAAAGCACAGATACACAAATCTTAAAAAGAAAAAAAATTCAATGCAAAGGTTTGTAAGAGAATCATCCTCTCTCTCAGCCGTCTGACAGGATAAAAAGCCTATTTATGATAACAGCTTAATCCTCTCTATGGTAACGCATACCAAGCGCACAGTGGTTTGCAGAGGTCGCAGGGAGGATCCGGGGGTGGAAAAGCATTTGCTTTGAGCCCAGATTCCTGCCCTGTTGATTTTCACAACAATGTGATGTATAAAGTTTAATCAATTTCTGTGTCATGTTTGGTATTTTAGATATGGAGATGAATGAGTACTCAAACATCCACTCATTACAATGGAGTGGAATCAAATATTTGCCCAGCATATTGGTGAATTGGTAAAATGTGGTCCAAAGCAACATTTACCAGTTCACAGTGCACAGCAGTGCCAACTCATAGAAGAAACCCATGCTTAAATAGAAAAATGGCAACTTCCCCCTGGGAAGTTGCCAGGGAGCAACTGGCATGATCTATCGTCAACTGGCACGATCCATTTGGGATCCCACTTTTAACATGGCCCAGGATTATAATATATTGTACTGTCTTCCCCGATGTTGTAAAGCGCTGCACAAATAATAATAATAATACATTTCCCAATACATGTCATTTCAACTGGCCATGCTACATCTGCTTCGCAAGCACAAGCAGCGCATTCTATTTTCCCATTCTGGCTCTTTGGATGGGTTCTCAGGTGGGTGTTGGAAACAAAGTGAATCAGGGAGATCTTAAAAAAAGCTTGCCGGTTATCTAATTAGAAGAGGCGCCTGAATACATCTTTTAAAGAATAGGTCTTAGTCATCTAGACCAGTGATGGCAAACCTTGGCACCCCAGATGTTTTGGAACTACATTTCCCATGATGCTTAACTACAGTGCAAAGTGCATGAGCATCATGGGAAATGTAGTTCTAAAACATCTGGGGTGCCAAGGTTCGCCATCACTGATCTAGACCAATCCTGTGATGACATCAAGTTGCTTTATTTCACCATAAAAACATGTTTCGTGGCTACAAATTGCCACATTCCTCAGTTTAGGCTGAAAAATTGATGTTTGTGTATGGTCGGGATTATGCAGCCACACGGCACACCTCTACCCACGTACCTACTGCACCCTGGGCAACTGCCCCTCTTGAACTCCTCCCCACCTTCTCCTGGGTGGACTTTGCAAATAAGAACGCTTTTAATCTATAGGAGAAGTGGAGGTTTGCGGTGTCCATACAGACATATACATATACAGACATATATATCGCCACCCCTGAATAAGCTCTTGGATATTTGAGTTGTTCTGTTCCCGGTGGTGATGGCCCACAAAGTGTACCACACTTTCCCTGCAGCTCTGCTCCTCTGTCCCTTGTGTTGAGGTACAAGGAGTGAGGACACCTTCCAGTTTAGCGTTATCCATGGTTTTCTCCAATAAGCCCGCCAGCACTCAGTCTTCAACAAAATTGCTCCTGTACTGGGGACACGTTTTTTTTCTACCTGGTACAGTCTTCCAATCTGGAAGAGGAAGTGACAAGTTGCAATGGAGGAACATCCTGCAGGGTCAGTTACAGGGGCTAGAATCCAAGCTAAAGAGTACCCATAATGATCCTGAAAATGACACCCAGCACACAGGAGAAGAGATGTGTTACCATGCAGAGTCTATGAATACAGGATAAAAACCAATGCTGAGAATTACGCCCAGCATACAGGACTACTGTGCAATGTCCACAAATAAAGAATAAGATCAGATATTGAGATACACCCAACACGCAGACTAATACCCTGTACACACAAGCGGAATTTCCAAGGTTTTTCCGACGGAATTCCGCTCAAGCTTGCCTTGCATACACACGGTCACACAAAAGTTCTCTGAACTTTCGACCGTCAAGAACGCGGTGACATACAACACTACGAAGAGCCGAGAAAATGAAGTTCAATGCTTCTGAGCATGCGTCGAATTGTTTCCGAGCATGCGTGTTTTTTTGGCGCATCGGAATTGCATACAGACGAACGGAGTTTCCAACAAGAACTTTTTCCGTCGGAAAAATAGAGAACCAGCTCTCAATCTTTTGCTGGCAGAAATTCAGACAGAAAAAGTTGGATGGAGCATACACACGGTCGGAATATCCGACCAAAAACCTCCCATCACACTTTTTTTGATGGAAATTCTGCTCGTGTGTACATAAGGGACGTAGTTCTGTGCGGTGTCCATACCTACAGAATAAGAGCAGATACTACCTGCTAGTGGGGTACCTAGTATCTGTAACATCTAGGGCCGATAATTTTTTGAACACAGGCCCACACCACCAAAAAGTTCAGAAGTAATAAAGCCGGCCAAATTGTGGGTGTGTTCAATTTTTTTGCAGTGGGAGAGGCTTACAAGGACATGGTTATATAAAACCTGAGCCTAGCCCTATACATAGCAGACACATGTCCTTTTATCCCCCCTGTCCCAAAATTAAATCCTCCAACCTAGCCCCCCTCTAGCACAGAAGCCCTCAGTACAGACAAACTCAAGAACATAGCACACCAGCACAGACATCTCAGTACAGACTCTCCTCCCCAGTACAGACCCCTCAGTACAGACCCCTTTCCCAGAACGAGACCCCCATCCCTAATGCAGTCCCCTCAGGGCAGCCAAGCCCCCCCCCAGTATAGACCCCTCAGTACAGACCCCCTCCCCAGTACAAGACCCCCCTCCCTAGTACAAGACAACCCTCCCTAGTACAGACCCCTTAGCACAGTCACCCCTCTCAAGTATAGGCCTCCCAGTACAGATCCTTCCCCCCAATACAGACCCCCCCCCCAGTACAGACCCCTCAGTACAGTCTCCCCTCTCCAGTACAAGGCTTCCCCTCCCTAGTACAGACCCCCGGTCCAGATCTGCAGTATGTTACTGGGGAAGAGGAGCCTTTGAAATCCTTCTTTCTTTCGCATTCTGTCTAGAATTATAGAATAGAATGAACTACAAGTAGCCGTTTTGGTTTTATATTCCTATATTTAACCACCTCAATACAGTGCACTTATACCCCCTCCTGCCCAGACCAATTTTCAGCTTTCAGCGCTCTCACGCTTTGAATGCCAATTACTCAGTCATGCAACACTGTACCCATATGAAATTTGCATCTTTTTTTTCACACAAATAGAGCTTTCTTTTTGTGGTATTTAATCACTAGTGGGTTTTTCATTTTTTGTGCTATAAATAAGAAAAGACCGTAAATTTTGTGAAAAAAATGCCTTTTTCCTTGTTTCTGTCATAAAATTTTGCTAATTAGTATTTTTTTCTTCAAAAATTTTGGCCAAAATTTATACTGCTACATATCTTTGGTAAAAATAAGCCAAATTAGTGTGTATTATTTGGTCTTTATGAAAGTTATAGAGTCTACAAACTATGGTGCCAATCACTGAAAATTGATCACATCTGACCAGGCCAGTACATCAGGTGAATCTCATTTCTTGAGACACTAACAAGTCAGGAAAGTACAAATACCCCCCAAATTACCCCTTTTTAGAAAGTAGACATTCCAAGGTATTAAGTAAGTAGCATTGTGAGTTTTTTTAAGTTGTATTTTTTTCCCACAATTCTTTGCAAAATGAAGATTTACACAGCCTGGCCACATACTGAGGCCCAACATTGAAGTAGCACCTTCAAGCGTTCTACGTGCATAAATGACACGTCTGATTTCTCAACCACCTATTACACTTTTGAAGGCCCTGGAGCACCAGGACAATGGAATTGCCCACAAAATGACCCCATTTTGCAAAGCAAACACCCCAACCTATAATCTATGAGGCATAATGAGTCTTTTGAACGGTGCATTTTTTTCCAGAAGTTTTTGGAAAATGTGTTAAAAAAAATGAAAATGCATTTTTTTTACACAAAGTTGTCAATTTATAAGATTTTTAACACATAGCATGTATGTAGCAAAAATTACACCCCAAAGTACATTCTGCTACTCTTCCCGAGTATGGCGATACCACATGTGTGAGACTTTTACACAACCTGGCCACATACAGAGGCCCAACATTAAAGTAGTACCTTCAGGCGTTCTAGGAGCATAAATTACACATCTCATTTCATTCCTACCTATCACACTTTTGAAGGTCCTTGAGCACCTGGACAGTGGAATTACCCACAAAATGAACCCATTTTGGAAAGCAACCACCCCAAACATATACTTTCTTTGAGGCATGGGCTGCAGATAGGTACTCGGGTACTCTGATGGGCTGGAGACAGGTACTCGGGTAACTTAATGAGCTGCAGACAGGTACTCAGGTACTCTGATGGGCTGGTGACTGGTACTCGGGTACTCTGATGGACTACAGATAGGTACTCGGATACTCTGATGGGCTGGTGACTGGTATTCGGGTACTCTGAAGGGAGGTGACAGGTCCTCAGGTACTCGGTACTCATATGAACTGTGACAGGTACTCATATGGACTGTGCCAGGTACTCAGGTACTCATATAGACTGTGACAGGTACTTGGGTACTCATATGGGCTGTGACAGGTACTCGGGTACTCAGATGGACTGTGACAGGTACTCGGGTACTCAGATGGACTGTGTGAGGAGGAGAACCCGGTAACATCGCGTTACCACTCTATGTTTATATTTAGTGATCGGCTGTGAAAGGATCACAGTCAATCACGTGGTAAACAGCCGCCGGCCAATGGCTGTTTACCAGCATCGGTGACGAGCAATGTTCCCGGAAACGCGCTGCCACCGACGTGCACGTGCTTGCGTTCGCGCGCCTGCGCCCGGCAAAGTGGGGTGGTACCATCTGTGATCGACCGTGACTTCATCACAGCCGATCACGTGGTAAACAGCCATGCCCAAGGGCTGTTCACCCCCCTCGGTGGTGAGCAGTGTCTCGCCACCACGCCACCACTGAAGGTACAGGGCTGTGCACACACGATCGTGTGCAGTCCCTGTTTAAATGGCAGGACGTCATATGACGCCCGCCCAGGACAAGAGCCGAGCCGCCTGGCCGTCATATGGGGCGGCAAGCGGTTAACATGCTACATATAGCACCCTTTTTGCACCACTTGCACCACTTCTGCATAGAAACCAATGAGCTTGTACATGTATTTTCCCATAAAGGCATGAATGTGCGAAAACTACTGATGGCAACGCAGATTTCTGTATTTTTAACCGGTTCCCAACCGACGCACGCCGATGTACGTTGGCAGAATGGCACGGCTGGGCAAATGGGCGTACCCGTATGTCCCTTTGAATTTGCCACCGTGCCATTGCGTGCACCAGCCGGGGGCTCAGTGAGTCGGGTCGCGGGTCCCGCGGACTTGATCGTCGCGGGTCCCGCGGACTTGATCGCCGCGGGGATACCCGTGAACGCCTCACGGAGAGGACGAACGGGGAGATGCTAAAGTAAACAAGCATCTCCCCATTCTGCCTAGTGACAGTGTCACTGATCTCTGCTACCTGTGATCGGGAGCAGAGATCAGTGACGTGTCACATGTAGCCATGCCCCCCACAGTTAGTAACACATCCCTAGGACATACTTAACCCCTCCCTAGCCCCCTTGTGGTTAACCCCTTCACTGCCAGTGTTATTTACACAGGAATCAGTGCATTTGTATAGCACTGATTGCTGTATAAATGACAATGGTCCCAAAAATGTGTCAAAAATGTCCGATGTGTCCGCCATAATGTCGCAGTCACAATAAAAATCGCTGCCATTACTAGTAAAAAAAAAAAAATAATAATAAAAATGCCATAAAACTATCCCCTATTTTGTAAACGCTATAATTTTGCACAAACCAATCAATATACGCTTATTGCGATTTTTTTTTTTTTTTTTTTACCAAAAATATGTAGAAGATTACGTATTGGCCTAAACTGAGGGGAAAAAAAATGTTTTTTTTTTAAATATTTTTTGGGGATATTTATTATAGCAAAAAGTAAAAATAAATGTGTTTTTTTCAAAATTGTCGCTTTTTTTTGTTTATAGCGCAAAAAATAAAAACCGCAGAGGTGATCAAATACCACCAAAAGAAAGCTCTATTTGTAGGGAAAAAGGATGACAGTTTTGTTTGGGAGCCACGTCGCACGACCGCGCAATTGTCAGTTAAAGCGACACAGTGCCGAATCGCAAAAAACGGACTGGTCAGGAGGGGGGTAAATTCTTCCGGGGCTGAAGTGGTTAAAAAATGATCTGCGCATGTATACACTGTGTGTACAGGCACATTGAAAACAATGGTCAGCGTTTATATCAGTAAAAAGAAGCACCTGTATGCCTAAAAACTCAGGCCTAAAGGTGATATGGGTGCTATTCTGGTGCAAATAGTGTTCAGTGCATACCTTCCAACTTTTTGAGATGGGAACGAGGGACACCTATTAGCAAAAGTATGTGGGCATAGGACACACACCCATTTCACCTTTACAGAAAAAATCTGTAAGGTGAACTTACACAGGTCCCTCTCCTCTCCTCGCCCCCCCCCCCCTTTCGGTCCCGCTGACCTGTACCGCCGTAATCGCCGGTTCTAAGCCCCAGTATATCCACGCCAGAAGCCCAGGGCTTTAGCCCCATACACACTATTAGATTTTCTTCAGATTTTTGTCTTCAGATTTACCAAAACCATACAATGTGAGGTCAAACTATAAGAGTTTCGATTTGTATACAATCAGGCAGGCCCTTGAAGACAAAAATCTGCAGAAAATCTAATAGTGTGTATGGGGCTTTTGAAATCCTCTCTGCAGTTTCGTGTCTGCTCCATAGCTGACAGGACGGACTATGCAGCTGCTGTGCCCATGTAATGGCGCTAACCAATTAGAATGCTCCAAATCATCCCCCTGATGAGGGACCCTTACCCTTTCTGTAAAGGTGAACTTACCCTTTAAAGGAGAATTATACACAAAAAAAAAAAAAAGATTAGTTAAACCCACAATTGCTGTTTTTTTTTTTTTTCTTTATACCACTACTATTACTTTATATTGGCTTTTGAAATTAACAATTGCAGCAATATAGAAATTGGATGAAACGTTTAGCACTGGGAAACTCTTTTTGAAAGATAAAAAGTGCATTTTATATACAACTATATGGATCAGACCAAAATGAGGGACACATGAGGAGGAAAGAGGGACAGAGGGACTTAAAGGTTTGAAATCTGGGACAGTCCCTTGAAATCAGGGACAGTTGAGAGCTATGTTAGTGGGTTTCCTTTTTATCTTATTGATGATACTACGTAATATGACGACAACTAGATATTTTTTTACATTAGGGTCTCATGTACTTACATAGCTCCCAACTGTCCCTGATTTCGAGGGGCTGTCCCTGATTTGGAGCAATGTCCCTCTGCAACTCTTTCCTCCTCATTTGTCCCTCATTTTGGTCTGATCTATATAGTTGTATATAAAATGCACTTTTTATCTTTCAAAAAGTGTTTCCCAGTGCTAAAACCTTTCATCCAATTTTAAATTGCTGCATTTGTAAATTCCAAAAACCAATATAAAGGAATAGTAGTGGTAAAAAAAGCACGTGTGGATTTAATTAACCTTTATTTTTTGGTTAATTCTCCTTTAAGAGGGTGTGGCAGGGGGCGTGTCCTATGCCTACATATGTTTGCTAACCGCTTCAGCCCCGGAAGATTTGGCTGCTGAATGACCAGAGCATTTTTTGCGATTCGGCACTGCGTCGCTTTAACTGACAATTGCGCGGTCGTGCGACGCTGCACCCAAACAAAATTGACGTCCTTTTTTTTCACACAAATACAGCTTTCTTTTGGTGGTATGTGATCATCTCTGCGGTTTTTATTTTTTGCGCTAAAAACAAAAAAAGGCCCAAATTTTTAATAAAAAACCCACAATATTTTGTACTTTTTGCTATAATAAATATTCCGATTTTTTTTTTTAAAAAGTAATTTTTTTCTCAGTTTAGGCCGATACATATTCTTCTACATATTTTTGGTAATAAAAATCGCAATAAGCGTATATTGATTGGTTTGCGCAAAAGTTATAGCGTCTACAAAATAGGGGATATATTTATAGCATTTTTATTATTCTATTTTTTTTATTAGTAATGGCGACGATCTGTGATTTTTATCGGGACTGCAACATTATGGCGGACACATAAAACAAGAGAGATGCAGCGCTAAAAAAATTGACTGTGGTGAAAAGAAAGTGACTAAGAAAGACTAAGGCATAGTCTCATAAATATCAATATGTGATAATTGATGTACATATAAACAGTTAATCACATACATAAAATTATAGGTAAATAGAAGTGACTGTGTTAAAGAGGTGAGTGAAAAAGACTAAGGCAAAGTCTCATAGAGAAACCAATGTGTGAAAAATGGTTTATATATAAGCCTTAAACATGTAAACCATGAAGCAGATAAATAATCAACTCGTGAATAGAATACACTTATAATAAAATAAAACGAGGGATAGGATAATCCCACAAAGTAACAGTCCAAAAAAAAAATGTGACCAAGAAAAAGCAGTCATCCGTGTAAGTGCCAGCAAAACGAAGGGTTATCTTCCGTGTCTCTTCATACTTAAGATAATGAAAAATGAAAATGAGCTTACCAGATTGCGATGACTGCTATTGGCACAGGGAAATTGGTCTCCCCTCAATCCAAAACGCAGAGCAGTAACTACCAGCGGATGATTCTCAGGGATATAAAACGAAAAGAATCCATAGTGTAGCATGTACAAAAAGGATTGATTTATTGAGAATAAAAGCACACTTACAATGTTGCAGTAAGTAAGGAGCCGTTGGATAAATCATGTATAGTAGTCCCGGCGTCTCTGTCTGTAACCTCCACTTCCTAAATTCGTGTGTTAGCCCATCCAAGAGAACGTGATGACGTCACTGTCGCAGGCTCCTCCCTACGCGTTTCGTCACGACAGGACGTTATCTGGGGATTGGCCAATCCCCAGTGTATTCTATTCACGAGTTTATGTGCTCTGTAGATCTCCATCTGTATTCCTTTGATTCCTGGTAACTGGGACGTGACCAATAGGTTGTACACCAGAAAGCCTGCGACCCCCTCCGCCTCCCTTACTCAACCTATTGGTCACGTCCCAGTTACCAGGAATCAAAGGAATACATCTGGAGATCTACAGAGCACATACCCCAGTGGACGGGTGCTTCAGAACACAACAACCATACGCATTACCCCTGTAGGGGTGATGGGATGCAGTGAGTGGAGACCCTTGAGGGGGAGCACTTAAAGGGGTTGTAAAGGTAATTTTTTTTTTTTTTTAAAATAACAAACATATCATACTTACCTTCACTGTGCAGCTCGTTCTGCACAGAGTGGCCCCGAACCTGGTCTTCTGGGGTCCCTCGGCGGTTGTTTCAGCTCCTCCCCGCAAGCATTTACCACCTTAATGCGAGCTCCCTCGCATGGTGGTGAGTGCTTGCGGGCGCGCTCCCGTGATACAGCCGGCGGCTATAGCCGCTCACTGTATCACTCGGCCCCGCCCCCCGGCGCGCCGCGTCATCGGATGTGATTGACAGCAGCGCGAGCCAATGGCTGCGCTGCTTTCAATCCATCCACTGCAGCCAATCAGCGACCAGGCTGAGCTGCAATGAAAATGACGAGGACGAGCAGCGAAGATTCGAGGCGTCAGGTAAGTAAAACGGGGGGCCTGGGGGCGGCGGTACTGTCAAAAGTTTTTTCACCTTAATGCATAGAATGCATTAAGGTGAAAAAATTTTTATCTTTACAACCCCTTTAAAGTCACCTGGATACCTTTGCAAGGTATTATGAGGATCTCTGCCATCCCCACCACATTATTTGATTAATATATAAGTGGATTGTTTTTTAGTTTTCACCCATATACAGAACCATATATACTTGGAGTCTGGCCTTTATTCAATTACTACTATATTTTTTATTTTTGTTTCTCTGGATGTAACACTTGTGAACACTTATATTTATATGGGCTATAAGCATCAGTGTGAAACATCAGGCCTCAGGCCTAACATGTAAACATGCAGAAATACATTCTACTGACTGGAATAAATGATTATTCTAGCCAATAGAATGAGCTTGCACATGTACTCTTCCCAACGCCATACGCCTGTAAACGCACCATAAAAACAAGTGTTTTTTAAGCTGGATTTTTCTGCCAGCTCCCATCAGGAAGATTCAGCATACATAGAAGTATATTCCCCTGTGCATGAGGCCTAACAGTCTAATCTAATCAGCACAGTTTAAAGCAGAATGAGTTGCACGCTGTTAGTCTTAATTTAGCCATCTTCGAATCCCTGGGGGAGCATTCAACAGAAACAACATTTTAGGCTTGTTATTTCTGAACTTCCCAGGAAACCATAAAAGGGAAAAGCTGCTTTATTATCGCAAGATGGAGCTGGACCAGGCTTCTCCCAGAAGCATCCATGTATGTACTGTACATTCATAAGCGCTTACTAATAAATCTCCGGACTGATCAGATATCTGGTTACACCGGGAAGATGATTGGTTGCTGTTGGCAACAGCTCCATTTTTCATGTACTTGTAGTTTTTTCATAGCTCCCAACTGCCCCTGATTTGGAGCAATGTCCCTCTGTCCCTCTTTCCCCTCATGTGTCCCTCATTTTGGTCTGATCCATATAGTTGTATATAAAATGCACTTTTTATCTTTCAAAAAGTGTTTCCCAGTGCTAAACCTTTCATCCAATTTCTAAATTGCTGCATTTGTAAATTTTAAAAGCCAATTTAAAGGAATAGTAGTGATGAAAAAAGCCGTATGGATTTAATTAACTTTTTTTGTGGTTAATTCTCCTTTAAGGGGGTGTGGCAGGGGGCGTGTCCTATGTCTACATACATTTGCTAATAGGTGTCCCTCATTCCCATCTCAAAAAGTTGGGAGGTATAGTTTTTAGATTTTTAATAGCAATACTATTGTACTAAAAATATTGGTAAAATGAATGCAATTACTATTAATACTACTCCTACCATTGCTACTGCTTATGCTACCACTACAGCTAGCTACTGTGATTACTGATTAGAGTTGCCACCATTTCTTCAAGTCAAACCCGAACACTTCAGCGTCGCACAGCAAAGTTTTTTTTCATAGATTGCATAGATAAACTATGCATAGATGTTGCTATTAAATAACATTTCTAATCATATGAAGATAATCACAAGAGTCCCCCTTTACATCAGAGTACACAGAGTTCCCCCTTTACAGCTGAACTCGCCAGAGTTCCCTTACACTGTAAGGGGGGGACTCTGCAGACTCTGATGTAAGGGAGAACTCTGGGGACTCTGACATAAGGGATGCTCTGGTGTACAGAGAGGACTCTGATGTAAGGGAGAACTCTGGGGACTCTGACATAAGGGATGCTCTGGTGTACAGAGAGGACTCTGATGTAAGGGAGAACTCTGGGGACTCTGGTGTAAAGGGGAGCTCTGATGTAATGAGTGCTATGAGAACCCTGATTTGCCTTAGTGTACTCACTTAGAGGCAGGAGAGAGAAGGGGGGAGGGGGAGACTTCAGTCACAGACAGGGATGGATGGTGAGCTCACTCACCCCTTGGCAGTGAGCACCTCTCATCGTGATGTATCTGAGGCTGCTCGGCTTCAAATTTCCCGTCCCCACTTTCCTTTTCTGAGGCATAGCGCTGGGGATTGGAGTGTGGGCAGACAACAAGGGTTGGGGCGGGAGAAAGAGGTGAAGATCGAGCCCTCTCACCTTTCCCATCTGTGTGTGTTTGGAGGGGATTGTTAGTTCTGGCTTTGGACAGTGTAAAGGGGATTGTAACAGACACTCTCAGCTTAGACAACTGCAGCCAGCAACCCTGCTGGGAAGCCATAGTCCGGTCTGAATTATGTGTCCAGGTCTCAGACAGTCTGAAACCCGGACACATGATTCCAAACCCCGAACTGTCCGGGTGAATCCCGAACAGGTGGCAACCTTATTACTGATACTACTACAATAGAGCTAGTGCTCTTATATAAAGCTAGCTATACGCAGTTAGAATTTCACTCAAAAATGGGTATTCTTTATATGTTCCTGCAGTTTTCTAATGGTTAATGAGGACAATTTGTAGATGGTTTTTGACCGAAGCCACATTAAATATCAAAGATGAAGGATGGAACTGTTTTCCTGTCTCCTGTGTGAATGAACCATATTTTAACTGTGAATGTGGTTTCTGTTCAGGAAAAATTCTATTTGCATGTGCTATATGAAGTTTGATTTAGAAGTAGAATGTTTGTTGTCTATCATGAACATCCGATTGCTTTGCATACGGTATAGGTTAGTGGTTGTCAACTCAGGGGGGTCTCAAATGCGGCCCCTGACATCACCAAAGGGTCACAAATAATACTCAATATACATATGTAATGCTTCGGAGGACTGTCAGAAACATTTTTGGCTGGAGATAGGCTGCAGAAGATTATACAAAACTGAAAACATATCACGTGAGGATTGTAGAGATCTATTACCCTAATTAATGTTCCCACTGCAGACCACTGAGGTCTGAGGGCCACACATCACATGCCCAGGACTGTGGATAAGAGGGTACCACCAGCATTCTTGTATGGGGCCCAGGAAGCTGGGTGAATCAGATGTGGGCAGGGAGGGTGATCAGTACCGCAGGGGGGCAATTACTGGAAATGATCCCCTATATGGCTCTCTCTGCAGCAGCTGAAAGCTGGCTTTTTCTTCTCTCCCTCCTGCTGGCTTTGAGCTTCTGCAGAGAGAGTCATACAGGGGATCAGGTCCAGTAATTTCTCCCCGCTGCTCCTATCACCCGCCCTGTGCACCATACGTTTCCCCCTGATGTCCAGGCCCCCCTGTGTGCCCCCACCCTCACAGTGCTACCAGCTTTCCTCCTCTCCTTCCCACCAACTGTCCCTGATTTCGAGGGACTGCCCCTGATTTGGAGCAATGTCCCTCTGTCCCTCTTTCCTTCTCATGTCCTTCATTTTGGTCTGATCTATATAGTTGTATATAAAATGCACTTTTTATCTTTCAAAAAAGTGTTTCCCAGTGCTAAACATTTCATCCAAAATCTAAATGGCTTCATTTGTAAATTTCAAAAGCCACTATAAAGGAATAGTAGTGGTAAAAAAAAGCCCTTGTGGGTTTAACTAATCTTTTTTTTTAGGTTATTTCTCATTCAAGGGGGCGTGGCAAGGGGTGTGTCCTATGCCTACCTGCTTTTGCTAGTAGGTGTCCCTCATTCCCATCTCAAAAAGTTGGGAGGTATGGTTGCAAGCACACAATAGGATCCTTCAGGATGGAGAGTGCGAGAAGGGTCAAGTAAATATATCACATTTACAAGCCCATTCCTTTCCTGAATGAACACAATGAGTGATCTGTACCAATTACTCACCGTTTATTCATAACTGAAGCATAGTGAACTGTGTTTTTTTTGGCAGGTTGGTTATATGCGGCCCAGTGATTTCTAACAGCAGCCCTGCACATACCAAAGGGTCGCATGTTGCCCTCAGTCTACAGTTTGGGCACCAGGGGTATAGATGGTAGGGTCACAGGCGTAAAACATTACATCACTTCCACACAACCTGCAATCAAATATTCAAATCCATGGGTATGGCAATCAAACAAAAATCAAACAAAAAATGTAAGCGCTATCTTACAAAATTTGTTGAGTCGCTGAGGTACTCATGTTCTGGCAAACACTTTTCAAGAATTTTCACATTCTAACAAAATTCTTCCCATGTAAGGCTAACCATAGGATCATCAAATAGACAATTATAGTTAGATCAGAGGACAATCATATGTCTGTGTGAACTTTTAGGTAGGCCTGGAGCAGATGAGAAACAAAGGCTTAAGCCTAGTACACACGATCAAAAAATCATAAGAAAAATACCGCTGTCGAAGCAATCGTATGATAATCTAATCATTAATACACAGCTTTCCAAAGCAGATCACAACCGTTCATTTGAAATTATCCAAATGGACAAGCACAAAAAATTTTCTCGTACAATACCAGATTGTACGATTTTCGTTTAACCGCTTGCCGACCGCCGTACGCAGGTTTATATCGGCAGAATGGCACAGGCAGGCAAATGGGAGTATAGGTATAGGTTCCCGGGAACTCGATGTTCTCCGGCAGCCCGCAATTGCGGTGTGAGGAGGTAGAACAGGGAGATGTCTATGTAAACAAGGCCTTTCCCCGTTCTGCCTTGTGACCTGACTGAGATCTACTGCTCCCTGTCATCTGGAGCAATGATCGCTGTCATGTCAGTGGTAGCCCCTCCCCCCACAGTTAGAATCACTCCATAGAACACACTTAACCCCTCGATCGTCCCCTAGTGATTAACCCCTTCCCTGCCAGTGTCATTTACACAGTAATCAGTGCATTTTTATAGCACTGATCGCTGTATAAATGAAAATGGTCCCAAAATAGTGTCAAAAGTGTGCGATGTGTCCACCATAATGTTGCAGTCACAATAAAAATCGCCGCCATTACAACTAAAAAGAAAAATTAATAATGAAAATGCCATAAAACTATCCCCTATTTTGTAGACGCTATAACTTTTGTGCAAACCAATCAATATAGGCTTATTGCGATTCTTTTTTTTACCAGAAATATTTAGAAGAATACATATCGGCCTAAACTGAGGAATATTTTATATATTTTTGGGGGATATTTATTATAGCAAAAAGTAAAAAATATTGCTATTTTTTCAAAATTGTCGCTCTTTTTTGCTTATAGCGCAAAAAATAAAAAACGCAGAGGAGATCAAATACCACCAAAAGAAAGCTCTATTTGTGGGGAAAAAAGGATATCAATTTTGTTTGGGTACATCGTCGCACGACCGCGCAATTGTCAGCTAAAGCAACGCAGTGCCGTATCACAAAAAGTGCTCTGGTCAGGAAGGGGGTAAAATCTTCCGGGGCTGAAGTGGCTAATCAGCACATGCAATGCAGTCGCTCTAAATTTAAGGGGTAGATCTGAAATGAGGGGAAGCTCTGCTGATTTTATCATCCAATCATGTGCAAGCTAAAATGCTGTTTTTTGTTTTCGTTGCATGTCCCCCTCAGATCTACAGAGACTTTACTACCAAGTGCACTTGCAGTGCAAAGTGGATTTTCCTTTGGTAAATAACCCCCTTTGTGTGTATGAGGCTTTAGTGTCTACATGATAGGATGAAAGAGGGGCTATGCACAAAGGGGGTCACCAGTTGTCTGGGTGAAGTGTAGAGAATTAGGGGTCTTACCTGATTGGATGAGGATGTCTGGTTGGGGGGATCTTGGAAGTCATTACAGGATAGGAGAGAACCATCTTCAGTTGGACACTGGTGGGCTTTTGATGAGCTTTCCACCCAACCCATTTCGTTAACATGAAATTGTCTTCAAAAGAAAATGTATGCACTTGACACACCATAGCAGCTGATCCAGTGGCAGGTTGCAGGGGGGTCTTTAAAAGCTGTCAAGATGGTTGTGATAAAGTATATGAGGACCTGCCTAAGATCCCTCCTCTATGCGGTATAGTGTAAGAGGCATTGAGCTAATTATTATTATTATTATTATTATTATACAGGATTTATATAGCTCCAGCAGTTTGCACAGTGCTTTACAATATAAAAGGGAGACAATACAGTTACAACACAATAAAATACAAGAGAGTTAAGAAAGCCCTGCTCAGAAGAGCTTACAATCTAATAGGGTGGGGCAAGTGGTATAAAAGCTTGTAACTGTGGGGAATGAGCTGATGGAAGTGATAAAGGATTAACTGGAGGCATGATAGGCTTCCCTGAAGAGATGAGTTTTTTAGGAATGGCCTGAAAGCAGCCAGAATAGGAGATAGCCAGATAGATTGGGGTAGAGAGTTCCACAGGATGGGAGAGGCTCTGGAGAAGTCCTGGAGAGGAGCTTGGGAGGAGGAGACGAGGGAGCTTGAGAGTAGGAGGTCTTCAGAAAAGGACGGTTCGGGTGATATTTGGAGACAAGATTTGTGATGTAGCTCGGGGCAGAGTTGGTAATGGCTTTGTATGTTGTAGTTAGTATTTTTAGTTTAATTCGCTGGGCGAATGGGAGCCAATGTAGGGATTGGCGGATTGGGGTGGCAGACACTGAGCAGTTGGTAAGGTAGATGAGTCTGACAGCCATAGGCATGCATAGCCTGTTGCATTGGGGCGTGCACCCCAAAGCTCAAACACACATGCATATATATACACCCTTTGCAGCTATAACAGCTTCAACTCTTCTGGGAAGGCTGTCCACAAGGTTTAGGAGTGTGTCTATGGGAATGTTTTGTCATTCTTCCAGACACGTATCTGTGAGGTCAGGCACTGATATTGGATGAGAAGGCCTGGCTTGCAGTCTCCACTCTAACGTGAAGGCCAGTCAAGTTCCTCCCCCACAAACTTGCTCATCCATGTCTTTATGGACTTTGCTTTGTGCCATGATCCAAATCATTTTGTGGAGGGGGGATTATGGTGTGGGGTCAGGGGCTGACTGACCATTCAGGCACTCGGGCACTGCCCGAGGGCCCCATGCCACTAAGGGGCCCCATCAGGGTTGCCAGCCTCAATAGAACAAGGGACAGTATGTAAAAATCTGTGTGTTTTTAAAAATCCCAAGATTATAGCTGCCCCGCCTCTCCAGTACCTTTTCAGTGTGTGTATGTGTATTCTTTGTGTGTATATTGTGTGTCTGTGTGTGTATACTGTATGTGTGTGTGTGTGTACTGTGTGGCCCCATAATCTATTGCCTGGGGGCCCCAAAATCTCCTATTGCCCAGGGGCCCCATAATCTTCTCCTATTGCCCGGGGGCCCCATAATCTCCTATTGCCCGGGGGCCCCATAATCTTCTCCTATTGCCCGGGGGCCCCATAATCTCCTATTGCCCGGGGGCCCCATAATCTTCTCCTATTGCCCGGGGGCCCCATAATCTCCTATTGCCCGGGGGCCCCATAATCTTCTCCTATTGCCCGGGGGCCCCATAATCTCCTATTGCCCGGGGGCCCCATGAGTTGTCAGTCCTCCCCTGTGTGGGGTTGTTTTTCAGGGGTTGGGCTTGGCCCCTTAGTTCCAGTGAAGGGAGCTCTAAGGCATCAGCATACCAAGACATTTTGGACAATTTCATGTGATGTTACATATCACAGAGACCGGTATTGTGGAAATATTTAGAAGTTTATTGGCATTTCCATACATTAGAGGGTTCCACAATTATTGTTAAGTTATTGATTAGTAAATTAGCGCTGCACTTTTTTTTTGTGGTGTGGGAACACATAACAGTGCTTAGTGGCAAGCCTTTTACTGACACTTTTTTATTTTACCTCCAGTAGTTTATTGTAAATAGTAGTGTGGTGATTACCTATTATACTAAAGATCGGCATGTGGCATTAACGGTTTTCAGTTGTGTCCTACCAGCCCCCCCATGGACAATGTGCCTAGCTGCTGAGATCATCTCCCTATCCTTGCACTCAGTGCACTGATGGGCACTCATTGTAAACACTGATTAGCAGCACTAATGGGCACTGGTTGGCACTGATAGGTGACACTGATTGGCAGCACTCATGCCACTGATTGGCAGCACTGATGGCCACTGATAGGTGGTACTGGTTGGCAGCACCGATTGGCACTGATTGGCAGCACTGATGGGCACTGATAGGCACTGCTTGGTGGCACTGATTGGCACTAATTGGCAGCACTGATTGGCACTGATAGGCAGCACTGATGGGAGGCACTGATGGGCAGCACTGATGGACACTGATTGGCAGCACAGATGGGCACTGATTGGCAGCACAGATGGGCACTGATTGTCACTGATAGATGACACTGATAAGCAACACTGATTGGCAGAACCGACGGGCACTGATAGATGGCACTGATAGGCAACACTGATTGGCAGCACTGATAGGGGCACTCATTGGCACCGATAGACGGCACTGATTGGAAGCATTGATAGGCAGCACTGATTGGCACTGATAGGCAGCACTGATAGGTGGCATTGGTTGGCATTGATAGGTGGCACTGATTGGCAGCACAGATGGGCACTGATAAGCAGCACTGATGGGCGCTGATTGATGGCATTGCTTGGCACTGATAGGCAGCACTGATTGGCACTGATAGGCAACACTGATTGGCAGCGCTGATGGGCACTGATAGGCAGCTCTGATAGGCAGCGCTGATGGGCACTAATAGGTGGCACTGATTGGAAGCACTGATTGGCACTGATATGCAGCACTGATGGGCACTGATCTTGGAGAGGGGGAGTTGCACATTCAGCAGCAGTCAGCGAGGCATGTAAGAGCCGCTCAGGGCTTGAAACTGTAATGTAATGTCACTGCTTGCAGAGACAAGCTGTCAGAACTTGACGCTGGTGTCAGGGGTGGGCGGGACCAAACAGCTAGCCTATCAAACACAAGCTAACTGGGTAGGGGCTGGGCGGGTTGCTCTGTGTATGTGGCTCCGCCCCTTTCTTAAGCAGCCCAATCATTGGCTGGTGTTTGATAGCTGATAGAAAGGGTGTGGATCCACATACATGGAGCGGCACGCCCAGCCCCTATCCTGTTGGCTTGTGTTTGATAGGCTAGCGAGTTTTGACAGCTTGTCTCTCTCTGTAAGCAGTAACATTACATTACAGTTTCAAGCCCTGAGCAGCCCTTACATGCCTCGCTGACTGCTCAATGTGCAACTATCTCACAGGGAGCGCTCTATACAGTCTCTTTCAGCATTTTACAGCAGATCTCGGGACACACATTAGGGTGTGCCCAGGCGCACCCGCCACACCCCATGTGCAAGCCTATGCTGACAGCAGCATTCATGATAGACTGAAGAGGGGATATGGAGAAGTAATGGTGGGTGTCTAAGTTGAGTTGATGTAACTGTCCCCAAAGCAGTACAGGTATAGTACGGCTGTAGCCCCGAATCTGGAGCCCATAGTCCTGAATCTCTTGCCGCAGGGTCGCGGCTGCAGCGGGCAGGCTGCATTAGAGGTGGAGGAGAGAGACACAGCAGGCGGACGTGCAGAGATGACATCACCTCTCTCCGCCCACTCCAAGTCACCACTCTTCCGCCCTCACAGCCGGGTCACTTCAATGTGGGAGCGATGTGTGGCGGGGAGCAGAGAGTTGACATCTCTCACTGCCGCCACACATCAGAGCTCTTTCGCCCTCACAGCGCGGGCCTCTTCAATGTCGGAGGTGCGGCAGGGAGCAGAGAAATTACATCATCTCTCACTGCCCGCCCCGCATCTCTGCTCTCTTGAACTCACTAAATGGACCAGTGCTGCCAGCCTGCCATCAATGCAGCGACAATGCACATTTGGTGGCACTGGCTGGCATGGCAAGTGACAATCCACATCAGTTGGCAAGTGACAACCCACATCTAGTGGCAGCTGATGTGGCAAGTGACAATCTGCAAATGGTGGCAGGTGACATGGCAAGTGACAATCTGCAAATGGTGGCAGGTGATGTGACAATCTGCAAATGGTGGCAGGTGATGTGACAATCTGCAAATGGTGGCAGGTGATGTGACAATCTGCAAATGGTGGCAGGTGACGTGAAAATCTGCAAATGGTGGCAGGTGATGTGGCAAGTGACAATCCACATCTGGTGGCAAGTTAAAAAGCTGCATCTGGTGACGGTGGCAAGTGACATGCCACATCTGGTGGCAGGAGAAGTGGCAAGTAACACGCCCAGGGCTCCCACTAATTCTGCATTATGGTGAGTTGAACCACCTCATTATATATTAGAACGTAGCAATAGAAACAATGCGCTTTGATCACCCTGACACCATATCAACCATGATGCCATGATGATTGAAATGGCAACACCAGCCTTTGCCCGCAAAAAATTGCTTACCACTGGCGTACCACCCCCCCCCCACCCCCACCCCCCGGGCCTGCAAAAAGGTTGGTGACTGCTGCTATGGGCTCTAGCCCTAGATCTTTTGCAGACCTAACAACGCCCCTGCTGGGCACAATGTTTTTTTTCAGGGATGGGGGCATCCTGTGCCAGTTGCTGTTGTTACAAGGCTGACAGTAGTAGTGACAGCGATATCACTGCTAGCCGTAAGGGAGGGGGGCGCAGTTTGGCATCTTTGCACTGGGCACTGGATGACCTTGTCCCGGCACTGCATACTACCCCTACTACTATTAAATGATTAATAGTCATATTAATGACACACATTTTCAGTGAAGCTGGATTATCACTGAAGACTCTACTTTGCATAGGAGAGGAAAAAAAAATTAAATTTACAAATTGACAGCAAAAAGCAGATGGAAAATGAACTGGAGGAGATATATAATATATGCAGAACCTTCTTCAGCTGGGCAACCTAATAAAAATGTGTGAAGGTGGGGCATGGAACCATAAATTACCGGTACTCCTTTCTCTGCAACAATACGCTGCTTTTCATTCAGCTATGTGAAGTTTTGCACAAATGTTAGAGAAGTGTCACAGTGTGGTTACTGATGAGGAAGGAAAGACCACGCTGATAATAAAGGCTCATCTGCTGTGACTGCACTGTGGCTATGAGCCATCTGATATTAATAACAGGATATATCTTTATTCAGTTTGACATCAGGGCATTTATTTATTATTAATAATTAATTTATTTGTTAAAATATGCAATTTTGGTTAAAAACATTTACTAAAAGATGCAAAAGAAAAAAAAAAGATATATTTTCTGAAAGCAGAGGGGCCTGTTGATGGTAGTTGCAGGTTTTTATATATTTTTTTGTTTTAACCGCTTCAGCCCCTTAATAACCAGGCCATTTTTTGCGATACGGCACTGCGTCGCTTTAACTGACAATTGCGCCGTCGTGCGACGCTGTACCCAAACAAAATTGATGTCCCTTTTTTCCCACAAATAGAGCTTTCTTTTGGTGGTATTTGATCACCTCTGCGGTTTTTATGTTTTGCGCTATAAACAAAAAAGAGCGACAATTTTGAAAAAAAAACAATATTTTTTTACTTTTTGCTATAATAAATATCCCCGAAAAAAGTAAAAAAACTAATTTCTTCATCAGTTTAGGCCAATATGTATTCTGCTACATATTTTTGGTAAAAAAAAAAATCGCAATAAGCGTATATTGATTGGTATGCACAAAAGTTATCGCGTACAAAATAGGGAATAGATTTATGGCATTTTTGTTATACATTTTTTGAGACCAGTGACATTTATGCAGCGATTAGTGCTATAAAAATGCACTGATTACTGTATTAATTACACTGGCAGGGAAGGGGTTAACATTGGGGGCGATCAAGGGGTTAAGTGTGTTCTCTGCTAGGTGATTCTAACTGTGGGGGGAGGGGACTGACGGAGAGTACAGAGAGATTGCTGTTCCTGATCACAAGGAACAGACGATCACTCTGTACTTCCCTGTCAGAATGGGGATCTGTTTGATTTCAATAAAAGATCCCCATTCTGGCTCTCTGTGGAGCGATCAGGGGTAGCCGGCAGACATCGCAGCTGCCGACCACACGCATCAGCTCCCCCCCGCCGTGCAGTGCATGTGCGCGCTTCTCCTAATTGCGAGAACGAGCTGACCTGCTGCAGTATAATGGCGGCGGCTGGTCGGCAAGCGGCTACTCTATGACATTTGTGAAACTGCTTATCATTTTTAGTACAAAATGAATTTTAGTGCACACAAATACAATTTAATTGCCAGTTTTTGGACAAAAAAAAATGAGGCTATGTCAAGTAAATAGATACCAAGTCTTAGTCCGTAGGGTTCAGTATTGAGTTGGTCCACCCTTTGCAGCTATAACAGCTTCAACTCTTCTGGGAAGGCTGTCCACAAGGTTTAGGAGTGTGTTTATGGGAATGTTTGATCATTCTTCCAGAAGCCCATTTGTGAAGTCAGGCACTGATGTTGGGAGAGAAGGCCTGGCTCGCAGTCTCTGCTCTAATTCATCCCAAAGGTGTTCTACTGGGTTGAGGTGCATACCAGTCAAGTTCCTCCACCCCAAACTCACTCATCCATGTCTTTATGGACCTTACTTTGTGCATTGGTGCGCAGTCATGTTGGAACAGGAAGGGGCCATCCCCAAACTGTTCCCACAAAGTTGGGAGCATGAAATTGTCCAAAATGTCTTGGTATGCTGACGCCTTGAGAGTTCCCTTCATTGGAACTAAGGGGCCAAGCCCAACCCCTGAAAAACAACCCCACACCATAATCCCCCCTCCACCAAATATTTTGCACCATAGTGATTTACTATCTGCTGCTGGAGAAACTGAGCCCTTTAGGACCTGACCTTACAGCCATATAATTGTGGTATTGCAGCTACAAAGAGACCTTCACCTATTGCTTATGCCAAGAGGTACTTCTCAGGGGACATTGCACCATATCCTCGCCATTCTCCTAAAGTGCACTCTGGACTAGTTATAGTATTATTTTTCACATTGTAGTTAATGTTTATATGCACTGTTTTTAGCTGACTTTGCTGATTAGTTAATCTCAGTCCAGTAAAGTTTCCACTTATTGTCACCGTGCCACCTGTATAAGAAATGGAGGAAGTGGTTATGACCAGAACCAGAGAGCATTTACAGTAATAAAAACATTATCCCAAGGCCTAAACCTTCCCCACATCACTAAAACTGTGTCTTTGTTTTTCTCTGTGTCTAGATAAGAAGTTTGGAGAAACATTTGTCCCTCTTTCCAAAACTAAATAAAAAGTTTTACAGTATCTTGAGTTGCGGCTTAGACGTTGTAGACTCCAGAGCAGCCTTTCTCAACCTTTTCAACACAGAGGAACCCTTGAAATAGTTCTCCAGTCTCGGGGAACCCCTGCTAAAAATGTGAAATCTACAACTCATGATACATTAGTGTTATGGTCAGTGGGAAGAATGGTCCTTACACTTGTGGTCATTGGGAAGAATTACCTCCTTACAGATAGCTAAAAAGATGGGTTGGGCTTGGCCCCTTAGTTCAATGGTCAGACATTGATCGGACATTCCGACAACAAAATCCTAGGATTTTTTCCGACGGATGTTGGCTCAAACTTGTCTTGCATACACACGGTCACACAAAGTTGTCGGAAAATCCGATCGTTCTGAACGCGGTGACATAAAACACGTACGTCAGGACTATAAACGGGACAGTGGCCAATAGCTTTCATCTCTTTATTTATTCTGAGTAGGGATGAGCCGAACACCCCCCGGTTCGGTTCGCACCAGAACCCGCGAACGGACCGAAAGTTCGCACGAACGTTAGAACCCCATTGACGTCTATGGGACTCGAACGTTCGAAATCAAAAGTGCTCATTTTAAAGGCTAATTTGCATGGTATTGTCCTAAAAAGGGTTTGGGGACCCGGGTCCTACCCCAGGGGACATGTATCAATGCAAAAAAAACTTTTAAAAACGGCCGTTTTTTCGGGAGCAGTGATTTTAATGATGCTTAAAGTAAAAAAAAAAAAGTGAAATATTCCTTTAAATATCGTACCTGGGGGGTGTCTATAGTATGCCTGTAAAGTGACGCGTGTTTCCCATGTTTAGAACAGTCCCTGCACCAAATGTCATTTTTAAAGGAAAAAATCTCATTTAAAACTGCTTGCGGGTTTAATGTCATGTCGGGTCATGGCAATATGGATGAAAATCAGTGAGACAAACGGCATGGGTACCCCCCAGTCCATTACCAGTCCCTTTGGGTCTTGTATGGATATTAAGGGGAACCCCGCACCCAAATTAAAATAAGGAAAGGTGTGGGGCCACCAGGCCCTATATACTCTGAACAGCAGTATACAGGCGGTGCAAACAAGACAGGGACTGTAGGTTTGTTGTTAAGTAGAATCTGTTTGTAATTTTGAACATTTTTAACGTGTTTAGCTCCAGCCAAAAAATCTTTTCTAAGCTTTTTGGAAAACATAGGGAAGGGTTATCACCCCTGTGACATTTGTTTTGCTGTCTTTCCTCCTCTTCAGAAGATTTCACCTCACTTTTTTGTCCCAATGAAAAATGTTTTTTGAAAATTTGGGTTTTTTTGTGGAACAAGGATTGGAAAGCATCAGTGGAAAGGAGAACTTGTTTTCCCATATTAACTCTTACAGGAGAGAATTTCCCTTCCTAGGGGTAGATTTCATCTCACTTCCTGTTGTCTCCTTCCGTTTGCAAGTAGGAGTCGTTTGTAAGTTAGATGTTTGAAAGTAGGGTCCTGCCCTATATACTCAGCAGAAATTTGGGCCTTAGGTGTTGCTGTGGCCACAACACTGTAAGCCCTCACAGGGCCCTGCTGTGAAATATTAGATCAAGAATTGTAATTACATGCCCCTGTTGAACAGGAGCTGAAAAATTAGGCCTTAGGCACTGGTGCTGGTGCCACAACACTGCAACCCCTCACAGACACTCTAGTTGGAACGCAGGAACGAGCCCTGCTGCAAATTATTGCTTCAAAAATTGTAATTACACGCCCCTGTTAGACAGGGGCAGAAAAATTGGGCCTTAGGCACTGGTGCTGGTGCCACAACACTGCAACCCCTCACAGACACTCTAGTTGGAACGCAGGAACGAGCCCTGCTGCAAAGTATTGCATCAAAAATTGTAATTACACGCCCCTGTTAGACAGGGGCAGAAAAATTGGGCCTTAGGCACTGGTGCTGGTGCCACAACACTGCAACCCCTCACAGACACTCTAGTTGGAACGCAGGAACGAGCCCTGCTGCAAAGTATTGCATCAAAAATTGTAATTACACGCCCCTGTTAGACAGGGGCAGAAAAATTGGGCCCTAGGCACTGGTGCTGGTGCCACAACACTGCAACCCCTCACAGACACTCTAGTTGGAATGCAGGAACGAGCCCTGCTGCAAAGTATTACATCAAAAATTGTAATTACACGCCCCTGTTAAACAGGGGCTGAAAAATTGTGCCTTAGGCACTGGTGGTGGCGCCCAGAACCAAAAATGTTCTTACAAGCTATCAGCGTGATGATTGAGGAGGAAGAGGATAATTACTCAGGGATAGTCACTCAGCATCAGCATAGGCAGTCTTTGAAGGGATCTGAGATTTCAAAAAAAATTATTCGGTTACATCAGCATCAGGTGCTTGGTAGCTGGTGGTGATCCAAGACTCATTCATTTTTATGAAGGTCAGCCGATCGACCGAGTCGGTGGACAGACGCACCCTGTGATCGGTTACCACGCCTCCAGCAGCACTGAATGTGCGTTCCGAAAGAACGCTGGATGCAGGACAGGCCAGTAGCTCAATTGCATACTGTGCAAGCTCTGGCCAGTGATCCATCCTCAAGACCCAGTAACCCAGAGGATTTTCGGTGGGAAAGGTGTCCAAGTCTGATCTTGCCCCTAGGTATTCCTGCACCATGTAAAACAGACGCTGGCGATGGTTGCTGGAACCGATCATACCTTGGGGCTGCGGACCAAAAAATTGTCTGAACGCATCGGTCAGACGGCCACCTTCTCCACCGCTCCTTCTTTGACTGACCGAAGCCTCAGCAACACGTTGTCCAGAAACAGGAGTTTGTAACCTCCCAGTCTCTGGGAACGCGTTGCACAGACCTTTCTGCAAGGCCTCCCGAAGATGTTTCATCCTCTGCTCCCTCTGCGATGGCAAGATAAGGTCCGCAACCTTACCCTTGTAACGTGGATCAAGGAGGGTTGCCAGCCAGTATTGGTCCTTCTCCTTGATACCACGAATACGAGGATCCTTACGCAGGCTTTGCAGGATCAGGGAGGCCATGCAGCGTAGGTTTGCTGAGGCATTCGGTCCGGAGTCCTCTGGGTCACTAAGAACGACATGGTCCGCAGCCACCTCCTCCCAGCCACGTACAAGTCCATGTGTTTCTTGGGACTGATCCCTTAAAGACTGCTGCTGATGCTGAGTGCCAGGCTCCACCTCCATACTGACACAATCTTCCTCCTCCTCCTCTTCCTCCTCGTCCTCTTCCTGTGTGATCGGCGGGCACGCAGGAACACTGTCTGGATAAAGGGGGCCTTGAGAGCTAAGGAAGTCCTCCTCTTCCTGCCTCTGTTCTGCCTCAAGTGCCCTGTCCATTATTCCACGCAGCGTGTGCTCCAACAGGTGGACAAGGGGGACAGTGTCACTGATGCATGCACTGTCACTGCTCACCATCCTCGTGGCCTCCTCGAATGGTGACAGGACAGTGCATGCATCCCTGATCATGGCCCACTGGCGTGGGGAAAAAAAACCAAGCTCCCCTGACCCTGTCCTGGTGCCATAGTCGCACAGGTACTCATTGATGGCCCTCTGCTGCGTGTGCAGCCGCTGCAGCATGGCCAACGTTGAGTTCCACCTGGTGGGCATGTCACAGATTAGGCGGTTCTTGGGCAGGTTAAACTCCTTTTGGAGGTCCGTCAGCCGAGCACTGGCATTATATGACCGGCGGAAATGCACACAGACTTTCCTGGCCTGCCTCAGGACATCCTGTAAGCCCGGGTACCTGCCCAAGAACCGCTGCACCACCAAGTTAAGGACGTGAGCCAAACAGGGCACATGGGTCATTTGTCCCTGTCGGAGGGCAGAGAGGAGGTTGGTGCCATTGTCGCAAACCACCATTCCTGCCTTAAGTTGGCGTGGCGTCAACCACCTCTGAACCTGCCCCTGCAGAGCTGACAGAACCTCTGCCCCAGTGTGGCTCCTGTCCCCCAAGCACACCAGCTCAAGCACCGCATGGCATCTTTTGGCCTGCGTACTTGCGTAGCCCCTTGAACGCCTACGGAGCACCGCTGGTTCCGAGGAAGAGGCCATGGAGGAAGAAGAAGAGGAGGGGGTGGAGGAGAGAGGTGTGTCACAATCAGCATTTTGGAGGCGTGGTGGCAGAACAACCTCCAACACTACTGCACCTTGTCCTGCATCCTTCCCAGCTGCCAGCAGAGTCACCCAATGCGCCGTGAAACTTAGGTAACGTCCCTGTCCATGCCTGCTGGACCATGAGTCAGCGGTAATATGCACCTTACCGCTGACCGCCCTGTCCAGCGAGGCATGGACATTGCCTTCCACATGCCGGTAGAGAGCCGGAATCGCCTTCCGTGAGAAAAAGTGGCGTTTGGGTACCTGCCACTGAGGAACCGCACATTCCACAAACTCACGGAAGGGGGCAGAGTCTACCAACTGAAAAGGCAGCAGTTGAAGTGCTAGCAATTTTGCCAAGCTAGCATTCAACCGCTGGGCATGTGGATGGCTGGGAGCAAACTTCTTTCGGCGGTGCAGCAGCTGGGGCAGGGAAATTTGCCTGGTACAATCTGACGTCGGTGTACCAAAAGCAGATTGCCCACAAGTACTTGGCTGTGACACACCTAATTCTACACCTTCATTCCTCTCACTGCAGGTCTCAGAGAGGACTGAAGGTCTAGTGGGGTTGGAAATCTCAGCTGATGAGGAGCAAGGAGAGATCCTCTTTGTTCTTTGGTGTGGGTCTTTTAGATACGCTTGCCAACGAACTGCATGGCAGGTCAACATATGTCTGGTCAAGCATGTGGTACCCAAGCGGGAGATATTTTGGCCACGCGAGATACGCTTGAGACATATGTTGCAAATAGCAGCGGTGCGATCTGATGCACTCGTCTCAAAAAAGGCCCACACCAAAGAACTTTTTGAATAACGCGCAGAGACTGCAGCGCCCTGCACATGTGGAGCTTTGGGGTGTGATGCAGTCAATGTGCTGCCCTTAGGCTGGCCCCTGGAGGGCATCCTGCCTCGTTGGTGATGTGCTGCCGCCTCCTCCTCCTCCTCCTCCTCCTCCTCCTCCTCCTCCTCTCTCCTATCAGGCACCCACGTTGAGTCAGTGACCTCATCATCCCCTCCCTCCTCATCACTGGAGCAAACCTGGCAGTATGCTGCAGCAGGGGGAGCATGACTGCCAGATTGCTGTCCTTCTTGGGCACCCCCTCTGTCCGCGCTCATGTTACTGCCTTCATCGAGCTCAGTATCGTCATCAGAGCCTTCCAAACGCTGGGCATCCTCCTGGAGCATGTACCCAACACTGTGGTCAAACAGTTCGAGGGAATCCTCATGAGGACATGGTGGAGCTAGGGAAGGAGTCACTGATGACATTGAGCTGAGGGAAGAGGCCGCTGCTTTGCCAGACAAAGCACCCTGGGCATGGGTGAGAGAGGATGAGGAGGATGAGGACGGCTTGGTCATCCACTCGACCAAGTCTTCCGCATGTTGCGGCTCAACATGGCCAGCTGCCGAAAAAAAGGCCAAGCGTGTCCCATGGCCACGTGCTGATGAGGATGCACCGTCTCCAGGACCAGCACTAGACACAGAGCCTGCTTGCCCTCTCTTATTGGCTTGTGACTGTCTGCCTCTCCTTCTTGGCCTTCCAGACATACTAATGGCCTGTAGCTGCACTAAGCTGGGATAGAACACCTGTAATTTTCTTCAAGTAGCTTTATATACTGTAACCAGACAAGCCTGCCTGTCAGTAGGAAGATAACAGGAACGGATCTAGCTGAACACTGTGAGCAGGACGCACTGTACTAAATGTAAATAGTCTAGCTGCCTGACCGTGGTACTAATAGGATCAAATAGAACACCTGTAATTTTCTTCAGGTAGCTTTATATACTGTAACCAGACAAGCCTGCCTGTCAGTAGGAAGATAACAGGAACGGATCTAGCTGTACACTGTGAGCAGGACGCACTGTACTAAATGTAAATAGTCTAGCTGCCTGACCGTGGTACTAATAGGATCAAATAGAACACCTGTAATTTTCTTCAGGTAGCTTTATATACTGTAACCAGACAAGCCTGCCTGTCAGTAGGAAGATAACAGGAACGGATCTAGCTGAACACTGTGAGCAGGACGCACTGTACTAAATGTAAATAGTCTAGCTGCCTGACCGTGGTACTAATAGGATCAAATAGAACACCTGTAATTTTCTTCAGGTAGCTTTATATACTGTAACCAGACAAGCCTGCCGGTCAGTAGGAATTTAACAGGAACGGATCTAGCTGAACACTGTGAGCAGGACGCACTGCACTAAATGTAAATAGCAGGAACGGATCTAGCTGAACACTGTGAGCAGGACGCACTGCACTAAATGTAAATAGTCTAGAAGATAACAGGAACGGATCTAGCTGAACACTGTGAGCAGGACGCACTGCATTAAATGTAAATAGTCTAGATAGAAGATAACAGGAACGGATCTAGCTAAACTGAATACAGTGTATATATATATATGCAACACCTGGGATGCATATATATACACAATACACTGTAAGTGCAGCTAACTGACTGACTGTTCTGCCTAATCTATCTAACTCAAATCAAATGACACTGTCTCTCTCTCTCTCTATCTCTCAGCACACCGGAACACACACTACACAGGGCCGCCGTGCAGGCGGCCTTATATAGTGTGGGGTGTGTACTAAATGCCCTGAGCCGTAATTGGCCAAAGCCACCCTGGCTTTGGCCAATTACAGCTCTCTCTACTGACAGCGCTGTGATTGGCCAAGCATGCGGGTCATAGTGCATGCTTGGCCAATCATCAGCCAGCAATGCACTGCGATGCCGCAGTGAATTATGGGCCGTGACGCGCCACACGAATTTAGCGCGAACGGCCCATAACGTTCGCAATTCGGCGAACGATCGAACAGCCGATGTTCGAGTCGAACATGGGTTCGACTCGAACACGAAGCTCATCCCTAATTCTGAGCATGCGTGACACTTTGTGCGTCGGATTTGTGTACAACGGATTTTGTTGTTGGAAAATTTTATAGCCTGCTCTCAAACTTTGTGTGTCGGAAAATCCGATGGAAAATGTGTGATGGAGCCTACACACGATCGGAATTTCCGACAACAAGGTCCTATCACACATTTTCCATCGGAAAATCCGACCGTGTGTACGGGGCATAACGCTGTGCTGTGATGATGTGACTCCCGTGCTCGTGGTAGGAGGGGCTGGCAGGGTGCTGTTGCACCCAGGCCTGGGACATGGGGTGGGCAGGAGGGACAGCTGCCCTGGGCACTGTGGTATCTTGTCAGGTGGGGGGGTGCCACGAGGAGATTGAGGGGGAGGCGATTTGTGTTGAGAGGGGGAATTGGGGGGGGGCAGCAGGGTGTAAGTTGTTCTAGGAGGGGGAATTTGGAGGGTGCGCTAGGAGTGGTGTTTTAGGGGGATTTGTGTTGGGAGGAGGGATGGGGAAGAGGATTTGTGTTAGGAGGGGGGGTTTGTGCTAGAAGAGGTGATGGTAGAGGATAAAGGAGAATCGTTCTAGGAGGGGACATTATTTGGGGGGGATTTGTGATAATAGGGATGCATGGGGGGGCTATTTATGCTAGGGGAAATTGGGGGGGGGGGACTGTACTAGGAGGAGGATGGGGGGAAGGGGGGGTTGTGCTGGAAGTTGGGGAGAAAGGATGTGTACTAGGAGAGGAAATTTGAGGGATTTAAAGAGCAGAGGGTGTATGCTAGGAGGGGGGATTTATTTAGGGGGACATTTGTGCTGGGGGGAATTTAACAGGGGAAGTGGATGTGTACTGAGAGGAGGGGGAATTTATGCTTAGAGGGTAAGCATGCTGACACATTATGCTCATACATCTTGGGGGGCACAATTGGGGGGCACAATTGGTCCCAGCACTGGTGGCAACACCCTCATGTGTAACGTTTCCCTTGGACTCACCCTGTCATGAGGATACTAGAGTTGTTACTCCCTACACTGTGTGCATCAATAGAAACACATAGGCCCAAAGCCTAGGACTTCCCTGCTCCTCCCTCTTCCTCCCCCCCCCCCCCTTCACCAAGCTAACAGGCTGGCTTCAGACTGCATTTTAATTTTGTTTTTAAAGGGACAGTGTAAAAATGTTAAAAAATGTAATAAAATCAATAAATAAGAACGAAAGCACCCCTGTCCCCGAGTTTGCAACACGCATGTGAGGTACCTTCTCTGTAACTCTAATCTGGTAAGCTGTAGAAATTTTTAAAGTGTCACAGAGATTTTTTAAGTACCGTACTTTGGCGCCATTCCACAGGCGCGCGCAATTGAATGTTAGGTATGTATTTACTTGATGTAACACCATCTCTTATATTATACAAAAAAAATTGTTGTATAAATTAGGTTTTATTTTTTAAATCATTAACCGCTTACCGACCTGTATACTGTGTGTGTGTATATATATATATATATATATATATATATATATATATATATATATGTATATATATGTATATGTAATATGTGTGTATATATATATATATATATATGTGTGTGTGTGTGTGTATGTATGTATGTGTGTATATATATATATATATATATATATATATATATATATATATACCGGCAATGCGTCTCCTCGCGTGCAAGATCATGTACCTGCAAGTAAGTGATCCTGCACTTTTTGGGTCTGCACCCAATCAGCAGGTCCGGCGGACATGATACCAGCCGGGACCCGCTGATCATTTCCGAGAGAGCCTATGTAAACAAGGCAGATCGCCATTCTGTGAGAAGGGGAGGTAGTGATCCTGTGTTTCTGCTAAGCAGGAACACAGATCTCTGTCTTCCCACAGTAAATGCACCCCCCCCCACACACAGCAAGCACACATTTAACCCTTTGATCACCCCTGATGTTAACCCCTTCCCTGCCAGTGCTACTACCTGTAGTACAGTGATAGTGCATATTTTAAGCACTGATCACTGTATTAGTGTCACTGGTCCCCAAAAAATGTCACTTAGTGTCCGATTTGTCCCGCCGCAATGTCACAGTCCCGCTATAAGTTGCTGATGGTCACCATTACTAGTAAAACAAATTAAAAAAAAAATAATAATATCCCATAGTTTGTAGACGATATCATTTTTCTGCAAACCAATTTATATACGCTTATTGTTTTTTTTTTTTTTTTTTTTATCAAAAATATGTAGCTGAATACATATTGGCCTAAATTTATGAAGAATTTTTAAAATTTTTTTATTGGATATGTTTTATAGAAGAAAGTAAAAAATGTTTTTTTTTTTTTTTAATTGTTCTTTTTTGTTTATAACGTAAAAAATAACCGCAGAGGTGATCAATTACCACCAAAAGAAATCTCTAATTGTGGGAAAAAAAGGAACATCAATTTTATTTGGGTACAGCGTTGCACGACCACGCAATTGTCAGTGCTGTATCGCAAAAAAAAGCCTGGTCATGAAGGGTGGTAAACAAGTGGTTAAAGTTCCAAAATGATTACGTTTGAAAAACCGTTGCGCATAGGTTGTGTGACCTATAAAATTTTAACGACCGCCATTTTATTCTCCAGGGTCTCTGCTAAAAAATAGATCTATATAATGTTTGGGGGTTCTCTCGCAATACATGCCATTTTCATCTGGTAAATATATAATATTTGGGGAATAATTTTCTAGCAAAAAAAAAAAAGAAAAAATACAGATTTCTTACTTGTAAATAGTAAATGTCAGAAAAAGGCTGTGGATGAAATGACATTAGCCAAGGAAAGTCTGACATTACCCATAGACAATACAATCCTTCTATTAAATCAACATCATTGTTTAAGGATTATCTAGTGTCTGTACCACTTTGAAGTCTAGAGGACTCCTAATCTTGAAATGTGATCATGGATGCAAACCAGTGTCAGTGTGAACTGCTCTTCTATACAAAACGTAAATTGCTATATAAAAGCAAGGGTGACTATTGGCTAACAATAGTATAGATAACCTACAATGCAATCACAGAGCTGATAAAGTATTTGCCTATCACTTTCTTCTATCAGCTATTGAAGGTCTGTCTACAGCTCATATCAAAGTGCAATATACTCTATAATAATCAGGCTTTATATGATTTGGCCATGCGGAACTTGGACATAAAATAATAAAATAAAAATATGGCTTGCATTAGACTAATAATTATAAATACTTTATTTGCCAAATTAGATAAAAAAAAACCTATTTAGCTATGGTTTCCCACACATTGCTTACCATCCTCTTGTATAAAAAAAAAAAGATTGGTTAAACCCACAATTGCTTTTTTTTTTTACCACTACTATTCCTTTATATTGGCTTTTGGAATTTACAAATGCGGCAATTTAGAAATCAGATGAAAGGTTTTAGCACTGGGAAACACTTTTTGATAGATAAAAAGTGCATTTTATATACATCTACATAGATCAGATCAGGGACAATCCCTCGAAATCAGAGACAGCTGTGGACATGCATAGCTCCCAACTGTCCCTGATTTGTGTCCCTCTGTCCCTCTTTCCCCCTCATTTGTACCTCATTTTGGTCTGATCTATATATATATATATATATATATAAAATGCACTTTTTATCTTTCAAAAAGTGTTTCCCAGTGCTAAACCATTCATGCCATTTCTAAATTGCTGCATTTGTAAATTTTAAAAGCTAATATAAAGGAATAGAAGTGGTAAAAAAAAAAACCCTGTGGATTTAATGAACTTTTTTTGGTTAATTCTCCTTTAAGGGGGTGTGGCAGGGGGCGTGTCCTATGCCTACATACATTTGCTAATAGGTGTCCCTCATTCCCATCTCAAAATCTTGGGAGGTATACATGTCATATTCATCTACCATTTTCTTCCTGAATGTAGAGCTGGCCCATAGATGACACAAGCTAGTGTATATTATTTAGATAATTTACAATCATTACTTAGTTGTGCTATACTAGCCATGCCATCATCATCAACAGCTTTTCATTACATCCTATACCTACTTCAGCTGGCTTCCTCTTCTAATTCTGGCAATACAAATAATGGTAAATGAACAATTAGCGCTTGCTTACACCTGCATTAGCCCTCCGAAGAGTGATCCATGGTGGATCCCTTTTCAGAAGGCATTTGACAGGCATTGAGGAGTTGTTTTAACTGCCTGTTTTAACAACTAAAAGCTCCGTGCACCATGCCCCAGCCATTGCAAGGTACAAAATGTCCATGCTACCTGGCTGCAGTGCTTTTCTAAAAATGGCGCATGCACAACTTTGGTGTGATACGGTGCGATTTGAGCACATTCACAATGAATGGCATAGCTCCCAACTGTCCACGATTTTGAGGGACTGTCCCTGATTTGGAGCAATGTCCCTCTGTCCCTCTCAGTTGTCCCTCATTTTGGTGTGATCCATATAGATGTATATAAAATGCACTTTTTATCTATTAAAAAGTGTTTTCCAGCGCTAAACCTTTCATCTGATGTCTAAATTGCTAATATAAAGAAATAGTAGTGGTAAAAAAAGGACTTACCCAATCTTGTTTTTTGTACAATTCTTCTTTAAGGGGGCGTGGCAAGGGGTGTGTCCTATGCCTGCATACTTTTGCTGATAGGTGTCCCTCATTCCCATCTCAAAAAGTTGGAAGGTATGTGAATGGGCTCAAATCACACTGCACTGAATGGCATTTGAATTGCACAGGAATATGGTTAGGGTTGCCACCTGTCCGGGATTCACCCGGACAGTCCGGGTTTTGAATCATGTGTCCGGATTTCAGACCACCTGGAACCCAGACACATTATTCAGACAATAATGTGTCTAGGGACAGGGCTTGACAGGAGGGTGAGGGGGCACTATGTGCACCACATTACTATTCTGTTAGGAGTGCCGAAAGGTGTTTTAGGTCTGTTGTAATCCTACAGTGTATACTAAAACAAACAAAATGTACTGTGCGCCGCTAAAGTGTTTGGGTTTGGCTTGAAGAAAAAGTGGCAGCCCTAAATATGGTGTGCATTTCTTTGCTATTCATAGGGATTGATTTACTAAAGGCAAATAGACGGTGCACTCTGCAAGGGAATTTGCACCAGAGCTTAGTAAATGAGATGAAGATTCACTTTGCAAAGACTACCCAATCACATGCAAGGGAAAAAAAAACAAAACAGCATTTTTGCTTGCACATGATTGGATGATGGAGGTCACCAGAGCTTCCCCTCATTTACTAAGCTCTGGAGGAAATGCCCTTGTAGAGTGCGGCTGCACTTCAAAAGAGTATAGTCTATTTGCCTTACGTTTATCAACCCCATAGTGTGAGCCAGGGCTAAATGTTCCTAACTGCACTGTGCGTAGTGACCTGCGTTTTTTCTGCACTTCACTTCTGTGCCTCAACCACATCACAACGCCCCGATGGGTTTTACTTTCTCTTTTCCTCCCCGCAAGGCCTGCAAATGAAAAGCATAATGGGCTAGCATGCATCGCATACTAGCCCATTATATGACACTTACTTGCAAACGAAGCCCGCGCTGTCCCCTGAGCAGGCCGCGTCCATCTTCGCCCCTCCTCCTTCCGGGGCCGCGGACTCCGGCTCTGTGACTGGCCGGAGTCGCGTGACATCACTCCCGCGCGTGCGCGTGGGAGCTGTCAGTCACGGCACACGCAAGGGGAAGAAACGGCACGGTGGTCCTTTTCTTCACAGCGCATGCACCGATGACGACATTGGCGCACTACAAGTAAAATATCTCCTAAACGGCACACATTTAGGAGATATTTACACTACCTATAGGTAAGCCTTATTCTAGGCTTACCTATAGATAAAAGTCAACAAAAAGGGTTTACAACCACATTAATGGCATCCCAGTCTTAGTCTGTAGGGTTCAATATTGAGTTGTCCCACCCTTTGCAGCTATAACAGCTTCAACTCTTCTGGGAAGACTGTCCACAAGGTTTAGGAGTGTGTCTATGGGAATGTTTGACCATTCTTCCAGAAGAGCATTTGTGAGGTCAGGCACTGATGTGGATGAGAAGGCCTGGCTTGCAGTCTCTGCTCTAATTCATCCCAAAGGTGTTTAATCGGGTTGAGGTCAGGACTCTGTGCAGGCCAGTCAAGTTCCTCCACCCCAAACTCGCTCATCCATGTCTTTATGGACCTTGTTTTGTGCACTGGTCCAAATCATTTGGTGGAGGGGGATTATGGTGTGGGGTTGTTTTTCAGGGGTTGGGCTTGGCTCCTTAATTCCACTGAAGGGAACTCTTTGCTCCCAACTTTGTGGGAACAGTTTGGGGATGGCTCCTTCCAGTTCCAACATGACTGCCCACCAGTGCACAAAGCAAGGTCCATAAAGACATGGATGAGTGAGTTTGGGGTGGAGGAACTTGACTGGCCTGCACAGAGTCCTGACTTCAACATGATAGAACACCTTTGGGATAAATTAGAGACTGCAAGCCAGGCCTTCTCGTCCACATGTGCTTCTGGAAGAATGGTCAAACATTCCCATAAACACACTCCTAAACCTTGTGGACAGCCTTCCAAGAAGAGTTAAAGCTGGTATAGCTGTAAAGGGCGGGCCAACTCAATATTGAACCCTACGGACTAAGACGCCATTAAAAGTTCATGTGCGTGTAAAGGCAGGCGTCCCAATACTTTTGGTTATATAGTGTATGTGTGCTTATGCTGCAATCGCTCTGAAAATCGTTTGACAGATAGTGAGGAGCCTATGTGAACCAAGCTTGGTTTTACGTTTTATTTATAACTGGTAAATGTATAATTGTCATATTCCTCCTACCCCCCCACAATTGTTATTTGCTCAGTTTTGAAAATCTGATCCATTATAGCTGGATTATCACATGCAGCCACCTCGCTTTTTTTTTATTTTATACGCCAGCAAATTAGTACAGAAAGTTTGTTGCCCGGTTGGGTCCCTGACTTTTATCTGGGGTCGTGTTCATAAAATAGAATTTTCTATGCAAGACCAGCTTTAGTTACTGTAAAAGGATTCTTTATTTGTCACATTTCCAAATGTACTTTAAAAAAAAAAAAGTTTTATAAAGTTCTTTTCTTCTCCAACACGCCTAATTAAATTACATTTATCTTCATCTTCTGAATAGACTTTGGATAATCCCTAGACAAGAGGGTTGACAAGAGGGTTAACTGCAAACAGAGCGACTTATCTTAACATAACATAATCAGGGGAAGTTTCTTGTATAGTTCAGCGGTTTCCCCCCTCCCTCTCCACCTGAGATTCAATCGACTCTTTTGTCTAAACTTTAGGAGGAAAAGAAAATGCAGTGTTTGTTTAGTGTAAAAAGTAATTTCGAGGGCAGCTAAAAGAAAGAGGGGGGATCTTTCCAGCAGACCAATGAGAAATGTCTCTTGTTGCTTGGCATGAGTAGAAGAAGCCGGTGAAATTCCATCAGGCTTTCTGGCACCACCCAGTTAGTGAAGAATAAAAGGAGGCTGGAAGAGAGAGAACAGTTACACTCCTGTGATCTGCATCTCTAAACCTACTCCAGCCAGCTATTGCTACCATGTCCCAGAGCATTCGTCAGACCACCTACAGCAGCTCCTACCGGGGCGTGGGTAGTGGCCTCGGTGGTGGGAGGGTGTCCTTCAAATCCCCAAGTGTCCACGGTGGCTATGGGGGGCAAGGTGTTTCCGTGTCTTCTGCCCGCTTGGTCTCCTCTGGATACGGTGGTGGTCTAGGCAGTGGTTTTGGTGGCGGCTATAGCTCTGGTGGTGGCTTTAGCTCTGGTGGCGGGTATGGAGGCAGCTACAGTGTCAGCGTGTCAGGGGATGGCTTGCTGTCTGGCAGTGAGAAGGAGACCATGCAGAACCTCAACGACCGCCTGGCCTCCTACCTGGACAAGGTGCGTTCTTTGGAAACGGCCAACTCAGACCTAGAGGTGAAGATCCGGGAGTGGTACGAGAAGCAAGGACCCAGCCCAACCAGAGACTACAGCCACTACTTCAAGGTCATCGAGGACCTCAGAGATAAGGTGAGACGATGCTTGTCTTTTCCTTTTTATCATGACATATGGGGGTTGATTTGCTAAAATTGGAGAGTGCAAAATCTGGCGCAGCTCGGCATAGAAACCAATCAGCTTTTAGTTTTCTTTGTCAAAGTTTAATGGAACAAACTGAAGGTAGTAGCACCAGATTTTGCACTCTCCAGTTTAAGTGAATCAACTTACATTGTATACATTATGCATAAAAATGATCTAATTTTTACGTGAGAGGTTAAACACTCTCCTAGTGACAAAAGTAATTTTGCAACAGCCTTGTCTACATATGTGATGGTTTTTAGTTATACTAAAGAACAGCTAACATACTAATGGTTGTTAATTCACCTAATCTGAACTTTCTACATCTCTGCTGGGACTTCTGTTCTTGCATCTACTACTCTCCCACATTCACTATGTTCTATCTATTGTATAATTCCTCTTGTATCTAACATATTTCATAAAGTTAATTATTACCATGAACGGATGTGGCTAGGAGCTTAATATGTAACAGGATGTAATATGCTGAATTATACATTATTAAACATATGATAACAGTCCAATACAAAATAGATAAGTTAGGTGAGTAACAGTAGGCGTTGGAGAACTACGTGTGCTAGAATTCACTACCAGTTGCAGGTTGTTAGTGCATACTGGCACTTAACTGTTTTCAGAACTGGTGGCACGGTTCTAAATATCTGTAGGGATGCTTAATTGGGTTGACTAAGGCTGGCCATACATTATACAATCTTCATATTCAATTTCCTTCAACTATGTAGAGCAAAGGGACTGCCTGTATACATACAAATTAAACGTGTTTAGGTTTTGTTTTGTTAAATCTAATGTAAATTGTACAAGAAATGTATATAACGAATAGCCAGCCTAAGGACTACGCAGTCTTTATTAAATTATAAACAGATACAGTAAAAAAAAAAAAAGGCTTAAGAATAGAACAAATGCTTCTTTCCATAGTAGAGTCTTGTATGCAGCTTATAACTGCTCAGTACCAGAAAGGTTAAGGAAGGGACAAGAAAACTAGAAGAACAGGTTTATAAGCCTACAAAGAAGCAGCAGGTTATACTCTTCTACAATGATCTTCCTGAACCGTATAGAACCATCAGGGATAGCTCCCAACTTTCTCCTTATGGGAAAGAGGGATACTTTTTTTATACAAAAGCTTACAGACAAAAGGGCACATCCCCACCACCACGCCTTTAGTTCCACGGACCAGGAAGACTTCACACACAAGGATGATTGTTTAAAACCAGAGATGTTTTTTTAACCACTTCTTTTCATTTACACTAGTGGTTAAAAACAAGCAATCTAATAATTTTGAGGTTAAATGAAAATGTTTAGTGCAATATAAGATAACAAAAGAAGGACAGAAGAAGAGCAAAGAGGGGTGGGGTTTCAAAAGAGGGCCATTTGGGAGCTATGCCAAATACAGTATTGCCTTGTTATATTAGGTTGAGGTTGTATTACCTTTGCTGGGAGTCTTTCCAATGTACTAATATTTATCCAAAATTTTTTAAATTAGACTCTCTTGGGGATTATGCATTGCAAAAAGATGACTCTTGATGGGTTTTAAAAGTGCCTCCCGGAATTGAAATCTTTGAAAGTGGTAAACAGGGGCTTTATTGCCCAAACTGTTGGGTGTTGTGGTTTTTAGACTGTTTAAGCCAGAATTTTAAGCCTCATTGAGTGCCTGTCTACATTTGCCCATATTTGTACACACTGAAACCTATTTGTCTAGAATTGTATATGGGTTTCCAATGACTTTCACAGCCAGTTTAAATATTGAACAACACCTATTAATGTATATGGTGCATTTATCGTGTTTTTACTTCTACTGTTGTTTTCGTGCGCTCTCTTTTTTGTTTAGCTTGCATGCTAATTGTGCTCATCCAACCATTATGTGCCCTAGCCAAGCTTCTGCACTATACAGTAAAATATATCTAGATATATCTACTGTATGCTTGAAATCACCATAATTTCTTATAGTACATAGACCAGAACAAGTAGGCTAATAAGCCTAATGACTTAGTATGGTCACCCTCAGAGCTTTTTTTTCTCAAAGATTAGGTGCAGGTACTCTTTTCACCCTGACATACCTCTGAGCACCGTCCCTTGTTTTCACCCCCCCCCCCCCCCATCCACCTCCTAGTACCGCTCCTTTCAATTTGTGGAGTTGTTTTTTGTATGGAATTGGTTAATGAAAATAAACACCCCCCTCCAGCAACAATAGACCCTACCCCAGGAACAAAATACACCCCCAGCAACAATAGATCTGCCCCAGCAACAAAAGATCCCTGGTGGCAACAATAGAACCCCCAGCAGGCAGCATCAATAGAACCCCCCACAACAGTGGACCCCCCGAAGCAAAAGATCCCCCGGCAGCAAAAATAGATCCCTCTGAAATGGTAGATCCCTCTAGCAACACTACAACCCCCAGCTACAATAGATCTCCAGCAGTCTGCATCAATAGACCCTCCAACATGCCCCACCCCCCTTTGCCAATATATACATTTTTTGCTGGAGGTGCTGCAACTGCTTTCCCCCACCTTCCCGCTGAAAAAACACCCTGGTCATGAACAGAATTCATCGTTATCAACTGTTGGACCTATTAAAAACAAAGTACCTGCTTATGTAGTTGAAAAGGGGATGGGGGCGATAACAAATGAAAGGATTATTTCACCTAATATTTCAGATACATATGGAGTCTGGAGGCCTGAGTTCTCTTTGACCTCTTTTAAGACAATGAGACTCCATCATTGAAATAATTCCATACTTAGTTTCGTCCTACCATGCAATCCCACACCTGGTAGAGGAAGACCGTTCACCTCTCCTCCTACCTCTCCCATTCTCCATAACTTAAATTAAACAGTCCTAAAGGTGAAATTGGATCCTATTCATAGCTGACACGGCAGGTGACCAGAGCTAGGCACTGAAGCGCAACGATCTTGCCAGTAAAGTCACTGAGACCTGGCGGACTAATTCCTATAATTCGTAATTAGGAAACCTAGTATCGTAGAGGTCTCTAACAATCTTTACTGACAACCACTTACTTCTTATATAAACAGAGTTCATTTTTTCTTGTTGCTATGCTCCTTGACTGTTGGGTGTGTCATAGCCTGAAACAACCACAATTTGTTACTGCGTCATTTATTATGTTCTGTCATATGTCAAGGTCTTTTTTTACTGTTAAATTGTACTGAGGACAGGTGAGGTGAGGTTTTTATCAGCAGAAAAATGAAATGGTAGAAGTATTCTGACAGGCTTCTCTAAATGTGACCTTTTATTGCATTTCAGATCCTTGCTGCTACCATTGACAACTCCAGGGTTGTCCTGCAGGTGGACAATGCCAGGCTGGCAGCTGATGACTTCAGAACTAAGTAAGTAGGACATACTTTAGTACTCTAGGACTTTGATATTTGATGAATCTTTAAGTTTTCTTGGCAGCTCACTGATTTATGAGAGCTGCTGTTTTAGGCTGAAAAAGGCTTAAAGTGTTTTAATTGTTTGGTTAAAGAATGTAGGACAGCACCAACTGGAATGCAAGAGGCTTTCTACTCACCTATTCCACCACCCATTCCTCCAATCTTTTTTCTCCTGCAAAGCAATGGGCACTCTATACTTTCAGGTGTGTTTAATGGCTAGTCCTCCCACTGCAGACTATGGTTCCTTCCACCACCTGCTACATCATTACAGGACATAGTAGTGACGTAGGGTTCAGCAGAACAGATCACAGCGCATGTCGGGGGATTCAGCAATCTGGCACTCCCAGAAGTGTTGAATGCAAAGCTTCTTCAATCGGCATGGAAAAAGTGTTTCTTTTAAACCACATTAAAATGGCGGGTGAAGCCATCACTGCCGGGAGAAGACCGTGATCATCGCAAGTGAATCAATCAACTTGGTACATGCAGCCTTCCCACACATGGTTCGAATCTTGGCCGGTTCCTGCTGAATCAGCCAAGATTCAAACCGTCTATGGCCGGCCTTGGCTACACAAGCTGAAGAAAAAATTGATTGCTTAAACCCACAAGTGCTTTTTTTCACCACTGCTTTTCAGTTATACTAGTTGTACTGGCTTATTAGAGGTTCTTCTGTTTTTTTTTTTTTTTTAATACTGTAACATTTACCAGTCCAGGGATCCAGCACTGGCCTCATCGGGGCTAGTTCCTTGCAGGTCTTTGGGGATCTGGCAGCACTGTGGGAAGCCTGCTTTGACTCGTTAGAGTCACTGTGCTGCACCCTGTGAATGGTCCTAAAGCCTCCTGGGACCTGTAATGTACCAGGAGGTTGGAGATGGGATCACCTAGGCAATTCCATTGGAGGTGGCAGTGGGTACCTGCTAGAAATAGTTGCCCCTTTCAAAGAAACTCCAAAAAGTGTTAGAGGAGGGGGGAGGAGGAGCATCAGTGGAACTTCCTTTTAGGGTGAAGTTCTACTTTAAAATAACAAGTGCAACAAAATAGATGTTAGATGAAAGGTCTATTGAGATATAACACTTTTTGGTAAATAATAAATAAAAAGTTGTCTATAAATCAGACTAAAAAAAAGAACTATTTGAGGAGCAATGAGGAAGAAAAGTATTCTTTATTTCCAAAGAGGGACAGTTCCTTCAAATTAGGGATTGTTGGAAGCTATATCAGTACCACTGAATTATAGTGGGCATTTAAGAAAACTAAAGCTGGCCATACACTGAGCAAACTTTGGCCGCCCCCTAGTAAACTGGATGAAATTTGATGCGCAGTGGACTTATCGTCACCACTCTGCCCAACATGCTTTAGTTGAAAATCAAAGAAGTGGCAAATTGACAGCTGGACAACGACTGCATCAGACCATGGGAGATTTGCCATCTGCACAGTTAAGCATGCATAGAGGAACATGTTTAATTTCTTTCATTCAGCCCGCACGCTGAACTAAAGAAATCTATGTGTGTATCGTCAGCTTAAAGTGGGAGTAAACTCCCATGGACAATTTTTACCCATAGGTAAGCCTATTGTAAAACTTACCTATAGGTACTGTACAGTATAGGTACTGTAAATATCTCCTAAGTGTGCACTGTTTAGGAGATATTTAGTTGTGAAGCTGCCAGGTGATGTCACTGACGCATGTGCTCTGAAGGAACGACTTACCGTAAAGTTCCTTTAGAGCCCTGTGCCGTGAACAGCAGCTTGTCCAATCAAAGGACTGGAGCCCGCAAACCTGGAAGGAAGATTGGGTGAAGATAGAAGCCCTGTCAGTGGTGACAGCTCACCGCTGGAGGGCATCGTTTTAAAGTGTTGCTAAACCCAGGACCCTGCATTTACTATATCCGGTCTCCCACAGTACACCGAACATGAAAATGCAATTATATAGTAAATATAAACGGCTAAATATCTCATCAGCAGTATATAGCAGTCTTGTGACTTCTATCACTGTCTGGTTAAAGCTTGTAGGAGGAGTTTTTTATTCTACTCTGACTGTCCTATGAGGCTGCATGATCACTGACTTTCTGTCTGGACTTTGCTGATTGGCCCTGTGCTGATCATATGCACTCTCCCAAGAAAAGAAAAAAAAAAACACACCGAACTGAGCATGTGCAGAGTGACTCCAAATGGCTCCCAATGGCTCCCAGTGCCCCAGCAAAACTATTGAGACATGGAAGTGAGGGGATAGAGGAGCAGCAGATGTGCACGGTGCTGGATCGAATGAGGTCTCAGATAAGTATAAGGAGGGGGGTGGGGGTGAGGGACCAAAATCGATGCCTAAACATTTTGCAAGGAATGCATTAAGGTAAAAAATATTTAGGCTTTAGAACCACTTCCTTGAGAAAATCACAAAATATAAACACTCACTCCTTCCTTTTTTTATTAATCAGCAGTGATGAGCCTAATTTATCAAATTTACTAAAACTGTACTAATCTAGTGTAGGGCTGCTTGTACTTGTACACCAGCGTTCCATAAAGTAAATGAGATGTATGTTTCTATCAAGAGCAATATCTCATTCAAGTCTATGGCATAGGATTTTTAACCACCTGAACTGTAGATGGTCCAGGAGGTTGCAGGGGATAAGTACAGACCCACCAGTTGTAAGCTTAGTGTTTTCAGAAGGCTACTGAGGTAGGTTGAGGGGATTTTGCATGTATGTAAATATGCAATTTAAAGTGGAACCTTGGTCACAGGGGAGGACTGAGCTGGGGGTGAAAGAAATGAGATATGTTGGTTTGGAAGTCTTGATAATTCATAATTCAGGTATTGATTACAGAGGGAGCTGCAGTCAGTGACATGTGCAAAGTATTATACAGCTAGCTACTCCCCCTTCAGACCTGCAACCATAGCATCTGGCAGAGGAAAGTCCTCCAGCACCAATTATCTTTATTTCTCTGAGATGTCATGTAAGTGTATCCCGAGAGCCGCAAGGGAAGCTGATACCAAAAGATGTGAAAGGTTGTGCCACAATAAACCATGTCCTTAAGGCCCTGTTCACACCTAAGCATAGTGAAATCTGAGCAGAATCATGCGATTCTGCCCACAATTCCAGAGTCCCAGGAAAACGCTGGATGTGTCTGTGATGCCATTACTTCTTAATGGAACCCCAAACGTGGTGCAATTTTGCAGCTATTTGTTGCATAAAAACGCAACGGCAAATGCGCCTGGCTCTCTGTCAAAATTTGGTACATGAGCTTCTTTGGCGCATTTTTGGAGTGGAGGGGGGCTCATGCAAATGAATTATGCCGCTCCAAAAACAAGCCACAAAAAAAGCTAACACAAAACCCGTGGCGCATCAGGTGTCGCTGCAGTACACTTAGGTGTGAACGGAGCCTAAGGAACACTTACCTTGGACAATGACCATCAATGGATGATGGCACACTTTGCATGGTACACATTCTTTAGCCCACAGAAACTTGTCCCTACTATGAACCGGCTAGTTGTTTGTATTAGCCACCCAGGCCAAAGATTCCCTGTTCCCCCATGCTAGTCAAATTTGAAAAATCTTACACTATGTAGGATGCACAGAAGGTCAGAAACATGTGCAGTTTGCCTATCAGACGTGGAAAAAAAAAAAACAGGAAATTGGAAGGCTTGAGATAACAGATTTGAGTGGATTGACTCATATCACTGGACAATACTGGAATCACACAACCTCAATCAAGTTAATGAGTAAGCAGTTACATAGCAACTAGACACAATAATGATAAAACATGACCTTTGGCTTTAAGTGACCTTAACATACCTACATTGCTGATGCACAGGCTTGTGGGCTTAGGTGCCTAACCATATAGTTATATCACTGAATGAAACTGTGCAGTTCCTGCGTACATTATATCCCATAGACAACATGGCCAGTTCTACTTAATTCATGTCTGATCTCTTAAAGGGAGTATGAACACCAAGCAGCAGGCATTGTGTGCTCCAGAGATTTTGGCTGATGTCCTGGTCAGCTGATATGTTCCCTCCGGCCACACCTGAGTACAAGCAAATGAATCAGCAAATAATGTTTCCTGTGTCAATATGGGACTGCATTTACAGTACAATCTGTGGAAGGACACTGTTATTATTGTAAATAAAAATTTTTACCAACATATTAACTGTCGAGAGACTTTATAAAATGTACACTCATAGGTTATAGCAACCTATAAAAGCGATAAAAGGGAGATTATTTTTTAAGTTTATAACGTTCTGGTAAACACAACGTAAAATTGGTTAATCCTAGAATAAAGCCTTATACACACGATCGGATTTTGCGCAGACAAAGCATCAGACTTTTGTCTGAAGGGCGTGTGCCTGGATTTTGTCTTGCATACAAATGGTACACAATTGTCGGCCAACAAACACGACCGTAGTGACGCACTAGACGTACTATGAGACGATAAAGAGGAAGTTCAATTGTCAGGTGCCACCCTTTCTGCTCCTTCTGCTAATTTCATCGCGCTTTTCATTTCGCACTTTTCATCTCGTGCTTTTCAGTTTGTTTCTGCATGGCCATTTGTGAACCAGCCATGTTGCGGAATCAGAGGAGATAAGGTGTTATTATTGGCCTTGGAGTTATTGCTTTGACCCAAGTCCAGTCCAGGAAGAGGAGGAGGAGGATTTCTTGGACCAAAAATTGGTTGCTTTATTAATTGTGACCAATTATGTCATATGCCTTTGCTGCGGGAGCTCCAGGAGAATAATCCAGATGTTTTTTGGAATTATCTCTGGATGACGGACCCCTGCTTTCACCAACTCTTGGCATTGTTGACCCCCTATATATGGGCATTTATTTTATTTTTTGGTTGAATAATGATATATTATTGTTATATTTTCTATATTTTTGGATGCATAGGATGCATCTTTTGGTTAAGTTCTATTGGCAGATAGCATGTCTAATTTTATTTGTTTTCAAAACATTTTCAAAAATTCAATGTAAAATTAGCAAGGGACGCCAACATAGTATTATCTTTGAGATTAAAATCTACAGGATAATAGTGTTGTGGTAACTTGGCCAAACCCCCCCCCCCCAAAAAAAAAGCATAATAATATTACCCTTTATCACTAGAAAAATAAAGCCTTTGAAAATATGTTTGGCAGAACTCCATCGGTATCACCAGCAAAGCAGCTTCATTATTATCTCAGTAAAGAAGAAGAGAATTGTGCGCTGCATTTAGAGATTTCAGAATTTGCCACGTCACAAATGTTAATTCTCCATTACGAACGCTAGTTTACAAGACCGACCGCTTCCGGCTCGTCCTTGCTTCCGAGTATGCGTGTTTGTACTGTGGACTTTTGTGTGACGAACTTGTGTATACACGATAGGAAAATCTGACAACATTCATTGTCTGCCGAAAATTTACTAGCCTGCCATCTAACATTTGTTGGCGGAAAGTTGGCCAACAATTGTCGGATGGAGCGTACTGATGGTCGGATTTTAGGCAAACAGTCTGTCATCACACAATTCCCAGATGAAAATCTGATCGTGTGTACGAGGCTTAAGATTCTCATTAGTATGATCATAGCTCTTTGTATTACTGTACTAAATAAGCCTGAAGTATCAGTTCACAAGACGCTATATTCCATAAGCCACCTTGTTCTGGTGCAGCTGATAGCGGGAGGGAACAAATATCAGAAGACTGAGGCTTGTGAGGGCCATTTTCTGAAATGTTCCTACAAAATAATAACTGTAGACGTTTTAGAACACCTCATCCCTTACATCTCAGTCAGACAATGGAGGGAAGTTGGTATATAATGGTTGGAGGACCTATATCAAAATGACCTCCTCCTCTGGCTTTGGATCGCCTAATTAAGGACTATGGGATACCTACAACCTCCAGCTTCACCTATACAAGTTTCTTCTATAAGCATCCCCCTCCAAGCATAACAATTTCAGAAGAGATATGGAAATATCTTACCTCTCCCTATACCTCACACAAGGGAATCTCTCTTTTTTGCAATACTCTTCAACAGAAAATTAAATTTACCATACCTCCCTCTATGCTAAAATGGGAAAAAGACCTCCAAAAAGAGTACTCCACTAAACAATGGGTTGTGGCGATCAACTGTAATTACACCACATCACATTGAGGTTTATTTACTAAAGGCAAATTCACTCTGCACTACAAGTGCACTGCAAGTACCCTTGAAAGTGCACTTGTAAGTGCAGTAGTTGTAGATCACAGTAGATCTGAAGGGAAGCGCTGAAATGAGGGGAAGCTCTGCTGATTTTATCATTCAATCTTGTGCAAGCAAAAATGCTGTTTTTTATTTTCCTTGCATGTCCCCCGCAGATCTACAGTGACTTCAGTTCCAAGTGCACTTGTAGTGCAAAGTGGAGTTGCCGTTAGTAAATAATAGGGATGAGCCGAACACCCCCCGGTTCGGTTCGCACCAGAACCCGCGAACGGACCGAAAGTTCGCACGAACGTTAGAACCCCATTGACGTCTATGGGACTCGAACGTTCGAAATCAAAAGTGCTCATTTTAAAGGCTAATTTGCATGGTATTGTCCTAAAAAGGGTTTGGGGACCCGGGTCCTTCCCCAGGGGACATGTATCAATGCAAAAAAAACTTTTAAAAACGGCCGTTTTTTCGGGAGCAGTGATTTTAATGATGCTTAAAGTAAAAAAAAAAAAGTGAAATATTCCTTTAAATATCGTACCTGGGGGGTGTCTATAGTATGCCTGTAAAGTGACGCATGTTTCCCATGTTTAGAACAGTCCCTGCACCAAATGTCATTTTTAAAGGAAAAAATCTCATTTAAAACTGCTTGCGGGTTTAATGTCATGTCGGGTCATGGCAATATGGATGAAAATCAGTGAGACAAACGGCATGGGTACCCCCCAGTCCATTACCAGGCCCTTTGGGTCTTGTATGGATATTAAGGGGAACCCCGCACCCAAATTAAAATAAGGAAAGGTGTGGGGCCACCAGGCCCTATATACTCTGAACAGCAGTATACAGGCGGTGCAAACAAGACAGGGACTGTAGGTTTGTTGTTAAGTAGAATCTGTTTGTAATTTTGAACATTTTTAACGTGTTTAGCTCCAGCCAAAAAATCTTTTCTAAGCTTTTTGGAAAACATAGGGAAGGGTTATCACCCCTGTGACATTTGTTTTGCTGTCTTTCCTCCTCTTCAGAAGATTTCACCTCACTTTTTTGTCCCAATGAAAAATGTTTTTTGAAAATTTGGGTTTTTTTGTGGAACAAGGATTGGAAAGCATCAGTGGAAAGGAGAAATTGTTTTCCCATATTAACTCTTACAGGAGAGAATT